>NC_142625.1:24149590-24777269 GCF_059453375.1 Lepisosteus platostomus
GATCCACACGGAGCTGTTTATCAAGCAGACGCTGCCTGTGAGCCAAGAGGTTTTTTTTCAGTCTTAAGTATATTTAGGAAAATCTCTCTTAATCCTGCTCCTTTTCCATAGTATGCACTGCTCACTGAGAACACGATACACTTAGAAACTGAAGAAAACAGGTTATTCATACAATGTAAGTTTTCCTTCAGAGGTAACAAATGAGTCATAGCTATCTTGGGAATTATGACAATGAAATCATTAATGGTTTCTTATTTTATATTGTAAAACCTAATGTTCAGCGATTATCTTGTGTTAGAATGTCCTCCCTCAAGAACATGACAGTTATTTCTCATCTTTTGCTGTCCCTTATTGGAAATAAGCCCAATATGTCTTATGAAATGATGCTGCAGAAGAGATAAAATCTATTTGGAGCCAGTATGTTTTTCCTGAAGGACTTTTCCTAGCCTTTTCTGAATGCAAAACACTTCCTTTTATTGCCAAAAAGAACAAGCTATGGTCTGATAAATAATCCCGCGATGAGGGTTCTTAAGAAATGTGCTCCTAATTAAAACATTTAAAAATCAAGTCAAAATGTATTGAAAGGGTTACATCCCTCCGGTGGTGGAAACCAAATTAACATAGTGGTTTAACATGATTTCTGGATGACAGGTAGCTCCATAAGCACATTTATGTAGGGTGCTGTCCATAGTTAATTAAATCTCAGCAGAATAATACACAATTTGCGCTCACACCAACCCCATTAATAACACACCAGTCGAGGTGGGGGGTGTTTAATCAATTCTGTTCATTAGGAACAATGTAATCCTTAAAAAATGCTGTGTTGTCAGAAGTGCATTTTGTGCTTTCTAGAGGGTTTGTGTTTTCCTACATTTCTAAAATTTGTCATATGCTTATTCAGTGGGATCTCACTTGATTTGTTTAACAACGAAGTGCTGAACAATGTGATGAGACGGAAACAATTTGAAAGGCTTCTTCATTACTGTAATGACACACATTTATGTGAATCAGGATACTTAAAGCACTGGTGTGGAACATAAGAGAAACTGATTAACTATAGAGATTGCATTGAGTAATTAGGTACAATCTCTATTTTTCTGCATTGGGCAAAAACATCAGGAAACAGCAACATACTTTATGTCTTAATGTAAGAAAATATATGGATGGATGTCAAACAAGAAAGCCAGTTCTGTTCCTCACATGGGCTGCAGAATTGTAATCCAAGGACCTCACACAAAGAGAGTGGAGTAATTCACTCAGTTTACTCTCTAACAGGTGTGCAAAGACATGTCTCTGGTATACATTTTGGACTGACAGCTCCTTCCATTTCCAGCTGTTAACTGTGTTTCTGCTCTCTGGACAAGACTCCCTGAAGTCCCCATCTTTCAGGATCAAGAAACTCATTTATTTGAACTTGTCTCTTTGCAGTGCCATGCCTGCTGCTCACTGCCGAGACTCTGCAAAGTCTCAGCAGTTTAGACCTTGGTCTTCTGAGGCTGTGCGAGTGATCTCAGAAAGCCCCAGTAAACAGCACATGGAAACGAGATTGTGTGTAGCTCTAAGAAACCATCATGAATCCCACTAGTTGCAGATAAAGATTTTGCAGGTTGGTCTTTTGCAAGGAAAAAAATGATGAAGAGGCCTTAAATCTAAATCCCAGTGGTCTTTTTCTTTCTGCCCTAACATAAAGATCAAGTGTGACGTGTAATCTGCATTTGCCTTTCATCAACAGGTAAATGAAAATGCCTGAACATTTTCAGCCATATGCAAATACATTTACTTTTCTTAAACTAACATTTTCTTCTTACAAACTATTATGTTTTATAAGAATAACATTTAAAATGATACTTTTTGGATAACACAAAAGAACAGAACACTCTTAGACATTTACCGAGCTAAGCATTTATTTCTTTTTGAATGTTACCATAATTAGATTCCCCTAACTGTCTTGCCCTTTTTTAATTTATATGGCGGGTTATTACAACCAACTGCTGTGAAAATAAGCAAAAAGACTCTAATGATTTAAGCAATAATTTTAAAGGTAAAAAAAATGCTTTAAGACTACAGAAAGTACTACTTAATACTACTGAATAATACTGAAGAAAATGCAAGAAAGGAGTTAAACCAAGAATGTAAAAACAATTTTAAGAAATAATAAGATAACAAGCTAATTCAAATATTTTAAACTTCATAATCACAGTTGGCTTTATCGTCCTAACCCTCAAATCAGTGCACTTCATTTTAAGGTGAGCTGGCAGTTTTAGTTTCTCTGTGTGTGTTGTTTCAAGATGTCTCCATTCATAGAGCCCTCCTGACAAAGAGAGGTACAGTACGTTATCTAAGGCTGCCCACGCAGAAAGATGAATATAACAAATTGCTTTTTTTTGTGCCCACTTCTTCTTTCAAACCCATTAAGGCAGTTCTTATTCAAATATATTATCCAGTGGAAGAGATCATTTCGGTGCTCGGACACATCTCCTGCAACGCTGTGCCGTAGCAAAGACACAAGAAAATGCAAGCTCCATTGATTCACCTCGGGGAATAATTCCAAAAGATCAAAAAGTGCTTGTGTGCAGCCCATTTCCTGTGGGAGGAGCATGGCAGCATAATCAATCTATGGATGCATTGTAAAATCAATGCGCTGTATAATTAGGGCAATCCAAGGGTAGAAAATCTTACCATGCATTTCACTGCGCCTGCAGACGATGGAATTTTCTACTTTTCTTGCTTTCTCTTTGATGCTTTGCGTATACGCCTGATGATCAAAATATATCAGACAAACACACACGCATGCATTTATGCTGTGTGATGAGCTTGATGCCCCCCTCCCGGAAAATGTCAATAACTCTGCACTCTCCCTTTTTTTAATTATTCAAGAATAACTCCTGCTGGGAAATATCAACTCCCTGGAGATGCATTCCCTTTTAACCATCTGGAGAACTAAAATCCGACCAAGTCCGGTATTGGCAAAATTAATGAAACAGGAGAAGATTTGCACATCATCCTAAATCTGTTTGATAAAATCTTAAATTTCAGATGTATTTATTTTGTAGAAGGGATGATTTTCATCTATGTGATAGAAAAGTTAAAGTTACATTCTTTGCTAATTTGTTGGAATATTTCTAGTTCTAACAAACATCTGGTGATGGCATATGACTGCAGACATTATTATTATCAGAAAAATAAAAGTCTTAACTTTCTGCGGAAGATAAACTATAAAAGAACAAAAAACAGCGCAATTTATGTAGTCTCCTGTTTGGGCTCTTTAGGCAAGACTGTGGCTCCCTCAATCCATATTAATTAAGGGTTTATATTCCCAGACCCTTGCTTATAACGTAATTAGTCTTCATCTGTTTCAATTAAATAATTAAATCAATGCAATTAACAGAATTCTGGAGTGGAATTAACTGGAACAGGTACAAGTGTACGAAGTAACGTCTAACGAACTTCAACAGCAGCCTTCCCACCTTGAGCTTCTAAGCAAGTTTGGGCCCGTTCCCTACTGGGATGGGAAAGCTCTAAAGAAAACCAGCTTAATGCTATAAGTGGTGTTGACAGACCAGTTGGGGGCACTCGGCCTTCTGGACAGGAATTTCCAATCCAAAGCCCCAGTATGGTGGCCGAGAACAATGTGCTGAGGGACGTGCCACCCTTCAACCCAAGGCCCTTATTACTTGGGCATAAAAGATCCCGTGAAACTGTTAACTGCAGTTTCCTGGTTAAATTCCACTTTGGGGCGCACAATCGCATCTTTCTAAAATTCTCCCTTAAAATTCTTGGTGAAGTAACTCGCTTCTCCATCTGATCTGCTTGCATCACTCAGGGAGCTCTGCACCTCAGTATCAGTAAGATATTTAAAACCATTCGTAATCTTTTGGGATGCAACCTACAATCTATCTAGATACAATTTAATATTACAATTCTCTTTGTACTAAACTGTGACCTCATGTCCTAGCAAATGTGAAGTGGATGTCATTGACGGTTAAGAGTCTGTAAAACATGCAAATAAGGCAATCATTCAGATAGAAGCCCTTTATATATCCTTTTTATATAAATAAAAAGCCAAAGACTGTGTTAAAGGTAAATCTTCCAAAAACAAAAACAAAGGTCCACTGGGTGCTGTTAATACAAACATAACAGAATGACGTGACAAACGATCTCTATTGAATTTCTGTGAATCAGATGTCCATTAATGGATCATCCCACACGTATTAAAATATAAAGCTTATCATGAATTCATTATGAATGGGCACTATTTGAAGCCTGTCCAATAAATCTTACATATTTAATCATGCAAAGTGATGCTAATTCCAGCCTAGTTCAAAGGATTGTGCGTGATCCTCTAACCTCTTTGCCTACTATTCCTTGACTTTTCCACCGGTTTCAAGCTCCAGAGTGGAAAAACCAAATCCTTTAATTTATTTTAATTTCTATCCATCATCATGTAATACAGTCTTTTTGGTAATGTGGTAATTTCTGATGTATTGTAGCATATACAATTAGATAATGTGTCTACAAACCCATTGGTAAATACTCTTTGGAAAATACATCGTAATGTGAATTATTTGAGAGATTCATGCAGCATTTACAGCTTTTCACCGACTGCACTCATATTTTTTCTAATCATCCTCTTTGAAATTGATAAACTGACATCTGGAGATGGGATTTAGACACGAGACTAAGATACATGTTTGATCTGATTTATCCTGACTCCTTCGTGTTAAATAACCAATGACTTGCACTGTGTGCACGCTGACTATTCCTGAGCGCTTCCGAGTGCTGTGTCACTGCCAGAAGGACGGATCTCCTCGTCAACTTGAACACGAAACTTCGTGGTTCGGGAAGGCCAAGACAAATAAACTCGCTCTCCTGAATTCAGACTCCTCTGCCTGCTGGCAGACACCGGTCATGGAGCCCAGTCCGCTGACAGATGCCTGCTCTCACCTTTTCATGTACCCCGAACTACAAAGCCATGAGCCGCCCTCCTCCAGCGGTTTACTTTTTCCTAAAACTAAAACAATCCGAATCCAATTTCATCTGCCCCCCTCCCTATGGGAAGAGTAGACAGTGTGGCTCGCTTGCCTTGCACAGGGCCTCCTGGATCAGGAGAGTCAGCTGCGCTTGTGCCTGTCAGGCAGGGCTAATCTCAGACGCCTCATAATATGGATTGATGGCCGCAGAAGGAGTCGCAGGGAGGAACACCTAGTGAGTCAGAAAGGACGTGCAGTCACAGACATGCCAGGGGGCCTTCGAAACCACCAGCACACACAAGCTGAGGAGGAAGGAAGAGAGCATCGATGATATACAGCATAGGAGCTCAGCCCTCGAATATTCAAGGACTGACACTACTCTGCAA
Source organism: Lepisosteus platostomus (assembly GCF_059453375.1). NCBI lineage: Eukaryota > Metazoa > Chordata > Actinopteri > Semionotiformes > Lepisosteidae > Lepisosteus > Lepisosteus platostomus. The sequence goes on from NC_142625.1 coordinate 24,154,947, forward strand.
GAAAAAGAAAAATAAACGGCTTTTTTTGCTGTTTGCTTTTAAAATACGTGACAGACTTTTATCCAGTTGATCAAAAATATCCCATCAGCAACGGGTGAGATTCAGACACAATTTGCTAGATCACAGAAGGTTAAAAAAGGGCAAAACTGTCCAGTACTGTCCTGTCATCTCTCTCTGTCAACTGCCCCCATATCAGAAGCGAAGATGGTGCACAACCAGAGTTCTGCACTGCCACTGCTCAATGTCTAACCTCAGTCTTCTCCTTACAGCCCTGCTTTCGAATGCAATACAACCAGGGGTCCCCGATCTTGGCCCTGGGCACCCCCACACCTGCTGGTTTTCATTGCCACTGAGCTCTGTACTAAATTAATTTTAATGGAATCGGTTAGTTGCTTAGTTAGATCTTTTTTTTTCTACTCAAAGGTTAGAAGTTTTTTTTTTTAATTTAAAAACGTAACAGTTAAAAGAACAATAGCCAACAGGTTTGTGGGTTCCCAAGAGCAAGGAAACCCTGCAATAGGTCACACCTACTTGTCTGAAGTCCTCTTCCATGCCCAGACCAATAAGGACCAATTATCTTCAAGGTTTTATGTATTTCTCTCTGTCTATATCTGGACATTGCCGCTGTCTCTTAGTTTATAATACACAGAGTGTCACAACACCTATGCAAATTCAAGGACCCACCCAAAATCTATAATGGGAATAAAATTGAAAATTATTCCTTTTGGTTCGCCTGCTTCAGCTGTTCCTTTGCTCCTTGTCCATCATTTCAAAACCATGGTGGACCTGTGCCAGGTTTAGACCTCATCTGGGTTAATGACTCTCAGAGCTGCAGTTGCAGGGAGTAACCACTAGAGGGCTTCAGGGAGTAACAGCCTGAGCAGAAGCATCCTCTTCATCCCGAGCCATTATCCTCAGAGCTCCCCGAAGAGCATTTGCAGCCAGTTGTACTGGCACCAGCGTCCGTGGGGAGTTGTAATGTTTCATTAAACAGCAGAAATGAGTTGTGTCAGCAATTCACAGCTCCGGAAACGTCTGCAACGATCGGAGAATTCATTAGATCGCGGAGCGCTGCCTTTTCTGCGGTATCATTGATATTAATAGTTACACATCCATACGGCTGTATCAATACCTAATGTGAAAGGGAAAGGAAATAAAAAATGCCTTGACAATGTGACGCCAAGACGGAAAACGAACCTGTTGCAGACAGCGTTTGCAAGTCTGAGCTGCTGTGGCCCCCGGGCAGACAGACGGGACTCCCCTGCAGCACAGAAAGTGACTGATTGATCTTACTGATACAGCCCCCCGCACCTCAGGAAATATGGACAGCACCTGACTCTGAGCATCTCTCTTTTTCTGTACGTGGTCGTGGCGTCACAAAATAATGACTTAAACGTCACAAGGCTTCCGAAGACGTGCTCGGTGGCCAGCGTGCACTGAAGAGAGCTTGTCGCCCTGTCCCTCCGAAACCTGAACGTGCTCCACCCGCCCCGCCACATCTGCAGCATGGCTGCGTTTGAGGCTGAACGTGCGGACATGAGTCAAATTCAGCCAGCACCGTTCGGGCCTGCTGCTGCTGGCTTCCAGTCAAGAGTACAATTGATTTTTAAACCTCCAGCCTGACACTGAGAGCTCTGAGGGGATTTGGGTCCAGCCTGAGTTGGCAGCGCAGTGCCCCCCCAACAAGCCACCTTCCCGCTCTCTGGGAGCTGCGATCTGCCCGCGTGCCGCAGTGAAAATGGCATTAAACATGCCCAGGGGAGCAAGTTTTATTCTGCACTGGGCAGAGAGCCGCCCGAACGCCTTCGATCTCCAGCTCTGGCCTTTACAGGCGTTTCTGCTGTAAACTCTTATTTAAGTCAATAAATCAAGAAATCATAGGGCATGCAGTTCTCCGTCAAGCAGCTGAATCACACCTGTTAGCGTGGAAACTACCTCGGCCATAATGTGTGAGTCATCTGTGATCCTGACAGCTCGACGACACATGCAGTTCTACACTGTATAAACAAGCAACTAATTAGGGCAATAATCATTTTTTTAAAAATAGCATTGATAAATATACTTAACTTCTAAGCCTGACACAACCTATTTGTAGCCTTTTGATCTTTGCAGAGCGCTTCGAGCTGCTTGTTCTGCTAAACGTTGTCGCTTGGTTATTGATTTCATCACAAATATAAAGGCCTTGTGAAAAGACCTAAACTGACCAACGTCAGGAAAGCCTGTTTGTGATAATCAGGAAAAGAAACGAAAAGCCGGCCATTTTCACACAGTTGTCTCAGTCCGCGACATGATCTGGACTCAGTCGACAGGACTGGATCTGAAATTCAAGAAATGGTTTGGGTTCAGGGTGGTGAGTGGTATGATTTGGGTGGGGGGTTCTGGATGGGTGGCAAATAATACTTTCTTTCTGGTGGTGGCTAGACCATATTCAAGAGTGCTTAGGCAAACATCATCATCATCATCATCATCATCATCATTAATCTCTGTGAGTCATTCGGCTTCAGTCAGGTTTTGTTTTGGTGGACAAGACTATCTACACGCCCTAGTCCAACCCTGGCTTCACTCTGTCTGGGCATGGGGCCGGCACAGATCAACTGTGGCAGAGTTTGAGCTCCAAATTACAGGTCTCCTCCTGTCAAGCTAAATTGTTCCAGGTCAGCAAATGATGAGACCATTTGTGTGATCCAGAATCGGGGGCCTCAGACCTCCACCTGTTCTCAAGCGACAGAGTGTCCCCAGCTGCTACAGGGGTGTGCATGGAGAGGCACAGGGGAAGATCTGTAGGATCCTTTACTCTCTACCCACAGTCCGACGGTGCATCTACTGTAATTCTACCACAGCTGTACTAGGCTGCTCCAGTTTCTTTAATTCCAGCAGGCTGCGGTTTGATCTGAAAGTCAGTCAGGGGTAAATGGCCATGCCAATATATCATGGCTGCCTGAATCAAGTGTTACCATATTTTTGGTGGCAACCTGATATGAGGCATTTTGAGAGTTTGATACCACTTTGCCGGTGCTGGCGGACTCTCTACATTATTTCACCTGGAAGGCGTGCTGGGGCTCCCTGCTGAGATGCCTGTTGAGCACTGAGTAATTAGAAATGGCACCCAGCCTAATCGGAGGTTGGGAAGTTGACATCTGACCTGTTCGACAGCGAGCCAAATGACTACACGTCTGTCCTCATGGCACCTTCCTGCGGTCTGTCGGTGACAGGGAGGCAGTGGAATCGTCATCCACCTCCTGCTGTCTGTCAAAGCTCTGATGCTCTCACCTCTGCCCCTTCCCAAGGTCAGAAGAGCCACCTCTACTGTCTGCAGGGGGTCAGAATCAGATGCTGAAACGCCCACTTCCAGTCTCCTCTAGTTTCACCTCATCCCTCTGTCCTGAGCAATGCCTTTGGGATCGTCTATTGAAAGCCTGATATCAATGCAGAAAAAAACCATACTAATGCTACTGCTGCTAATAAAGATGATTAAATTTAAAATAGAACTCCATTAGAAACGTAATACGTAATATAAAATGTACAAATTATTATTATCATTTAATGATACACAATGAAAAATCAGCAGTGTAAGTTTTATATTAATAGCTAAATGGGTACATATAAAATGTAAGTTACAATTGATATACTGAGCAGAGGGGCTTGACAATTGTTTGAATGGCACTTCTTCCTTGGATAACAATACAGAACAATGGGAGAATGATACTGAAAAATCTAGAGCTCAGATCACGTACTTTCATAAAAACGTCAAACGTTTGGAATTTGAGCCGAGTTAATTGCCAGAATGAGTTGATCAAGAATGGGTTAGAAATAACCATTCAGAAAGACGTGCTTTTAACGAACCCAAGAAAGCGAATGACTTGAGCATGCCCTGCCTCCGTGCTGAAGGTCACCTGGCTGCTATCAGCTTGAGTAGAATCAGCCTGTCTGCGCGGAGGTGCTGCCCAGAGAATGAGATGTTCTGCTTCAACAATCAGCTGACGAGTCCGGAGAAGCCAGGAGACCAGCCCTGTGAGGGACAGACCATCCCCGGACCCTCACATCCATCAGATCCAGGCAAATCTGCACGGTCCTAGCTTTTACAGCACAAGACAGTCAAAGAAGAAACAAGACAAGCTGAAATCCCAGTCTTTCTGGGCGTCACACAACATCACAGAGTGTAGCAGAGGGAATGGTGGAGTGCTTTTCTTGGCAATGAATGCTTTTCTGCCCTGGACAACCTTGACAGAAGACAACATATGTAGACACGTCGGGGTGAGAGCTAGAGAGTTATGCAGGCTGTTGCACTGTTCAAGCCAGCTTGAGCCAACAGTTTTTCTGTTCCAGCAAGCCAATCTGTAAGTGTCGATTTTCCCAAAAATGAAAAGTGCTAGACCTCACAGTGCTAGGATCACAATGGCTGCAATCCATCTTAAAGAAAAAAGTGTTTTTGTGGCCAGCTTCTCCTCCTGACCTGAGCCCAATAAAACATGCTTCGGACCACTTCATCAATGTTACCAACCGAATAGACTGCAGCTGCACTGGAAGAAAGTCAAAATATCAGGCACAGTACTCTCCACAGTACTCCAGAGACTGATCCAGTCTGTACCTCAACATTCCCAAGACTGCTGTCAGTCCGTCAGTGTCTTAGTATTTCACACTGGAAACCTATCAAAACTATAACGTTACGATGGCAATGATGACCCCTACAAATAAGATAACCCAAAGCATCAGTGTGATTTTTTTACTTCATATTCTAATACAGCACAACAGATCAGCTCTGACAATACAATGAAAAGTATAAGTGATGTGAAATTTGTCATTTTTGCTGTGTACTAATAAAATTAGCAAAATATAAATATTAGGACAAATGAGAGAATTTCACCTTTTTTCAGTGGATTATTTTGCACACAAGTTTAGCCATTGTTAGAGCAATGTCATTCGTTGTGCTCAATCCACCCCGTTTCAGATGAGAATACGTATTGGGACAAATTGACTTCAAGTAGATAAAACTAGTGTAAAATTGGTATGCTTTTCACTGTATAGGTGGGTCTTCTAAATTGAAATTCAGAATCAATATTAACATTGTTTACTCATCCCAATCAGATGTGTTTGAGATACCGGGACGCCCTTATTAAACACGACAGAAAAGAGGTGTGTTCCTGACAGATAAGTCTGAGAGCCCCTGTTGCAATAAAGCTGTCCTGTACAACACACTGAAAACGACGCGCTGTCCGGACGAACAGGGCATGGATAATGCCACGGTCACGGTCAGCCGTCCTGCAGCCTGACACACAGACACACTTTTCAGGAGCAGAGGGGGCTGGGGGGGGGGTGGACTCTTTTGCAGACATTGGTAGCTATGCATTAGGACTGGACTGTCCAATGCAAACTGGCCGCCCTTAGCATGTGAAAAAAAAGAAAGCCCTTTGTGGCTTGTGACTGGAATACAAGTTTAAATTTAGCACATTGCCGACCTAAGCGGGTTAAGTTGAGGGCCATGCTTAATGGAGCCAGCGTGCTCATTTAGAGCTGTGACTTCTGTAGAGTGTCCCTCCTTGTGCAGACCTGGTCCAGTATTCAGTCATCTGTGCCAAGCATTACAGTTGTCCTGTTCTGCACAGAGAATATGATGCATAATAGGGGAAAATGCTGATCTGTTTCTCTTTTATTGATGCGATACGGTTCTTGTTTCAGCTCTGGAGGAAGAGGGGGGAAAAATGTAAAACTCATCGCACCCACCCAGCTAAGATTATACCCCTGTCGCCATAAATAAATGTTATAACAGAAAATATAACCCACAAGCACAAAAGCGTACAGACATTATACTGCCATCCAGCTCACAAAAAAAGATCTACCAGATTTACCCACAAATTCCTCATACTTCTCTGCCAAAACTCTAATTAACCGTAAGAAACATTTGATTCTTAAAATTTAGTGCTTGGTTAAAAAAAAACTAGGTGGCGCAAAAAAAATTGTTTGTGGAAGCTGCAAGATGTATCAACTGTGCATTTACAAAATACACCATCAAGGGCCAGAAGCTACTTCCTTAAAACCCAGCAGTAGCTGGGCTTTTCCTTTTGTTGTGCAAAAGTGAGTTCTGAGTGACAGAAGTAGACCACAGAAGGGTTATCTTTTTTTTCCCCTGCGTTTAAAAACCGGTAAATACTGCAGAGCAGCAGAGCCTACTAGGTGGCAGGGGAGACGTGGCTGGAAACCTGGCTGAGCCCTGAGCCCTGAGCCCTGAGCCCTGAGCCCTGAGCCCTGAGCCCTGAGCCCTGAGCCCTGACAGGACAAACGTGACACCACTGGGCCCATTTACACACGCCAGCAGCACAGCAGCCGGCCCGAAAGGAGAGGTGTGCCTGGCGTTTCCAGAAGAGCTGCTGAAGCAGGCTTTTCCTCTCCTGAAGCCGGGGGAAGCCTTGACACCAGCACCTGCTCTCCGGAAAACAAAGTCAAAGAGGCAGGAGACACAAGGACGGAGATTACGGTCATTATTTCATTGAAGCGGCGGAGCCTGCAGGGAGCAAGTGACCTGAAAAACTCAAGTAGGACATGCCACACAAGAAAGCGCTCACACACTCACACGCACATTTTACCTCGGGGGGGGGGGGGGGGTGAGGAGTGGAGTGGAGGGGAGGGGTGAAGGGAGGAGGAGGAGGGGGGGGTAATTAGCAATGAGTAGGTGCATATGCACAGCTCATGTTCCAATGCAGCAACACTGAAAATATCTTGACAATAAATACTGCAATGCACCTGTGCTCCTCCACCTCCCAGAGAAGTAAAGCAAAGCAGCAGCTGCAATGAGAGGGTGACAGGCAAAGGGCAGGCAAAAACTCATACACTATTATTAGTGTGTACTTAATCATCGCCGCGCATTCCTCGTCAGAACAATTGCAATGTGCTCCACGACTTTATTTTTTATCTGACTCGGAGAATTAATACCGCCTCATCCTTTTAACATTTTAAAACAAAAAAAAAAAGAAGAGAAGGAGGGCTCGTTTAAAGTACACATTTCAAATTCCCCTGCAAGGAAACCACAGATGAGCTGAGGTTTACCGACAGTCCCCAGCAAAGAGCTACGGCTTTTCAAAGGGCTTCCAACAGATTCCAAAGTTTGTCACGTCGAGCGCCCCTTTGGGGAAAAGCAAGGCAGTATAGTGTAAATGTGTGCATGGCAATGAACACTGTCAGCCGTTCTTATTAAGGGGAGTTGGCTGAACAGCCTTCATAAAAAAAATATCTCTTTTACTTAGGAAGGAGAAATGAAAAGGAAATGAAAAGGAAAATAAGTGATATTGGAGATAAGCTGTTTAAAAGTGAGCCAGTGGGCTACTCCAGGATTCCCATGTTCTGTAAAAGTAAATAAGCAGGCTTAGTTCTCTCCACCTTAAAACCAGACTCCAAGCTTTACACACTGCTCTCTTCATGCTGTAGTGGGAAGCATCTGAAGTCACTTAACCAGCACAGTCATTCATTGCAAGCATTACTAAGGGTAGGACTAGAGTTGAAGTCTAGAGTCTAGTACTTTAAACCAATTTAAAAGATCCTGGTCATTCTTAAAAATTATTTAGAAAACAAATTAGACAAACTTGAAGTTAATTAAAACAAATGCTTGCATTCCTGGAGCCATTATGCCTTGTGGTTTATTGCTAATTTGTATTTAGTTGTCTAAATCCCAGGAGAGGCAGAGATAGATCTGCTTTGCATTGACCAGAGATCAGCACAGCAGTGCAATGACTCTCTCAGAACTAGTTAGGCCCAGCATGATGCTAATGTAGATTGTTAGGCAATATACTGTACACTGAACTAAAAAAAAAACACAAAAAAGAAAAGTGCAGATCATTTCACATGTATGTTTTAAGATAATGTGTCAAATTACAAAGCTTAAAGGCACTTGAGCTCCAACATTACATGCCATACAAAAATGTATCCATGTGGAATTCTTCCTTTGATTAAAAAAATAATTAACTGATAGAGTGGCATGGGTATGTATATTCTCCCTGTGTTCACACAAGTCTCCCCCCACAGTCCAAAGACATAGGGGTGGGTTCATTGTTTTCTGGGAAAATCGGCCCTTATGTGAGTGTGTGTCTGTGTTTGTGTCCGAGTGTCCAGAATACATCCTGCCTTGTGCCCATGGCTTGCCGGAATGAGCTCCGTCTCCCTGTTTTGGATAAATTGGTTTAAAAAGATGGATGGATGGAAATCAGGGAGAGCAAAAAAAAACCTACATTTTACTTCTGAGACCTCTTCACATGATATTTGCCGAAAGGATACAGAGCGGGTGCTGCCCATGGTGTCCAGGCGGAATTACAGACTATCCCAGCTGGAGGCCTTTCCTGAAAAGCCGACACGACAGACGAGCGGGAGAAGCAGTTTGCTGGCAGGTGTGTGCAGAAGGAAAATCTCTCCGGGGCCTAGTTTGGCTGTATTAAGCTTGACCTTGAAAGCGTAAGCAACAATAAATCACATCTAAAAAGGTGGGGGAAAAGTGTGGAATTCAGTGGCACCTGTCAGTTTCCGTTTGCTTTATAGAACTCAACCTGCAGCTGGGTCACAGGCATGATTCTGTGCACTCAGCAAAAAAAGTAAAACTCTCTGCACTGACCTCAGGAGCACAGGGTCACAAGCAATAAGAAATCTTTAGGGATCTCTTAATGGAGAACCTGCACTTCAATGATTACAGAACTGGACAGCAGACAGCAAAGGACTTTTGGCTTTTTTCTTTACAAGGTCAGACTTTTGGTGAGGCTTGAACACGAGAACATGAGAAAGACTGCAAACACGAGGAGGCCATTCAGCCCATCCGGGCTGTCCGATAGTTGCTAGCTAACTGATCTGAGGATCTTGTGAAGTCGTTTCTTGAAAGAAGCCAGGGTAACAGGGCTGGCTGCTTGTTCCACTCTCCCACAAGTCTTTGCAAAAATAAGTACCTCCTGTTCTTGGTCTTAAATGCATTTGCGGGTAGCCTGAACAGAGGAAAAATGCACAGAAAGTACTATATATCCATGAAACAAATTTAAAATTCCACAAGTGTGATGAAGTGTGACCCTCCATCAAGTGTGATGCAAAAGTCGTCGATTTAATCCAGTTGGGCTTGCTCTCTGTTGAGTTATCAAATTTAATGGGGTGTCTGGAATTATGGATGGGTTCATGCTGTTCCACTGTGTACCTTAAAGAACACAACATTGACTACAGAGCATGCCGGCAGCAAATCACTATTTGAGTTATAAAACACACAAAAAAAATCCAATCAGACTCTGAGCAGATGTCAGCCGTAAATTGCTTTGATTGAGAAAAAAACGCAGTGTCTTTGTAAAGCATGCATTCATAAACAAGACTAGATGAAGTGCATTAAAATGCCTTCTTTTTTTGCTGGAAGCACAATTAGTTAAGAAATAAATTAACGTTAACATGTTAATATTCTTCCAACACCCGCAACAATTTTGCTTGGCAGTTTAAAAGCAAACAAAGAACACATCAGCCTGAAGGAAGTATTTAAAAGAAGTTTGGTTCTTAGCTGACACATATCTTATTTGTAACTGCAAAGACCTTCTGGATGATATATACAAAACATATAGACTAAACTGTAACCTAGGAAGTTTGATACTATTATATACAGATTACAGTACATGTTAAAAAAGCACGATAGGTCCTGCTGCACACAGCTCAATTCAGACGAAAGTAGCAGACAATTAGATTGAAAGTACATAGCTGCGCTCCTCAGTGCACTATAAAAAGGAGCCAGGCGGTGTGTTCATGCACAGGTGGAAATGATAGACCTTGTCCCCTGGGAGAACAGAAGAATGGCGCCAGGACCCCTTGTTTAAATCCAACCCACGAGTAAGCGTGTCTTTTTTTTTTCTCACTCATCTTTTCCCATTTCAGCTGTGATGGCAGATTTGCTCAATGCTCCAGCACGCACAAATGGAGCAGCAAACTGCTGACAACTGTGCAAATAACACCCCGACTCAGCCAGTGGCTTGGTGACGAGGTGGACAGGCCGATCGAGTCATCTCATTGCTATGTGACAACAGCTGGTCCTATCTGACCATCAGGAGTGCTCCATTGTTCCTTCCCTGAGCTTTTTTTTTTTTGAATGGAACCAACATGAAGACGGAAAGCGAAGCCCTCCAGCTCTTCTGTACCTGGAAGAACAGAAATCTGAAGATATCAAACCAGGTGGAAAGGAAGATCCACGTAGCCCAGCTGTGTGTCACACTAGAGTCATGTGGTGAAGAAAGCTGAATATAGGATTACTCTGTTGCATTGTTTGCATACAGTAGTAAAAACCGATAAGGGAAGGAATGCAAGTTTTCTGGCTGTGTAATAAAACACAGGAATCACTGTGGTTGCAGTGAAACTAAACCAGTGGGTTTGCTAAAGAGGCCATGCTTGCTGTCACAAATTGGTTCTAACAGGCAACTGCTTCTGTTATGCTCTGAGTTGCCCGTGTACTGTTACAATGCATAGTCTGAGTCACAGCATGGTGACCCACAAGTGAAGAAGGTGGCCTTCTGAAATGTACTGACAGCCTTTCAAGATTACACCATGATATATTACTATTCAAGAGTCAGGCCTCGAAAATTCATATATCCTTAGCACTCGAAAATGGACATGGCAGTGGGGACGCATAGCAGAGACATCCTTTTTTGAGAAAGTACACCTGATTACATGGAGAATATTTAGTGCCTCTTTTGCATGGAGATCATACTGATTTTTTTATTGTTGGCTGAGAAACAAAGCTGAAATAAAGCATTCTATTACATATTTCATTCTTTTTAGATCTACATCCTAAATAGTACTAGAGAGCTCTTTCTTTAGTGATTCTTACTCCAGAAAACGCTTCTTCCTTTTTCTAACGCAAACAGGCTTTGTCTTTCCTCTGTGTGTACGGGCGGTAACTGACTAGGAGTTAGAAAACGTACATCATCCTTTAGCCTGTAGAAAGGGGATTTCCTCAGCAGTGTTAAAGAGCGACTGCACTGCAGGAGCTGGCTCTGTATTGTCCCTGTGGGACCCAGCCACAGTCCTTCAGACTCTACAGGGGTTTTCCACACCACCTTCCTCCTAACTAATGAAAGAAAAGGAGCGAAAACTTGTTTAAAGGCACCAATGAGTTTTAAAGTGTGTTAGAATGGAATGTATTAATATTAATGTGAATTAATATTAGCAAGCAGTTTCAGTGACATAATGGATAGTTTGACTGGAATGAAAAACATACTGTGCTCGTCATGGTTGGTGGGGGGGGGAAGGATCCATGCACAAGTAACGAAAAGCAAAGAAAACATTCCAGCGATCTGGAAGGGTGGCCCTGGAGCTGAGTAAGCCTTTTTTCAAAGACGTTCACAGTACCTGTACAGAGCACATCAGGTGTGTTACACTTCGAAAAGAAAAGTGAGACAAGCTTCACACAGATAATTGGGTAGTACCTTAAAACAGGAAAAATGTGAAGCCCTACTTCTGCTAGACCCCAAATAACTCATTAGCCATGGAAAGACACAACAAAATGCCTCTATTAGTGTTACCAAACACGGAAGCTGACAGCAGCTTCCATACAACTTGAGAGGCTGGTACTTCTCAGTACAATAATAGGGCCTATTAAGAATGCGGTTGGCAAACACTGCCTCCATACACCTTCAGAGAGGGTGAGAGATACTGGAGTCGAGCACTTGTGGCTGACATTTCATCGACGTTTTGAAACCTTGCCCCGACAGGAGAGGGGAATAAAAAAAAAAAAATGCAGCTGCTAAACTAAATTTGAAAAACATTTTCTGGTTCCCGAAACAAAGAGTTATCGCACTCCCATAAATTACAGCAGCGTCACATTTTAAGTGGATCTTTTTGTGTTAGGCTTGGAACACTTAATACCAATAATGCTGAACAAAGCAAGGGGAGAAATTAATGGTACAGAGCCTAACGATCATGTCTGTTGTGGAAGCATGGGACAATAAAGCAGCAGGCCGGTATTTTATGTTGGAAGATGAAGTTTACAATGTTCAAAAAACTTTAAATCAGTGTTTACAGGATTCCAAGGAGTCCATTTTCCTAATTGAGCTGTTGAAAAAAATAAACCACTGCACTCAAGTATCGGGTTTTCTGTGTTAGTACAATGAGCACAGGAGACAGCTTACGAAGATGTGGACTAGAGCAGCTACACAGCCCCTGTGCTGTCCTTATTTCTGTGTTTGATTTTTTCTGAAAAGAACACAAATTTGTTTAACAAATGTTTCCCAAGGCTCATCTGAAGGAGTTAATTCAGACTCCTCTGTGCATAAAATCTCTTTACATCAAGTTTTGAATAATTTCTAGCTTCTTACTGAAATTAACTCAACACGTTTTGCTCTTTGTGAGAATACAGACTTAAATCCAGAGTTTACCGCCTCACTCTAATGAGTCTTAATACAGGCAATACAGCAGTTCATGGCAGCTATTTATGACTTAACCAACACAAAAAGCAGAATTTGTCTGTTTAGACAGTTCTGTCTCCCCAAGTTGTGAGACAGCAACAGGTAATTAATATTCACCCCCATGATTCATAGCGATTACATGCTCTTAAAAGACACCATAACCCTGAAAGCTGTTCCTTGGAAGATGATTGGAAGATACCCTGTTTTAATTTTACTGGCATCATCAGGCACATTTTTTTCTCTCGTTTCAAGCTTTTATGAATCCCTTCCTGTGCGTTTCTACGATCACACTGACAAGAAATGTGACCAATGGAGCTTTTTAAGGACATGCTGATGATCTGCTGCTGATGTCTGAGTGCTCCCAGGCTGGTTATAAAACATGATCTATATGATCAAATTCTGTACGCTGATGGACAAACGTAATTATTCTACAATGGTTTTCAAATCGGACGATCGCCTCAATAAATAAACGAGCAAAAGGGCTTCCAAATTAACACTCCTTTAAATTTCGCACCAGGCTCTCTTTCCGCTTGGGCTGGCCGACCCAGTTAATGAAGGGAGACCCCTTGTTCTGTTGGCTACAACACAGCGCCTCCCCTTTAAGAGAGCGGAGAAACACAGCTCGAAAAGTAAAAATCCAAATTCAGAGTTTGAGGGGAAGGACAGCTTTTATCCCCAATCAGGTCTGCCCCAAATGTTAGCAGGGGCAATTGCTCAGTAGCCTGTGGCTTTACCTGTTAAAGCATTAAGCTTGGGGACATGCCATTGTGCTTTCTATAGCCCACGTGCTGCAAACTGAAACCGGGGGACTGAACACCGAGAGCGATTGTTGGCTGTCGTAAATCAGCGCGCCGTGACAGGTGTTGAACCCTGAAATGATCCGGGTGGACATGTGAAGTGATATGGTTACAAGTATGTTGATCCCGATTCATCCAACTCGGACCCCTGAGATAACTTTTAAATGGCACTCAGCTGGTCCTGCCTAATGGGATGTCAAATGCTATAAATGGATTAAAAGTGGCTCAAAATATCCCTGGGAGAATGAGGAGGTCTGCCAGAATAAGCAATTGGTTCCTTCAATTCAAGGAAACTTGTTCCTGCATGGGATGGGGGAATACATACTGTATATGGCCATTTAGGCTTTGGTAATGCAGCACAGCAGGTTGCCTGCTCAGGTAGTGCCAGCGCATTAGCAGGAATAAGGGATAATGCTTTGCATGCCCAGTTTTTAGACACTGTGTCCAAAAACCTGGAGGTTTTTATACTGTTTCAGTTTCAGCACTGCGTTTCCACTGACTGCACAAGTTTTGACAAGTGCCATTTCTTAAGTGCACAATGTACTGCAATTGTGTGATGCCACTGGCTGTGCAAAAACACAACTACATAGAAGAATGATCCTGCCCACAAATGTTTAGGACCTGTGCATCAGGTGAGACACAGTGACCTCCCTGCCCAGGTCTCTCAGAAGTGTCCAACTTCACATCCTAGAGGATGGGTGATTTTTTTAACAGTGGCTTTGGCGCCCATGTAGGTTGTGTGTGGAATTCAGGAAATGTGAAATGTGTGTGTGTCCGAACAAGGAAATCTCCAGCAGCCCGATTCACACTGCACAGCAAAGCACTATTCCAGCTATGTCAAAGAAAGCAGCAGGGAATCAGAGTTCTTGAGTGCAACAGGAAACTATCAAGCTCTGGAGCCTGTTATATTGTAGACAACCTGATAGTATACTTTGACCCATTTACAATTTGACTAGAAAAGTAGTTGGGAAACACGAAATCACCGATCCAACCAGAAATCCCATGAGAGAATTCCCACTTTTCTGTGTGAAACGACAACTTTTCTGTCCGCATTTGATATCCAAGGAAAAAGTGCATCAGGAACGTGGGCTCTCCGACACATTTGCATAGCTTGCAAGTCCGTTTACGACTGCTCATGCTCATGGAGCAATCAGAATAATTGAGTTTTGTTTTACACTGGAAGTAGGACGCTTTCTTAAATGAAGCTGCTGTGAAATTAGAGAACAGTACATCATTGTCAGCAACTCTTTCTTTATTTATTTCCATGATCCCTCAGATTCTCCAGTTCAACTGCAATCCCCCCTTCTTCTGCTTTAACAAAGCTTTATTACTGACTTTGAGATTAGTGTCCTTTAATACAGGCACTGCTCTTTCCAGGCAGTCTTATTTGGTACAACATAATACATAACATAAAACACTGCCACAGCTCCTCCACTCGGGATTAACACTGTGGAGAGGTGGGGCACATGGTTATCAATCACAACAAGGAAGAGCTGAGAATCATAGCCCCCAGTGAACCAGGAGCTACCTATCATGCCAAAAAAATTTTCCTGACTCCTCCCGTCTGAAAAATACCCCTATACTCCAACACCAAGCATTTTCTACAAAAGACCTATATGAATTGTTTTTTTATATAAGGATCTAGTCTAGGGCAAACTTCCAGATCACAGGTTTCTTTTGTATAATTTTTCTTGGGAGTGGGCCCATGTATGTGAACACCATCTGCATATTTAAACTCTGGCTGTATAATTGTTCAGAATGTGAAACCTGTTACTGGTGATGACTGGGAGTGCTGTAATCCATTGGAAATACCTCTCAACTTCAAAGAACTCAATGATTTGCTACTAGGATAATAATATTGATAGATCATTTGTATAAGGTAAAGATCAAGTGGGGGCATTTTGCTTTACTTAATGGACCAAATCCCATTTTATTTATCCAGGTTCTGAGCTCAGATTTTGACACTTCTACACAGGGAACATTATACAATTCTGTAAAACATGGTGCTCCTGGACAAACAGGTACCCCACAGCACGCACCTCTGTCAGGAAACTGCTATAAGTAGAATTTTACACTTTTCCTGAAGCTCCTTGTGCTTTGGTAGTTTTGTAAATACGAGTCAGTGTGTGTATCTCATTTTATCATGCTTTGTAAAGTAGAGGATTTATTCTGATGTATTACGTGATATAGTACCAGGAAATACTGAGAAATTAAATTAATGAAAACACTTTAAAAAAAATGCAAGAATAATAAGAAGACATGTCTTGTTTCAGACTCATATTTCTGTTCTTTTTTGTGATGGACAAACGACTCACCGTTAAAACCTTTTTATTTACAGCTATTATTAATGCAAGGAAGCATTTACCTGGACTGGCAGGTTAAATCCCATTATCTAGACTTAATCATATTAGTATTCCTACTTAAAACGTTGTGTTATAATTAAAGGGCTTCTCCTGAGATTACATACAAACGGCATACTGGACATATTCCATCACATCTACAAGATGAGTTTTGAAGGGAGGGGGTCCGTGTATGAATATGTCATTTTACATGATCGCAGCCCTGGCGAACTGCGTGATCTTGACGAGAACAAGCTGACCTTGCTCTACGGATTAGTACAAACCTGCTTTGGCAGGAACCTCATCTGAACAAGCAACATCTTGTTTTTGCGAACGACTTTTCTATTTTATCTCCACGCACAGACGGCGGGGTTTGAAAGCGAAACTGGCTGCCTGTACTGGGAGGGGAATGGGAGCCCCTGCGTCATCCTGTCCCAGCGCAGCTGCGTGGGAGTTATTCCCGGGCGCACATTCCAAGCAGGGAGTTCAGGGGAGCCTAATATAAGGAAAACAGCGTGTCGCTGCTAATGAATTCACGAGTCACGGAAGACTGGCAAGCCGGTTGGTTTATTTAAAGGATTGTGGGGGTCACACATTGTAAGCTTGGTGTGAACGTTGTTCAAGAAGACTGTTCCATTGCCCGTGGTGTAGGACCTTTCCAACCCTATGGGTGCCTTCCGTCTGTGGCTAGTGACCACATTAACACTGACTAATCAAAGTGCTCATGGGCCCATTTAAATCATTGAGGGGTCTTTGGAATTTTGACCAGTGGACTGGGTCATGCTCTTCTTGAGCTTCTCCAGATATGGCTCTACCAGTCCATCTCACTCTGGCATTGCAGTGCAACCAACAGATTGTTTGCAAAACTGGACCTTGCTAATTAGCAATTAAAGAATCAAAGAGCGGGCTCCCTAATCGAGTGAACTGAGGGCTGAGTAGCCCAGTTCTACCGGGTGAAGAAATAACGTCAATCTCCCATGGGAGATCAAAACACACAATAAGTAAGGGTGCAACTGAGTGGTATCCATCAGACTACGTTGGGTTATTAGATTGGTAGCAGCCAGCTTATTAAGAAGAGGCTTATTTCCAGCCATTTTTTTTAAGAGAAAAAAAACAAGTGCAACCAATTCCAAGTCTAAAATACATCCGTTTGCCCACATATAGTGCTCTCTATATTAATTTGTGCCCTAGTGAAATGTTGCTGACAGATTTAAAATCAAGTACTGTTGTTGTATCCTGATGATGGCAGACCGTCATGGAGACCTGGAGTTTTCAGCCTTGGATTTGTGGCTGTATAACAGCAGTTATAGAATAATATATTGCGGCAAGGTTGAACCTGCACCTGTAGCCCTTTAAATGATGGACACTACAGTGGAAACTTTTAAGATTTAAGACAGATTAAGCTTTTTGTGACTTTTTTTGCCATCAACCTAAGACCAATAGCTCTTTACCTGTAATCGTTTAGAGTTTTTTGGTCTCTACAATGAAGAATTGATGTGACAGATGGATTTTCTTGCTAATGTGTCACCTCCTTTTACACCCCCGTGGAAACAACAATTCAAGAAGTGTTTCTAGAAAGTTCCAGGATCTTTTTTTCACCTGGGCACTTTTCTTTGAACAAATTCCATAGCAGCAAAATACATTTTGTAACACGGCAACTGTGATTGTGCAGAACTAGAGATTTTGCCACCTGAGTCTCAATTGCCTGGGTGACAAATAGCCACCTCCTCAATTCGAAAGAGCAGTGCCATGAGATCTTTAACGACCCAGCAGTAACTATTTGGGTTTAACATCCTGTGTGAAGAACAGGACATCCTACATGACATTGTCCGCTGGTCACCATACTGGGGCAGGGGTTTGGAAAATCTCAGGCACAGAGAAGAGCACCGCCAACCGGTCCAACAGTAGGTGGATCAGTCATCTACATAGGTCAAAGCATATATATCTATACTGTATATAGCAGCACCCTGGTTGGCCATAGTGGTCTCCATCCTAGGACTGACCAAAGCCAACCTTGCTTAGCCTGTAAGACCTGACAATTTAAAAAGATAATTTATAGATTCAAGTTCACATTACTGACAAAGGGATTCCAATAGCTATTAAAGCATGGTTTCATGGAAAGCCTAGTGATAATTATTTGAGTATTAATTCTGTCTGTTTGGGTTGCTTTTAGACCAACAGTTACACTGCAGAGATGCAGCTGAAGTAGCTCATATTTTAATGGACCGCAGTAAAATAGAAAGTTGCAAAGTGAACTAATTCAATTAATGACATAATTATCAGCACAAATTAAAGGCATTAATTATAATTATAGCTCCTGTCTCCTTTACAGTGGGCTCTGCAATCTAATCTCTAAATGTTTGTATAATTGAGGCAAATGTTTTCGTTAACAATAATTTATCAAATTCTTTGCTTTATAATGGTGGCAAAATGATTTAATAAAATCCAAAAGTTCATTACAATATCGCTGTCTGGTGTGTCTGCATGATATATGTAACAGTCCCTCTTTAAGCTCTAATGTGAGTGCTTCATACCAGTGACCTTATAAAATTAATTTGAAATCTAATCTATTCAAAAGGGGTGTGACAATAATGTGTATTACAGCAAGTTTGCTTAAGCAGAAACATTTTTTTTTGTTCTGCCTAAAGCTTTTGTATTATAATCGGGGATAGGTTTTACTGTGTTCAGAACAAGGCATGCATCTCAGTTAATTTTTTTAATTATTAATCTCACAGCCAATGACAATGGTAATAGGATACGTCGGGTACTTCCATTAGTACTTACAAAAGATCTGATGTATAACAACGTACGTAGGATTCATCACTAATACTAAGCTCTAACAAGTTGGACGTGTTTCTTTCAAGACCAATTAGTTGAATTGCACCATTCTGAGATGTTTTGTTAGCCGGTTTAAGTTGCACTGCTTGATTTTATACCTGTCCAGTATGGATTTGCCAATTGTTTCATTTCTTTGTGTCCTGGCTCACAGCACTGGGAGAATGAGGACGGGACACACCAGCACCTCCTACTGGCCCACCTGTTGTAATGTGCACTTCTGAGCACAGCTGGCAAGAGGAGGGGATGGCGGGGCCCTGCCAACATCTCTTATCAAGCATGTCACCGACGGACGCGTTGGATTTTAGTTCAATGCAGACTGATCAAAATAAAATGGAGCTCTAAGCTTGCTAAACCCAGCTCAACCTCCAGCAGCCTTGCACTGGACGAGAGGGCCTTCCAGAGCTGAAGAAGGTTACAAGTGGGAGGAGATCAATTGGCTCATCTAGCCTTTGGTAGTAAGCACCAAATCCAGGGACCTAAAGTTCTCACCCTGCCATTTCTTGATTGAAGCCACGGTATCGGCTTCAACAGCATTTTCTTTTGTGCAAGGAAATGCCTCCCGTTCTCCGTTTCAAAAATCACTGCCACGCAGTTTTCCACTTGCGTCCTCTAGTTCATGTTTCATTGTAGATTCTGACCAGGTTCTCTGGTTTGACTCTGTCAGTGTCTTTGAACATTCAGCACAGACGGGCCATGTTCCCTTCTAAGTCTTCTCTGTTCAAGACTAAAAGAAGTTGCAGTTCCTTCAGCTTGTCAGTGTAGGGCACTCACTTAAGCACTGGAAAGTATCTGGTTGCTCTTTTCTGCACTGATGCCAGAGAAGCAATATTTTACACCAGGGTGAACAAAAGTAATTAATTTACTGGTTGAGGCACTCAGGAGCTCTGAACAGATGTAGGACGTTTGGTGAAACAATGAAACCTGGAAGGCTGGTAAAGACCACAGTTCCAGCTGGTCACTTTAGAGGTCTTACACTTATATAGAAACTGTAGCTTTATCCACATCTCGATAAAACGATAAAAATATCCCAGAATCTTATTCTCTGCTTCAAAGTCTATTTGCTTACTTTTAATTAGAAGGGGCTGAAAAACAAAACAAGCGTGAGAAAATCAGAGGTAAATCTCTTTCTTTTTTTTTTTGCTGTTGTTTTTTTTTTCCACTTTTAACAAATTACTGTTAATGGATCATACTTGGATTTCAGCCCCAGTTCTGCAGCTAGGAAATTGGCACCGGGTGTGTCAGGAGCACAGAGTACAGAGAGAAACAAAGAGAGAAAAACACTTCAACACAGGAACAACAGCTGGAACTGTGCCTCCTCACTGTCAGCCAGAAGCCAACAAGAAGGCCGTCAGAGGACATTCATGACCGAGGAGGTCAACTGAAGGTCAAGCACCAGGCAGAAGAGTGTGGGATATGTAGGCCTCTTTCAGGCCCTATTCTGGCTCGGTGCTCTAAAAATGTTGGACAGTTCCGACCGAATGTGAAACAGCTGATAGGGGGGTCATTAATCATAAGTCCCTTGGAGTTAGTTCTAAAATCCTTCCCATCAGTCCAGACCATGTGGAAAATATGCGTAGCATCGCAACGTGTTATCATCGCTTGTCCCTATTTGCTTGTCACCAAGAATTGCCAGCTTCCAGTTGTTGTATATTTTCTGTTGCAGTGCAATTTCCATATGAAAAATGGATCACAAGCCACATATTTTTTTTTAGCCTTTGTTATCACACTGTTTTGTTCTCCCACTGCGAAATGAATAAAGTGTTTTATCTCTCGAAGCCTGTGCTCCTGTGCTGAAAAGAGTTACAAAAGGCCACTCCTGCTCTGTTCACTAAGTCCACGCAGTTTTTAACCCTGCAGGCTCTCCTTGAATAGACCTTAGGCCAGGACTCATTCGCATGTCATCACCAAGATGTGCAAGCGTTCATGTAACCACTGTGGCATTTGTTTTCTGATCAATGCTGAGCCTTTACTTTGTAAGCCATCCCACCCCTTTTATCTTGTAACCTTGTGTGGATATATTTAACTTCTTTTTAAATGCATAAAGTTCCTGTAAATGCCAGAATGTAAAGTGCTTTGTATTGAGTTTTGCATCTATGGTGTGTAAGATTGATGTAATTTATCTTTGAAATTTGATTGTGCTTTCTATACAACATGCAGCTCCTCTAGTGCGCCATGCCTATTGTAGTGTTACACATTGCTAAATACTTTGAAATCGTGTCCCTCCTGAAAAGAACCTTGAAAAAAGATAATTAAAACAATTATAGATTAATACTTTAAAAAAAAATGGAATTAGCAATGGTTTTCAGGACTGAACAATTTCTTACTTACTAATTTGCCAACTAACCTTCCCCCCGACAATCCACATACCTGCCAGGGGAAAGAGAATTGTGCAGGCTTTCATCTGGAAACAGACACTTGTCTGATACAGCTTTGTCCTAGGGCAAAGCTAGGACAGCTCTAACAGGGTCTTGAAACTCCTAGTGGTGACTGTTGCACAGAAAGCAGGAGATACTTTGTTCTGCTCAAGTCCACCCAAAAATCAGTGGTGTTGTGTTAATCATTCATTGCTGCTTAGGGAATCCCAGTCATGGTTAGCAAGAGATATAGCCCCAGACTCAAACTACTGCTATCTGGATTATAGGGCTCCATCTGATCTGTATAAATAGTGCCACCCAGGAGCTCCAATAAGACTAGTTCTAAGTACTAAACAAAAAGATCACAAAGACAAAACTTACCTCAGGTTAAGTACTACTGGCATTTTGTTAAAATTAACTCACAGCATTTAAATTGTTCACTGCCTTCACCAGGCAGATGCAGTAAAAGCTCATTTCAATTTCAGCCTTGCCACCCTGCTTGTGAACACAAATCTTGTTTGAACTCCTTCAGTAAGAAACTATTGCATCGTCATGTATACCATAAAGCGGTGTTTGAGAAGCAAGCGAGCGTGAGGGGGAATAAATCAAGTGCAAAGCGAACACATACTGTAGAATCTGCCAAGGACATGCAGCAGAGAGGACCCTACCAGGTGAGTTTTTTCCTTACTCACAGTAATATTCCCTAATTACCTTCCAGACTTCAAGTGCTGCTTAAAACTTGCCCTCTGCTCTAATTCAGCCTCTCCAGCAGATCTCCTACTTTAAATAACTCCACCCCCCCTTCTCCCTTCTGGCACCCCCGGCCAAGCAGTAGAAGCAGAAGTTAACCCTTCGTCTTCCCCACAGACCCAGAGAGATCCCCGTGGTCAGGACTGTTTGCAGAGCCACTCTGTTCAGTTGGACACAGGAGAATCTAACATGACAAAAACGTTCAGCTGCCTAATTGCATTACCATTGGCGTCACTGCGTTACGATTGGATACACATCTAGCAGTTTACCTGAAATGAAGAAGAAGTAGCCTTTTAGCAGAACTATTATAGGCTCCAAAGCATGTGTGAATTGCACAGTCCGTTCCCTGCAAGGATTGGATCACCATTTATCAGGCCGCAAGTTGCTCTCAGACAGCAGAGACTCCTGCTGTTAAAAGGCCATGCTCCCAGGAGACTTCAAGGCTATCGCAATGACATCAGGGGACGAACGACATTCCACATTCCAATGTCCCAGCTCAGGCCCCACTGCGGCGTGTGGCTCACGCCCCTGCTGGACACAGCGGTGAATTCAGCTATGCCAAAAGGCCAGCTCCCTGGAGTGGGAGAATTGGAGGCCTTCAGGGCTCCTGTGCCACTGTTACAGGCTCAGCAGCAGTAAGCTGGAGAACCAGCAGAATGTATCATATGTTGCCGATGAGTTTTGTTATCAGATTTGACTTATTAGCTTTTTGTTTTAAGCGTTGTTTGTTTATCAAGCTGGATAAAGTAACAAAACAAAACCAGGTTACACCATGAAAGTGAGGATTCTGCCTCTTCAAGTTTTTTCTTGTTTCATGTAACTTTACTAAGTACTTTTAAAAATACCCTTTCTGTTCAGTGACAGTGTACATGTTTTTGCTGGGAAAATCAGTATTTTGACACGTGGGGGAGAAAATCATGATAGCTTTGAGAAAGGATAGTGTCTTATTTTCACTTTTGTGCAGCAGTCATCCAGAACACAAGGAATGGAAAGCAACTGAAATATCACTGTGCAACTTGATTTGCAGAATTTGCAACCTGTTCACAAACAGGAAAAATTCAGTGTACGTTGAGAGTGATATGTACTACAATAAAAACAAACTAAAATCAAACCAGAGCCAAACTACATACTCTTGGTGACCATGTCTTCTCTGTCTCTGCTGCTCACTTGTGGAACAGCCTTCTTGATCATCTCATACAAGCAGTTTCAACTGAGACCTTTAAAAGAGATCTTAAAATGCTTCTCCACCAGCAAGCCTTCAACGTCTAGAACTATAAACAGTCTAATTTCTAATCATTTTTCCTCCTTAGCTATTTTGAAGTTCCTCGACTTCTCTTTCAGCTTTTTCTGTAATGTGAAGCACATTGTAACAAAATGTGCTGTTTAAATTAAATGTACGGTTATTATTACCAAAAGTCAGGTAGATAATGCAAAGTGAACATGGTCATACACAGGAAGTGTCAGTCATTAAATCAGCATCAGGTGAACACGGAAGGAAATTGTCAAAAAATCGGTGTTCATCCAGATCCTTGTCTGTATATTGTCTGCGGAGTGGTCACCAGGTGGACGTACAGAACACCTGATGTATGACTAGTGCTAAAAAAGGAACATGAAATGGATCCGACTGCTTCCCTTCAACTGTAACTAACTAACTTGCTATGGGGGCAGTTAGGACAATGACACTATATGCACAGAAAGAGTCGAGGTGCTGTTTGTGAAGAAGTTGGGCAGTTGCCAGGGTAACTAATAGAGTTGACATCAGAGTTGAACTGGCTTTTAGCAGAGACAGTGGGAATTTCGCTGTTTGGGCGGGCCTTTCCTGGCCTGGGGAGGGAAGCTCTCCTGAGCTCTGGGGGCAGTTGGCCGGAGCTTGATGTATCAATGTCTCCATCTGTCAGGTCAGCTGAAAGCAGCCAGGGATCAGCGAGCTTAAGATAGGCCACTGCTGAGCACGTTCGGACACAACCTGCTGTGGCCAGGAGACTGATGGAATCCAATAAGGGCTGTCTGGCCACAGACATTCAGAAAGCGCCCAAGCATACCCAGAGCCTGACTCAGTAAAATCCAATACAGCAGGCCCAGATTAGTTCACATTAAAAGTGCCTGGTGCTGCAAAGTAATGACAAACCTACAGAAAAGAGAGCAGGCGTTCCAGATCGGCCTGGGGCTCTGTGTGTGATCCCAGGAGCTGTGACACAAGTCTGAAGAGCCGAGACAAACATATGAAGAAGATGATAGCAATTTAAATGTCTAACCTCTGAAATAACACCTTTTTGTCAAGGTTACACAAATACGCATCTCATCGCTGAAATTCACTTTTTCCCATGCTGTTCCTCAGTAGGGGAAAAAATAATTGTATTCCAAATTTTATTTCAATAGTATTATTACAGTAGTACTTAATTAAATAATAATTAGAAGAAAGTAAACTGCTAATAATGCTCAGAATGATGAATAGGTGATGTAATTTAGTGCGTGATGAGAAGCAATCGCCCCTTGATGGTGATGAGGTTAGATCTGTAAAGAAATTGTCAGACACCCTGTTCTGTTGACTGCACATTCTGGTTGGATCCCTTTTTTGATAGAGAAAGCTCCATTTTCCGAAAAATGAAATTCTCCGATTTGCATACATATCCGTTTAAGGCATAACCAGAGTGATATTGATTTTCTCCACAGATGTTTTGTGTAGATGAGATTTCTTGTGAAATGGTATGTGGGCATTTATATTGTAAAAAAAGAAAGACTAAAGAGGACTAATTCCACCATCTCTCTACATCCAGTTGCAGCTACAGGAAAAAGCCTCTTAAGACACATTTGTTCCTCTTAACGACTATAGCAGACCTGGCACTCAATTGATCTTGCCTGGTTGCATGAAAAAACATATTTTTTGCAGGAGCCATTCTCACACTTTGCTTTGCAACAAGCTTAAAAACTGGAATCATCCTGCACTGCAGAAATAAAAATAAAAAAACCCTTTTTGTTTGTCATTTCCAGGCTCCTGTTACGAAATAAAACACCGGGAATGCTAAATCAAAACAATAAAAAACAAATCAAATCACTTTTCTCTTGAAAATCCCACTTCCACTACCCAACAAGTAAAATGAATTAACATTTTTTTCTTATTTTAACATAAAGCCCTGCATTTACAACCACTAATGTTTATATCTTTTACATTGTGTGAAAAAAATGGCTACTCAAACAAATTTATTTTCAATGCATTAGAAATATTTTTATACCAATATCATACCTTCAAAAACAAAAGTGTAGGCATCAATAAATTGTCTTCATTTTAATTCTTGCTATAATTCAATTATATTGAATTAATATAATTTAATTTCTTGCTTGATGGTATAAGACACGAAAGTAAAAAAAAACAACTCAGTCTTTTTATTGAGTTAAAAATGACTGTGCTCTAGCACCATGTTTCTTTTCACTACACAGTGGTTTTTGAAATATGTTGGCGGTACCTGGGATTGTTGCATTATCCCCTGTTTTTGAATGCAGCAACAGACAGGAAATTAAAAAAAAAATCCTCCTGGACTTATTTAAGAAACTGGTGCAAATGCAGCTGTGGCATTAACATTCAAAGCTGTGACGATCAGCGAAGGTCTGGTATTAGTCAAACTCTCCCTTTCATGCATGAACGCTCTCTCAGGATTGAGCTCAATTGGGACCTGATGTAAAATACAATGGAAGACGCACATCACTGACACTGTCACCAACACAGGAAAATAAGTCAATTTAATAGCAATCAGCTTCCAAATCACACAGCCCTGTAACCTGTCATTTTCGCAATGACTTCATTATAGTCCTCTTTTTTCCCCTTTGCTCAGTTCCACTGTTTCGCAGAATTAGGATCATGAGTATTTTGCTAATGCGCTTCCATTACTCAGCTAACGGTTTAAACAGCAGCTTTAGGTCCCCAACGGCTTTGAGGCGCCGTGGGGCCAAAAGGTATTTCTGAAGTCTTAATCTAGATAATGCAACTCAGCAAAATGAACCGTTTGCGTCCTTTCTTTTAGCACTGCATCTGAGGATAAAAAAAGAGCCCCTTCTCCTTCCTCCACTGAGCTGCACCCGCTAGAAAACCAATATTAATAATAAACACTGAGGGAGAAACAAACCTTCCTGCTAGAATCATGTTTCATCATGGTAATTACCCAGTACAGTATCTCCAAAATTCATTCCTGCTCTCTAATGTAAGGACAGATTGCATTATGTACAGGAAAAAAAAACACACACAAAAGAACTGCATGGTTTTAAAGCATTTTTTTCTAGCGGAGTTGTTTCACCAGGAGGTGCAGAAAGTTCAGGAGTCCACACAGATTAAGGGGGTTAACTGACTTTGAGGGGGGTTCCAAGGTGCAATTTCCTAGACTAGAACAGCAGTGTGCAAAATTTACATGGTGTCCTGGCCAATTAATGAAGTTACCCTTTGTTAATGGACCAGTTCTGAGAAACCCTACACTGGATCTGTGGGCTTGCAGTTTTGCTTCACATTTTGTTGTCGTGCAAAGTGAAGTTTCTTAAATATGTGTAATGCTTTTGGCCTATTAAAATAGAGGGGCAAAATTACCCCCACTCCAGTAAGGTCTGAAGCCCCCTGTCTGAGCCCATGTGCTTGCAGAATTAAGTCATTGAAACCCACAGAAACTGGCAAGGTGAGGTGAAAGTTGGGGTGCACCATGAACAAGAAACATTGGTGATATCAAAGTGGGGTGTGAATTATTACATTATTGTTGTTTTTATTGTTAATATTTGACTTGGTGTTCCACAGTACTACTGAATTGTTGATGACGAAATGCACGTTGCAAGCATTAAATAAAAAACTAACAAATTCAGCAAAAAAAAACATCATGGGAAAGTAGTCATTAATGATGTAAAAACAAATAAGAACACAAAAAAAGCTCATATTTTACACATGTTAAAAACTTTTAAAAAATACACCTGTCTAGAGAACTCAGAAAAAAAGGTCATAAATGTATGTAGGTCATTCCACAAAGCTCAAGTCACTTCGCTTAGCTAACAAAGGGTGAATCTGAACTATTTTCAGTTCTTTTTTACAAATTTTGTAAACTACAAAAGTGAGATCATCTCAGGCACTCCCTGCACATGTTCCAAATTCTGCAGTCCTTGTACCTATACAAGCAGTTAAATCACAGACCTTGACAAGCCCTGTTCCATTTATAGAAAGCCCCACTGGTCATCAGCCCCAGAAAAGGGAGAAAGGACAATCACCAACACTCCGCTTAACTGGAGTAGTGTCAGCTAATTTGTAACATGGCTCTGTTTTTCCAAGAAGGAAAAGATATCAACTATGCCGCTCACATTGAGACATTTTTCACGATATCCCCAAAAATTCCTGCAGACTGAATGAGCGGGGGAAAGGAAATCATAGTCACAAAAGGCTTCAAAAACAGTAGACTGTATTTCCAACATAGAGCCATGTGAACTTTCTCCCCCTGTACGTATCCTGTTGCTGTGGTTTTGAGAGAGCATAGTAAGGACATACTTGTTCTTTTAATTAAGAATTGGAAAAGATTTTCTAAAATCTCACCCAATTAGAAATTGCTAATTAATTAGGATTCAGCTTAGCAAGTCTAGTTGCTAGGCTAGACTTAGTAGCCTAGCAACTACAAGAGTAGTTGCTGTTTGCTGAACTCCAAAGAGAGCACTGTCCACTAAATCTCTTTCCTATCCCAGCAGTGTCCAGCCAACGAACTGGTTTGGATGGAATAATTCACCTGCGTGGTAAATACACTCAGAAGCACACAATCCCAAATTAACAAAAACGGAGCAATGGATAAATGCAATATGAAGGATTGGCTCCTTTAAATGTGTTTATTTACTGCGGCTCAACCCGAAACCCACACCCATACAAAATTCAGTGGCACCGAGTCAAGAGGTCAGTCAGTGAGATGTGATACTGTTCTGATCATGTATGCAATTGTCCTTGATATACTTCGACTTTTAGCAAGAGCTTGGAGCCCTTTACAAAATTGTGTGCATAAAAGGCCTTTTGACACTAGCGCTTGTGAACTAAAACAAGCTAGAAAGGTTAGGAGGAAATTGAACAGGTGTAAAGTTTTGAAGTATAAATAATAACCCTCTCTGCAAAATCCAACACTCCTAATACACAGAAACGCAATGATGGATTGAATCATATATATTAGAGGGAAACATTAAGCTCGACCCAATGATTAATCTCATGCCAAAGCCTGAACTGAAATTATGCCAATGTTGTTTAAAAAATGGATTTTTGGGAGAGAGTCAATTACTTTCAGTGATACTTGGTTAAGAAATCAAGGTCAGAATACCTTAAGGAGAGAGTTTTGATGTATTAATGGGCAATTTTTCAAAGAAGGCACACCGTTAATATGCAGCTGAGGTCAAATACATTTTATTTCAGTTTATTAACCAAAATCAGGGAGAACCTCATTCTTAATAAAGATGAGACAAATCCCTATTTTCTTCCGACATCGCCGGTCCTGTCACAGTAGAAGCTACCCTAAGTTCATCAAGGAGAAGGTGTGGAAACACACCTACTTCACCTTGAGTGAAACAAGAAGGAACGTTTTTGAAATGACAAACAGATGCTCTTTTTTCAAGCTTTAATACTGAGTTGGTGGTTGAATTACTGACCGTTGAGTGAAAGGTGAGAAGAGTGAGGCAGGGGGCCTCTGTCGTTTTGGAGGCAGAGGGTACACAGCTGTAGACATGCTCAAACACCTGGTCCCCTCAGGAATCATTTGGCCCCTTGCTGATCCAGGTTCACAGAGGCTCATTGTCTTAGGATAAATGAAATCTTAGACATTTGATTGTTACACAGCTACCCGTGTTAAGGTGAATAGAAACCTGTGGCCTTTAACCGTGCATAGTTGCCTTTGAACCCAGAGTGGCACTCGGGTAAGTCACTACAGGTTTGTAACAAGTCGCAGAACAGTCGTGAGTGTTTACGAGAAACACTGGTACAGAAAGATTGAGAAATGCAGGGAACAGGGCCCTGCCACGTCTCATATTGGCATAACTTACCGACACCCAATAATGAACTCAAAATTTGCGCAGAGACACTCCACACTTCCAAAATTTTTTGACAGAATTTCAGTAAGGGACCACTTGCTTTTCTGCTTTTCTGCTGTTCCTCAGGCACACCTGGGTGCTCCTGCTTTTTAAAAAATGGTGCTGTATTTTGGGGAGTAAAAAGAAACAGTAGATTTCTGTGCAAGAAGGAAACATCTGCATTCTCTCAACATGCTGTAAGGGGGAACCCCTCCACCCCACAGCTTAGAGAAATTGGGTTACCTTAACATCCCACCTCATCCGTTTCTGCACCCCAGCCCTCATCTGCCCTGCCGCTGCCTGGAGAGCAAACTTCACCCCTGGCAGCCAATCAAGAAGCAGTACTTTTAAAAGCGCATAATTGGCAATTTACTCAATTAAACAAACATCGAAAGACTGAGCGGAGTTGTTTGCGAAAGTGACTGACTTATGAAAGAAGATCTCACACTGTCATCAAACTAAGCCACCTGTGTCATCTGCTCTGTATGACCTTTCCAATAGAGGCTAAGGTGGACTAAGATGGGATAATCTGCAGGGTGTATGGTTACTCGATTCCCAGCAATGGGACACAAATGTACTAAAGTATTGGTATTGAGACAAAGCAGAGGTTTTCAGTGTCGGCCTCTCTCATTCAGGCTGTTATGCGGGATAACTTTCCAAAGTCACTCTGAGTCTTCTTCCTGACACGCAGCAGAACAGCCAGCAGACATCTCTTTCATTTTTTCTACTTAACCCAGTGCTGATGCAGCACTTGCTCATTTCTGCTTTGTACTCACTGAGAATCTAAACAAATTAAATTGTCACTTACTATCGATAGACTTTGGAGAAATCATCAAGGAAATTTCATATACTGTAGATATATAGATGTAGAGCAGCACTGTATTAAAAATTCAAAATCAATATTTTTAACCTATTATGTCAGGCTGCCAAGAAAATTATAATATATACATAATAATAAGGTTTAGGTATAGAATATTAACAGAACTGATGTAATACTGCATTCAGTAGTCCAAACTGCTTTGAGTGGTCTTTTGGTTACTAGGAGATATTTCGCCCATTCAGAATCTGGAGTTTCCCAGGAAACGGACTGCAGCAACGCAATTTGGCAACTTGTTCATAACAGCCACCACCCTTTGTGTAAAATAGTAACCCCCTTATATCAAAATTACCCCCGTGCTGTTCTAAACCAAGAGGAGCTTCACAGAGGGTCAAGGTGGGTATAAGGGATAAATATGTGTTCTGTTACCGTGACGCCCTGAACTTGCATACTCTGCCTCTGCTCAATTGGGAAGTGCTGGCCTGAGATATCGTAAATGGCAAGAACAAAGAACTTGTATCTCAAAGGACAACAATTAACTCTACCTGGTGGAAGAAGGCACAAATACAGTACCTACAGAATGGCAACAACAGCTCCCTAGTTGACCTGTGGTCAAGAGGTCAGAGGCCCTGTCACTGGGCAGAGTTAATCAAGCCTGGAGAAACCAGGCCTTTCTCTCCAGAGATATCTAATGGTGTGAAGATGATAAATGATCTGCAAAATCATATTCCTTTCACAGTGTCTCTGAAAGTGATTTCTGCCGTTAATAATCTGTGGAGGAAGTGTGCCTGGTCTGTGCTGGTTAGGACTGAAAGAAACCTGTAAACAAACAAAAAAAAACCTTCTGTTTTACTGCAATCGAAACAAAGAAGGAACAACCAGAGTATCGCATCCTTGTGTCACAGAGAGCAGACGAGTACCATGGCGTACCATGCCGTAGCTTTTTATGAGCATAAAATAATCATTATGCACTTCATTTGCATTGCAGTGTTAATTGAAAGTGATTTCTTCCCAGTATAAAAACCAGGCCACTCAAATGAACACAGCATAAATGGCAGTGATGAGGGTGCTGCTTCAAAGAGGAGAAAGTACCAAAGATCTGAATATATATGGTCTTTTGTTCAGTGTAGTAAAAAGTGGCCTTGTAGAACATTTGCAGCATTTCAGTGGCACGGACCTATTTAATTTATTATTACCTTTTACCGTTTTTTGCTGTAAAAGAAGAATAATGAAAAAAGGAAATCACACAAAAATAACATCTGGCAAAATGCATTTGACTTGGGGAGACTGCAACGCAACCTCTTCTGAGATGGGTCATGCAAGAGGAGCCCGCTCTGCCTTTCAGGTAGCAAGTGATACAGTACTGGACTGTCCCTCACATGAACCCTGAAATGGGTCACTGGCTATCACGTGAAAGTCTGGCTGCACAGGGAGCTTTGATAAATTTTTGGTTCCCACTTGCCGTGCAGAGAGGAGAGATTAAATGGAATGTGCAGGACATCACTTAAGTGATGAATCCAAGAAGATTGTAGCCTGTCCTTCAAAAGCACTATCCCTTTGTTTTTCATAGCTATTCATCGCAATTAAGCATTACTAGAAGCGGGTATCCTAATCCCATATTCTCAGCACACTCTTACCAAGGTTATCAATATGGAAGAGTTCCTCTGCAGAGTACATTTGTTAAGGTCCTAATGGAATTATGGTGCTGTTATGCCAGCTAGCCCAGATGTTGAACTTTCTTTGCACATTAGAATTTTTCATTTAAAGATGAAAGGTTTTGCATTAAAGAATTGAAAACATTTTGAATGATCCATTTTTATCCATTCTCTGTGACATGATAGTATATTATATGTCAACAGTTCTTCAGCCTCCGTAAGTAATTTACTATTCCCTATACAGGGTCAGTGTATTACCAGGAGTCACAGTAATACAAACCACTTCAGTGTAAATTCTGTGATGGGGCATCGCAGATTGTGCTGATGACCCCAGTAACCTTACCACCTTAACATTTTACGCCCTTGCATTTACAAAACACTTTCCTTCGGTTCTCCCTTTCAAAGAGCTCCTTCTATTCCTTTGTCCAAGCGGTGACATTTTTCCGAGAAGCACTGTTACTGATAAGAATATTCATAGACTATCGATTGCTCAACGAGTAAGCTAGAAAGCTCTGCTCTCGCTGGTAATGGAAGGTAAAAGGTTAATAGATGAAAATTAGCAAAACTTGAGAAACTAGTCAATAGAGTGTTTATTAAGAAAGGCTTCTTGCTGTAGCATTGATTGGGCCATGCATCTAATACTGCATTGAAGATCATACAGCAGGGGTGTGACCATACGTAGTCTTTGGACATAAGGGAACAAAAAAAACAAAATGCTCATCAAAAGAAGAAAAGTGCCCACCTAGCTCATCTGTGACATCTGCTAAATTATTAGGATAATCTTGAGTAGTTTAGAAGACTGATAATGCAAACCCAAAAAAGATTAAGAAAACTATATGGATTTTAACCATTTGACTTGATGCTTTCCAACAAATAAAAAATATATAAGTACATTTTTTGCCTTTTTGTTTTTAAGTCTTCAGTGACGAACTGAAAGCTGGAAGATTTTGCACATCAGAGGACACCATGTGGGCCCTCATGATTACGGACTCTCTAGGAGACAGGATTTGCAAAAAGTACATCACGCCGTGAAACGCAAAGATTCACAGTGTCTTAAGAGATGCATCTAGCCTGAATTGTATTATTCATTCCTGCAGCAACAAACATTGCGTTTGTTCTCTGCTGTCATCATGATAAAGCTATTTGGTGAAGCAGAGACTGAGAGAAACCAAGTCTGTAGTGATCAATGACAACTTTCACCACCACTCCTTATGGATTCCCATATGGATCTTTATTTCCATATCTGTCAACAGGCTAAATTGATTTTTCCAAATGGAGAAAGAGTTCTTAGCCAATGAAATACTCCGACTGACTCCAGAACATCTTGCTTTACTACAGCTTAAAAGCTTGACTGAAAAAGGCATCCAGCCTTTTAAAAGGGGTAATCTTTTTTAGCAGTCACTGAGAGGTATATATGATACAGGTCGGCAAGCGTGAAATGTAAGACTAAGACATTTTCTGATCCTAATGTAGAAGATTTGTATTACATTCTTTCCCATTATTAGCCAAGTTATAACACAGTAAATGGTTGGTTCACATCAGAATCCCTTTTAAATTGTTATTTAATCCCATTTAATGAATTGAATCTTTCTCCTCTTAGGGATAAAATAAGACTTTAAATAATTGAAAGTATATTTTCATCTACGGCGTTTCACTTTGGTCCAATTATCCATTCTATCTGATGTGTTAGCTAGTGAAGAAAGTGCCTTTGTTGCCTGACATTGACTTACAGAGTATTTTACGTACACAAAGAACCTCAGTAGACTTCAAGCCTCTGAGAAAACTCCCTGGTGTAAGACAACAGTTACCCTGCTAACCTCAAAGTGTTGCTGTGAATTTCTACTCTCTATATATAGACCCAACCTACAGCTGGTCACAGAGTTAAATACTTAATCCATGAAACATAGTTTATAAAGATTATTATAGTTATATGACGTTCGGTAAACTGTTATGAGCACTGAAGTCTGATTGGTGAACTGGGTCAGCACACCGCTGGTGCTGAAACATTGAGTGCACAGCAGCCACATCTGGTGTGTGTGCTCTCTATCTGGGTTTAAAATACAGCTGTAGTGCGCACAGTATAATTGCTAGACTGGAGATCAAGCGGAGTCCAGCAGTCCAGATGTCACCTCCTGCATCGCAGTGCTGGGCGCACAGTGTGCCAGTGATGGATGAGTCTGATGGGAGGCTATGTTGAAGAGGCTCAGTAATAGTAGCTCCTTCTCCTCCCCCCTTCCCAGATTGTTTACAGTGGTAAGATAAGTTGATTGACACCGGGAATTCTAAACTGGGCAGGTTTTGTTGGTACAGAACAAGACAAGCTGGAATAAAATGCCAGAAAACATCAAGAACCCCCCTTTCAGGAGCACAGGAGCTGGATCAAGCCCAGTTAGATGTCATGCATAAATAAAGTATATTGTGGAATATGCAGAATGTACGCAGAAACATATTGGCAACCCTGAATTCCTATTGTAATTCCAAGAACAAGAGAGTACGTCAATTCATCTCTAAACTTTGCAGAACTGGGTTTTTATCACATCAGTCCCCATCCTCCTTGCTCAATTGTGCCAGTCTGGGTGCCCTCAAAGAGCCACGGCTGGTGGCTTAGTCAAAAAAACAAAAGCTGTTGTTGCCAGTTGCAATGCAATTGACAAGCTTAGCAGTTGATGGTGCACATAAATAATTACCATAAGGTGCCTGTAAGGTTGAATGGTGATGCTGAGCTACACTTTGGTCTCTACTGGTTAACGTAAAAGATGCACAGCAAGAGAAAGCCAAAAACCTCCAGGAAATACAGCAAGCATGCCATATTTACACTGAATAGACATATGCAGCATGTGTGTCTGCTGGTGTCTCTTAATAAATTTAATAATGCATTAATGTGAATTGAAACACATTTCAAACATAGCTTATTTTTAACTCAAGCAACTTTAATATCTAAATATCTAAAATATTGACTTAAGTGAGGTGCAGAAACGTTTTCTGTTAAAGGCATCGATGTTCAGTTTGGGCTGTGATCGTAACCTGTTTAATGTGAAGTTCATTTCTGATGAGAACGAGAAGTAAAAAAAAGTAGACGTTTTGGTGATGTTAATTATTAAGTAGATGTCTGACTGGTACAGTGGCTGTATTTGGTCTTTGATAGAAAGGTCAGCATTTTTGTTGTTTTTCTTATGAGAGCAGATTTATGTTATTCATAATACATTATATTAATATGCCAAACATATTTTTAAGTCATCTTTTAAGAAAGCCCAATCATTTTCTTTTTTATGAAAGCACTGTGCAAGCTCACATCAAGCATTGCGATATATAGTATTTTTAATGGTACAGTATGTATTATTCATGGTGTGTATTTCAGCTGTAAATATCCTTAGTGAAATACTTTGACATGCATATGTGTAAGTCCTTTTTTCACTTTGAAGCCTCTCTTATAGCATGTAAATCTAGGACAAACCCACAAGCACATTTTTAAGTGCCAGTATCCCTCTAGGTTCATTTTTGTGCCTTATTGCCTTAAACATTTTCAATCATTTGTGCATGCAGTGTAAAAGGATAATAACTGCATTTACAATCAAAACCTTGCACTGAGGCCTGATGATTTTCAAGAGAATGAATTTAAAAAGCTACACATATCCAAGGTCAGTTTAACACTGTTTTTACGAGCCAATAATGACATTAAAATAGAATATACAATACAAAATACTAAGTAATATGATAATATATAGAACAACACATTCTTTTTATCTCCCAGAAGATCCACAATTCTAGTCAGTTACTGTAGTTTGCGTAGAGGTACAGACATACCATAATGGCTGCATTTAAAACATGTAATTACATACATTGAAAAAACATCTTAAGCTTCACACTTGAACCTTCATATGTATTTACATATGATTTGTGGTGTTTTTGAAACCAGTCGTCATGCATATTGTATTCTGTTTTAGCACTTAAAATAAGTACTTTATAACAAAGCAAGGAGCTGAACTTTGACAAATGCACCTTCTGTCCTCTTAAGAGAAATGAAATGAAACTGAAATGCAATGTATGAAGCATTGTGGCAAAAGGTATAAAGAATAATCATCATAGCACTGTTTGTCTCAAGGCACTTTACACATAGGAAACAGCCCTCTATTGAAGTGCTGAACCCATCTGTGTCACAGCAGAGCAGGCCAGGACGGGAGACAGTGCTTCAGCAGCTGAATTTAATGGAAACCTTTAGGGGGGCCAGGTTATACAAGACCAGAGCTGAATTTAGCAAAGACCCTCGCGATAACATCCCTCCTCCCTCCCCTTACTCTTACTTTTGATTTAACATCTCAACTGTTAAGTTGAATCTTGCAATGAATCTTACAGCTCAGCGTCCCCATTTACCACACCTGAGCTCCGATGAGGAAATTCTGATAAAAGCACCACCTCATGGGCCGCAACAACCTGTAGCCTAACCTGGCTGTCCTTTGAGGCCTCTCATTGCATTGCTGACCTGGTCCAGACCTCTTCTTTCCTGAGGTCTGACAAGATCAGGCTACAGGGGAGCAATGGTGCCCAATTCCACTTGACATCAGAACCATCAAGGTAGTCCCAGCAAGAGTGTCTTGAAGAAAAGTCAAGGAGGTCACAGCAAAGGGCCAATGTTCACTTCACAGAAAGGACCCCTTCCCCCCCCCCCCCCCAAACGCAAGCTGTTAAAATTATCCCCCAATTGGATCTACAGCCTATTCTATTTTGGTGAACCTGCCCTGACACCCAGCTCTCTGAATTATGACAGGATATACATCGTCTTTGCCCACTGCCTCTCATAACCTGACAATGAAAAATGAATGCTTTGGCACCAGGGGAGTCGTTTGTTACCTCTGCTTTCGCTCCTAATTAATGAAAACATGAAGTGCTTGAAACAATAACTGGGCTTCAACACTCCAAGCCTGATATCCATTGCTGAGCAAAGAACACTGCATCTCTGGTGCGGTATGTTTGTTGCTAGAAAAAGAAAAAGGCTTGGTCAGTAGAAGATAAACTTTTAAACCTATGAAATACTGTGCAATTCTGCCTGTTTAATACCACAGAAAAGTGGAAAATACATTGTTTAAATGAAAACATCTGAAACACTGCCATTCTATTTGTCTACTGGAGTATTCTTCAACCTAGACATCAACATCTTCCTGGAGTATCTTCCTATTTGTCTACGGTATTTCATGTTACTCAGGGCGCAAGTTAGATCTAGTGTTCCATTTTGCTGCAATGGGATTCCCAATCTTGTTATCCTGTGATAACAGGACACTGCACAGAATCAATACTCCCTGAATTGTGGGCTATAGACAGCTCAAAAAAGCCCTCAGCCTAACACACAAGGAGTAAAAATGAAACACTGACAGATAGGCGCACTTCCAATCAACCTTAAAGGACAATTTATATTTGTTCTAAAGACTCAAATAAAATACATCAATGAGTAATTTAATTAACACTGTCTGAATAAAATGTCAACATCTAAAAGAATGCTTGCCATCCAATTTAATTTGCTTGCATCTTTTTGATGTTTGA
Source organism: Lepisosteus platostomus (assembly GCF_059453375.1). Classification (NCBI taxonomy): domain Eukaryota; kingdom Metazoa; phylum Chordata; class Actinopteri; order Semionotiformes; family Lepisosteidae; genus Lepisosteus; species Lepisosteus platostomus. Next base: position 24,191,483 of record NC_142625.1, read on the forward strand.
GATTGGCATGTTTTTACACTTACAGAAACGAGTCTCCTACATTATTCCACAGAACAGAAATTACTTCTATCTGTAAAAGAAAAGAAATAGAACCTAAATTAATAAATACCAACAACCTGGAGAGTGAGAGAATCATGTTTGGGTGTGTAACGATAAATCATATTGCTGGAACAGTTACTTGCTTCCTGCAGTTATTGTGTTTCTGGTGAGTTTCGCCATTTTTCTCTTTGCACTCTGCCCAAAACTTGGGACAGAAATCAATAGCCCTCGCCCAGGTCCCATCCATCTTCAAGCAGTAGGTGAAATGGGAAGAGCAATTCGCAAGTTATACTCCATGGCTGCTGGTTCCCACTGTAAATAACCCACTCGGAGGAGATTGCTGTTTGCTGGATTGAATCTGCTGCTCCAGGACCAGATTTGTCCAGTAAAACACTTTTTTTTTCCCCTAGCGTACAGATAAGCATCAGTGCCTCGCCACCCTTTCTCATACTGTTTTTATTTTTAAATGTATACATGTTTAAGCTTGAAATGCAGGTTCCAGTTTGAGTTTAATACATCGGCTTTCCACAAAATGTCAGTAAATAACAGGGCTACTCAACCTGTGGCTCCCCCTTCCACTCCATTCCGCAATTTGTCACATCCTGTTCCTTAACTATTCAACTGATAATTAACCGGATCAATACAGGAGCTAAGCTGTTGGGGGTGACATCCTGGAATGGATTGTAAGGGCCGCAAATTGAGTAGCTCTGTTTCAGAACATGGGAGAATACACCCACCCCAGGCTGTGACAAGGAAGCATTCTGTCTGACTTGAAAGTTGAATACATCATTTAAATAGAAATAAAATCGCCAGGAGAGGACAGGTGTTTCCTTGCAAAACATCACAACAACACAAAGTCTTTTAAATGATAAAGCAATAGTAACATCTCAGTGAAGGTACTGTACTTTGCCTTATTCTTCCGTAGATATTCCTACACATTAAATCATTTTCACTTGCGTGGCACATTCTGCACAATTTTCAATTCTCCAGAAAAAGAAATAAAGGTCAGTCACTTACCACGTATATCTCAATTCATGTGTGTGTATTATCATTGATTATGTCACACAAGTAGCCACACATTAACATACTCAACGATCTTCAGAAATCTAAGAGAATGAGTAGGGATCTTCACCCACATCAGTAAGAGTTTGCCGTGTTCTGGAGACATCCGTTATAAATCTTGCAAATGGTCCCTGTATTTGTATCCCTGAGGGACAACGCTTGCTGCATATATACAGTGTGTATCACATATCTGTGCATCATGGGGAGGAAATGATCATAAAAAGAGCAACTTCACAGGCTATGTTCAGAAAGTATTTTCTGCCAATGATTTGAAATTCCTCTTTTTGCAGTCAAGTGTCTCCATTGCTTATGACACATAAAAGAGTGAAAAATGAAATCACAGGACACGTAGAGCTAAAAAAAGATTGCCCACAGACTACCCAGAATCTGCAAGTCTCCAAACCTACCTAGTTTTTTTTTTCCTTCCTGTACCCGCATTTCACTAATTTCTAGACCTTGAATAAAATGTTAGTTATAAATCAAACCTGTCACACAAAAACACACACAGATCCATCACTGGATTAGCAAACGTTTTATTCATTTTTCTTACCCCTTCGTCCCGTTTTAACCAGTTCGTAGACTTCGCAGGCTGTCCTTTCTGAAAGCAGGGCAGCGGCGGGGGGGGTTGGGGGGGGGGGGGGATTTGTCCTTCAGACGGGGGCTTGTCATGCAGTGGTTGCCATTAGCTCGCAAGTCACAGTTAGCGGCACGCTGACTCCTCAGGCATTATCTGATGTCTTTCACAGTTTCTAATGTAAATTTGCAGAAGTGTCTCAAAAGGTCCCCAAGTCCATTTATATATTTCAGAAACCGTTATCCGCTAAAAGCCCCTCGATGCTCCCACTTGTTCCCCGTGACACTCGCATTTACCATCCAGGCTCGCTGTAATTGCTGCACTCCCCCCCCACTGCATGTGAAATTAAGAGATAAACAAATGGAAAAGAGCTGTGGCTGCCAGCCCCCTACGTCCACAACGCTTGGGTTCTGGGGGGAGTCTGGGAGAAATCAGCTCCCAGCAGCCTCGGGCCGCCACCATGTTGCCACCCGCCAGACTCTTGGTTCAAACCTCCGGAGCAGAAGAAATGGAAACTCTCGCAAGAAGGGTTTATTTAAAACACTACAGAAGTCATCAGCGCTACATTCTGGGGTTCTTACGGTATAACACGGATTCACCACCCCACACTGTGAGACACAAGGCCTACTGTCACTTTGTTATACAAAGAATAATAATTACATGTATCGCCGTTGTATACTAAATCAATTCAAAGCTATAGATGAGGAGGACACATGGCTCAGCAAGCCAGTTTGGTACAATGTTTCCATAATCCCATATTTTGTACTCCTGGGTATGAAATTCCTTTAACCTGTTAGAGGAGCCAATTAAACATACTGTCTGCTTTGTGGCTTTAGGAGGAGGGAGCAACAGAGCACACAGGAAAAAAAAAGGATCTCCACTCCCTAAGCTGGAATTTGGATCCAGGATCTTGACGGGTATGCCGCCCATCACAAATTCTTCAGACAAAGGACTGGTGGTTTGTTTTTGGTAAAAGGAAGATGATCGCAGATCAAAAAAGAAATGCCTAACTAACGGAAAAGGAAATCAGTTTAGCGTCTCTGTATTGAGTTCAGACAGGACAGTCACTTGAAGATGAGTGGCGTGAAACCATGAGTAGGTTATTGGGATTGAGGGGGTGACCACACTGATATCCATAGCTCCCCAGTCCTTCCCGTGTAACAGGCGTTGTGTAACAGCGTGGCAAGAGCAGGAAGCATAGTTTACAACCAAAACATCCCAGAAGAGCCCAGGTAAAAGGCAGGAGTATTGAAGACATAAATTCACAGAACAAAGGCATGGGTATTGCCCACAGCTGGCCTACTGAATCCTCTGCGGTTACTATTTAAAAAAAACAAAAACAATGGATGGTTTCATTCATTGTATAAAAACAACACAAGGACATTTGGGCGACTTTCAGAATAAATGGGTAAACATCCAGCCCGAACATTTAATTGTTATTGGAAATTTCATGTATGACTGCATATCTGCGAAAATAAAATGTCACCGGCTGAAAGATATTTGGATTTATTGTTACTGTTAATTGCAACTGCTGAAATCAATCTAAAAATATCTCAATGAATTTCTGAGTCCTCAATGCTACATTAGGGAAAATTGAAAGTGAAGTGGCCTCTTTTTTTGGGTGCTGACAGCACTCTGACTCTACACATCCCCCTGCTTACCAAGCGAGTGAACTGGAGGGGACCGACCATCAATTCAGAATCAACAGACAATCAAACTCTGAAGATTAGCTCACTGTTTTTGACTCCCCAACACGGCAGACATTTCTAGTGCAGTGCTGGTTTCCTCTGTTATAGCTCTTTAATACCACTGAGCTGCTGCTGGATCCTAACCGTTCTAGACTGAGATCCTACTCTGCTGCTGGGTACCCTTTCCGAACAAGAAGACGATATCCTCCCTCATTTCTTTTCCCTCTCATGTCCTCAGCGGCTATGAAAATGATCATGGTAGTGAGCAAAAAAATCCATCAAAGTGTCATTTTCATGTTACTTCACCCTCGAATAAATAATTCCCCTTAGGCCAATAATACAACATTTGCTTATAAAAAAAAACATTGGTGTTCAAAAGTCGTGCTTTGGGGAACTACATTTTTAAAGAGAGGAGCTTTTGAAAACTGAAGGCTTTTAGGGCTGAACTGATTTGTATTCAAATTGGCTTTTTTAAATTGGTTGGAAAAGTCTCCGTCCTGATTTTGGATGTACGGATCTAAATTCTGTCTTCTTGAATTAATGCCTTGAATCAAATGTCATACGTTTTAACTCTCTACGGCAGGAAACCATGAAGAAAACATTCTTTGCAAATCTGACTTGTAAGTGAGGCAGAAAAATAATGATGATGAGTGGGACCAGTTGTGCAACGAGGATATAATTTCCTTTAGCTATTTGTTTCCACTATGAGATGAAACATCAGAGAACTCCTAACTGCAAATCGGTTTCACATTTGTGCTATCGAAATATGTTTATCTTGCTCTCGTTCCTGTGCTTCACACATCACTGAAACCTGCTTATTTGGTATAACGTTTTTTCATTGTTGTGGAAAGCAGTACATACATAAAGTAAGAATAAATGCTTACTAAGGCATCTCAGTCCTTTATCCAGATTGCAGGAAGTTTACTTCCTGTTTAGATGAGGTTACAGCTGATGCTAATGAATAAGAACTACATATTTATTACTACAAACTTGCGTCTCACTTTGAAGAAAGATGTCATCATAAATGTGGCGATGATGGAAGGGTACAACAGACCAGCGAGGATGAATCCAGAGAGAGTTTGTTTTTTAAACGATTTCTTTGGCAGCGAGCACTGCAATGCCATTCTTGCAAATCAAACTGGAACCTCCTGATGTCAGGCTTTACAAAAATACTTTCCAGGAGAGACAGCAACATTGTGCCCTGTGCTACAAATTATTTCGCAGGCTGGCACCTAGACATCCTCTGCTGCCTCCAGGATAATAGGATAGGGCAGGGTTACACGCGTGGTATTAGAATGTAATCTGAGAAGAGAAATGCTTGCAACAGCTTCAAGGCCGAAGCAAGTCACGGAGTATTTAATATACACTGCTGTCTGCAGTCACAGCTGTCAGATCCCCCAGCAAACTGGAGACTGTAGCAATTGCTGGTTAGAGCACTGGTTCACCAGTATTTCTCTTGTCCCATAGGTCAGTGGTTCTCCTTCCTGATCCTGGTTTGCTGGTTTTAGGTCCAACTGAGCCCTTAATCAGTAGCACTAATTTGTGCCTGTAACAGATCTGTTTGCTGGTTTGGACTTTTCTTGCATTCAATCTTTGGTCTCAAACCTACCTCAGATAAAGTGCATTTTTTCCAACAATGTCAGCACATAGAGCATCATGCAGTCTCTCCTCTACTTGCTAATTAGGAATTTGCTCCTTTATTTCCGACTGAACAGCTCTTAATGGGTAATCAGCTGATGCCGGACAGACACAGGTGGGAATGACACCATCAGACACACCCACTGTAAGTCCATGTTTTTCTTCCTGTTCAAGTCCAGTCGGTTTCATTTGAGGCTGCAGTCCTGAAACTCACTTATTAATGCAGCAAGCATTCATACCCACTGCCAATCTCATTTAGCTTTTTTAGAGCTAAAAGCAACATTTTTAAAAGGATCTTAAAAGGAAAATTGAAATAAATTCGCAAAGACAAGAACTTGCCAATTCGAATGTAGTTTAGCTGATAATTTGTGTATCAGGATTTCACATCCTGTTGCCCTCTCTATTCAGTGGAATGCTTTAGCCCTAGAACCCAAGAGTCTGTGCTAATCCTCCTTTCCCTCTTTCTAACCAGATGCCTTCCTGTGATTAAATAGAGGGAGCTCAGTTGCTGTACCCCTAGATGACATGATCAGACTACAGCTGGCCTTGTGAGATGCCAGCTCAGTTGGGGTGACTGGCACTTTTTTGTGAGCTGAATTTTCTTTTGGCCAACCAGCTGATTTTCTGACCAATATAAGCCACAAAAGCAATGACATCCTGCTGAAACCCAGGCTATCAACAAAACAGTCTAGCCAGGCAGCCAGAAAGTGGCAACGCCCTCTATTCCACCTTGCTGTAGTTGAGTGACTCCACACTCCCTCTCCGAGACCTTCCTGATAGATTTGAATTTCTATCTGAGGATACAGACAATAATTAGATAGAAAATTAAATAGAAAATAAACCCTTATGCCATCCCGGAAAAGGAAATTGAAACATTGCATTTATTTATATATAAGTTATATGAATGTGTTCCTCTCTGTAAACACTGCATTAACTATGACCTAAAAAAATGTAGAAAAAGCATTTTGCTCTGCACCTCTGATCCTCACGCGCACATGAAGCGATGCCACAGCGGGGAGACATTTGCTTTCATGTGATCAGCGAATCTGGACAGATCATTAGGATAATCAAGCCCAGCTCCTTCTGTGTGGGAATGAGAGGCCAAGCATATCAAGAGATCGTTTCTGTACCTCGGATTTCTGCTGAACATCACAGAGGAAGATTAGCACATTGGGAAGAACACCTAGGCTGAGAAGGATTCTGTTTTCTTCCCGTGAAATATGAACCCGGGCCGAGGCTTAGCAATTGTCACAAGAAAAATAGCTTTTGCACAAATGTCTTCTTGAGTCAAGCTGCTGCAGGATACACTGGGTACTAATGCACAATGGGGAGTTTTTTTCTGAAGTCACCTTCAAAAATGACCTTGCAATTTTTTAAAAAAAATATATTAATTCAATTAATCTGGTTATCCTCCTGTTATCGTGTTAATAACTTGACTTTTGGGTGCTTACTAAATTCATCACCTTAACAACATACATCTGTGCACAGTGATGTTTGTGACAGATGTCCCTGGTGACAATTGTGAGAATCAGGTTTAAATTCCTCCAGCAATTTACACACCCTTCACTGTTCCTGGCTAGGCAATGCAGTCGTACAACTTAATACAATCTGCTAGTAGCTGCTTTACAGGTTTATATATTGCTATCATGCAAACATGACCTGTGTACAGAGCTGCAAAGCTCTGTCAAAGATTAATAGGGTAATAAACAATATTACCCGGCAAAGGGCAGAAGGGGGAAATGTTTTGGTATGTGTTCTGGTAATGGATGAAGAACATGGAAAGCAATATTTATATGGAATGATTAATTGTAGGTTTGTAAATGATATAATAACCCCCACACTTCAAGCCATTTACAAAAGGTTGGACGTTCCCAGTGCTGCTTAAACTTTAATGCAAAGTCTCCGGCTCTCTGCAGAGCAGCCAGACCATCCAGAGACATGGATCACTGCAGTGTCCCGACTGCACATCAAGCTACCTCGCACTCACAGATGAGCTCCTGCTGGCCATGCTCTGGGTAACAACTCTCACTGTTAGACAAGGAACTAGCCCCAACAACTGCTCTTGGAAGTCAAAGTGTCACTGGTCTTCACTGAAGGCTTGGCTCAAAGTTGGTCTTTTCAGTGGAAAAGCTGGGTTTTGAGATTAGCAATTGGGTCCAGTCCAAACGCTTTGCCCTTTTGGCTGTGCTGTGCAGGCCTTCTGTGTTGCAGTTTATTTCAATTTTCTTTCTGTGGCACTCTGCCGATCTCCCTGTGTTTGGTTCATGTTTTTTTAAGAAAATAAATTACCCATGTCTTCAGGCAATCAGGAAATCAAAGGAATGTTTTAAAAAGAACGTTCTGTACGGGGTTTTATTTTACATTGTTCTACACCAACAATAGCTGGATGTAACAAAGTTAGTCCTTTTGGGAATACAAAAGCAAGAATGGCACTCTCTGGGAATTCTTTGGTAAAATAAAAGCAGTAGATAGATAGATAATACTTTATTAATCCCATAGGGAAACTGATGAAAGAAATCCCTCCTTCGAGCCGGATTCGAACCAGCGACCTAAGGATGCCTGATATAAGCGCTACAGTCCCCTGCTCTACCAACTGAGCTATCGAAGGCAGGAGACATGGTTCTCCTGCATCCATATCTGAGACCGGACAGCCTTCCCTAGATCACGTGAGTGCCGAAAGGGACAAGCGTCTTTAGGAAAAGATTAGCTATGCCTAGGAAAAAACCTAACATGCACATCTCAAGTTAAGCAGAATAAAAATCACCCTTGCTTTTAATTCATGATAAAACCTGGTGATCTGCAATTTATTAACTCAAGACACCACAGCCTGTATCACATTTCCACTATAAGGACAGAATATCTTACCACCATAGAATAATCTATTCAGTATGTAATGCTGAATAAATATATTTATACTGCAGTGATGTGCACATTCATCACTAGAAGAGGTGCATTTTTCTTTGTAATATGTATAATTACTGGGTAATAATAGCATATCTAATTTGTCCTTGTATGATCTGTCCAGATCTGAGACAGTGGCTTCCCAATCTTTCGCTTTGAATAAAGCAAATGTGGTCTTAAGCAATGCAATTAGGTAGAGGTTTCAATAAAACAACAAACATGCCTTTCTGTCTCTCATCAATTATGACTGAGACACCATTTACATTTCGACAATTTTCTGCCTAATGCGATTTCACCAAAACCAGGGCTTCTGCCCAGCCAATCTGCTACAGCAATCAAGAATTTCACTCTGAGACAGCCTTATTGGACTGCAATGCATAGAAACGAATTTTCGCCACACGATACCTACTTAATTTTAGGTTTCTTATTGATTCAAAACAGAAATAATGTGATCACTATCTGGGTGCAATAATTCAGATTCATTTTTGGAGATTGCCTAAATTGATATTGGCATTAAATCATTACTCAGACATTAACAAATAACACTGGGGTTAATATAGTATAGAATGCTTAATGATCATTGCCTGCGTTTTTAAGAAACGAGTAAAAATGTTTTCAAGTGCAACTATGTACCGGAGACTTTATTAATTATAGAGGAAGTGATCTCATGATGGTTGAAAAAAAGGAAGGTGTTTCACTGATTTTTGTTTTGTTTGAGGGGAGTATGATTCTTTACAAGAATCCTAGAATATTGACGTTTGCTGTTGAATCGTGAATACTAGTTGCAGACATACAGTACATGTAACTTGTAACATACATACATGTAACTATTTGTTTAATTTCTCTAAAAGTGAGTAGCTAACTCTGTTCATAAGTTTCTTGATTTAAAAAAAAACAGACATTAGACCAACCACTCTGACAGAAAAGGAGTATCAGCACCTTTAAATCACTTGTAAATGAAATCCCCACTCAGGTTATACAAAACCCATACTGAGAAAGTTCTGTGCCCTTAAGTATGAATATACTTCTTATGAAGATTGCAAGTACTTGATGGAAATGGATGATGCCAATAGTGACAGCAGAGCTGATCTGCAGTTTGGAAAAGAAGTTGAGTACCAGGCTCCTCCTGAAATTCCACTGATAAATGACACACTAAAGTGGCAATTTTGCGATGCAGGATACTATGAAACAGGGGGGCAAACTGGACTATTCCCAATTTTAATGGGGTAGATTTCATACAGAGGTAAAGAACTGGAAAATGAGTGCTAGTGTATTAGTCCCCTTATCCTGCTGTACTGGACCAAGCTCTCTAGAGAAGCTATCTGGTTTTCAATTATTTTGTGCCAACTGTAATCCAATATCTGACAAGCTGTAGTTAAAGTGAGCGTTTAATTAAATACTTGCAAAATGCATAAAATGCTTTGGCCTGCAAGAAGCCTTTAAGTGCTGCTAAAGTTGTATGTCTGCAACTTACTAATAATGCACAGTAAAATATTCTGTCATGAAATTATTGATTTGGACTTTACTTCTCGAAGATGTTTTTGCTCAGAAAGAGTCTTTCTGGTAAACCATGGGAATAAGGTAGTAACTCATTTTCAGATTGCAAAGGCATAAGGTCAGCTTTCGCAGTTTACATTCTGCTTTCTTTTTCACGATGCATAGAGACGATTTCTTTTTTTGGAGTAACGTTCCACAAAAAAAACTGCATCCTCCGCACGAAGCGCTTTTTCCTGCTCTCGGGGAACAGGCGGTGTGTCCCCAAGCTGCATTCCAGCTGCGGCAGCACTAAACCTGCGACGGCCTGAACAAGCTGTTTACAGCCGAACTTGTCTGTAAAGAGGCCACCCCTGGGAACAGGGCTAGCCGGCCTTTCAGACAGGTGGGAGCGTTTATTCACGGCAGATGAATCCCATTGTTAAAACAAGGCAGAGCCCATTTAGACAACAGACAGTTAGTGCTGCAGAGCTGTCCGATGTTCCAAACCAAGCACAGTATGCACTGCTTATACATCCACCCAAAGTCACCAGGCTGCAGGAACAAAAGAACTGTGCTGCAGCACAAGAAGGAAGGTCCTCTTAGTTGACCTCACAATTGCCATAGTCACTTGTGACCCGTGTTCAAGTGCTTTTGTAGTGTGAAGTGCATCAAGGACTCATCAAGGAGTGATGTGTTGCCGAGGGTAAATCAGGTGACACGCGGTTTGAAGTGATGCCTGTCACCTGTGAGAATACAGTAAAAAAGAGTGGCCAGGCGTTAGAGGGGACCCCAGGCGTGGTGTGACCGAGCCAGGGCAGCTGGCCAGAACTCCTGCTTTCCCTTATTTGGGGGTTCCTTGCTGTTTGAGGTTCCAGGGAGAACCTTGCACTGCGAGAAGGTCCACTGCTCCAGGACAGGAGACTGTGAGCCGAGCATGTCGCAAGGACTGAAGGAGGAAGCTGGGAAAGGGACAGCGTCTCTTCTGAGCCCCATATCGCGGCGCATGGCACTCTTGAGACACTTAAGAGTAAAATCAATACTCATGTTAGCTCACTTGCATAGAGAGGATCAGTCTTTGGGCCAAACGGATACCTATATAATTTTCTACATACAAGCCTTACTCTCTTGCCTGAAATGAGTCTCGAGGAAAGGGTAGGTTTTACCTCTCCCTGGGAGGTGTCTGTCTCCAGTATCTGGTCACATATCAGCTTTGACCCTGTCTGTTCTTCATCTCCCTACACCCCCCTCCGTGTCCCATGAGACCTGCACGGCTCCTCCAGTGAGTCCTTCAGTAGATTAGTGTTCAATGGAGCAGGGCTAAGGAACCTGATGGGAGCATACTGTGTGCACTGCTTCAGCCTGTCTCCCTGACACTACGCTGTAATTGACCACAATTATAACAAGTGCTTTCTTTATTGTTTGTCACTGCACAGTGGGATATTATTAGCTGTTAGGAGGTGGCTCAGTCACCCACTCAGATAAGGATTCACACTTGTATTTGTCAACCTGCAGTCTCCATTGAAGAGTTCCTTTTTTTCCCCACTTAGCCAAATGTAAATATATGCATTGCAGAAGGAACAGAAAGAGAAACAGGACTACTTTTCTGTTAAATCAATGACAGCAATCCCAGCTGCATATTTGTTACTAAAAACCTTGATTCATTTTTTTCAGATCTCCCTGGTACTGAGCTGCTTACTCTCTTAAAAAGACATAAAAAATAATTTGAAGAAGAAAAATGTCTATTCTTCCATAAAAGCAGTTTTACCACCAGGTGATGAAACTCATTAAGGTTACTCAAACGTACGTGCTTGTAAGGCATATCTGCCTTAATAAAGTTTGAAAGATTGAGAAATAAGGCTTTTCTCATTTTCAGCTCCTTTCTATGGACCAAGACTATCACTGGGAAAATATATTCTAATGACACCGGCAAAATTCATTTCCAAAGTTCAGAAGTTTTACTCACAAATAGTGTGTAAAACTACAATTGCATTGCAATGAAAACATGCAATTTGGTAAAAAATAAAACTCACAACACAGCAATATTCATAGCCATGCTCACAAAGACATGCACACACACTCAGTCATATACTCTAGGGATGCACACTGCTGAAAAGGCACATACATTGTGGAAATTTAATACACTGCTCATAAGGCGTAACATACAAGAGAGGAAGGAAGAGGCTGATTGTAAACTGTGATTCTGTCTGTATAGCCAGTGTGACGTCTTCCTTCAGCAACCAGATGTGCACCTTCTTTAAGTCTTCAGACACCTGGCATGATACCGAAACGTCTTGACGACCATCTCTGCAATAATAATTCCCCCTCAAGCGGTCTGTTTTCAGGTCATGTTTAAAGTATGTGCCTCCCCCGTTTTCATTCCTTCCGTTTCCACAAACCCCCCCCGACCTGAAGAACTGCACCAGCACTCTGAGGATGCAGGTTTATCAGCACATACATGTCCCCTTTAAAAAAACATATCTGTTCGTAAATCTGAATTTCAAGGCATGTACTGTGCATGGTGTTCAGAAAACAGAACAGAACTTCTATTATTATTTAACAGAAAATGATCTCACATTTCCGCTCCATCTAACCGTTTTCTAAGCCCTTTATCCATTTCAGGGCTGAGGGGACCCTATCCCTGCAAGAGGTGTACACCCTGGACAGGACGCCCGTCCATCGCCGTGCACACACACAGACATGCAGACACTCACACCAGGGCCAGTTTCCCCAGGAGCCAATTAATCTACCAGCATTGGATTGTGGGAGAAAACTGGAGCACCCAGAAGAAATCCACATGAACACAGGATGAACATATAAACTCTGTGCAGACAGCACCCCAGGAACTGAACCCAGGGCTCCAGCGCTGTAAGGTAGAAATCGCACAATCGCTAAACACCGCGACACCTTGCTGCCCCACTTCTGCTTTCCAACGTATAAGCACTCCCTGGTTGCCCACAACTCTGCATGAAGCTCTTCCAGCTCCCCTCCCTACACCCCAACTGCACCCTTGCAACTGCCTCCCTGACTCATTCCTCTTCTGTGAGAAGGGCTGTAACAGCACTGATATTCCACTGATATGCCACAGTATTAAGCGCTCTGTCCTTTTTATATCCATTGGCTCATTTTGTCGTTATTATAATCTGACTGAACTACTAAAATGTTTCTTGTGGGCGAGGTGGTCATTAGCAAATTGCACACTTTACAGTCCAATAAATTAGAAAGGAAGTGTAGACGTTTGGGAAAGAAAAAAAAAAGGAAATGCCCTGACCAAGTTTTCATTGACCAAAATAACATAAAATAATCAAGTACCCCTGAACCATCCTCAAGAAGTTACCCTTCCTTCTCCCCTTTACAACTTCTGCCTCTGGGTAGTTGTCACACAGAATGTCAGCCTGATAGAACCTGCTTGCTTTACAGACTCTTGCAATAGAGAGATCAGCATCAAGAAAATACAGGGCCCAATTACGCCAGGACACGAAATAAGGAGGCCATCTTTTATCAGCAGTAATGCCAGCTAGCACTAGCGAGGAATATTATTCCCTAGAAGAATAAATAATATTGAAGTATCCTACTCCTAGACTCCTAGACTACAGTCTTCTGAACACTCATGCATCGCGTGATAAAAGGAAATAACTCAGAGTAGTCAAGTAAGTTCTGGGGATAAAATCAAAAGGAGTCATCTGACGGTCGGGGTTTTCAGAGGACAACTTCAGATTATTCCACACAGTATTCCAGGAAAACCCACTGAGAAGTGCGTCTCTGTCCCAGATAGCACTGGTGGTTCACATGAGGATTTCAACAGGTGACGACAGAGCAGAGAGACCAGTCATGTTGCTCTGCCTATAACTTTCAGTGTTTTATACAAGGTATGAAAAAGCAGCTCTGTGCCCCAGGGAACTCCATAAGCATGCATTGCTCAACAAAGAGATAGTTAAGAACCGAGCACTGCACCCGGTAAGCTACACATGGACATTCCTGAATTCCTGGGTCTCTCGTGTTATCTGTCACAGTGTGCTACTTGTATATTTTTCACATAAAAATTATCTTCTGACCTAGGCTCTTTCCATTGTTATAAATTCTTGATTTCTGAATATTGGAATTAAATAGAGATTTCGGAATTAAGGCTTTAAAATTGGAAATGAGGCTCAAAGTCAGAAATACATGACTCGAAAACACCAAACGTGTTACCAACACATTAAAATAAAAAATGAGTAACTGGTGGCTTATACGAAACCTGTTACATTTCCTATTATTGTTTATTCAGTATGTTAATATTTGTTTTTAATTTGAGGCTGCACGTGCATTCAAGTTACAAATTTAATTTTAATCAGCGGAACACAAAAAATGGTCAAGGGTCAAGTAAAAAATCTTAACTGTGATTTTAAATCAAACTCATTCTCTTTGTTTCTGTTGCTCCCTGTAAAAAAATGCTCCGCAGTTATTTTAGTTTCGACGCAATCAGTTCTTGTCCTCCGTAGAATTCCTAAAGACAGGGTATTCCAAACCTTTAAGAAACAGTCCAGGCACCTACAACTTCTGCATTTACCAAACACCTCTTGGAAACAGATACACAAACTCAGCAGCCTCAGAGGAGACTGGAGCCTAGAGAGAGCTGGGAAAGATGTTACTGAGATACAGTATTTAAAGGGTTTTAATGGCTGTTCCGCCGCTATTAAATGATACAGTGCTCTTGTGCTATGTGACCCCACCGTGGAAAAGGTCCTTGCGTCAGAGACAGACGGTCCAGCTGTTGGGAAAGAAAAGTTACCCTGCTCATCATTATGACAACCTTGCGGAGATTGCCTCTTTAAGGTAAAAATCAATATTTCTTTTCCCTCAACTCCCCCCACTTCTCTTTCAAGATACGTTCCCTCTGTGAAAAGGTTTCCACCAGATCACAGCAGATATTGCTGCCTGCTTCCCAGCATCCGAGTGGACTCTTACCATACATAGCCGGGGCCTGCCTGACACTGTATCTGCGCTGCAGTAGCAGGGGGGTAAGACGGGACACCTCTTTATTTGGATTTGCTAAAAATAGCCGGGAGTGAAGTGGGTGGTGGATGGGTGGGGGGGCAGGGGTCATTGTCAGGACCTTGCAGAACAGAGTAGTCAATGGACTGAAACAGTGATCTGAACTCTACGTACTCTCTGCTCGGCAATCTACAGTTGACAGGCTATTTTTTGCCACGGTTGACTAAATATGGTCAGTGAGGGATCAGCTGGGGCGGGGGGGTGGAGGGGGGGCCTGTGGGGGTTGAGAGGGGAGTGTATTTGGTGGGGGTGGCCCACTGGCAGCTCGCAAGCATGGGAGTACATGCTTCTCATGCTTGGCTGGGTATATAAGCACTGGGAAGGTGGGCTTTTATTCCGATTAACAGTGCAAAGTTTGTTTGGGGTTTTTTTATTCACGTTGTTTTTCCATCCTCCTTTCTTCCTCGGCAAAAAAAAAACAAAAAAAGAGAAAAAGATCCGTCTTCTGCGTGCACATTTGAAAACGCTGGTCTCTCCCTCACAGAATGGTCTCTCGGTCTTTTTTTTCAGTCTTTTCTCTGTGCGTGTGGTTGACCTTTACCTTGACGTGACCTCTGAATGGAGTCGGGGTGGTGGAGGAGGGGGGGGCGCTGGGGTGTGAGCTCAGGGGGATTCGGGGATGGAGCCCGTGTGTTGCTCCGGCGTGCTCCCAGGCACTAAGGCGCGTGGCTTCCCCAGAGCGCGAGACAGCCAGCCTTTCCTCTCTCCGGGAGCTTTGTCCTTCAGCGCCACACACCTTCCCTGCATATTCTCCCCTTCGATTTTTAGGTAGAGCTTTATTGCAAGCAGCAGTAAAAGGCTGCCCTGCTTTAATGCGTTTAAAACGCACGTGTTTTTGTGCTAGTTTTAATGTGGGGTTTCGTCTTTTTTTTTTTCTTTTGTGGACTACTAAGACCCCCTTTTGGGAAAAAAAAATTTTTTGAGGGCCTTTTCCTTCTTTTTCTTCTCCCCTCTTTCTACCTCCCCGCATAAGAGATTGGTTAAGGGAGATGTCTGACGGCAGCAGTCTGAAGCGCGTTACTACCTTGTGATTCGGTGACCCTCCTCTCTGCATCCCTAACTCTCAAAAGCTGATTCAGCTTCCAGTGAGCGCTCGGGTAACTGTTCCACTGCTGCTGCCTCTGGATTCTCTGCACTGGTACGTCTCTCTGTGTCTCCTTGTGCGTGCATGTGTGTATGTGTGTGTGTGCGTGTGGGAACGCGTGAGGCTCCATGTGAACCTCTTGCTTTTCCCTGTCTTTCTTTCTCATCTTTAACTAGCTCTGCTCAATTCTGACACTTTACAAGACAGGAACACAGAAGGTCTGCAGCCTGATATTCCTTTCTGTTAAAGTTGCTGTAGCTAAAAAGCCAGGGCAGATGAGCCACACTGTACTGTACAGAATTGTATAGGGTAAGGCAGCATTATTGTGTTTTGGGAGAGGTGGGGGTGGGAGAGGTTGGGGGGGGGTGGGGGGGGGTGGTGGCTTTTGTGTACATGGATATACATATGCCGATTGCCAATTCCTTTTATCGTTTTTAAAATATGTGGGTGCCTATGCATGCAAGAGGTTTTGTTCATTTCTGCCTCACTACGCATTTAAGAGAAAAAAAATGCAGCGCTAGCAGTCCACTGGAATGATCTACATTGAAACATTAGACCTTTGACACGCGATCACTTTGCAGGGTTAGAAAGCCTCTTAATGGCTCGTGCTGAAACTATGGGCTAGTTAATGGCTGCTGACTAAATAATGAGCTTTGCCAAAAAAACTCATAAAGTGGCCTGTTCTTGTTAGGGCATTACTGGAGCCTGAAATTGGGAGGAAGTTAGTCCAAGTTATTGATGTTGCCTTCACTTGACATTAACCATTCAAAATCCATCATTGATTTTCATCCTGTACAGATGTTTAAAAAATTTCACCCAGGAATGAAGTGCTGGGTTAAAAAAAATGTTTACGGTGTTATTTTGCGTAATTGTCGTTATGACAATAATGCAGAGCATTTGTCGCATAAATAGGTTTGTGACAAACCAAAATGTTTAAGGCTTGCACCAACTATACATTGCAAGTTTTTTTTTAAAGTAAAATTCAAAATCTTGAAACATCTCTCATTTGAGCAGGATAACCTGTGTATTACACCACCGCTCCCACTGAGGAATTAAGTGACTATTGAAAAGGAGAGATCGGCAGGGATTGTTTTATAGATGTCAGTTCTGAAATGATTTTGCGTCTGCTGCTTTTGAACGAAGGAGGCGTCTGTTGCTTTTAACTGCCTTGCTAAAGTTTAGTCCCAGGAGCTATGTCTATCTATAGATTGCTGAAATGCATGCACTCCATGTAAAATGTAAAGACATTCTAAGAGAAGGCAAGAGAGGGTTACAGAGGCTTGTGAAGATGGGGTGATGGTTACCGGCTGTGAATATGTTCTGTCCTTCATCACCTGAATTTGGAGAAAGCAGCATTCTCAGATGATCAGTCTGTCTCTCTACAATAATATGGCTCCCTCATTTGTCAGGCAGCTCTAGATTTTTAAGGATTCCTCCTTAACCAGATCTTTGAAAATTGATGGGAGAGAGTAGCTTGTTAATAAATTTAGGTTTCTTTAGGGTGTGGACTGAGGTGCATTTGAATGACTTTATAGATCAGAGGGATGGACGTTGGTAGCAATGCTCAGTGAAAAAATGACCCTCTTTTATCCTCGAGTAGAAAATGTATTTATATTACAAGGTATAAAATAAAGCAAGACAACAACCAGAATCCTAGGAAGACCAGATGAAGACTGTTTTAATTTCACACATTTTTTATTTTAATTACTGCATACTTGGGGCATGGGGGGGTGAAGGTGTATTGCGAGTTATCATTTTCTTCATGATTTATACGAATGGGCTTTCATAAGAGGGACAAAGAAGGAATGAAATAAGTTAGATTTATGAGCTAGACTTTTAGTTTAATTACTCTCAAGTCAAGAGTATTTTTTCCAGCTCAATGTACTTTGCAACATGCACTGAATGATATATGTACAGTAGCATTTGGTTGCTTAGTTTGAAGGGCAGATACTTCTCTAGAAAACACATGAAGGTTTTTGCTTTCGTTATTTTATAAAATGTGCTTTCTGCAGTTATGTTGTTTGTGCAGCTCGTGTTCACAGCTTATTACACGTTCTGGGAAGGATGGACAGTATATCTTGGCAAAACAAAAATGTCCATTTTGTTCATATTTTCAGCTACTTTAAATTCTATGCTCAATGCACTAAACTTTTGTATTTGAACAAATTGGTAAAATCGTTCAAAATTCAGGCTTTGAACGATATTAATTTTGAAACAAATAATTTTCCTTCTTTCAAGAAATTTGTAAAAGAAAGATGACAAGTGTTTTGTCACATTCCTGCTCAATTCTGTTTTAAGAAGCGAAAAGTGATTTTATAACCACGATAATGTATCTCAATTTCTTCTAGAATACTGTTAGGATATAGTGCTTAAATGCACACATTATATACAGTACAGTAGTAATATAAAATGATGCAATATTATGACTGCAGTTGCACATTTCTACAGTTATATTCAGCTTGAGTACACATGTATATAGTTGTATAGTGTACTCTGCACAGTGAAGGCTGGAGCTTTAATCCACTTTAATTGTATTAGAAACAGACTATCAGAAGAACACTTCATCTAGGAAACTGCTATAAATTCAGACAAGTGCAGCTGGCAGAGTTGACCTTAAAATGTGTTGAGCTACCATTATTCTTGAGCACTTGTTTTCCACTTGTTAGGTTTACTTAAACCTCCTCTAACGTATTCATTAAAGGAATGTGAGAAATGGTAAAATTCATTAACACCAGCAGCAGCCATTCTACATTAGCCTGCAAATTGGTATTGATCTATTGGTGGAGAGGAAGTTGAGGAAGGGGAGGTGGTAGGAGCTGGAGGGGGGGGGGGGGGCGAGATGACAGCGACCAAACCGGAGTTCAGGTGAGCGGACCAGAGAAGCGCCGGTCGTTACAGTGCTGAACGAGCACAAAGCGCACTGGGTGACCCCAAGTGTGCACCCGATTGCTAAATCTGCCCATTATAGCCTCCCATTCAGTACAATCATCAGTTTCTGCAGTGCCGCCTGGTCCACATTGTTACCAGAGCTTTAAAGCTCAGAGGGGGGAGAGAGAGAGACAGAGAGAGAGAGGGAGGGAGGCAACGAAAGAAAGAGAGAGTATGAGAGAGAAAGTGACAGAAGCAGAGCAAGATACAGAGACAGAGACTGGAGGGGAGGAGAGGTAGACTCTGGTGGGAGCAAATTATCCTGAGTCTCGCATCTCCAGCCCAATCTATCTATCAGCGGCAACCTTCAAATTTCTCTGAAGGCCTGCGGCACATGAGGCGAATGCGTCTTCTCTGGACTACATCTTGGCCAAAGTTTTTGGAGGGAGACACTGAAAGACAGCATCTGATAACCGAACCGAAAAATGGGGGTTTCCTTTTCCATGATGCTTCTTCTCTCTGGCTGGGGGAGTGAGTTAACTTGATAGCCTTGGACTCACTTAGCCAGTAGGTAAGCTCCTACCTTCCCTTCTCCTGCTTTTACCTTTGGCATTGTATTCAAGGTGAAGTCTTTTTCATGCTGCGTAGGTTGCACAGAAATGTTCTTATCACTATGACATATGGATTAATGTTATTTTTTTTAGCTGTAAACTGTGGTATATAGCAAAAAAAAAATACTTGGAAAATTGCTTAGTTTTGAAAACTGCAGTGTGTGGAGCAGAATAGGGCCCAGAACTGAGGTAATGCGCACAACGGACAGTAAATACCCTCTTACTCTTTTTAAAAAAAGAGTTTTAATTAGCGCTGTTTCAGCAGCGGTTCTAGCACTAAATTGTAAAAAGAATTAGTTATCTGAAAACATAAATCTAACTGTTCTATAGGAAAATGACATTACAGTGGAAGGATTTGATGGGATGTAGTGAAATACCACAATAACATAAAATCCCTTAAATGTGACCATTTGCTAAATTATTACTCGTTTATGACTCTGGCCGTGCAAAAATTCTTTGATTAATCTGAGCACCCCAATAATGAGGTAAAGCTCTGAAGTAATTGCTGTTACGCTAAATATAGATTAATCAATGAAGAACGGAGCAGAGGAGGGGAAAAAGGGGACATTACAGGCTTCGACAGATCTCCAGCTCTCTTGGGGGCTGAAATCCTGAATCAGCACTTATTTCAAGCATGATTATATGCGCATATTGAAACTACCTGCTTGGGGGACATACTTCTTTATATGCCCATATGAACAAGACCAGCTATGGAATGTAAAGAAGTATGTATCTCAGGTGGGAGACTCCCCGCGCATGGAGGAAGACAGACAGACAGACAGGTAGCCAGCTGTAAAGAACAGGTGAGCTTTGCAGAGATGTGGCAAACCCGAAAGACCAGAAAAAGAGAGGCGAGTAAGGACGTGACAGATGGGCTTGCACCTGCCCAGTCAAGCAGCAAAAAGTTATTTTGAAAATGAAAACCCAGCACACCGTATGCGAGTGTCAGGATTCTCAGTGCCGTTGGTGAAAACTGTTCCCGTAGAGTAAATACACAAGAGTCGCAAGCCAACAAAACTGTCTCATACTGCGAACCTGTACTCTCTCTTTTGTAACTAGCACAATGTTAGGAACACTGAAATATAAGACAAAGACTACAGTTTCCAGCTAATTTTTTAATTTATAATAGCCTATAATTCTGGGCATCCTCTGCCTTAAAATTATTGTATGATAGACAATAAGATCCCCTCATTATTTGACAATATCGCAAAAGTGGCAGGGAAGATGTTCTGAGGAACTGACTCATTTAAGACACAGGGTGTCTTAATTTAAATATGAGTGGTGGCCACTATATCCCAACACACGCAAAACACAAAGGACAGATGCCAGGGCTACAAAACACATTCCATTGTCTGCGTGCATTTACCAGGAGCAGAAGCACATAGCAGGAGATGGCCGAGATGTTAACAAATGTGAGTGGATGTATATATATAAAAAATAGGTATTAAGAGAGGCTTCACTGTTGTGCGCATAATGCACACAAATCAAATTGTTGTTGCAAATAGGGTTCATATATGTTGTGTAGATGTGAGCTATATGCAACATGCATTTCCATGCAGAGCTGTTGCAGTTCCATTTGCATGCAGAACGGTATTTATAGCCCGTAGAGTGCACGTGGTGTCTGCGAGCGTGTCCGACGCACAATCTGGAACCCGAGGCTCTGTGAGCCCTGTCCTGCCCCCTTCCCTTGCTGCTGAAGAGCACGAGTGCGGAGTCGATTGATGATCTTGTTCCAGAGGGGTGTATTGTTCTGTCACTTTGCCTGTGTCAGCAGGTGGAAGTGCTCATCAGGACATTAAATATGCAATAATGCTGACTGCGGCAGGGGCTTTGAAAGGCAATGCCACAAGACAAGATCTGGCTGGGTCCACTTTGTGTAGCCTGATGAGTGCTGGCTGTGCATGAGCAGCTCAGAGCAGATGGGGAGACTTCTCTCTTTTATCTCCTACCAGGACATGAGGTGGCTTTGGGTGTCAAGAGTATTTTTGTATTACTGAATCAGACAATATCTGACGCCTTTATAACATCCGCTTATTGGTTATAAGAAAACCGCTCTTCCTCGTTTCTGTATCCTGGAAACATAGGGCGCAAGGCACCACTAATATCATGTGACAGCTCTCGCCCTGAACAGGATGCCATTCCATAACACAGGTACAGAGAAAGAGACGATGTAGAACAGCCCCAGTCAAACCTACTCTGCTTGTCTTTTGGCAAAGGGAGGTAACCGCAGCACCTGGGGGAAACCCATTTCACTTTGGGAAGTACATGCGAACTCCACCCCAAAGGGTGCTCCAGCCCAGAACTGAACCCCAGACCCAGGAGCTGTGAGACAACAGTGTTAACAGTCACCCGGTTGTGCCAGTCCCTTTGTAACATTACACTTTAAGACTTCGGGTGTAATTTTCATTCTTAAGCTTTAGAATTTAAACAGTAGCGGTCAATAATTGGAAGAAAAAATAATTAGTAGCGGAATAATTGCCATTTATAAAACAG
This sequence comes from Lepisosteus platostomus, assembly GCF_059453375.1. Lineage (NCBI taxonomy): Eukaryota > Metazoa > Chordata > Actinopteri > Semionotiformes > Lepisosteidae > Lepisosteus > Lepisosteus platostomus. The sequence continues at coordinate 24,212,948 of NC_142625.1, forward strand.
AATAACAAAAAATCACTTCAGTGGCGTTTGCCCTTACCATATTTAAAGCTCCCTTATTTGGCATGCGTATTTTCAAGCAGGAGCTGTATTGAGCATTCAGACGCAGTGCTATCGACATCATGACGCAAGCCTTACAATGGGAGAATGGTGGATATATTATTACCGACAGACAACGAGCCCAGAAACTCCACTTAACAGTCAAGAAGGGTAACTCTGATCTACATAATGATATTTATGTTTCAAAGGATATCTGCTGGAGTATAATGCCAGATAACATGCCACTAGCTTCCACTCTGAAAACATGCAGGCCGAAGTTTAGAATTATTTTCCTTTAAAGATGTATGACCACGAAATGTAAATGGACCAGATTTTGTTTACAGTGAAAATAGCGTGGGCTCCATTAATCTTTGAATTTTCTGAAATCAAAACCAACATCTTGCCTAGAATTTAAGGTATTGTAGTATTTTTGGAAAAGTACTGTTATTTAAAATAAAAAGATTTCACATATAGGTCTACAAAGGCTCATTCCTTCCTATATCTTTCTGGCAGCCTGTAAAACAAGGATTTAAAGGCATAATACGCAATTTCACCTTCTTTATTTCTGATAAGAAGCCTTAAGAAGTCAGGACATTCAGAAAGAAAAAAAATTGACAAACTTGAATCTTAAAATTAAGGCTTAACCTCAAAAAGTTCAGTTTTGAAGGAGGAGATCTCAAACAATAAATTGAAGAGGGCTCCACTTGGCAGCACTCATTAAAAGAAGTAGTCTTATAAGCTGTTTCATGATCTGAATTAGTCCTCAGATAATGTAAGGAGAATGGAATCTGCTCATCTCTGCCGCTGCAGTCTTCGATACACAGAGGCAACAGACACGATTTTCTCACCCATTTGCTGTATGTCTGTTATCACCGAAAATCATTTAATTACACGTCCGACCAGCAGTGACAGTAAAATCGGAGACAAAATGGAAATCTTTAATTTCAAACACGTATACGCTTCTGAACGCCCAAAAAGTGGGTTTTACTCACGTTAGGATCTACACACCACCATTCACCTGTGACCCAAAGGCCTGCACTGCCACTTTACAGCAAAACACACGGGAGGAATTGTGTTCCTGTGCTCTGTTCAGAGAACACAAATCCTCCGGTCCTCGTCTTAACCTCATACAACACGTCTAAACATTCAAACTGTTAAAATAAAAACAAGAGCGGTAGTAGTATTATCCACCTCTGCACTGAGAAAAATCATTAAATGAATAAATATTACAGCAGGGAGCCATGTGAAGAGGTACTGAATCCAGAAACAAGTCATTTCTTATCTGTAAGTAGCCCTGCTGCAGATCCAGCTTAGGCTCTGGTCCAGTCTGGGGGGTTTATTTGGACAAAACTGGTCCTCTAGTTCAGAGCTGGGCTAAAGGAGGAACCAGGCCAGAGCCCTCAGCTGCAATGCAGCTCTTACAGGGACCAGGGGCTGAAACTAGCACAGCCCCTCCAGTGGGGGTGTCAGGCCCGATACCATCAGCGGGCGGGTAGGCCGAGGGAGGGACACGAGAGGCTGGGCCCGGGAGAGGCACAGATCCATGCCGTCGGCACGGCCTCCAAGTGTGCCGTCCGCCTCTCTCAGAGGAGGAAAAAAAATAAATCCGGGATCAATTTGTTCAATCAGTGGAAGAAATGTCTGTTTGGGTTTCAATCCAATAATCGTGCAGCAGCAGCAACAAGTACAGCAATAGGGGAACAGGGAAAGAAAATGAGAACCATAAACATGGAGGATTTACTACCGAACTGAGGTGCAGAGTCCATCCCCAGGACTTGATCGCTGGTGCCCATTGATTAGATACTGGTGGATAACTTGCAAGAGGGAGAGTGTCAAGGATTTATATCACACATGGGCCTCAGACTGACCCGGCCTTTTCCGAAGCAAAACCACAGTCTCGTTTGTTTCTCAACTGGGGGTATTTCTTCCAGTGTTGCCAAAATGATTAATCTTTTCAGTAGTGAAAGCACAGCTGAATTTTTTATTATTCACACCACATCAATAAAGCACGGGTTTATCCATTAAATAAATCTGCTTTCAATTTTACTACTGAGTTGCTCAAAAAATGGACATACTAAAACAAAAAAAAAGAAGTGAGATCTTAATCTATTGGAAATTATTGCATTCATTCAAGAGTCTGCATTGCGCTAAAAAGGGCAAATAATATTTAACATTCTTAGAGTTTTAGCAAACTGCTTTGTGTGCTCTATTATTAAGTTCTGAATTGCTTTCCTTGAACTCCTAACTAAAACAGAATTTGAATCTCCAAGCCTACATTTCCAGTGCAATAATGAAATGAAACATGTGTATTTAATATCCTTATCATCATATATCATATCATCATCTGTTCTCTCACAAAGGTCATACCATTAAGCTATGTAAAAAACATTTTAAAAAGGTTACCAAGGAAAAGGGATTTTCTATTGCTTACAATGTATTTATAGATCATAGTAAGCGTTTAACTTAATTACCATTTGAAGTTCTTTGAATCTAGTTCTATAAAGTAGGAAACTTCAGGGTTATGGTGTATTAGCTTCACCTCTCTGATGAGTCCTACTAAACAAAACAGCTGTCTGTGCCTGCTAACCTTATATTTATATGAGTGAAGCTTATATAAATTATGGAAGGCTTTACATAAAGTCTCAAAAGTATGTTTAGACAGGTCTGCTTTTCAGCACTGAGAAATGGCCAGGGCCGATTAATATTAACATTACTATAATTCATATTCTTCTATTACTCAGACACGGGCAAAAATCTCATAACGTATGTACACTATGGGTCAAAAGGCCAGTTTTCGAAACTTGCTTATAAAATAACACAAGATGCTCTTTTTCATCTTTTCCTTGTGGATTCAAAGTCTACCAGCTGGGGATGTCAGGGACTATGAGTTTGTAGGTGTCTGTAATCTGTGCAGAAAGACAGACGTGTGTTTGGGTTTGAGAGATGAGAGGACAGTTAGGGTTCGTGGATTAATCTAGGGAACGTGCGACTTCTGGAATAAATTTAATTCTAGAATACTTAAATTATCCTCTAATTTAAGTGGATGGGAACCTAAAATTAATCATCCAACATTTTAAAATTCAGGGGAACTGTCAGCCATTAGGAGGTAATTAAAATGAAAAAAGCCACCCAGTCACTTTTTAGCTAACATTTGCAAAATGACAGACCACTGAATGAAGATATTTGAATTAAAATGATTTGTATTATTATTATTTTGAAAATACAAAGTTCACCCCATTAACAAGTCCAGTTACTCAGAGCCTAGAACAGAACAAATTTTTTTTTAAAAAACTTTTAACAGGAAAAAAAGATCATATAGTGGTCAGAATTCTTTGAAGCACAATAATGCCACATACTTTGTATCCAGAGAGTGTTTTATGGCATATACTCATATAGTGCAATACTGTAAGCCGAGTTTAATTGAAAATTGTATTGTTATGTAGATTGATGTCTTAACAGTTCACTAAGTAGGAAGATGATGCCCTGGACTGCATCACCAATCAGATATCTTCCTTAAAGTGCATATTTCAAGAATGCAGTGACAGTGAGCACCTAGTTAGCATTCTACAACGGCGGAGAATTCAGCTAAAAGCCAGAGAGAGCTATAAGAAAACATTATTTGAACCAGTTATTGAAGAAAGAAACAATCACTCAAATGCATTTGAAGAAAGATGCGTCTAAACGTCCTCTTGAGGCTATTGCCCATTTTCTTCTCTATTCATTATTACTCTTATTATAACAGAGTTTAAACGCCATTAGCCTAGCTTGCTTATTTTCAAGTGACATACCAGCAGAAAAGCAGCGTACATATTAGAAAAGGCTGTTAAAATGTCCTTGGAACTGTGTCGCTTTAACGTTCTTTCCACCTTGTAGTTTTTAAAATAAAAAGGCATAAATGCCACTGTCTATAAATACAGACCAAACGCCGTGATGAATGCATTGCACCATAAATGCAGATACGGTATTTAAGATTATGTCAGGAATCACAGCAGCACATTTGCAGAGCAGATGACACTTGAAATGGTTCTGATGTTGCAAAACAAGGGAGGTTTCTTGAGGTACAAGGAAGACAGATAGCCAGACAACTGGCATTGCTGGTGTATTTTCTCATCAATAGAGGCTTCTACTCGTGATCAATGGAATCTCTCCTGGGGCAGAGCAAAACTATGGAGGCTGTGCCGTTGAAACTGTGCACTGCACTGTGACCGAGGTACTGCTTTTTTCGGGTATGTTTCTAATGGAGCGGAGTCCACCATGCAGTTCGCAATGTTAGGAAACAAACCTACACTGTATGAATTTCTCAGACAAGGGTGCACAGTTCAACGAGTCAGATGCCTAAAGCTGTGAGCCAACCTACTAAACTGTCCCTACTCTTCAGCAGGAGAGGATATTCCACTGTTAAAAAAGTGGAATTTCTAGTTGTGAAAAATCAGACAATCACTGGCTGCTTAGAAATTAGTGGGTGTTTTTAAGATTGAGAAAAACGTAGTGCAAAAGATGTATTCAAACCATTTCTTGGTTCATATGCTATAATTTGAATAAGGTGGGGAAATGAACTTGGCTTTTAAAATGAGTGTCAATTCAACTGCTGCAAAAGTGTTGCTTCATAGTTTCGTATTCAGTAGAGAGGATGGCTGTTGCTGGTGAATTTTGGCCGTGTTCACTTTGCAAAGATCGTCTTTTTTTTCTCCTAAATTACGAGAATACCAAATCAAGAAAAGATGAGAGAGACTGCAGAAAGGCACTCAAACTGGAGAGAAAAAGGAACACAAAACAAATGGAACTAAAGGCTGCATGTTGTGTAGCTTGCTGTTCTGTTAAAGATAGTCAGACAGTGTATGAGCAACCAGGCAGTGCAGTGAGTGGAGCTGTCCAGACTCCTGTCACAGGCTGGAGCAGAAAGCCTTCGCTAGAGACACCGGGACTTGCCGACGCTGACAGGAGACAGGCCTCTGGTGTGAGACAGACTGAAAGCGGGAATGTCGGACTGGGGACAGGAATGCCCTTCGGTGTGAGCGACAGCCCCGATAATGTATCAGCAAACGCCACTTCAAACAGATAAGCAAGACGTCTGGGCCTGTCACCCGGTCAGGAAATTTAGCCACTGGTTGAAAAATGGCTGCCAAGTTTACAGCAGCTTCTCTCTATGAGGACACAGCAAGCTGATTAAGCTCTTGACAGTATGAAGTCTAGTAGATGCTTCTCCCCCCAAGTTTCAGCAACAACCGCGTTGTTTTCCATTCTTTCCTGATCAAATGTTTCAAGTTGGCCAGATCGTACAGAACGGATGAGAACTGGGGCATCCACACACCAGCCACATCACCGCCAGTGCCGTAACATGACAGATAAGTGCTCGAGTGATTTCACTCTGTGCAGTATTATATTTTCATGCCAACTTTAAAATACATTTTTAGTTGTAAAGTACATCAAAACACTGCACATATCTGGTCTATGTATAAATGCATAATTAAGAGAGATTTATTGACTTTTTCCAGAGTAAATCTACAATATTTGCTAGAAGATAACCCTTGTGTAACCTAAGAACGGGATGCTAATTCTCTGTCTGAAGGTGCTTGAGAATGGCTTTGGCCCCACAGTGTTTATGATAATGAAGACATGGTTAAAATACCAATAAAAGTTAACTAGGACTCACTGAGCTGGACTGCGGCAGCACACGCGAAGTTTGAAAACCGTCCAAGGCAGAGAATGAAACGAATGACTTCTGAGAAACAATTTTTATTGGGGGGGGGGGGATAGTTAAAATAACATCAGGGCTTTTCTTAATTAATAAATAAGGGAAACTCTCTGCTTTTCTTGCTCTCCTGTCTGTCTTCACTGCAGTAGAGGCTACCTGTGAAACCCTTTGCAGTACAACCTCCTGTGTACAGTAATTACACCTTCCTCCTCATTTTGAAGCTTTGCCGTGAACGTTAACTGTAAAATTAATTAAGCCTAGTCCAATGGCGAAAAAGCAGTCCAGTAAATCTGGGTGTCCAGAAAGAAACTGATGGGGATGGTTAGCGATCCAAATTTAATAGAGCTCTCATCTGGAGCTGTAGAGCATTTTATTGCACAAGTATTTAAAAGCATAGGCTGTCCCTGGTAAAAGCATTAGTGAAGGAGCGCATCAGCAATCTCATTTGAAACTGTCGTCCTAACAAGAAAAATGTGGTGTTGAAGAGTAAACCGCTATTAAGCAAGATTACATTGACCCACAGGACAGATATTTTAGCTGCTGCAGAAGCAGCTGGTCGATCAAAAAAACCTGCTTTGGCGATGAAGTTTGTTTCAAAGAAAGAAGAATTAAAAAGTGATACGAAGAAACCGAGGCGGAGTGCAAACCACAGTGCTGTTGAGGGTAAAGGTGATGGGAAAAGTGGAACGGAAAAAAGGAGGGTGGACCGTACCGAAAACGTTAAAAAAGTACATTTTCAAAAATGAGCACGGCTAGGAATGTAATGGGCGGTCCTGACAAAACACTTAAAAAAATCTCAATTACTGTTACCGTTAGGGGAGGCTGACGTTGTCTCTCCTTTAGCATAAATTGCAAGTATCCTGCTCGGATCAACCAATCAAAAGAGGAATTGTGCTGACTCAGGCTGGGGTGCTGCGCACGTCCGATTGCAGGGGATGAGAAAGCAGCACTGCACTGCAGTAGCTCTCCCTTCCCTGACACTGGCCTGGGCCAGGGACAGGTGCTGGGCTGCGAATCCCAGGCCTCTTGGCACAGGCCTCACCAAAGAGTCTCTCCCCGGCCAGCCTGGGTTACCACGACTATTTCAACAACAACAACAACAAAAACAACAAAAGAAAAAACGTTCAGTGAATCCTGGGCTTGGCAAGGAAACGTCATTAAACTTTATAGTCGGATCAAAGGTCAACTTGCTATTGCACCGAGTCTAAAACAACCTAATTAGCTGGCTAATTAAAATTTATAGAGGCCTGTACCATAATATTGCATCTGCCGCTGAGAGTCACTGTTTATTTGAAGGCAAGGCCAAGTAATTCTTACAACAACATGGCATAAAATAATAAAAGCTCTTAAAACAGGGCCATTCTTCTGTAGGAGTTCACTAGCTCAATCTGTTGTTGTGCAATGCTGTGCTAAATGTATTTATAATGTAATTTTACCCATGTTGAGACAAACGTCTGTCTGTCTGCTACAGTAGATGCACTGCTGCTAATGTTCTCTGGCAAACGCAAAATTATTTTACACTAACTCTTCACTCATCTTATTACATATTGAATTCTAAAATATCTAATTATCGTACAAATTTAAGAATTAGTGAATTCTCCGAAGCATCAGTAATACCTTAAAAATCCTATTTTTGAGCAGAGTGGTTAACTGCATGCCTTCAAGACACTGAAGACAAATGCTTTACTTTGAACACTGGTCTTACAGAAACTGAACACGTCGCTTTCAATTCATTCACAGTAGCCAGTAAAGCTTCGAACGCATTTGCACGTCCAATCTGAAGTCGTCCCGTGATTTTCCTGTTATCGGGATCACGTTAGTGGGGTGGGGAGGTACGCAACACGACTTGACTGATGCCAGAGAACAGATGTCCCTTTTTTTAGACATGGCTCTTAAAAAGCTGGATATCTGGGCCTTGAGAGCATGTGCTGCTGTGCCCAGATAAGGCAAAGGCCTGAGTGCACCCTGCTTGTTATAAAGGCCACTGGTGAGGGCCAACGAGGAGCAGGTTTTTTTGGTGGTGGGGGGGGTCACAACTGTCTGACAGGCAGGATGACTCTCCAGAACAGCTGATATTAATAGCTGCCATTCCCAGCTGCCATTGCCACTGAAAAACCAGCCTTAAAATGGCACCTTTAGCTCTGTGGGGCACAGTCTTTGCCCTCCTCTTATCCAAAAGCAATGACACTTGTGAAAGAGGACCAGAACCCAGCTGTCCCCATGCAGACAGACACTCAAGTCACCATCTAAGACTAACGCACAGACGTGCGAGGTGGAAAATATACTTTATATACAATATGTATCCATAACAACCGCCTACACTTACAACAGCAGAGAGCAATGCTAGGATAATTGAATATTCATCTCAATCTTCATATCTTAAAAAACACAACAGGCTTACATCAATCATACTGTATATTTTGATTTACCTAAGGATGTGATCATTTTTTCCCCAAGCACCAATCAGGATTTAGAGACCGAAAAAAAAAGATAGTAGCTGTGCTTCCCAAAACAAACTACACCCAGAAAAACATCAGACCGTTCCAGTGAGCTTTAGTGGGTTAATGAAAAGTCTGTACTGGTTTAACACAAAGAGGTTCGGAGTTCACAGCTCATTGGGCCATTTCAGAGCTCAACTATTAAAGAACGTGAGAGCGAATGAACCGGAGGGTTAAGGAAAATGGCACTGAGAGGTCAGTCACATGGCGACTACAAGAGCACAACTTCAGACACAAGTTATCAAGACACTCATCTGTTTCCACGTAGAAGAGAAGCATTCTGAATCCTACAGACTGCTTTCAGGACAATATATTCTCTTATCAGGGTCTGGAATTAAAAAAATCACATGGAAATTGGATTTACTGCAAAGGACATAACCTCTCCCACTACAGATTCAGTTCCAGTCTTTTATTAGTGCTGTTATTATCATTTTAACTCTATAATTAAACTAGTTTTTGTTACATACCGGCCTTGTCTGTGCTGTAATAAGACACAAAAATCTATTTTGCAGTTTTGCAAAGGACAGCAAAAAACAGGCAGGCAGCCTCTGTCTTCTCCTCTGCATTCATTTAGTCCACTCGAAATTGAATTTATGTCTTTGGAAGACCCTCATCAATTTGTTATTGCTCTTTGATGACAAGTTTATTAAAAAAAAGAGAAAGGGGGTGAAAAAAAGCGGGGGTTTTTTGTTTAAAAAAAATCTACTTTTTGAATGGCGCCAAGCGTTACCACGAGATAACAAAAATGCTTTCCCTTTACCGGCTGCGCTGTCCTGCTGAGCTGTCCAAACGGCAGAGCTTGAATTTGGCTGTTGCTCGTGTTTTTGCATTGAGACAATCAGATACCGTACTGGAGAACCGCTGGTTAAAGATAAAACAAAACGGTAAAATTGTAATCCTGGAATACGACTGTGCAGATCATACTAAAGCCGAAAGTGTATGGATAATTACAGCAAATGCTAAGTTTGCAGGGTGTGTGAATTTAGCTTGGGAGAAGTGCTCAGATGTCTTTTACAGGATCCATGTACTGTATGTCTCTGGCAGGTTCAGTGGCTCTGCTCGGGCTGCTTAGGGGCTTCAGGGCTGCAGGGCTGGTGTTAGACTTGTGTCAGAAGCAAATGTTAAACACTGGCAAAATAAGTAGAATTGTAGGCGCCTTAGAAATAATATGAAAATAAAATGGATTTTCATTTTCATTTAAATGCGAATGAATTCAGTGAATGATCAATGCAACTATTTTTTAACGATGTGAAAGTGTAGATAAGCAGGGGTCCATTTGAACTAAAACTGGAGTATTGGAGTTGGCAACATTAACCCCCGGAGCCGATAGTATATCTGTTTCTTACACACTTTCTAGAATGCAACAGCATTGTAACAATAACCATCCGAGACCCACGCACACTCGCAGAGTTTATACACAGTTACATTATATCGCAAGTTAAGAATAATCAAGAAATCAAAGACAGCTCAGGTCAGCTCGGCAGTAGTACAGTGAATTAAAATCTAAGCCAAATTGACCACTATCTAGTGTGGGTCTCCAGGAATGCGAGTATCTCACTTCGGTCTAAAAATGTGTGTCGGTGCTAAATTTTCCTTTTTTTTTATTGAGCAGCTTAAATTAACGTCATTTGCTTCATTCATTCCTGTTTCTCAGCAATTGTCAAGTGCTACAATTAGCAGATTTCCACTCTAGCTGAAGTAAAAAAAAAAAACATCCTGCTCTGCAAGACCCGATAGCCAACTTCACGGAATGTTCTATTTTAATAAAATTTTAATAAGTAAAAAGCAATGATCAATAATTTCAGTAGTATTTAAGACGCCCCAACTCATTCCTGATGTGTGAATATTATGGTGCATTTCATTTGAAATAAATAGATATGCCACTAAGCATTTATGAATTAATGGAGTATTATCCTTCTGCAGCAGCCCTAATGCCTCTGGAATGCAAAGTGTAGGGTGTTTCTCCTTCCACTAGGAACAGGCTCCGCTGTCAGCTGCAGTGTCTTCAGTTCGCAGGGCTTTAGTTTACATGAAATATTTCGTAAAGAAAAGTTCAAAACAAAAAGGTGAGAGAAAAAAAGATCTACCATTTCTAAGGGAACGGGTGGCTACAACCGCCCCACTCTCTCCTCATTTTGAAGATGTGCCGAAATGAACTCTGCAAAAGTGTATTTATCTGTGAGAGCGTGTGAGAAAGAAAGCAAGAGAAAAAAAAAACATTACTAGGTCATTAGCCAGGCGAGCGTTCACTTCATTAAGATAACGCCAGAAAAGACGAATCAATGGTCTCAATTGTTTTGTTCCACAGTTTAATGTTTCGTTCGCTGACAAATTGCTCGCGCGGTTAATTCGAAATCTGATTTGCGTATTTTGAGGAGAAAGGATCGCCTCGTAGCACCTGGGGGTTGAAGGTTGATACACCTGCTGCGTGCGACGGGGGCACCGACGCTCGGAGCTCCTGCTTGCCAAGCGTCCCACAACACTGCGCGCTGCGGGCTCAGCGAGCGAGGGGCGAGGGGCGAGGGGCGGAGGGCGGAGGGCGGAGGGCGGAGGCCGAGGGAGAAGTGAGAAGCGAGGCAGAGGGAGACGGAGAGAGAATGAGAATGAGGAATAGCGAAGGAGCAAGAACGACAGAGGGGTCAATTTAAGTTTATTTTCTGCTGTGTGCTGGATCTTGCTGCTTCATTAGCAATATTGACATGCCCATGATAAATTCTTTGTTTTTAGAAGCCAGTCCTGCGCGATCATTTATTAGAAGAGCCTATTAGCAGTTAGAAACCCCCCTAAGTGCAATTCATTGAGATAAAGTTTATGGAGCACCCTGTGGTGACAGCTGTACCCTGGCTCTGAAGAGCGACTGACACAGCACACTGACCTGCCCTGCTTCATAGCCCAAAACACACTTTTCACCACTGACATGACTGGGAAGAAATCTATGGCAGAAAGGCTGTATGCACAACTCATGTATTTACTGGAGATTCACTGCGCCCTACTCCACTTCGTTTCACGCTTTAAAGGGAAACTGGCACTTAGCTTCCCACATTTTCTACACTTCACCTACAGTACTGTATCTCCAGGTGCGCTTGACATTGATAACCCAGTGGTCACTGGCGTTAGCCTTACCTCCTGACCACTTCCGTCTTTGTCTCCCTTTTCTGTTTCTCTAGACATCAGCAGCAAGCCGTTTTGATAAAAGCACATCAGGAAATCGTTCTATTATCAGGTCGGCTGTTTGTGTCAAGACTGTTAAAAGGGCCATGCGACAAGCAGTTTGCCCAAGCTGCTCAGTTTCCACAGCTCTCTGCCGGGGGCTCACACAGGCCCCACTCTAATCGGACAGGCACTGGGGCTCTCAGCAGAGACCGGCTGGCTTGCTGGTGACCTGGTGCTGGTTACACCTTCCGCATGAGCACGGAAGTGGACAGGCATGTCTTACCCCACATACTGCAGGACTACTTCATTATCTCTACCTGCAGCAAAGACAATGACTTTGACCATCTACCTCTTGCAGTGGCTTGCTTTGTTAAGCGCCTTGGGGCAACCTTGTTCTGAAAGGCGCTATATAAAAATAAACGGAATTGAATTGAGAGCACCATGCTTCTACCTCTAAATTCTTTAGAGTACTTTCTTTTTCTTCAGTCATTATATTCACAAATAAAGACAAATGCCATTCTGTTAAGGTACTGTAGTAGTAGAAAAAAACTTTTTTGTTAAATGATGTTTTATGATTGATTTTTGCACTTTTCACACAGTACTGTAGCTCGCCTGTCTTTACTGTGTAAAAGCAATAGTGCAGCAAATTTTCAGGAATCTTACTTGTCCTCCTATCCTGTCCACATGGCGATTTGCTATCCGTCAGTAGATGTACAGAACCGTTCCATAAAAATCAAACGCTCATTAACATGCCATTATAAATTACTGCAATTTTTAACTGTTCTCGGAATAAATGGAAACCTTTTATGTACAGCTTCTGTCCTCTACTATAAATACTTTGTCAAGATGTGACATCTTTTTTATGGTTATGTGGTTGCTGGTGACAGTCTGGCAGTGTATTTTGTACAAAGCACATTGAAAATGTTGCTTTTGGTATTTAATTGTACTCGATATACAGCAGGGCCGGTGCATGGGTGAGTTAATATTGGAATGGGCTGAATGTCTGCTAACTGATCTTGCTGACAGCAGTTCAGATGAAGAGCAATTTGCAGTCCTGGCAATTATCAATGATAAGGAAGAAAAAGATTGGATGGCTGTCATTTTTCATGTGGCTTTTCGAACTGCCAGGATCCAACCCGAGTAAATAAACGAAATCACGGCGCAGCTACAGTATGTCAGTTCAGCAGTTGTTTTCAGTGCTGGGAGAGTTGGTGCGATTTTTAAGTAATACCTGCTGCTCTTCACCGTGCACGACCATCTGCTGCACAAACACATCCGCGGCCTCCCTTCTGAGCCGCTGAGTGAGCGTGCGCGCTGCTCTAGTCGTTACAGTTTGCCCTCTGAGAGCCGGCGAACTTCGTCGGCTCTCCTTGGGGACTCAGTCACTGTCAAGCCCGAGTCTAGACAGAGAGAGACTCTGCTCTACGGCCACAACGCCACTACTTACTCAAGTATTATCAATCAGACGACACCACCAGAACATATTTTATGTTGCCGTTGTTGTTCTGGCTGTCGGCAACATCTCTTTTAATGTGTCTTAAACACATAAAACACCTTTAAAAGGTTTATTAAATCAGATGCCCACCCATACACAACTCACTGAGACGATCATCTTTACCAAAAATATATATAGTGCATCACACACATGGGGTACAGTTTGTGTATTTAAAGAATTCTAATCCAGTACCTCAAAACAATCATTTATTTTTACTGCAATTCCTCCACTACACCAAATATAAAGTCGGAACCCCTGAAGATAAGATACCATCCGCAGCCTGCTGGTGAATAAGTTTGGGTGTACCATTACCAGTGATAAATACTGCTGTATATATTTCACTCTTGATTTATAACCTCCGATGTGTTTTTTGTCACAGTGTGGGATTATTGCTGTTCTTGCGCTGTTGTGTTGGTAGAAAGAGTTGATGAGGTTTCTCTCCTTTCCCAGGGCCTGCTCACCCCCTTCCCTGCAACAACCAGCACCGATCCCCCAAAATGCTTTGCTAAAGCTGGTAAAATGGAACCAAATCAACTGTTCAATGGATTTGGTCCCCTTCAACCAGCTGTAGCTGTGCATTGATCGCCCCCACACCCAGCGGCCAGCAGGGCTCCCGGGACGCAGGGCCGCGCAGCTCTGCCCCGACCAGACGGCAGGCTGAAGACAAACAGCCTGCGAGACGCTGTCGATGGGGAAATGATGATGGCTGATCTCCACAGATCCATCACGCCTGCACTGAACTGGTGGGCTGAGCCCGAGCCATTACGTGCTCTAGCCCCGGTCAATGCCGTGAAAAAGCGATAGCGGTAATCTTCATCTCGCTACTTGACCGCTCCCGAGTCTCCATACGGCGTTGTGTACCCTAACAGGAGGATCAGCAGCTGTGCATATGCAAACACATACAGTAGGTGCGTGTCTGGTGAGCGTTCACACGCATGCACACGTGATCAAGGTGGGTATTTATATTACGAGGCATTTTACATATTTTCATTTGCCTTCATCGATTTTGTGGAGATGCATGTAAGAGGTGGGGGGTGGGGGAAGACTGCCTTTGTATAAACAAACTGTCATTCCTTTCTTGATTTTCATGTGCAGGTTTAAATCAATAAATTTAATTCAATTCATAAACTGCTGAAGTCTGCTCCGCTTTATTTGCTGTGATCTGGAAGGTTAATGCGAACCAGGGGCTTACAGCTTGCACGCTGACTGTGGATCACAGTAAGTAGTGTGTAACCCTCTTATTGAATTGTTAAACCCACATTTAACGTTCACTGGGATGATCCTTTATGTCTCCAAAAGCGCCGGCATAAACAAAAATTGAGTTTTTGCTGTAGGGGCTCATCACTTCAAGCCACAAGTAGGTCGCTCCGTATCTTTATCATTACTTGTCCCTGGCCAGAGAGGCGCTGGAGTCGCGCCACCTGGGCAGCGAATGAGGAGCAGCGAGCAGGTCAGATCCTTTCCTCACCAGATCCAGACAGCGAGGGAAAGCCAGACCGACTTTATCAGAACACTGGTCAAACCTCCTGACCCTATCGCCTCCTGTAGCACGATGAGGAAAGATGAAGGTCTATCCACTAGGACACACGAGAGTACAGGACAGCCTCAGAATTTCTAAATCAGCCCAGGCATGGATTAAAGTCCATTTTCTCACCTGGTTTCAGCAAGTCCCATGACTTCCATGAAAAATAAGGCTAGGTGCAAAAAAACACAACACAGCTTTCTGCAGAGTCGACGATGAAGGGTCTTAGCAGCGAATTAAAGGGGGAAGAGGATGTAGCTGCTCCCTGCCTCCGAGTCCAGCTGAGTCCTGCTCTCTGCCTATGACAGGCACCTGAGCTGTTGATCATTTATGCTCTTTTATTTGCTTTCGTAAAGAGGATGGGGGCTTGGATTTGTCAGTGCCATATAACGGGACACGGGGCACTCACCCCTTTCAGAAGACAGTCTCAGCCCTTGCGATGCTGGAGGTCCCCAATTCATCCGGCTCAACCTCGTTTTCCACATCACCTGTGCAGCAGCACCCAAGTGAGCATCAGTACTCTGTGTGCTTGCAAGAGAAACTTCCAAACCACTGTCTACGTACAAATACCCCACCGGATTTACCAACAACAAAACATTAATACGGAGCTGACAGCTTTCACATGGAGTAGCCCGGGGTGTCTGGTGCTACAGCTGCCGCTGTTGTTTTGTGTGTTTTTTATTTTGTCGGACAAGACGTACTTGTAGTAACCACTGGTGCTGTGCATTTTAGGGGTCAGGAGTGGGCACGAGGTTTTGCAATGCAGTCTGGGATTTGGCAGGCTGTAAAGATAAACACACAGCTGCTTACTACAGGCTGGTATGGAAAATAGCAAACGTGCAGTGACAATCAGGATGTGTTGTATGTAAAAGTTTCAAATTCATAAGTGGAAGGACAAAAAAAAAAAAAGTAAAACTAAGACCTGCCAGTGTCCAATTCAGTAGATCTCCTGAGCTGGATAGGACACCTGTCCTGAAAAAATGATCCCTGGTTATATACCAGTTAGTTCCTATTAAAGCTAGGAGCCTCAGCTGCTCTGCTCTTGACACAAGGGTACAGGATATAAACGCTCACCTTTTACAACCATTGAGAAACTGACACTTGTGCAGCCGTTAACTGGCATCTGACTTTGTACTGCAGAGAACATCCAACAACTGAAATAAAGATAATAATTTCAATATTTCAACGATGGTATCAGTTTATAACTTAGTGTTTTTTTTTGTTTTTTTTTGGTGGAATCAAAAAAGCTGAATTCTTGAGAATGAGTGTGCTGCATTAGAATGCGTCCCACCCTCCTTTCTGGTCCAGTGCTGTTGAAATGATAATACCTAAACGCATAATTCTCAGAGAGTCTGCGGCGAACAGGCTCTGATGCATAACAAAATACATTGTCTGACCATCAAAATGTGAGAACAATCCACGCTCGGGGGTTTCATCACTCGGCATCAATTCACTCATTACTTGGCCAGGCCAAGATTAGCTACTGTAAAATACTGCATTGGGCTATAAGGCCAAATGGAACTGGCTTAGCCTTCAAGACTGTTTTATCTTGACCTACCATCTACATTTCAAAATTCTATCGCACCTATGGGGCCTTCTTAAAAGCAGGTAAGTTCAAAGCAAACACAAGTTAAGCAGCTTCACAATGCACTGTATGCATTTGCACTGTACTTCCAAGTTCTTAACAGGCTGCGTTTTAACGAGCAATATAAAACCCAACAGAAACGTCCCCACCCCCAGAGGCTCTTCCACTCTGGAACGATGGCTGGGCAACCTGCTGATTAGCAGTTCAATTAAAAAGAAATTCAACAGTTGCTGCGCGTTAAATATTGCTGCTTCCACACAACGTTCCCTCTGTAAAACAGGCCCTTTAATTACGGCACGGGTTTCGCGCAATTCCAAAGGAAGACATTAACCATGCAAATTAAAACTCGATGAAATGACTTGTAATCTGGAGCGATCTCTTTAAGTAGGCGGGACAGATGTCTGCTCTTTGAAAAGGAGGGAGGCCTGTGACACCCAGGTTGGAACGGATAGTGATAAACACACATGAAGGGAGGGAACTACTGAACAGCTTAAGGGAGGCAGATTGTGTTTCCCAATTCGTACAAGGCTGCAGCATTGTCCACTACACTGTCCAAGGCACATCAGGCAGTGTATAGTATATGCTCAGTATACAGTATATATAGTCAATATAGTAGTCAATACAAAGTCAATAATAGGCTCCTTGGAGCTTATTCTTAACTCCCCTTATTCTGAACTCACAAAGCAGTCCAACTGCCAGCCTCAGCTTCATGATTACTAAAGTGTCCCCAAACAAAGATATAGTATCATACTCTCAGAATGTATTAGTTGTTCATGAGCAATCCAGGCCACAGGTCGTGTATATGATCATCTGTATCAAAGGTGATCAAAACCAAAAAAAAAAAAAACGTGGTAGAGTGTTGCAAAAGGTCAAATGACTATGTACAGTGAGTATGTTAACAAAAATAACTGAATACACCTGTAATACAGTATCATCTCGAAACAAATTAAGTTCTCGCATGTCATTGCAGAAGGAAGAGCTCAAGGTGGCTGAACCTTTAATTGGCAGCTAGAGCCGCCTTTGTGAGTGGTTGGCAAATGAAAGTTTTCCACTCCTTCCTCGTGCAAGATAGATGAATACAAAGGCAGAGTTGCCCGTTGGCTCATGCGATTCCCCGAGTCTTCCAGTAATGAGAATTGATGCAGCAGTAATGAGTTAAAGGAAATCACTGGGGTTTTTCCATGTACCAATGATTAGTTTAAAAGTAAACCTGGTGTCATCTTCTTATAACTTTACATCAGATCTATAGACAAGCAAACATGAACACTACACGTTCTCGCATTGGAGATGCACACTGTGGAACCACTGGGTCCATTTCTAAATGATCTCTTTCGGATAAACCTATTAACTGGAGGGACAGATTATAGAACCTCAGCAAACGAACAAGAATGCAGATTTTCTCCAAAACCCGTGTTTTAATATTTCAGCATGCTCTGGATTAAGTTAAGTTACAGTTAGATTCAAAACACGCTCGTCTTGATCTTATTATCATATTATAATCTTATTATTTTTTTCCAAGAAGCATTTTTGAAAAACAATAGCATATTATTATTAACAAGACATATCCAGTACCATAGAAATTAGTGACTGCAGAACTGACATTTCTGTCAAAAGCTCACACTTCCCATGTGAAACAGTGTCGGTGCTGTTAAGGCTGTTTCACAATCACTGTCATTGAGATATTCCTTTCAGCTAAATATTAAACATTTTTTACTTGGTTTTTCCAGAACACAGGGCAAAAGGTCTTCCATTCATTCTTTTGTTTGCCTTAATAATTTTTCTTTGTGTCAATATCAAACCAGGAGCGCGCTGTGCTGGAGACTGGTGTGTGGTAATACATGCCGACCTAAGCAAAAATCTATGGAGAAAAAAAACGACTGTGTTGGAGAGGCTTTGTTCAAAAGCAGTGCATACTCTGGTGATAGCAGTGTGAGAATCTAATTGCAGTGCAGGACAGTGATTATACACTGCTGAGGATGTCATTACTCAGCTCTTGGCAATCATAAACCAAAGTCACAAATGCAATAAATTTTTCTGTAGGGGTCTTAAAAAGGATTGTTATAATGCCAGTTCACAGTAAGAAGCAAAACAGTTGGATCTCTCAACAGAAATATTGAGATTATTATTAATAAAAAAAATGTTTGAGGGCCATTCATTTTTCTTGTAGTCTGAAAGCTACACAAGCTGCATATTTTACTTTCTACCAAATTTTTTCAGTAGATGGACAAAAAAGGTTTTTGTCAAAGAGCCAACTGGCTCACAGCAAAACACAACCTGTTATTCAGCAGCAGTCACCACCTGAAAACGGCTCTGCTTAATTCAAACTGTTCTCCTTGTTTCTACCTTACTGGCGAGAGAGCAGAGGGAAACTACTGAAGGATTCAGTCCAATTTAATGTAACAAAAGAAGTGGAAAAACTTAATTACTTGACATCAAGGTCTCCTATAATTAAATAAATCAATTAGTTAGTGCCTAGTCTCCGGCACCAATGAGCAGGAAAAGTTTTTAATATCAAAATGCCTAATGGCTGTACATAAACTAATTGATTCTTCATGAGCTCAGCTTAGCGAGAATCAAAGACAAAGACCTCATACTATTTCTCTGTAATAGTTCCTGCTTGTTTCAAATATAAAATGTTTTCTTTACAGTACAGACACATCCCATTTGTGAAGGAAACTAGGTCATTTGGCTTTTGAAACCATGCAAATGAATATATTATTGTCAGGCGTCATCACACCAGTCATTAAACCCCTGTACTGCTGTGAACTGGAAATAAAAAACAGAGTAATTAATCTGACACACAGGGTACATTTTTCGGAAAACGCACTGAAAACCGTCAAGCATTTAATCGTCACAGGTGCCACTTTATTTCACGGTGTGGAGCCACGTTTGCACAGCAGCTCAAACAAAATTCTAAACATACACCATATATTTTTAAAGAGGGTCACATTTCTCTCATCTTCAAAGTTCGAATCCCTCCCTTTCCTGCCTTATTTCCCTTTTCTTTACAGCTACCATTTTTGTTTCTCCCTGAAGTATTTTGTTCTTCGTCTTGTTCTGCTTTTAACAAAACGTGCAGAGCAGTTAAGGGAGGACCCCACACCAGAAGACACGCGAACCGTGCCTGTGACACGCTCGTGAGACAGACTTCCTGCTGGCAGGTCATATTATTTTGCCAAGTTTCGGTTTTCTAGTGTTTCCCCAGCCTATCAAAACCGGCATAGAAATACATTTTTCAAGGTAAATCCTCTAGTCCCTTATGCAGCAGACACATTATTTTAGAAAAAGACAAAAATGAATTATGTGAACTGCTGCCTTCCACCTCCTCTAAAGATCTTAACCCCCTGAGGCCAAAGGATTCAAAGACCTCCGTCTCTATTCCTACATTAACACATTTTAAAGATAAATGAAATCATAGGGAACACAGATCCCTCTTTCTTACTGGGTTCCACTGACATCCCCTTGATAAAAATTACCAATAAATATAATGGGCTGGCTGCATCTTTCTTTTCCTGTGAAATATGGCCCCAGAGGGCAAATCTGTCATTGAGCTCGATGATTTCGCCGATCATACAAGTGATATGTTTCCTTGCGCCGCGCTGTGCTGCGCTGCGCTCCTCCTGCCTGGCAGCCTGCCACTGTAGGCCCTCTGCCACCGAAACCATTATAACGCCACTCCTGCTCTGTAGCCGGTGCCACTCGGGGGCAGAATTAACCCTCCAGAGAACCCTCCACAGAATACAGCCCAGCCAACTCCACTTATTCCTTCTGCATCCCCTTAAACATGTCAAAACCAGTGAAACCAACCCAAATGACAGCTCATTTTGAATAAAACTTGAATCTGTAGATAGCCCTTTCTAAAACGCCTCAGAAAGCTGGTGGCTCTTATCTATATTGTACACTGCAGGCCCAAGTAATTTACAAATGCTGATTATTTTTCAGAGGGTTTCTTCAATTCATACATAAATCATCTTTTTGAAAGAATTTGAAAGTCACTTGTTCTGTTTTTTCCCCGCCCTCATAAAGATCCAATTTAGAATCTGCAGTTGTTAATCATCTCAGTACCGGTGGCAGCACAACAGAGGGGAGACTGGGGAGGTGAGGACAGCGCACACTCTCACCCTGAAACATGCAACGTGCAGAGCCCTTCTCCGTTTTACGCGCTGCGAGACACCAGCTGGGCAAATGAAGACCCCAGTGCGTCGGAGCAGGTGTAGTTGTGTGGAATCCCATTTGAATACCATTTTGTTCTTAAGACAAAGATCTCCCACATGCAGAGCTCTTGACCTGTCAGCAACAGTTTTGTGGCTCTTGACTTCTTAATGCTCTTCCAAAATATCCACTGGATTCCACCCAGCACATGGGTGGAATCTACAGTAGGTGCATTTAAAACTGAGAACAAGAGGCACTTCTCTACTCTAAGGGTTGTGAGACTGGAACAAGCTACCCAGGCATGCTGTTGTAGCCGATACCCTAGCTTCTTTCAGGAAAGAGCTGGGTGAGATCCCAGGATCAAGTAACTGTTAACAAAACAGGCTATATGGGCTAAACAGCTTCCTCTTGATTGTGCAAGAACTTTTCTTATGTTCTTACCTGATTTAGAGATGTCATGCAATATTGTCACTCTGAAAAATATTTTATATTATTATTATTCCTTTAAAGGGATGTTTGCATTGTAATAGATATAGAAGGGAGTGCACATGCATTAAATTAATAGCATATCATTTTAAGATGCACAGATATCACCAGTACACTTTTAGTTCAAACCAAGGTGTTTATCCTAAACACAAAATATATTTTGCAATGCTACATACAGTATGATCCACCAAATGAGAGCACCATTACTCATTAACTAATATATTTTTACGGACTCCTCATACTATAGGAAAACTGGTCCTTCTGTGCAAGTCACTGACAAAAATAAAGCTTGCAATGATAGAGGGGCTTCTGAGATTGAGTTTACAGCAACATAATTATTATCTCCCTAAATAATAGGTTTTAATTAATATCTCTAATGCATTTTACTTTAAGTTATATTAATTATTAATTAACCTCAATTAGCCCTCTGCAGCTTTCACATGTGGAAGTGTATGATTGTGAAGCATACTTATTGCAATGCTGAAGTTTAGATGTGAGGCTGTAATTGACTGTTAATTTAATTTCATAACAATTAATTAAGCATTAGTGAACTAAAAATAATTTGATGATAACATAAAATATCACAGCAGCGCTAAGGTAACTTTCCAATGACACTTGAGGGAAGTGTTGTGCAATTCAGAGCATTTTGGAGTAAAGGTGATCTTATGCTCTGATGTAGGTTATGAGACCAGTTTTGGATGCACAGTTATTTCTTAAAATTTGAACTAGATTTCTGATGTGTGTTTTACAAACTGGTCACTGAATAGAGACGCGACTGATATATTGGCAGTCAGTCCTTATTTTTTCATTGGTCTCTGCAACATAACTGTCCATCTGAATTCTGGGAGAATTATTTGAGAAAACTGTTGTATTGCGGTCAAGCTGAAGAAAGCGGCTCTCTATGCTGTGGTGATGCATTTTTCAAAGTGAAAATGAAATCGGGAAGAATGTAGATGGAGTGTGGAAGGGGTAAAATGTGTCTTCTTTTGTTTTGGAGGTTGAAATTTAAGACATTGTTGTCGAGTTTATGGCACAGCATAATACACAACTGCATGCTGGCCGCAGAGACAGGCTGTATATAATCTGCTTCTAATAATACCAGATGTCTCCTGAAGCGACGTCAGCTGGGCTCAAAATAGAATACGCCAATGACAAAAAATTAAAACTACACCACAAAAAAAGCAAAACAAATATTTCGTTTGCCGTACATGGTTATGTATCTAGACGTTTTTTTAGATCCAGAAGAAGAGGCAGGTAAAACACTTTTTCTTCTGTCTTGCTAAATATAAACATACTTCCTCCAAACCCAGGATTAGCAAGTCATATTTTAAACTTCCAGTAAATCCCTCTAGATTTCCGATAATAAATTGCATTATCCAGCAGCAGGACTGTATGAAAACCCTATTCACAGCATGAAAGTTGAGTCTCAGGTTATTTCTTGAAGTTTAGATATCCAGAAATAAAAGCCCAAACATTTGACTTGCAAAACTATTTAAACGTTACTATTTTTTACCCATATTGTACCCATGGCTCTCTAAGACCAAGATTGCAGATCCCAGCTTTGATTTATTAAAAAAAACAGCAACAATAACACTCATTAATTCAACCTTATTTGTTCCATAATGATTCAGTGTACCTTCAAATTTGAGAAAAGCATTAACTTTCTATCAGGATTGCAAAAGACTGAGATTAGGCTATTTTGGGGGAAAAGAACCAAAAACTATCATTAATTAAATACATTTTTGAGATTTAAGTCCACTCATAGTGGGCTGGTGGTTCGTTAGAACCGCCCCAGACAAAAATTAAACCACTGGATCCACACAGATGCACTGTGTATATGGTTCAGTCACCCAGAAGCATGGTTAGAGACTGACGGACATCTAGTCCGACAGACAAAACAGACTTGGAGGACAGGCACAGAGAAATATAGGCCGACCCAGAACTGTAAACTACCAAGAGAGTACTAATCTAGCATCACCCTAACATTCATAAACGGGCTGTTAATGGAACTTCACACAGTCCAACCAGGCTGAAACCTCAATTCAACTCCCGCAATTTGAGTCTGAAAGGCCGCCGTGTGCTTCTCAACCCCCTCAGACAGATGCACACAGGCAGATCCTGAGTGTTTGGCTTGTCCTTGAGCTGCTCGAGGTAACCTCTCTCTAGAGAAATGTGACCGGGAATGATATGAATAGCACAAAGAGAGACGCTTTTACACATTCTATATTCCACTCCGATGACCTGCAGCGCCGTGAATAAAATTAGACCTCAACAAGCTGCCCTTAAATGTCAGGTAGGCCAATCAAACAGAAAGGAAGGGGTCAGTATGCTTTTATTAAGAAACTCCTTGTTCTATACCATATCGGTTTTGAGAAGGCAGGGATGGCTTGTTAATATACAACATCACAAATGTTTCTTTGGTGTATATAATTATACACAGCACACCTATGAAGCAGTTCATTGGTCATATCTTTAGCAGATCAAAGGGATCAAAGTTAAATGCTTTCCAGTGAATTTCATCACTCAGTTTTGTCACAGGTGTCCAACGAAAGCTGAGCTCTTTAATTCCCAGATGAAAATGTAATACTGTACATGAGAAGCAAAGCCTTACAAAAGACAGCGGCTTCTTGTAGGAGAGTGTGAATGGATTTGCAAGTTAGGAATGCTCATTTTTATCCCTCTCCATCTGGAGAGACGTCAGATGTTCTTTTAACAGCAAAGAGAGTAATAGAAAAAGTAAAAATAAAAGGTTCACTTTAGTCTACCATACTGCATGCCAGAACACTGCAAACAGATTTAAACATCAGAAGCACGGCTCCGACATGCATTTATTTTATGACACATTTATTCACATAAATACATCTCAATAAAAAGAGACATCTTGTGTGTGGAGATCCAGGCTGAGCAGGGTGGTAGCTGGATGACGAAACGTGTAATTAAAATACTTTATGGCTTGTCTTTTCGAACACTTTAACTTTTTATCTTTGTGCCACACAAGAGTGTTCCCCAGGCAGAGCTCTGTGAGTTACAATCAAGATCCGAGAATCAATTCCGTGGAAACCAGGCAGCCATCGCGAAAGACTGCAACGTCAGGGCAATGCAAAGGCACAAATGTGGAGCGAGTTGCACCCGCCGCCACAGGCCCAAGGAAAAGCCAGCCAGCGGCAGGGCCTTACTACTTGCCCACTTTCTCGCAACAAATCGAGAACTGTCCCTGGAGAGAAGATGGCTGGTAAGCAGACTGCTCCTTACTCTGTGATTTCTGGGCTTGAATCAATTCTAAACATCAAAGATTGTGGAAAGAACCAGCCGAGCTCCTTGTCATTTAAAAGGGACGCCCCTACACTACTGAGCGCACATGACTGCAGCGAGTGCTTATCTTGTTCACATGTGAACGCACGCGTTCTCTTGCATCTTTCATGTGGTTGAGTGCAGTCCCCTCCCTGCATTCTGGGAGACTACCTAAATCCTAGGCAAGAAAAAAAAGCACAGGACACAGCTGTACATGGAGGAAATCGCCTTTGAATCAACTGTGGCTAAAAAGGTTCTTAACTGCTATCTGGTACTTAACATTAAGGGGCATGTGTCCAAGAGAGCACCATGCTGTCTGCATGTAAACTACAGCAGCCTCCCTCCCTGGACCTCTCTATGCGGCTGACGGACTTCACTCTTGAAGGGACAGCACGCCAAGACTGCTCACAGCAGTTCGCGGCTCAGCTTCTGCACCAAAGACGCAACGACCAAATCAAGGGAGCCCGTTGGCAGTATCACATCCCCTCTCCTCCTTTGAGACTCCACAGGCCCTCTGAGATCCCTCGGCCGAACGGAGTGTGAGATTCTGGGCTCAACACTGCTCCTGCAAGCAGAGGAAGGAAGGTCTTGCTTCACACACACACACGAAGTGCTTACTCTAGATCAGGAATTAAAACAATTGTGGCAGACAAAGCATCTTGTCTTGAGAGGGTCTATGAAATGTGTAACTAGGACACCGGGAGGGAAATTAACACCAGGGTGAATGGACTCTCCCACCCATTGTGTATATAGAATTCAGTATACAGTCCTGGGAAGTCTGGGTTTATTGCACACACAGAAACATACCTTTACCATCAAGAATGACAAGGAAATGACACCATTTCAGACAAAACCTTTGAAAAGTTTTACAGTTCTGTACGCTTTTTGAATATTAAGGGTCTTTGGATAAAGGCTTCAGTTAGTAACAGACAAACCGAAGTCATGCATAAGCGACAAATCCTCTAACTGCTTTACAGAGTAGTGGGGGAGATGGAGCTTATCCCAGCAACTGATGCACACAAGGCAGGAGAAACCCAGGACTAGACACCAGCCAATCACTAGATATACAACGACAAAAAAAATACTGTAAGTCATTCTGTTTGGAAAGAACCTGTAATTCTATAGAATTCTGTTTTGGAATGTAGGTGTTGTAATACTTTACAGAATGTTACAGAGGCTTACAGTTATAGTTTATTAACTTTCTAATTTTCCAGTTAAGTGCATGAGTACTGTATTTTAAAGCTGGATTACTGAGCGAGAGAGTAATAATCCAGAACCAACACTGGGTATAGGAATGAAGAAAAACAGCTAAAGCAGGCAACCAAGCAACAAACTAGGAAGACATTGTTATCAGAGCCTTTATTAACCCAGTTAATATTTAAGTAGCCAGGGGCTACTGAGATTCTAAAGCCTCTACTTTTTCTATATATATATATTAATGCCACCCAAGAATAGAAAAGAAAAAAATCTTGTCGCAGAACGATAATGACTCTTACCACTCCAAAAGGATAATGCACCTTCAAATTAGCACTCAGAGCTAAGAGGGAAATCAATTAAGCTCTTTTTTATGCCAAATGTGCGAATATAGCACTCATTGATACATCTAGAGTTTAAACGTAAATTATTCCAAATGTGAGTGAATACATGAACTGCAGTCATTGCTCACTGACAGCCATTTCTGCCCCAGAGATAAGCTGTATAAGAATGAGCTATCTCAGTGAGTGTCTCTCTTTGGTGAAAGTCTCCCAAAGACCACTACACTGACAATTAAAGTTGTAAATAAACTTAATGTACATGTCTAGCATCTTTATTGAGGCGGTGTAATTAACAACAGTGTTTCATACAGCTATTGCCAGAGAAAAAGGAGATATGAGGTCTTTTGGTCTCTAATGACCCTGAATGTGGCAGTTCTTACAAAGCTTTGCCTCAGCTGTCTGTCTGCAGAAAGAAAGGAAACACAATAAGGGACAAACTAGTTACTTAACAAGTAACATTATAAAGAAGTGGAAATTACCATACTTTTCTTTCTTTTTTTTTTACCAGAAGTGCATATTTTATTTTTGGAAAACTTCAATGAGGTCATCAGGCTTTGAGAATCATTCATGCCTGGAGTTTTAAATTCTTGAATTTCAAGTATCCATAAAGTAAAATAAATAAATAAGAACATAGTATTAATTTTTAATTACTACCATCACTACTACTACTAGCTGTACTATTCCTGGTCGATTACTTTGAATATCTATATTGGCATTGTTTATTCCATCTATAAAATCAATCTGCTGTGTTATTATGAGGTTTTCAAATTGCAGCTCACTCATGTATTCGATTATGTTTGTCCAAACCCAATCTTTTCATTATTTTATAGAAAGGGAAATCTCAAGGGTGTTTCACAGAACCCTTTATGGTGCACTACAGAACACTCTTTACAAACCCCATGTGAAGTTGTGTTACTTGCAAAAGAAATTCTCCTTCAAATGGAGGTCTACAGTATGTAGGGCTACAAAGCCTTACCCTTAACCACATCTGGATCTCAGTGAAGCCCAGGCTGGAACAGAGATGAATGACTGAACTGAACTGAATGGTACTGTACGGGGCTGATTGGACCCAGGTTTGTCTCAAGAGCAATTCTGATGGCATTACCAGTCAAGAGCTCAGAGGAGACCCAATACACTTGTTCAATTAGAGCCTCATGCAAGGTTTTGAAGTTCCTCTTTCCAAAACAGAGATGCCGGGCAAGTGATAACATGCACAGGTCAGCCAAGCTTTGCTTAAATAGAGACGATAGCTTGAACATTGCTGTGCTGTGTGCTCCGAGCGAGGCCGCCCCAGAGAAAGCAAACAGAGGAAAATCAATAAAGAGCTAAAGTGAAAATCACTGCACATTTCTTCCCTTCCCTTTTCAATTCCTGGGTACCACAGCTGCTTCAAAGCCCATAAGTCTCCAGTTACCGCATGCTGTTTCCAGTCCATTGGAAGCACGACAGGTTTAAGTAATTCTCTGTGTCGCACAATCAAACTTCTTGTCAATCTTTTCATAAATACAATAAACTGTTTTATCGTGGTCCCCAGGAACTAACAATTTCCTTCCCCTCTAAACTGTCCCTCTGGCACAAAACAAAACAAAAAAGAAAAAAAAAATCCCCCACACAATAAATGAGCCCAGGATCACGGGCCTGTTTTACACAGCTAAGAATCAGATGTCCAATTTAACCTTGATGGAGTAAAATCATTATTCTCTCCCTCTGGGCTTCTCTGCTAGGAAGTAAGGGGTGATGGGCTTTGAATCTATTATGCCTTCTGTTGTCTGCTGCTGGGAGTAAAGGCTGTCTGCTGTACCGTACCTGCAGACAGAGACCCAGCTGATTGCTATCGAAGGTAACCGAGATACTGTTACTGTACCATACAGGATGAACTGGAAGACAACAAAGCAACAATCTAGTTCACGTCTGAGGCCACATAAATACTGTGTTCCTTCCCTGCTAATGTAAAAAAAAAAATGTACATCTGTCAAATCCTTAGAGAGTGAAACAAGAGAAAAGTTTACCTCTGCCCAGGCTGGATCTTACATCTGTTACCGTTTGACCTGAAGAGGCAGTTTCATAAAAGTTGCATGACACTGTTGAACGTGGCGTGTGAACACAGAGCGGTACAAGAAAAGGCTCAGATGCGTGGAACGGTGCGTTGTCATACATGACTTCTGCTCAGATAGAGATTGCGACGAGTAAAGAAAAGGTCACACGTGCATTGGAAAGCTCAGCATCTTTATATCAGCAAGAACACACGGTGTAAGCACATGTGCAGTGTATGACGGATATTTAGGAAAAGCCACAATAACAGACAGGACAGAGAGACGCTTGCTTTCCTCACCCCAGCTCAATGCATCAACCCACACAGACATGTGATGATATAATGTTACTAAACATTTCACTCTAGCTTCAGAACTCAAAACTGCATTCCCACAGTTGGTTAAACCTCTCCCTCCTGCCATGCAAATGAAGTGAAAAATCTCATTTAAGGTCCTAGATTAATATCTGTATATAGTATATTGTATATATGTATATCTGAAACCGATCCCAACTTTTCATTGGGGGCTCTCGCTGCGTGATAATTTGTATTCACGAAACTTATTATCTTTGCACATTACTGTTTGTTCTGCTACAGCGTATAAATCATTTTATTGACTAAGCCCAACTAATGCCTTGGTGAAACAGTTTGTTTAGGTTCTCATTTGATCTTAATTACTGCTTTGTCACTTCAGCCTGCAGCAGGGATCTGTTGCTTTCCCCACTCCTGTCTGACTCCAGCTTGGGACTGTACACTATTTCAGACAGAAATAACAACAACAACAACAACACTTCCCATTAAGAATATCTATCAGTTATTCAGGGCAGGGCAGACAAACCTACCCATTTTTCTCAGAAGCTGATTAGCCTACCGGTACAGTATGTCTTTGGGCTGGGAGGAAACCCACACAAACAAGGGGAGAATATACAAACTCCTCGCAGACAGCAACCAAGGTGCAGAACTGAAACCAGGTTAGCAGTGCTAACCAATGTGCCACCATAGTTATTACTGTAATAAGACATTTTTTCAAATCCAAGTTCTAATACATCACATATTGTGCTGCGATTGGCCGGTATGTTCTGTGATGGATATCAATGATTCACATGAGACTGCTACTCTTCAGACTCCCACAGCTTATGGGCTGGAGGGGAACACTCTGTGCTGATTTCCTGCTGTTGAAATAAACTGTCCTTGGATACACAGTAACAGATGCTTTACTGTTGCTTTAGGCTACGTGCTTTCACTGAAACAGGTGTGTTGTTACACTTGTTCTGCATTTTGTTGCTTTGGTATTGAGGAAGTAGAAATGCCACTAAGAATACAGATCTCTTTACAGTTTCTTCTGAATTCCTGTTTGTCACATATAAATATTTCTTAAATCCAGCTTCTAGCAGATAATGTGATTCACCAATTTCGTCGCTAAATAAACCCCTGAAAGAGCCTAAATTGAAATTGTTTTAATGTGCCAAACATCTTCCTCTCCATACTAGTCTACATTTGCCTTCAGACTGGATTTTCAGTCCTGACGTGTGCTGAGAGGGGGTTTAGCTGACAGAGTGTTTAAAATGGAGACGATTCCTGTCTGAGTCATTAGGAACAGAGGTCCAGACATTTAGCTATGATTCAGAGTAAATGACTGCTGGAAAACTAAGCTTGCCTTATGTCCAAGAGAGAATGGCACTTCAGTTAAGAGGCAATAAGAAAAGTTCAGCCTAAATAATGACACAGACCTGCACCACTCACCAACTATCTGCTTTTACAGCCCTGGCAATGGTCACTCTGTTGTACTGTGCCTGTAGCGCTTGGCTAAAATCCATAATTTCTAAATCGTGACTTACAGTACGAGATGAAAGCAGAGTTCTGATACAGTTACAATAGGTTGTTCCTGTATAAATCCTGGCACAGTATTCCTAGACTTGAAAGTGCCCCAGGAGTCAAAAGCAAAGACCCACATTTCGGCCATGGTGGCATGTTTTCAGCAGAAGTTTTAAATGCCAGATCTGAGTGTGCACAGTTTATTCATCTCACTCACAGAAATCTCCTCACCCCTCCAATGGCATGCACGAACGAGCATCTTCTACAGCTAGAATCTTCCCTTCCTGAATAGCGCAGGTTTCTGCGGCCAAAACATTCCCCAATCAAAGAAAAGATTCTTGTAAACTCTGGTATTGATTACCATCGGCGATTAATAATTAAACCATCTCTGACCAGAGGATTACAGCGGCAGCATGCCAAGGTCCTGCTCAGTGGTTTTGACTCAGCAGTATTTAAAGTGGTTGTCACCGTGCCACATTGGCAGCGGTTTCCCTGCAGCTCGACGCCCCCGGTATCCCCTCACACCTCGAGCCATGTGCTGCTCAGTACAGCAGAAACTACCGCGGGGCATAAGCAATGAACAGGACAGAGTCCAGAAAACCTAAAGAGTCCGTTAGGCAGGATCTAAGTCTTCTCTGACTAAACTAAAAACAAAAGCAAAAACAAATAACCTCACTTGCCACCAACCCCTTTCATTTTCAGCGCATGCATACTTTTGTTCTCTCCTGGTTTGGGGTCAAATGGTTCTGGAAATAACCCAAACCAGTGGTGTTTCTCCAGCTGGCACTTTCTCTGGGAATATCTCGTTTGTTGCTGGCTGTAAACACAGCACAACCAGTCATTGTCGCATGGTTTTGAGAAGAGGGGGAAGAAAAAAGAAAAGAAAAATGCCATCTCAAGCACTAGTTACACAACTTGGTCTAAACCACTGGGATATTTGCCAGTTTACAGTATTTCCCATTGCCGTTGTGGCTGTGATTGAGATTTGAAGCTGACAGTCTGTCACAAATCACGGGAGAGTTCTGGGGACTGCCCGGGTGGCCCAATCATCACAGGAGACGGAGAGGGAGGACTGAAAGGCATCCGATTCCGAGATTAAGGAGGTCTGAAGAACAAGGAAGAGAGGGAAAATGTCTCTGCCTGCTGGTTTAATTAAGTTTCCCCACTGATGCACTGTAGATCACTCAGACCGGTCGGCAACAGCAGCCATGAGCCAATACTGTACAACATTACTGAAGGAAAACCCAGACCCAGAGGGATCGGGGTGGCCGTCTTCCGAGACCCCTCCAAGATGAGCGGTAGGAGAACCGACACTGTCCAGTCTCTCGATACTCTCGATACAGCACATGGGTGTCACGGTGGGTGGGTGTGTGCTTTCACCTCAGCTGCTCTAACTTGGAACCACTTCCCCTAGAATTAGAAACAAAAACCATCTTTTTACTTCGCGTTCGTCTTTTGCTCCCGTCCTCCAATGCTTTTGCGCCTGTGCAGCTGCAGGATCCTGGGGTCACACCTCACTCCACACGGCGATCCCAGGCTCCCCGTCCTGTGGCCAGGAAGCTGGCCCTTAGCCAAGCGGGCTGACCCGAATCCTCCCATGGAGCCTCTTGACACTCAAGCGCTTTCACTACACTTCATGAAACCCCACTTGGCCTCCTGGCACAGCTTGCTCACTGTACTGTATATGTTCTGAAAACCTAATTGCTTTCTCCATCAGACCCCTGCGAAACAGCAGTGAAGGACTTTGTCGCATCACACGGGCAACAGTGGCCCAGATACAATAGGTGTCCTGTGTTAAACAGTATTTGTACATGTCATGGATGGCCGTTAGCAAATTGGCTTTTGAACCTGCTCAGATTTTTTTTTTAAAAAAAGGACGCATAAGCTGTGGTAAATTTCAAGTCAAGTGGAGCTCATTGAACTGTGAGCAATCTCACAAATTGTTTTTAATTGACAAGGACAGGAATGCACGTTCAGGTATGATATGATCTAACGAGCTGCCCAGACAAGCTGACCCCTTCCAGAGTCCAGCTAGTTAAAAAGAAATTCCTTAAAAGATGTTGCGTTTGGGAACATCCCCTCATTGATACATTCAGACTTCCAAGGAAAACAAAGAAACCTCCACAGAATAATCCAAACACTGCGACTTCCCCTGTGGTCCTGGGTGTGAAGACACCATAGCGACTGTGGTCCACTCCTTAGACTCTTTGAACGTGGTGGTCTTTACTCACTTCATTCAATAAAATAACACACTGCCACTCCAACAGCGAATGGATCTGCCCCGTTCAGCACCGGCTGTAATGAGTTTGAGAATCCTGTCTCTCACCCCCAGGCCACGGGGTCTAACCGGAGACAGGACGGGTCTGTCCCAGTCCCATTCCTCCCACCGCCTCGCCCCCCCAGTTCCAGTCCCATTCCTCCCACCCACTCGTTCCCGAGGTTCCGCCGTGCTCGCGAACACTCGGGGGAGGAAGGAAAAAAAAAATCACGCTCTCAACGAAAGAAATTAAATCAAATTAAATTAAATAAATTAGCCTACATTTGGAAACGCCACGGCGCTGAATGAATCAAGGCAACGCGGAAAAATCAATAATCACTTTACAGAGTGGTTTTTATCCCTTCCGCAGCTATAAAAAGTTAGTGTCCGATTTACATGCGGCCCAAGTCACTTTTAGGACAGCTGGTTCTCCCCAGAAGAGGGGATACGAGGCGTGCGGTATTCCTGATACCACTTTGGTACCCTTCCGCAAGTCTGAAACATCACGGGGGGCAGGAAGCGATTTTTCAACGTTTTACTGTTTTTCCTTAGGAGCGCCCTCCAAATGCAGTTTATTCCTACATCGTTGGCGGACAAAAAAAAATAACGCTCTTAACTAAGACAACAGTACCGCCCCCGCAGCTGCTACTAGGGCCAAAACGACTAAGGCAAAATAATAAAACGATAAAAGTGTAGTTGAACTGTTCTTCAGTTTATCCCCCCACCAGACCTGCGTGCGCACGTGTACTGCAATGCGCCACAATGAAGACCTTTACGCCAGGGGGAAGGCGAAAGGTATCTTTACAAATCACTTGCACGAATAAAGAAAGACTGTAACACTGTCGGGAGAATATATATATATATGTCTTACCAGCCCTGGTCCCCGAGAACCGCTTCTCCTTTTAATCAGCAGTTTCAAAACAACTTTTGTTTCAGCCTCTTGCTGTAAGCAGGCAGTGCGTTTTAATTATTTTAGGGAATCGTTTGAAATAAGAACACCAACACCCCGTAGCTCACAAAGACCAGAGGTGGCCATTTCAGAATTAATTTGAACCAATTAACTTACTAAATTGACCAAAAAGCCACGTGTGTTCACGTGTGTTTCACGAACTGCGAGACTGCGACTCTACAGAACGAGGGTTGTATTAAAGGACGCATTTCGGAGGGATCTATCGGTTATTTTAGCATCACTCTGCGCTGATTTAAATTGAAATGTAATATTAAAGTAAACACATTTCAATTTAAATCACTAACAGCTATAAAGAGATTTGCATCTTGAAGTGTTCATTATTTCCCTTCTACAACAAATTAGGTCTCTGTGAGGAGAGGGTGATTGGGAGGGAGAAGTAATTCAAAGTGTCTTTCATGTCACATTTCTGTCCAGTCAGATGAGCTGTGTCAAATTAAAACTTTAATGCTGACACAGAAGTGCTTTTTCATTGAGCCTTTATTTGAATCTTGAGGTCTATTTTTTTTTTAAATGCCAGTGGATACATTCATTGTACAGGTCTAATTGCTGCAGAGTAATTCATCAAAGCTAATGGGAGATTTGGAGGCAGACTGAATGGTGAAACTGAAACAGGGATTCTCAACACATTGACCTTTCCCTGAGACAGGATTCTTTTTTTTTCCCCTCCACCTAAAGCAGTGGCTCCCAGTCCTGGTTCTGGTGACCCACCTACCTACCAATCGAGCCCTCAGTTTCACAATCAAACCCTTAATTGACTTAATAATAATTAGACTGAGTGGAACTGTTTGTTCCCAGGTCTTTGGTACGTTGGAGCCTTAACTGTTGTTGTATTTTGTTAGTGAGACGAAATCCCAAACTTGCGACTGGAAACACAATGCAAACAACTCCTTAGATCGATTAAGACAGCAATTATCTGAGAAGGAGGGGATGGACTGAAAACCGGCAGGGGTGTGGGGCACTGGGGCCAGGGCTGCGAGCCTCTGCAGTCCAGAGATCTCCCAGTAGAACAGCTGTAAGCAATTGAACGGTGTGCGCTGCTGTCCAGTGAGAGCACTGGGCTGTCCTCGCCCAGCCAGGACCTGCTGGGCCTGACCTGGGAACAATGTGGAATCTGAATCTTCAAACCCTGCTCCCTTCCCTGGAGTCTGCTGTGCATCCCCCAGCTGCTCTCTCGCCACCGCGGAAGCACAGGTGATTGCTAAACGCCCTGTGAGGCCTGCATCGAGGAATGTGATCAAAGAGATGACAGCACCAGCCTTCCCCAAGACAGCTCGTGAATAATGCGTAAACACACCACAGGGTGCCTTATTTGGGAGAGCCTCGGCGTCAGAACATTTTTTTTGTGTGGTTAGCACGGTTTCTTATTTCAGGATCATGCGTTATTTCTTCATTCAATTTAACAGCAAAGGAAAAGAGGCAAGGCATTTTACAGCTAAGAAGCTGCCGTTAATTAAGAATAAAACTGATTCTTTGCACTTGAGTAAAATCAGTACTTAAGACTGGTTTTAGTCAAGTGTAAAGAATCAGTTTTATTCTTAATTAATTGCAGCCTCTTAGCTGTAAAAAGCAGTGATAGCAGTGATCATCATTTGGATAATGATGATCACTGCTGTCGATGTCTTCAGCTAATCGCAATGAGCAGAGATGTTTAACACACAAAACAACAGTCAGCATTAAGGTATGAGCGATTGTGAATCATACTTAGATTTTGAAGACAAAAAGTACAACTCACTGTGGCTGTATAGCTTGTTTCTAACCTGGATTTAATGTCAATCCTTCTGCTGAATTCCTGTTCCTGGGTCACACAGCACAAGTAGGCCCCAGTCTCTCCGACACCGATAAACCCCGGCTTCATCGAAGGGCTGACAAGATGTTTCTGGTTTTTAAATAGATTAGCTTTGCATCTGAACTGAAGAAATAAATCTCACATTCATTCTACAAATTGAAGTGTAATACAGTGTTTTGCACTGAAATGTACTATCTACAATTATTCCCGCAGAATACCCCTGTCCTGTCTTTATATAAAACAAGAGTTTTTCTTGAAGTTCGGTTTTATTTAAAACTGCCCTCCACCAAGTGTTCAGTCACCTTTAGTCTGATTGGTCCAGCTCACTCTCAAACTCTCACATTACATGTTTCAATTACTTTTTACAAACGGTTATGTATGGTATACTTCACACAGTCTTATATCTGTATATTTTTATATACCCCGTGTTTTTAGTTAATGCTTCTGTGGCTGCTTCTTAATATAGATATATCTGTATTAACAAGCCATCGCATTTACTAGACGTGTAAACTGTATGAGTGCAGAACTCCTCTGGCTGTCAAGGGACAGGTGGAAGTTCATTTCACTCTGAAGATTAGAAAGAACAATCACAACATTTGGACTGTTGAACCTCTTCAGGGGTCTGTGCTGCACTACAGTACATACTGTACTATGAGCACACAAGGCTCTTCATCCGAGACAAAAAGTAATTTCTGGGGAGACAACCAAGGTTTGTAACAGTAGTATAAAGTCCAGCACACTTGATTTCCAACCAGTGAAATAAATGAATTTTAAATGAATGTGAATTACACATTAATAATAATAATACAAACTATGTGAACTCATTTTATTGTCTTCTCAACACCTGGTCAGTCTACACCTACAACCGCAGGCTGTGTAACCACCACGGTGAGCACTACACTACGCAGAAATGATCTCTGACCGCACCGTCCCAGGCCCTGTTGAGACAAGTTTCTTAGAGCCTACAAAAGAAACAGCATGGCGCCCTCCTGTGGTAAAATAAAAAGTGCATGACAGCAGGCTATAAAAAAGGACATACTCATGTGCTCACTGGCCATAACAACACCATCTGCTGGTGGTAATTTTAGAGGTAAAACTGCTGAACCAAAATGTCACAATAAATCAACTGATTATTAAATATCCTCATACACCAGGAAGTTGTAGAAGCAATAAAAGATTATTTCCCCCAGATTAATCATCATTATTGTAATAAGCTTTCATTTTAAAAAAATCCTACATTATAGGTTATTCTTGAAATTAATTATTGCCGTTTGATTGTATCACAGCCTCGGCTCGTTATAAGAATAATGGTGATCAAATTAAACAGTGGCTGCAGTGTGCAGGGTTGCTCCTAATTGGAAGGTTGTGGGTCCAAACTGTGGAAGGAGAGCTGTTGTTGTGCCCTTGTGCAGAGTGCATTCACATTGCTCCAATAAAAGAGCAATGCTCTGCTGTAGAAGTGCAAAGCAAATATAAATTGCGTGGGATTAAAGTATCAGCCAAACTAATTCAGCTATCCTAATTTTTCCTGAGATTTCTGAACTCTGACAAAGACCGCTTTAGGGCTCCGCTCCTGGGGAAGACTGCAGTCCCAGCTATGGCGGGCTAGCACCCCATGCACTCTGCCTTCCATGTTTTACAATGGTAATTATCTCTCCGATCAATCCTCCTGGATAATCAAAGATTCAGTTTCTCCTTAATTAAAACAGCCTGGAGCTGAACGGCCAAACGAGCTGACTTCTAAAACAGATTCAGTTCTGTCCAGCCACAAACAATCCACATATCTTCTACTGCACAAACCCCAAACTGACACCCCACTAAGAATAAACACCTCTCAAATGCAAGGCTTAAAACTGTTATGCTTCAGGGGGTGCAAAAAAAGTATTTATTGTTTCAATGTGTTTACTTTTTGCATTTAATCCAGCAATTGTGTAAGGACTGCAAAAATTGGGATATGTCACAATATAATAGC
Source organism: Lepisosteus platostomus (assembly GCF_059453375.1). Taxonomy (NCBI): domain Eukaryota; kingdom Metazoa; phylum Chordata; class Actinopteri; order Semionotiformes; family Lepisosteidae; genus Lepisosteus; species Lepisosteus platostomus. The sequence continues at coordinate 24,249,225 of NC_142625.1, forward strand.
CCAATTAAGACCCAAAGCATTGCTGCTACTGTATTTCACAGTTGTCCAGCCCCAGCCGACGATGACGTGGGTCCAAACAGCTTGTAACGCCTTTCGGAAACATACAGCAGTACTATGTGAAGACCTTCAGATTTTGTTCACAAAGAAAAGGCTCTCTATAACATATGTGAGTGAAATGATGCAACCATAATTTTGTCAGCAGTTACACGCCAGATTTATTATCTTGTATCTGGTTTGTGCTCACACTGAATCTCTAGAGGGATTAAAGCTACAATGTACTGCATATTTGATGGTTTGAAACCTGTAAAAATCTAATTTAATGTTGCTACTAAAAGCATAGACGTGATAGATCCTAGCTTCCAGGTACTGGCTATTTCACGCAGCTGTCATGATGTACCGGTGAATTAAAACCTTAGCTATGCATAAACGATGGGGTACTTTTAAATACTTGTGATCATAGTGAGTGTACAGTCTGCTATTCCTCCCATTTTGATTGTTATCAAGCTCTTTGACCTTTTTAAGGTGAATTGAAACCCCGAGGCCTAACATAAAAAATAGCCAGGTCATTAATCCCGGCTGCCACCCAATTCTCCAGTAAGACTCTATTACCAGCAAGGCTGACTTGACTGCTGACTAAACCCTTTTCTATGCACATTGATTTTCTGCACAGAATTCACTTTGTATTGAATCATTTTAAAATCATAATGCAACACTGATGAATACTAACTCGACAGGCTGCATGCTTGATTAATGAAGATGTAATTTCAACTTCCTACACACCCTCCTGGCTACAGCTCTGCTAACTAGCGGTAGAGGCATTAATCAATTCAAAATTGGGCTGTCCGCACACCTCGGCCTTCTTCAGTGAGACACCACGCAATTTTCAAAAGCCATTGTCTGAAATGCACCGGATGAAATGCACAAGTCATTTTTTTTTCAAACCACAGGCTCCCTGCCAAGCACGCTCTCTTAATTACCCTGCATTGAGACACAGAAGACGTCATCAGAGTATTTTACCTATACTCCGTTTCCCCCCTACAAATGACTGCCTTTTTACATTACAGATAACACTTAGAGGAGTAGGAAACAATCCTGTTTAATGATACCTAATATCTAAACAATCCTAAGGGAGACAGCTTGATTAAAGTAAAATCAGTCTGTTAAAATAGCCCTTTGTTTTTAGGTCAGGCATTCTTAAAAGACCTTACAAGGCTGAATAAAACACCTAGAAAACTTTCAATGTTCACACGCTCTCTGTCTCTCTTTACGGATCTCTGTTTTCCTGCTCCACTATATATATTTTTTAAATTCCATTATGTTTGGTTTCTTTAATACATAGATGAGCAAATCAGTGCTTCTGCACCAGTTTCACTTCCAGCTGGACCTCAGCCAGAGATCACCCATTCATGTGAACACTTTGGACAGCAGCCAGGGCCAGCTTTGCACTGTTCCACAGACGCCTAAGCTACGGTGTCAAGCACTCCTCTCGAGCCGGAGACACAAAAGATCTCAAACCTCAGCTCACTGCGGCTCAGTTGGGGTTTTGGGGTGTCACAGCGGTGTGGTGGGCGGCATCCCTGCCCCTCTGCGCTGCGGCCCGGAGTCCAATTCCTGGGGTGCTGTCTGTGTGGGGTTCACATGGGTTTCCTCTGGGTGCTCCAGTTGTCTCCTACAGTTCAAAGACACGCTGGTGGGTAATTGGTTTCTGGGGAAACTGGTACTGGCATGTGTGTGTGTGTGTGTGTGTGTGTGTGTCTGTGTTGCTCCTGCACTGGACTGACATCCTGTCCAGGGTGTATCCTTCCTTGCACCTGTTGTTCACCAGCACAGGCTCCAGCTCCCCCCAAATGGAAGGATAGATTTTAGTTCATTAAAAAAAAAAACAGCCTACTGCTGGACAGAGCTGCCTCTGTTCAAAACCTAATGATATTAAGAAACTGAAATTTCTTTTGCCTTTTGAAAATCCCTTAAAATCAACGGAACAACGTCAAAGAGATATGTCTTTTAAAAAGATGCTTCAGAGCCTTTCAGCCAAATAATTTATTAACCATTTTTGTGTAAGGACGCCCTCTAGCGGTAGATATTAAAACTGGCTTGTGAACGGGTCGCAATGCTTTCCTGACACTATAAAAAAACAACATACGCTTCCAATATCAGCTTATAAACATAAGAAAATATTCTACGGAGAGTTGTTTTTTTTTTAAAGGCAAGATAACTGACACAAAAGCTCCAGTAAGCAGAACAGCTAAAAATGCTCAAAAGTGGAAAGTACCGCACGCAGGTGTGGAGCTCCCTAATAAAGTATCTAGATCGTGTGCTGCAACCTAAGCCGCAGGAATGAATGAATATACCCGCGGGAAACAATACCGCGTTGTGCATGAGCCAGTAAAGATGACCTTTGATTTTTTTTTTATCATTCATGTGGGAAAAAAATAAGCACCTGTTATTTCTGTAAACCGCTTTTGTTACTGTAAAACACGGTGTAGTGTCTGAAAAGACACCAGGGATCAATGAACACTTCCGCGCTGACAGGGCAAAGCACGTCAATAATATCGCTCAGAGAGCTTCAGAACAATTCAAATATCAACACATTGAACAAGGGCAAAGTACGCTGTGGAAAAATAAAAACAGAAAAAGAAAAACAAAGGTTGCCGTGGAGTCCAATACTAAATCAGTCACAAACACGGAAAAACAGAGACAGGCTGTTACATACGATTTTGTACCAATACAATAATTGGATTCCATTATTATAATTGGATCCAAAAATTGGATATCCTAGAAACAACATCTTATTTCCCGGCTTAAGTCACCGTGCGTGTTGACTAACACTGCTTTTCGCGATTTTAGGATTAATAGTATGACAGAATTATATTAGGTTAAAGGAACTTATGAAAAGTGGTGGTAACACTCATAGTCTTCTGGTTTCTGCTATTTTGTGATCTGGTGGGTAATAGGACACAGGCATTATATGTCTAGGAAAAGAATGCTTGAAGTATAAACATTTTTTCTTCGACATTTTGGAAAAAATCAACAAATAATGCGGTTATTAAATTACAGCGCGATACTTAAAACATTAGATCAGCAACACATATCAGAAAACAGATGCAAAACATTAAATTTGTAAAAGTCTTTAGAGCGAACATTTGGAAAGCGTAGTGAGCTCTTAGCTCAACAGCCAAAAAACATCACAGGGATTTTCAAATCTGGGCAATTTATTAAACTCGGGACTCAAAATCCCTTTAAAGGGAAACAAACATTAATCTTTTCAAGAGCAACAATCTCGGCAGATTTTCCAAACGGTACTGTTTAATAATAATTGCATCTATTTATTAACAGACAGATATATTCCAGGCTCCTCAACAAATCGTTCCGTAGAGTAATGGTTTCCGTTGAATTAAATGTTGTTTTATTTGTTCTGTTTCATCTCATTCTAAAACCTAGATATCCAGAAGCCAACACGCAACCCCATTAGAGAAACTACCAGAGGGGCAGTGTGTGCAACAGACTTTTTGATGAGTTTCCTCATCGGACTGCTCAGAGACCCCTGTCTCTTCCTGTCTTAACTGCAGACAGCTTAGCCACGGCCTGGATTGAACTAGCCGCTTCCTGAAGCAGATCCTTTTCATTAAATAATAATAATAATAATAATAATAATAATAATAATAATAATAATAATAATAATAATAATAATAATAATAATTTCGTATAATTTCCTTGAGTGGAGTGTCCTTTCCTGGACACTCCACTCAAAGCGCTTTACAGGTAATGGGGATCCCCTCCAGCACCACCAGTGTGCAGCCCCACCTGGATGATGCGACGGCAGCCATAGTGCGCCAGTCCTCTCCCCACACACCAGCTCTCAGTGGGGAGGAGAGCAGAGTAATGTAGCCAGTTCAGAGATGGGGATTATTAGGAGGCCATAATAGGCCAATGGGAAATTTGGCCAGGACGCCGGGGTTACACCCCTACTCTTCTCGAGAAACGCCCTGGGATTTTTAAGGACCACAGAGAGTCAGGACCTCGGTTTTACGTCTCATCCGGAAGATGGCGCCTTTTTATTTTAACTTGGTTTCAAGTCTAAGATTTCAAGCTGCCTATGAAATTTTAAGGGAAACTTAAAATTTATCTACAGATAGATTTAAAAAAACGTAATTGAGAAAATGATTAGATGGGTGCGTGTTTGGTATTATTTCTTTTTCACCTGTCTGTGGTCGTCTTTGCTGCTGTTTTGGATCAGTACGAGGTGAGTCCTCTCTGTACAGTTTTCTCCCTGTCCACCCCTGTATTTCCTGTTAACAAAACGTATTCAGGTCAGAGCCGTCTCTCATGGAAGAGTATTTAGCTGTTGTTGTGACTGAATGAAGTGGAAAAAAAATAATTTTCCATTTTGTCCTTCCGGTATCGAAAACAAAGAAGCTGCAGTTCCAGCAATGACCCCAATGGTAAAATAGCGCCCCCTGGCGGTTACACTGTACTGGTCAGCTTCGCAAAATGTATTCATTGCGACAAAAAAGAATTAAAATCTACACTAGAATATTGTTTTTATAGATACAGTATTAAAGAACATCTAAGTAACACCATACCCTCATATTAAATTACAAAATTTAAATCTACACTGTTTGATATACACACACCAGTATCAAGACCTCATTAGTTCGTACACTGTACATCAAAAGAACACAAAAAGGATTAAAATCTGACTTTTTCACAGCGTCAATACATGGGGACATTATACTTAGGGATGTCTACTGACTGAGGATGAGGAATGTGAGAGCACCATTCTACATACGATCTAAATAAACAGGATGTTGTTATGTCATCCTGCAGGAAAACACTTAATGAGAGAAGCGTCCCCGGGAGACAGTTGAAGTGAAGGTGTTTCGAAAATCGAAGGCGAGAACAGTTTCCAAACCAGCCCTCAGTCACCCCGACCCCACACCCTCCCCTCGACCCCCTGACCCCCTGACCCGACACACGAACACATCGGCCCACATGTGCTCCTGCAGCGGTGCACTGCTGTCACGGCCCTGGGTGAACCTCCCGAGACCTCTGTGAGCCTCTCGCTAGCCACAGCCCGTCTCTGGCCAAGTCAAACAGGATCTGTCTGCAGGAGTGTGTCATTCTTCCTACACCCAGCGCAGGCGGCTCAGATGACAGGAAAAGTGCTTAAAAGTAGTTTAGAATCAGCCTTCATCCTCCCTGTGATCTGATTCCGAAGCAGGTGGCGTAGCCCCGCTTTTAAGATATCAAGCCAAAACAAACTTGGAATTCAAAGCCCTCACCCGATGTACATTTCAGCTGAACTTTCACAAGTTCACGTGAGTCACAGTCTCTGGGCCCCTGTGCTTAACAGTTTCACAATAAATTATTACTTGCCAATCTGCATATATATAAATATCAATAAATGGGATATATATACAGTATAGAATATCGGGACTTCAGAAATAAAGTGAGATTCGTGTGCTGGGAAATATCCTTGCGTCGACTGAGGGCGACCTGAGGTCCTCAGAGGCACCCAGACGCTTACAATTCGTGAAGAAATGAGATCATATAATTCAAGCCTTGTTTGGGCCCTTCTCAATTTCTTTTTAATTGATTGATTGGGGAGGGGGGTGTAGAAAGGGTCAGTTCACGTGTTTAGGCTGCACCATCACACTGGCTTGTGTTTGGAGGGAACGCGTCACAATTTTGTGACAGACTAAAACGCCCTGAGCTCAGGAGGAGCGCGTTAACCCCCAACTCTGGTCCTATCTGCTGTGTATTCTCCAGCTCAGTGCCCCAGTCACGACCTTAACTGGCTGAGGACCCTCCTAACTCTTATACTGTACATATTTCTGGCCCGGCTCGTCTGAACGGCATTAATGACCGACCTGCGGGAAGGTCTGCTCTCCTCCTCCTGTCTGGCGCGCACACCTGCTGTATGGAGCCAAGCGCAGGAATCCAACTGCTGCATGAAAGCGGAAACGAGCTCTCAGCCCGCACAGTGAACACGCTGTGAATGCAGTTTCTTACCACTGCCCTTAAAAGATGATTGACATCAATAATCGACAGGCAACGCGTGTTCGCGGCGCACACACGAGTGCACTGGGCTTGTCGGGCTGCTTCTGCGTGCGAGGGGGAGCCGGGCGTGGGCTCGCCTGAGCCGCCGTCCCCATTGGCTGAGCATACTGGCACCACAGGGGGCTGAAGCGCATTGGCTGCCGATCTCGGAAGCTGAGCGGTAGATTTCTATTATAATGACAGATTAAGCCGGTGAATCGCTCGAAAGGAATGGAGCCGCTACGGAGAGGTGATCATTGAATATTATTATCAATAATAATAATAATAGCAATACATCGGCGACTGGGGCACCAGCAGGTGGGTAAGTGATCGGCGTTGTATCAAGCCGGCAAATAGGTTTCCGTAGCGTTTGCCTGGAAGCGGGCTGAAAAGCCCCCCTCACTGCCCCATGTGGGGTACATGAGGATGCTACTACGTCTAGCTGTCTAGCCAGCTCCTACCGAGATCGTGATTCTTCTGTCCTCGCAAAAGCGAGATGCGGGACTGTGAGGCCGATCCCGGAGACATCGGCGCGTACAGAGGGGAGCAGCGGTGCAAGATTGAATTAATGTCATTACCAACCGGGTAATCCTATTAACCACGCTGTAGTGGTTCACAGCCGAGAGAGACTGACCCTCCTAACAGTGATAGAGAATGATGAAAAGCTGTGTAAGTTAAAGTATCTTCATTCCGCTCCCAGCTTCATTTTCCTTATTATGTGCGCACATTCGGCGTCTTAAATCGGCCCTTCCATCCGATGTTTGTAAAACGCGTTTGAATATCTCATCATTTCTGATAAATATCTGCTTGGTCTTTTTTTTTCTCTCCCCAATACATCGCTATGCGATCGGTAAGATCGTTTTTCTGTCAGTTCGTGGGTTACGGGGTGTGTACGGAATTTTTTTTTAAACAAACAGGACCGTGTTTTGCAAAAGAAAGAAATCTCTCCGTGTGGTGGGCTTTGTTCATCCATTTTAAATCGGCGTGCGGGGGGGTTGCCGTATCGATGACTTGTCACGTTATGACGGCCCTTCGTGTCGAGCCCGGGGATAGTATCTCCCCTGAGCTCCGCTCAGACAGAAAATGAAAAAATGGGATATTCCCTCATGGAAATGTTTTGTGGTACCACCGTGCACCAGAGTACAACGCTCTCCCTCCTCACGGGAGATGCTTGATCAGTCTCGTAGCCGTAATAATCCAGTGGTGGTGTGTTTTTTTCTCGTAAATGCCTCCCCGAGGCAAATAAGCCGCAAAAGGTGTAAGATATCAGAAATCGCCTTTCCAGAAGCCACGGCGTTTGAATGACTCTCCCATCGTGCGTTGCACTTGATGTAGGTACACCTGCCCCGCCGACGTCACCGGGATGATCAGATCGGGGGTCAGGAGAGGTACTGTGCGATGGTAAGGGTCCACCTTTCGACGGGGCGCAAGTGATTCATTTAGGATTTCCTTCACATCACGTTTATACCGTGTATGATCGCGCAACACGGGAGGTCGTATGTGAATTAGCAGCTGCGGCGGCGGTTTAGGTTTAGGAAGGAGCTGCCCCTAACGCTCCCGTAACGTTTCGCCGCTGTGCTCGTCTTCACAAGACACGCTGCGGCACTCGTTTCGCCTGTCACTACGGGGCGTTATCGCGTCACGGTTTTTTTAGTGAGCCCTGCCGGACCGGAACCCCAGTCTCCGGGTCCCGGGTCCGCGGTTCCGTTACGACCAGCGGCCGCCACCCGCCTCACCTGAGAGGCCGAGGGAGGCGGCGCCGCCGCGAGCGGCTCGGCGGTTACCGGAACTGGGGCGCTTCCCCCTCGCGGGGGTTACTAGCGGTCGCGCACCTGTTCCTCGCGGCGGCGGCTGCCTCTGGGGGGCGTCGCTCTGCGCCGAGCAATAGGATCGTTCTCGATGTAAATGCACGCATGCACAGGCTGAAGTGCAGTATAAAACAAATAGGCATGACTTCTAGTGATGAGTCCCCGACTTTTAAACGTTTGTCATGGTAGACCGGTGGTTCCCGTAGATTAAAGATGTCCGTGCCGTGTCGCCCACTAGACTTCAGTATTACTCAGTATAAACCGGTATAACTGAGATGATATCAATCCTTTAAAGCCAACACAAACGGAGGGGGAAAAAAAATCATGCTTTCTCTTCAAAGCAAATTTTTGTTATGTCACATAGTGTAGCTTCAAAGTTTGAATTCCCGTAAGAATTTGAATCCGACAATAACACTCGCAGCATGAGATGTTCATTTTCCATGGAATCTGACGCAAGTGGCAGGGCATTGCCTCCTGTTGCAGGGAGGACTGCCTTTTTTGTTTGGGAAAGAGCTGAAAGACACTTTGATCGCAGTAGTCAAATGTAATGTGTGAGCTCACTGCTCCCACAGCAAGTAACCAAATAAGAGATGCACGGTAGCAGGATAAATACAGGAGCTGGTGGAAGATAAGCAAGGCAAAGACATGCCAGGTCACTGCCGGGGTAGGAGACTTGTTAAGGAGAGCGTGTCACTGTGGGCAGTGAGGGTGGACCAGTAGGTGGGCTGTCTTCCTTCTGTAACACAATTGCCAAACCTGTGGGGACCAGGGGCTCTGTGCTGTAAAGTCATTGTCCCTTGAATGAGATGTTAGAGAGAGCTCCTGACACTGCTTGGTCATCACCAGTCCCTTAGCCCTGTTTTGTAAGCATACGGGTGTTTACCCTGGTGGCCTGGATGAATTCCACCCCAGGTCTGAACAGTCCATCAACAGTTCCCCCTTGATTCAATAGGTGAAGCAATTTCTCACCTGCATGCCTGAGCCGCTGTGTGAAGCACTATGGGATACTTCGGCATGACGCGACCTGTAGACACGCAAGGGATTGCTGTATTGTCAATGTTGTTGTTTGGAGGGTGCCGTTAGAAATCTGCTTTTCAAATTAAATTTCTGGGGTTTTGTTTAGAAAGCAGTTGGGAAGCAACAGTCTGAATTAATGAAGTTCTAGTTATATAAGACTTAACAGAGAGCAGATATCGTAGCCCTTCTGCAATATGCTTTGATTTATTTTAGCCTTTGGGGTATTATCTTTTGTGCTGTCAAACAGGGAGTTGTGTTTGGGGTCCTGAGTTTGTAATCTGAAGGCTGGAGGTTCAAATCCTAGCTGAGGCAGTGCTGCTGTACAGTACCTTCGAGTAAGGTACCTGAGCTGAATTAACTTTGAATTGCCCTTCATTAGCCCGAAGGGAATTTGTCTTGTACTCCAAGAGCTCCTAAACATGTAACATATACAGTATGACAGTACTACAATACACCAACAGTACGATATCATGATGCAAAACAGCAACACTCCAGTACACAGCTGTGTACTGTAAATGGATAGTTTGCTTTGTGTAACAGGATTAGCCTAATAACATAGTAAAAAAAACTTCCTTTTCCTATACATTTTAGGTCTGAAATTCAGACATAGAAAGACGACTTTACCAAAGAAAACATCTCATTACATTGAAAAGACAATGAGTTTTCAAAGATGTGGGTCAGTTACTGATAATAAAATAGTGTAATATGTGCTTTACGGATGTTTATTCAGTTCTCATCCACAGAGAAGCCATAAACGATATTTTATTACTTATTTTATACTTATAAAACATAGAGTTTGGCTTTAATTAACAATTACGGTTGTGCTGGGGATGTGGACACCACTATTTCTGGTTTGGTTTTGAAACCAGCGACATTCCAGCGGCTTGATTTTTATCCTCCCGCGGGCTCTCTCTCACAATTGACTTGACTTCTGAGGGAGAAGGAAATCTCTCCACCCTTGTAATGAAAAATGTAAAAGCTAGTGGGTGTGAAAACATCGGAGACTGGAGAACTGGCAGTCCGCACTTTCTACAGGACAGATGAGCGATGGCAGTATAGGCTGACATAGGCGCAGGGCCCTACGCAGACTGTTTCCCTCTCCCCCCTAGTGCAGCAGGGAGTATTTCATGTGCAATTGCATGCTGTTGGTTCACAACTCCACGTTCTTTGATTGGCTGCACTCTAATGCGTTGTCTTGGTGAAGACAAATAAAATGGTGGCAACACAGATTATCGGCATGTGTGTCACACTTCTTCTTGAACGGATGGTGTCACAGATAATACCAGCCATAAGTGATCGACCCAAGCCCAGCTGAGCGGGCTGAGGGGCTCATCGCGAAGACACGCCCCTTTTCAGCGTCATGTGACTCGGGCCAGCCACTCCTACGCCAGAGGGGACCCGGCGGGGCTGCCTGCCCTCCTCTCATTGGCCGCTTGCTAGTCACTCACTCTCCTGCCAGGTGCAAAATGGGAGGGTGCCTTAGCATCTTCACAATCTGCCCCACTCTGTAGGGAGCAGGGTCCGTAATCGAGCCTCGTGATTAACAGGCCGGAGCCTGTTCCAGATTCTGTAGCGTTAGGCGGATGGAGAATACGAGGCTCTGCCTCTAGGGGGCGGTGCAGCTGGCTGGATCGGAGCTGTCAGGCTACCTTGCTCAAGGAAGCAACAGCAATGGGGACTTGAGCTAACAGCCCTCCAACACAGGGTACAGAGCCTTAGCTTCTACTTCATACTGTCCCCCCATCCACCCTACTCATTTACTGCGGCTCAAGTTTGTGTTTGGTTGTACTAAGGTGTGTTGTGGTTGGACTCGCTGCTGCTCTCCTGTGGAGTACATTTGAGATCCCTGGTTCTGGTTAAAGGCACTACCTTGGTATAAACAAATGAAAAACTGAAGTCTTCGGTCTAATTCTCTCTTTCTCGGGAGCATAACTGGAATCAATTTCACAGGCTGCATTTTTTTAAATCTCCTTTTATTGTTGCAGTTGCCTCTGATCTCACGAAAAGCACAAATAAATACCCCGTTGTTATCAGAGAGAAGTTAAATAGCAGGCGGACATCACAGCACTGGATCAGAGTGGATTTCTCAGAGCACAGATTCCCACAGCCTCCTGTGGACCTCAGCAATGCACCGAACAATAAAATGAGATATTTCTCATAACATTCGCCCCGTGAAATTCCTCCATCCTTTCCTGCTTATTACGCAAGCACACGCAACGAGCCTGCTCACTTCTGAGAGCCTTCGGAATCTTCTTCTAGCATGGTCTGTACAGGAAAGTCCTGCAGTCTGCAGCTTGCTGGGTAAGCCTTCACCCAGTTCCTAGTTCACTTTACATGTACTGTGACGGACCTGGAGGTGGCTGGGCATTGGCACACAGCCTTGGCGTCCCGATATTGCCTGTCATGCGTCCAGCTGGCCCCGACAGGTAGCATATGATTCACCACATAGCCTGACTCTGGAGGCCTTCGGCCCAGAATCACACACTGCACCATAAAAAGAGCCCAAAGTACGCACCTGTGCTGACAAAGTCACGTGTGGCAGATGGTGAAGGAACTGGACCAGTTAGGAAGAGGCTGCACTTGGTGTGCACACTAAATTGCAAAGTATAAAGCAGTCGTGCCAGTATTTGGCAATTAAAATGTGGAATTCAATTTGCATACTGTATATGCAAAAATGAAGTCATTTATACAAGAACTGCCTGCGTCCAAGACTGTATAAAACAATCCTGCTCCTGGTGCTTGTTCCTGCTGAGTATTCAATTAAATCAATGAACCCTTAATAGAGCTTATCGTAGGTTTAATCCAAACTTATTTAATTGTTTCCTAAACATGTGAGAGGCTGCCTTTTCACTGTCGTGTTTCTTGAGAAACTTAAAAGTCTCCGTCCTCTGAGAAGAAACAGAAGCCAGAAACTAAGGTTCCAGCCGAGCAGCTTGTTGGTTTAGTTCAGGAGTCACTGAAGGACAGAGACTGAGCTGCAGTGAAACCCAGCAGCTGTCTGGGTCCGCAATAGCAGCACTGGGAACCACTGGCATAAAATACACTAGAAATGCCAATAATTTATCCACGTAACTGGTTCACTTGTATAATTACCATTTGCTCTGTATGATAATGGGCAGAACCTCATGAGCAATATAAGCGCAAACTGGATTCAAGGATCATCACAGTGGAACAGCCATCGCCTAGAGAGCTGGGAGAAGTTGTTACATGAAATCCAGTTCAACCAATAGTGAGCTGATCCGTGCCCCTAAGAACTGAGAATGAATACCTGCAGAAAAGGGCACCCTGTCGCACCAGTATGGGAGAGGCCAGATCCAGAGCTCGAGTATCTCACAATATCAATTAAACCTTAACAAAACATGACACGGCACTCACATGGCACTACAGCTTCATGGAACTTCGCACAGGCCTTAGATCAAACAGGAAATGGTCTCAGTAAAATGTCACATGTGACATTATGCAGCTTTGTGGTTGGGTGAAAGTTAACAATGAAAATCATTTGTTTTTCGTGTCACTAAAACTAACGGCAAAGCTGTGCTCTGCTGAACCCAAATATCAGGCCGTCTTTGATTTCACTTGCTATCTTCAGATCTGCAGTGTGTTTTGCAAGATGCCTGGTCCTTCATTCAAAAGGCACTGTCACGTCGGCGCGGACAGTCTCGTCCCAGCAGACCTGCGATCAATCTCCTCGCATCCTCTGCTGGTTCTGCTCTTACAGGTGTCACGCTCACTTCCGAGTGTGACAGATTGAAAGCGACACACCCGTGCACACGGAACACGTCATGCTCCGACACTCTTTCGCCTGCACACTTCGTGTTTTTGATTGTATTCATTCTGCTGTCACGTATGTACTAGAATTAACACTGGGAGGGAAGTGCTGTAGAAATAAAATGACCACAGCTGTAGCTCAGTAGCTTGTCCCCTGTAAGGCAGAGCTAATTTAATGGGAATGGGTTTCTCCAGCTTGGCCAGACATGCCACCCTCTTGCCCCAGCTATCAGGTCACCTGTACTGTACGTGCACTCGGGCACAGCACGGCCTTCCACGATCTGTCTAAATTCGCCACACCAGTGTCACAAGACCTACAGTAAGTCTTCTCCATAGCTCCTTTATTCCGATTTTTCCATATTCCCATGCTCTGCCCATGTTTTTTAGGGAGTGGCCTGGATAAAATGTCCTAAATATAGTCTGCCTCGTCACTCCTGACTAGATGCACCTAATGGGTCTCATCAGTCAGCCGTGAATGAATGTGACTGAAAAATAAAATTATTTTCTGAAAGTATCCCGCTGGAGGCAAAGCGCGATGGATTTGTCATCCGTGTCGAGTTGCGCCCCAACTCCTTTTCCGGTCGCCTGCCTTTGTGAGCCCACAGCTCGGGGATCCGGGAGAGGACGGGTGCCTTCACGGTGTCGAGCGCAGTGCGATGTGGACAAATGGGCTGTATGTCATGTGACATCATTTTTTTGTTTTCCCTGCAATAACTGCTGTTCCTACAACTTGACCTACTGCTGCTATAGCTTAAGGCAAAATCAGGGTCAATCGCGGGCCAAGGGAATTAATTCCACTGCACTGCAGTCTACAGCAGTCCGTGGCTGCGTCTGTACAATTAGGTCAGCGGATTGTAGGAAGCCATTTACAATAAAAGATTTGTTGACCCTCAATCTGTATGTGCCAAGCCATCTGGACCCCCGCTGATGAAAATAACGATATTCAGAAGTGAAGACGAGGACTAAATGAGCACGTGCTCTGTGTGAAGACGTTCCTCAGGTTCCTGTTATGAAATTCACGTTGCCACACTCCCGAGAAAGCAGGCAACTGTACAGCTCTGTTCTTCCTTTTGTGTTTCCAGACGCTGGGTTTTTCACACCTGCACCCATTTATACAGCTGGGCATTGAACTGGAGTAGTTCAGGTGAAGCGCTTTGCGTTATTAGCGTTATTAAAACAAGCACTTTGAGATGATGTATTTTTAAAGCCCTAAAAACTATAAACGTTTATGGTTATTAATATAATATATAATACACAAATAATATTATTTTACTTCCTATATAGTACTGTATATAGGAAACGATGTCTGTATTTCACCTGGCTTTTCCATGTAGCTTGCAATTGTGTCACAAATGTATTGTGTCAATTTATAGCAGTGGCTTTTAATCACTCAGTCATTAGTTGTGATGCATTCATGCATTTTCTGTTTGGGTCGAGTCTCCTTTTCCAGCAGCTCCTTTCCCAGCTCAAGAGCCAGGAAGTGAAGCTGCACCTGTGGAAGCTGGCAGAGATTTTTTATACATAAATAAAACACCCAGAGGAGTGGCAGTGATTGAAAAATAATTAACCCCAGCAGCTCAAAGTTCATCATCTCATGTTGCTTTTTTTTTAAATTTATTTATTTATGCAGCCTCAGCTTTACCTGGAGAAGACTGTCACACTACCAGGCAAGAGAGACTACCGGCATTCGTCCAATCAACATTTGCCTGTTTGTTCATGGTGTGACAATAGTGGATACCATTTGAAACTCTACTAATAACAGTCACAGAGGGCCTGCACCCACTCTGGAGACTTCACTCTGGCAGAAGAGGATCAGAGATCATTATGGAACTTTAAAGTCATCTATGGGATCAAGGGAAGCCTTGCGACTTGGTATGTACCACTTTACAGAAAATACTGATGGAAAGATGAAACACATACAGTACTTTGTCATTAGCCTTATGTTCTCTATGGAAGCTCCAGTATGCAAGGATGCAATCAAGGTCAATTCCTTTTCCACAAAACATGACGTTTGCTCTGCTGCCCCAGATATTTTCATGGTGAAAACAAGCAGAGAAAGAAGCAGAGCTGCGTGATTTTAGAGATTAATTTCCTTTTAACTTGGGGAAAGTGAAAATGATAGGGCTGGCAAACTAAGAATAGCCCTGTGTTAGCGATGATTGAAAAAACAAACATTCGTGGGCTCATTGATAGAATCCGTTGCAACACAAAAGATGGGAAGTGTTCACAGGCTGGCCCAGGCTGCCAAGTCCAGGCATTGTCCTGGGACATCTGTATTGCAGAGACAGAACCCTATTGAGCCCACTTGAAAAATGGTTTGATCTGTTTTGATGTAACCTGAGCAGAAATGAGCCACAGACAAAAACAAAAAAATGTGTTATGCACACAAGAGAGCCAGCAGGGAAAATAAAAGTGCAAGCAAACTGTGAGGAGAGGCTGCCCTGTGTAGTGTCACACTATAGAGCTCTCCAACCACCGACTATGCTGGAGAAACTAACAGTAACCTCTGTAACATACAGTGCACAGCTGTGCAGGGACAATTTTAAGTGTAATGGCAGAGTTCCTTGCTGGCACCTGAGTAATCTCTCTAATAGCACATAGTCATAAAGGCACTACATGCTTCCCTGATGGTCACCCTGTGCCAGTCATATTGCATACTGTAAAATACCTATGTTCCTAAGGTTCTGAAGCAGTACGTGGCATTTCTATAACGTTCTAGTCATTCATGCTGTAAAACCAATCACAAATGCCTTCATAGAGGACTCTTGGGAGAAGGAGATCTGGAGTTTTAAGCACAGCGGTAATTTTGCACCTCTTTTGTGTCACAGCACATAAAAAATGAATTTTTACAGACTGGAATACCGAAATGTAAGCGTCCCAGTTAACACCGCTGACACAAACGAGAGGGTCAATGTGCGCAGATCGAGCACTATTCCACAGCTGCCTCTTGGTCACAGAGACAGGGGTTCAGGGGTTTGTTTTAGGAGATGCTGTGTACTGTAGGGGAACGGAAGGGACACCTCGCAGATTCAGTCCATCCGGCTTCCTGTCACGTCCAATCCATGGCAAACCATACCTCTGCAAAAGGTGCCGCCCTTCTCTGTTGGAAGAATGAGCAAATATTTAATAGTTAAGCACAAAAAAATCCCGAACAGGGTGCGTCTACTGAGCTCTTGAATATAACAAGCCTGACGTTTCTCTGACGTTCTGCCACAGCCACAGCTGGGCTGTATATCGCCTCATCTCCTGTATCTGTACCAGAGTCCTTCCTGTGCTTTATTCACATGACTCAGGCATGAGCTATGACAGCCTGCCCAGAGCTGCAGCGAGCAGAGGGGAGCCCAGGCTGCACTGTACATCTCCTTCCTAGTCCCCAGCCCTGGGTTACAGCCACCTGCACCTACAAGGTAATAGAGTGCCCCATCAGCAGCAGTAAAAAGAAATTGCATTGCCTTATTGCTTCTGAAGGACAGCAGTTATGTGAACCTGTTTACACTAGTGGTGCTGCATTGCGATATAATGCATCACATCGCATTTCTTGCTTTGCGCCTGAGGTTGCAGTCATTCAGAATGCAGTGTAACCTGAACGCCTGGACTTGAATGCGAAGCAGTTAAGAAAGTAAGACTAGCGTTCTGGTGCTTGTGTGGGTGGGAGAGAGACTGTCTGAAAGGTGTGTGTGTGTGTGTTTCTTTTTTTAACCAACTGCCAAACAAGGCTTCTGCATCTTTTGCCTGTAGCTGAAACTCATCTTTCTTAGCTTTTGGACTGATGACAAAAGCTGTTTGTTTGAAGTTCAATGTGATGGAGTGGAAGGTTTTTTTTTTTCTACTTCTGAGACCTCCATGAATCCGACAGAGCCGTCTCCATATGTTGCCCTATATTTGTTCCAGTTTATGTTGAATGAAACAACTTCCCACGAGTCTGATGTTCTGCGCTATCTCAGATCTGGTCAGCTCTGACTCAAGTCTCACGTGTGATGATGAACCTGCACGTCTTTCCTCCCTCAGAAATCCCAGCACATAAATTATTCGCAAAATCTGGTTGTTGCACTTTTCAACCCTTAAATCTGCCTCTCCCTGAAAAATTATCTTTATCGCGACCAACTGCACAAACTTTTCAATGACATCTTTTTTTTTATCACAGAAGGCTTCTGAACCGGTAGGAAGGACGAAAAGTCAGTGTCGTGATAAGACGCTTGCTTAAAGCCTGACAAGAAAAGCTTTGATAAAAAAAAAACCGTCACGGCACGTACAGGATAGTACGTTTCGCCCGCGTAATTGCTCCGTCTGAAAATGTTTTTGTCGAAACTCCTTTTTTTGGTGTGTGTGTGTGTGCGCGCTGCGAACAGTGCAGTTACTGTCAGTCAGCGCGACGTAACCTGAGCGGCGAGCTCGACCGAAACAGATGTTCGTCAAAATGCTGCCGGGGCAGTCGTGGTGTGGGGCATTTCAAACTTGTCAGCTCTCGAGAAGTGCAGGGTCCGGCGGGGAGAAGATTCCAGCTTGGCTTTTGAAAAAGGTCACCCAGAGGAGACCCAGAAACACAGCAGGGTGGATCTGATACCCCCTTCTTACATTTCTAGGGCCCTGTGGTTCAGTTGAGGACATCTTTAAAGAGCAGGGTTTTAAAGGAGCAAGGTACTGTAGAAACAGCAATCACCACCATTAATTGCTACATTCCTGTATATCTTCTGAAATGTGTTCTGCTACATTAGTCACGCACACCGTGCTTCTCCATAACAGGTGACTGTTCCAGCAAAAATAACTTAAAAAAAAAAACTTTTTCAAAGCTGAATGGCAGGAAGTGACATACAGTAGGGAACGATGGGTGTGATAATGAGCTTTAGGTCTCTCTCTGTGATGCCTTGCTTCCCAGGTGTCCACTGCAAAACAGAACTTCCTCTGCATCTGTCTGAGAGGCGCCGTGTCTCCACAGATCAAGTCGGGTCAGCTGTGTTCAGCAGGAAGTGCAGTTAGTTGTCCATCGGTCTTACTGCCTGGCAGTTCTGAAGAGGTAGGACTACACAGGCAAAGCTTGACAGTAAAACCCTGAACAGGGTTTTTAATAAAGATGGTCGACTATGATTTCGGGGCTTAAAGCGAGCAGAGTCACTTCTGGGAATCGTGGGAAAATCTAGGTCATATGACGTTATATACAGTGAAATGATTGTAGCAAACCACAGTGTGGGCTGCTAGCTGTGGTGGGCAGGAAGGCCCTCAGCTTAAGTAGCAAAAAACACTGGTGCTTTACACAATTGTGGGTCAGGGTGTAGGGTAAATCCGATAATTAGTGGTTTAAATTTAAATGATATTCTGTTAATCCTCAGTTAACTCAAAATTGAGGACCTGCAGAATACTAATAGAACATACCTTGGATACCTGATAATGGTTAAGTTAAGGATAGGATTAGGACCAACACTACTCTGTATCTGTAGATACAGAATGCTTTATTAACATTCTTAATTTTGGAAACTGCAATATCTATGAAATACTCCTTTATACCACTTGATCTAAAGGGTGACACAGTCTTGTTTGATGATAACAGCTGGGTGATACAGTGTGATTAAGATTTAGCTCTGGAATGTGCATGCTCCCTTTATCAGGGATGAGAGTTGATGTGCTTCTGCCGTGTGCACCTGATGTGCAGTACAACTGTGTCCTAATGCAGGGGAACCCTTTCAAGGTTTCTGTTTTCTAAACACATTGTGTAGGTTGTTGCACAGTTTCATAGTTGCTTCAAGGCCTATTGTAAAATCCAATACAGTACCGTGCTCTTTCAGCAGCAGTAAAAAAAACTCGCCACCTTGCTTTTTAAGAACAGCAATTAGGGTAAGTGAGCCCACTCATGCTAATGGTGTTGCATCTTTTTGGAGGGTGGGGAGGAAAGTATTTCATTATATCAGTTTTCCTCTGCTGATTTAACTCATTCAGAGGGCAGTTCAAGCCCTGGAGGAGAAAAAGGGGAAAAATGAAAGTGTGGAAGAAAACAATCTCCCTTATCCCCACCGCGTGCCGGGGATAGGCTCTGGCTTCCTCTCAGCCATGCATTTTAAGCAGCAGTCAGCAGATGAATGGAAGGATATCTCCCCAGTCAAATGTGCTACCCAACGCTGCCTATCGCACAGCAGGTTTCCAGGAAATGTTTTGGCTCGTTCTCCTGCCTAAGTGATACATGAATTGTTAATCACGGGACAGCTGGTTAGGCACAGCAGTGGCGCCGTTGTGCACTTCCAGCGCTCGAGTGAGCGGGTCGCTGAGCCCCGCTGGCGAGTCAAGGCCAGCCCCGATGGACAGCAGAGCCCTGTCCGCGCGCAGGCAAGGCATAGCGTCACGCCGGAGGCTGGGGTAGCGTTTCAGTACATACTGGACTGCGGGCAGTGCAAATTCAATTTGCCAGTTCGCCAAGCTGTTCTTGGCTCTGCAGGCTGGCTCCATTGCTGTGGGGAGAAATCCCATGGGAAGAGAGGTGTGATCGACCCCTTGTATCCTTTTCTCTCTAGTATGATTTGCCCTGGCATGTGTTACATGTGATACATGTTATTAAAATGGTATTAAGCTACTCCGTGTGAGAATATAGTCAGTGAATCACATTTAGTACAGTAGGCCAGATGTTCTGCAGCAGTAATCATAAGTATAAGAATAGTGGGGAGAATATGCTTAACCATAAAAGCCTTTGCTTGCTTGTGGTTGAACATATAATCTTCATTGTTCAGAGTTTTAAAAAAAGAAAGACCAGTCATGCCACAATTTCTTGCATTAGGGATTTGTCTTTTCACATACCCCAGCTTGCTCTCCATGAGACACACAGACAGGGAGAGAGAAGCTTGGGGTCAGAGTTCCAGGTCAGCCATTTATACGGCCAGGGTTAAGGGCCTTGCTGAGGGGCCCAAGGGGGTAGGATTCCTCTGCTAGCCACAGGATTTGAACCAGCAACCTTCCAGCCACAGGGAAGGTCCTTAGCCACAGAGCCACCGCTCTGCCTGCCAAATGCTAAGGAGATAGTTTGCAATGTGTTGCGGCCTTGTCCCAGTGTAAAAGAATTAAGATGAAGCCACAGATGGCCTGAATCATGAGGTTAGCACTTCTTTTTCCTGGGATTGCGTTTGATTTGTCTGGGGTTTACCTTCAGTCAGAGCCTTTCATATCTGATATTAGGAAACACTCATGACCACACATATCGCTCGTTCTCACCATCTGCTCCAGGACAGCTGTGAAGGGCTGCAGTAAATAAGCTCAGGAGCTGGCCTGCATGCAGTACAGGGACTATTAGACAAGAGAGGGTGCTGCTCTCCACAGGTGAACTTTCCACAGGAACAACAGAGCAAGCGCCGATCTCTGGCGTGTGGCTCGTCCGTGTCTGACGTCACCTTGAGCCTGCTTGGGGAAACCTGGTTGCAATTGGAAAGTGACATGATAACCCAGGCTCGAACCCGTGACATCTGTGACACGTTGCTCAAAAAGCAGCCCCATCTCACATCCTGCTCTAAAACCCACAGCAGCTCTGTAGAAATTAAAAAGTTTCGGGATCAGTAAAATTCGACCCGGAGCTTTGAAAATACAGGCCATGCTTGCTGTGTTTCTGACGGTTTCGTTGTTCCTCTGTTGAGCCCAGCTGAGACATGCTGGGTTCCTGCCCTCAGCTTTTTTTTAAGGGGACACTCCTTTGACCAAAACATCTAACATCTCCATTGTACATTAAGAAGCAAAATTAAAAACACCACGCAGCCTAATTATCCCTTTTTTATGGACACCCACTCCTTTTGGCTGATTAACTGGGAGCTCCCTGGATCCAAGTGTGATTCATGCAAACATGGAGAAACAATTCCCAGATATTCCGTTCACATGCTCCAGTTTCGTTTTCACCGTCCCGAGAGGAATACAGAAAGCTGTGAAGTTTAGTTTCTGATAGAGTCTCGCAGTTCGGGGTGATGATGTCTTCTTGTGGCAGACGGGCAGAGAGCTGGCCGGTAGGAAGGAAGCTGTCACGTTTTTGTCCAGACGCGTCTGTCCGGTTCCAGAGAGAGAGAGAAGCCCAGGGGTGATCTCTGTGCTAGAACCTGTGCTGAGTGGTCATTACAGTTGCTTCCTGTGGAAGATAATTGTTACTGAATGAAGTCGCCAGAGTTGGAAAATCCATTTCTAGTTTGCAAACAACTCTGCTTGAAGCACAGATAGGTGGGGTGTGTTTATTGTGACTGTTCTTTGAGCTTTGCTTTGGGCCTGTGTGAATCCGTGTCACTCCAGGGTGGGATAGGACAACGCACTCACACTTGTATCCTCACTGTACAGTACCTTTTCAGAAATTATCTTTACATTATACAATTTGACAACATGCTCTCGGAGCAGATTTCATAAACCTGTGGCATCAAAACATCTGTGCACTGGATACACACATTAAAGGAACTGTCCCAGATCCATTACTCAAGTAATGACAAGTGAGCGTTTTGGGATCATATAAAAGTGTGGTGTCTTGTTCGTACACCTGATTCTGTACTTCTTTGAGATAAATGCAATCCATTATTGTTACTGTGCATTTTGTAAGTGTGCCCATTTCCGTTGAGTTCTTCCTAAAAAATACGAACCTGTAATTTACCGAAGACAAATTTGTACCCTGAATTTGTGAATGTACTGTACAGTAGATAACATAATTAAAGGGTCTTAAAACTGTCCTTAAGAGTGAATGCATGCTGCCCTTATAAATTAGTTAAGAGAGCTATTAGGAAGTAATAGTGGTTTTGTTTCCTAACGATAAAAACATGCAGTTTGTTTACCAGAGATCCATTAAGCTCATTAGGGAAAGCCAGACTGAAGAATGCCATAATGTGATGTGCACTAATTGCAAAGCATGTTATGAATCATTAGCTGCTCTAGCAGAAAGAAGGGTTTGCAATATTAATATTTCAGTGAATGGTTAGTGCTGTGGATTCATGTTCCCACTGTGGAGTGGGGCAGAGCCCTGAGCACCACACAGCAGTGTGGAGCTCCGTCAGGCTCTGGAGAGCCCTGGGCTGAAGTCCTTAGATCCCGGGTGGGACACTGGTTTTGTTCTCCTGAGCAGGGTAATTCATCCCCATTGTTTCACTTACTGCTCTGCTGTATAAGGCTGTGTAAATGATCATTTGTTCTGAACTGATTTATCTGGTTAAATAAAGGATGAAATAAAAATATGTATGTTGTGTTAGGTGGGTGCCAACATTGCAGACAACCCAAGAAGAGTCTTCGATGCTTCTTTCACTTAACCCTGCAGAAACCAGGTTCCTGCCGGTAGGCTTGTTAAGGGTAATTGTTAGACTCTGATAGTTAACATTTGCCCAGTATGTTATCTCCTGACCTGAGACTGACTGTCTGAGCTTGTCAGTTAGTGCAAATTAAATAACAAAACACAAAATAAAATGATGCCGGGTGAAAAATTGTTTTCATTCTTGCAGGCATACCGGCACTTTGAAAATAACATCTGATTTGATTATCTGTTTCTACACACGGCATAATTTGCCACCCCAGAGATACAGAGATGACTGCTTGAATAGCTTATCATTTCGTCTTGGCTCCCTATCTTTGCATCTTGACTGGGACTGTTGCAGTGTGATGCTGTGGCTTGGATATTATAAAATGGTGCAGAACAGAATGTAAACAGGTCTGATATAACCCAGTGCAGTTCGGATTGCTCAGAAAGAATCATCAGTGATGTTTGATGGAGGAGGGAAGGACCTTCTCTTCTCATCTCGAGTGTTCTGCGTTTGAATCAGTCTGTATCTGTGTGGAATTTGCAAGTTCTCCCCAAGTTCACACCCAAAGACATGGTTAACAGCGGCCCTAACCGGCCCACTGCTTGCATCCTCTCCAGGGTATGGACCTGCCTTGTCTCCTGTGATGGCCACGTGTCTGTCCAGGCTGTGGTCCTCCCTTGTCTTCTATAATGGACAAGTTTCCTGGGTTCAGAATCTGGTGAAGTTCATACTTCTGAACGAGGATGGATGGATTTCAGGCTGTGTTCCTGCCTTGGGTGCACTCCTGCCTTGTGTCCTGTGATGGACTGGTGTCCACTCCAGTGTCTAGTCCTGCCTTATCTCCGGTGATCGGCTGGTGTCCACTCCAGTGTCTAGTCCTGCCTTGTCTCCGGTGATGGTACAATGTCTGGTCCTGCCTTGTGTCCTGTGATGGTCAGGTGTCCTCTCCAGTATCTAGTCCTGCCTTGTCTCCGGTGATGGACTGGTGTCCTCTCCAACCTGGACCCTGTGTCTGCTGGGTGATGTTCACACCTGCTGAATGAGGATGGATGGGTGGTTTTCATGACAATCATCTGTTGTGAGTTCTCATCATAACACGGATGAGTAATTATCAGTTATAATTAGTTATTCCATAACTATGATTCTCAGTTGTTAGTAATGAGCAGTCTAATTGTGGCTGAGTTTTTACCCAGACATTTTTGTAAATGGGCTTCAGGAGACAGTTGCACCATACTATTAAGGCATGCTGTATTCACCTGCATTGTCCACCAACAAAATTCATTCATGACTATGATGAGAAATTAAAATGTGGCCAAGCCCTTTTTTCAGTGTTGTGTAAAACATCCTAGGATAACTGCTTGTGCCCGAGGGAGCAAAAAAAATGCCTGTGGTCCAGAATAAAGTCCTTTCAAAGGCGGGTTGCTGTCCTGATTCATTCACAGGGCTTTTTCTGTTGTTAACAAAGCAAAACAGCAACAAATGTTTTTAAAAGAAACCTTTGGCACAGATCTAGTTTCTATTGTTTCGTAAGATCAGTATTTATGTGCATTGTTTTCAGGCTGTCTTCTGAAAGTAAACCTCCGGACAATGTATGGACTGGAGTGGAGAAAACAAAGGAGATTATTTGTGGAGGGGAAGGAGACCAAGCACTCAAAAGCAAACATTTCGTTTTCAAACGCGAGGGTGCCTTTATTGACTGGGGCCTTCTTATATTTAATCAGACTCAGAATAAACAAACACACACAACCTTGGCTTGTGTTCCTGACATCACCGTCTCCTCCAGGTTTTTAAGATCCCTTGGCTCTTACTTTGACGTTTCTTTGGGCTTCAAGCCCCTGGACCAGGAGTTTTGTCATGTGCGATCAGAGGCCTGTGGTCATGACTCATGTATCCAGCAAGATCTTTAACTTCATTCTTCCTGGGTGACCGCAGGACTGATGGACAGCAGCTGCGCCTGGGACCGCATTGCAATTCAGAACTGTGGAAAGTGAAAATTCACAGATATTTTGATGGCGGTACTTCTCCTTTGTGTATGTGTGTGTGTTTTAAAGTATAATGATCAATTTATGTTAATCATCTCAGGTCACTGTACTAAACAGGGAGACCAAAGACTCTCCTGCATGCCTTGTTGGCTGCCTGGAGCTGACAGCAGTGTGAGACAGTGGAGATAGTGGAGACAGCAGTCATGATAGGTGTCCCACATTTCTCGTGTGTCTGCATTCCTGCACATTTCTGGGTCGAGCTGGACTAGCCATGTGCCTGAGCCTCAGGCACAGACCTAAATGCTTATACAGAATATTATATTCTTATATTCCAAATCCTCATGGGCATTGGTGACCCAGCAGCTTTCTTATCAATTGGCTACTGACTGCCAAATGGGCTAGATATTCTCCTCTCGTTTGTAACCGTTTCCGTCTCAAATTGGCGTCCTGTAGCTGTGGGGCTCAGCCATTGCTCCGGGCGAGACCATTGTTGGCTGAGTCACTGGGGAGCCTCTTTCTTTTTCTGGTGGGTGGAGAACCAGCACGACCCCCACCGTTCCAGCATCCCCATCTCCTCTCCATTTCCCTCTGCTCAGCCCAAGGGCTGATGGCACTTAATTGTTCTTCTTGTGATCTGTGATGCTCAGTGCCCAGTTTTGACAAGTTGGAGGACAAGCCATGACAACTTCATTGTGTCCCATTCAGCTACTTGGCTACTCTTCAGTTCCTGCATGTATTTTAATACGAACCTCTCAGGTTTAAAGTCAGATAACGGTCGTCCTACTCACTCTCCTCATGGCATAAACATCATGAATGCTACATTTTAAGAGCTGCTGATCTAGCAACATCTTCACTGTTGCAAATGTGTAGCATCTCTCTTGATTGTCAGCTTTATTGCTGTTGGTGTTTCTTCATCGGCTGTATTATCAAGAGTAGAGTTGGAAAACAGAGTTCGTCTTTGTAACAGTAGCTGCAGTTGAATTTCTGAGTTAATAGGATTGGTGCTTGGAGGAGCATTTGTTGCTTCAGCAACAGTTTAAGAAGCTTTGGGTCTGAAGTTCAAAAGGTGCCCAGACCCCTGACTACTGAGCTTTTTGTAGATTTCCTTGGAATCTTAATTGCATTGTAGCTCTGTAGCTGCAGAGTTGGACAACAGAAACAACATCAGATCTCAATGAATTGGTACTGTATGTCTCTGCCATGGCTCCAGAGAGGCTGTAAGTAAAAAGAACGATAATTTCCTTAATGGCACAAACAGAAAGAATACTGTGAGAATTATCTCTGAATTTTTGTATGCAAAACATACTACCTTTCTCAAGCATAACAAGAGAGTAATTGTCATCTGGCCCAGTCTGGCAGTATTTCACACAAAAGCATGCCGAATGCTGTGCACAGAGACTGGGCCTTGTTTACCATTCGTGCTCCATTGCACTATGTTCCATTGCACTATGCTTTTCTATGAAAGTTTTTTAAAGCTCTTCATTAAAACAGTAAATATAACCACTTCAGAGCATCCTGTTTGCTTTATTGAATCATACATACAGTATAAGTATGTATTTATTGTTTTGCATACATACAGTATAAGGCTTTACTTACATTTTCTTAAGTCTTGTTAATAATAAAAACAAATAATAATGCTAACAATAAGTACCACATTCGTCCACCTCAGCCTTGCTAAGAACAGGAGCTTTCTACTCCTTATTCTGGATAGTAGCCTGCCCTCGTGATGTCAGCGAGGGATATGTCATTCATCCAGTTGGTGCTGACTCTCCTGTCAGGCACTGTGGAGCTTGCAGAGTGTCAGCGTGTCGCTGCTGGACCTCACAAACGGTATCTCCTGGTACCTACTGGTCTTCGGGGCTTTGGAAGGGGCTCTTGCCAAATGTGCCAAGTAGCGTGCTGAGTGGAGCGAGGAAGAGGGAGGTACTGAAGCTAATTTTCCTATCAAAGTGACACCTTTCTGGAAAGAACACAAAATATGGGGTAATCTTCTTAGAGAAAAAACAGCTTTATGGTGACCGCTGATTGGATTTAACACTTAGATGTCTAGGATTTTTATGGTTTGGGTAAGTCTTTTTCTTCTTCATGAATAATAATATATTGGTCCCAATAGACATTAAGCTATAAGAGGATTTACTCTTAATGTGAGGGCTAATTTAATTCCAAAAGTACTTATGCGACCTCCACATTTTTTACTTTTTCACTGGGCTTTGATTTAAGTTCTTCTGTTTGTCTGAGTTTATTTGGCTGTTTCTGGTGCTGTTGACAAATCTACCAGGAGCGGGAGAGTTTGCTGGGTGAGAGAAGAACCGTTTATCTCACACCTTTGTCGGTCTGACAGGTGCCATCATTTCCAGGGTGATGTCTAAACGGGAGCCAAATATGAATACTTGAATATTTCTAACTATAATGTGTTCGGCTGACTGTGTACTGTGTTTAACAGCAGAACATCTATTTGTTCTCTGTGGGGAACAAACCTGAAACCTCAGCTGTGAGGTGGCAATGGACAATGGTGCCAACTACTTTGTTTCTAGCTTTTTTAGAAATTCAGGATCGCCAGTCACTTTCTGTTGCATGCCCAGCTGATTGGGAATCTCCAGTTGGGTGTTGGCAGCTCTGGCAGGGGAGAACAAGGAAGTGTAAGCAGACTCCTTCAGCTCCCTCGCCAGGATCGCTGGGATTGTCGAGAGAGCCCCGCGTGACTAATCACAACCTGCTCACCCAGAGGCATCCAGCCAGCTCAGTCAGCGAGTGACATAAGCTCAGGCTCGATCCCGTGACACCTGGATCATAGAGCTCAGCCACAATACCAGTGTCATATCAGAAAACTATGAGCTGCATAGGGACAATTCGGACCCTCCCTATGTGAACACCAAAGAACAGTCCCTCCATCCATTTTCTAACCCCGTCGTCCAGTTCAGGTTCGAAGGGGAGCTGGAGTCTATCTTAGCAAGCAACTGGCACAAGGCAGGGTACACCCGTAAAGGACACTAGTCCATCGCAAGGCACACACAGACACAGTTTCTCCAGAAGCCAGTTAACCTACCAGCGGGACTTTGGACTGCGGGAGGAAACCGGAGCACCTGGAGGAAACCCACACAAACATGGGGAGATCGTAGAAACTCCAGCAGACAACACCCCATTTCCAGAATTGTACCCGAAGCCCCAGCCCTGTGAGGCAGCTAATCACTGCTCCACCTTGACGGCCACCAAAGAATATTCTCTATGTAACATCATGCCTCCTTTAATCCACAGCACATGTAGGTATCCACACGCTAATACACACGTTAACCTGTAGCACGCGCTCTTGTCTGTGGGAGCAGTGCTCAGGGTTCTAAACTAAAACACGTCACCCGAATTGAGTCAAATACCCAGCTGTAGGACTGGATGCATGTGTATCCACTTCAAACAGCAGTCAAACAATTAATTGTCACAGGTCACAAAATGGCTCAGCCACCCATTTCTATCACACGATTACAGATGCTTAATAAAAAAGAAAACTTTTTTTTTCTTTTCATGGTTGTGGTCCAACATTTGGGAAATTTGAGACCGCAAGATGCAGTCGGTGCCTGAAACCTTCTGACAGCTGGAGGAGAAAAGACGCACACTGTCCAAGCTGGTTTGTTCCCAAATACCACAAATACTTCACTCCTGAGTTTAAATACAGTTGTACGCAAAGGGTTGGGCACCCCTGGCCAAATTACATGTTTTGTTGATTTTCTAAGTGAAAAGAAGTTAACACAACCTCTGCAGCAGACAAGCTTAAACTTGACATATTTCTGCAAAATGTTAATGCACAATTACTATTTATTTGCTGAAATTAACAGATTGAAAAAAATAAAACAGTAAACGTGGTATGTGCAAAAGTTTGGGCATCCTTCTAGTTGATCCACTAGTGTTATTTTATAGTATTATAACCGGGGGATCCAGCCGAGACAGACGAAGTTAAAATCCGGAGCAGGAACAGGGAGTTAAAACGGAGTAACGAGGCCAGGCGCTCACTGCACTTCATGGGTTTGCCTGAGCGCCAGCAGAGCGCTTCCCTTCCTTAGCCAGAGAGCGAGCGGCATGTCGGTGTGTGGTCGCATCGTAAGGCGAGTCTTCCCACTAAAGGGAAAAATCATAGTTCAGTAGCCGTCTCGCTACATCGCGGGTTGGGAGCCCGGACCCCGTCCGCGCTCTCGTGGGGAATCTTGATGAGCTGCACATGTGCTCCACTGTCGCAATACTAAGAAATCACAACATACTAAGCTCGCGTTTCCAAAATGTAGCCATCTGCTGCGAGGCAACACTGTAAATGATACTCTGGTCCGTCCCGGTCTTAAACAGTTGTGTGTCCCTGGCTCTCTACCTGCAGCGAGAACAGGCTGCCCCGTGAACTCTCCCGGAGTATAAAAAAAAACATCAGCGCTTGGAATGATGTAATTGTAAAGCAGTTGGGAGGGCTAGCCTTGGAAAGCTGAATTCGGCGTGTTGTGGAGCAACTGAAGCACTTCCCGGAAAGGCAGATCCAGAAATGTTTTTGTCTTCTGATCTCAGTGATTTCGAAATTCATCCGAACTATAAAATGCGCCGAGGCTCGATCGCGGCGCAGCAGGTTCGACCTAACGGTTGTTCCGGACAAGGCAGAAGCAGAAGGTTTAGTAGCAGACAGAAGAAAAAAAGGGGGGCTCTGCTGACAGGTTGGGGTTTTCTGATCTGTGTGATAGCACACGCCTGTGGCTGTGCTGCTCCACAAGTCATGCTGCTGGCAGGAGAAGATGCTGCTTGAGCGCTGGCTCTCTGGTTAGTATTGCTAGGACTTTTTTTACATGAGTGTGTTTTTGCATCTCACCTTGACTCACCTGGTCTGAATGCACAACAAGCTTGGGGAACCTGCTTTTCACCCGTATAGAGCAGACTTTGTATTTTAGTATGCCACTTTAGTTTTTTTTACTGCACCATTTTATCTCTTTTTCGAACATGACTTTTTTATCCCAATTTGCTCTCTGTTTTCGTTTCTCAAAATGTGAGAATCGTCCGACAAGTTAGATCAGTTCCCCTCCAGTTCTGATTCAGTATGCTAGTAGACTGAAATGCAGTGTTTCTCACTACACTCCGCCTTTCATGTTTTCTTAAGAAATACTGAACTGTGCTTTGGCTTCCCTCCTGCAGCATGAAGTCCCAGAAGCCCTCTGCTTGCATCTCAGGATCACTGTGTTTAAAAGCCAAGAGCTCCGTCCACCAGGTCCCACACCTGCAGGGAGTTGATGCCCGTGCGGTTCAGTAAGTCACACCCGTACGTGAAGCGTAGCTGAGCCCCGAGACTGGCAATGCCCAACCTCCTAAACACAGACACCTCCTTCAGCTCCAAGCAGGAGCTCCTGGACCTGAATGACAGCCAGGCTGGCGCAGGTGACCTGCCACTGGAGGCTGCCAGCCCCCTGGATGGCTTTGCCAACAGCGCTCTGTCGGACACTGCCAGCCCCACCTCTGCCGACTCCCCTGGGGGGGCTCCAGGCAGCGGAGCTGGGGAGTACGGGGAGGACCAGCCCTACGGGTTCAAGTTCGTCCCCACGGAGACGGAGCAGCTCTGTGGCTGGGGCGCCCTCACGCCCCGGTTCATCCAGGCCTTCAACACGCCCAAGTGGGTGCTGTTCTTCCTCTGCGTGGCGTCCTTCCTGCAGGGCATGATCGTCAACGGCTTCATCAACACGGTCATCACCTCCATCGAGCGCCGCTTCGACCTGCGGAGCTACCAGAGCGGCCTCATCGCCAGCTCCTACGACATCGCCGCCTGCATCTGCCTGACCTTCGTCAGCTACTTCGGGGGCACCGGGCACAAGCCCAAGTGGCTGGGCTGGGGGGTGCTGGTGATGGCGCTGGGGTCCCTGGTGTTCTCCCTACCGCACTTCGTCACGGACAGCTACAAGGTGACGGTGCTGGACCACACCGGCCTCTGCTCGGACAACCAGACGACGCCCTGCCAGGAGAGCAGCTCCAGCCTCTCCAGCTACAGGTACATGTTCATGCTGGGGCAGTTCCTGCACGGCATGGGAGCCACGCCTCTTTACACCCTGGGCGTCACCTACCTGGATGAGAACGTCAAGTCCAACTATGCACCTGTCTACATCGGTAAGTCCGGCCGGCCTTCATGATTCTATCACCTGTCACCGGCTAGGGGTGTTGTTTTTCAGGAGATGTTCCCTAGAGATTTGGGGAAATTCAGGGCGTTCCCATTTTAAAAAATAAGCACACAATGTTTTTACCATAATATAATCACACTGCTGAAACACCTATGAAGAAGAATTCCTCAGGGGCACATAAAGCAGTGACTCAATTGTCCACATGCGGCTGGAAGAAAGAATGGAAACATGCTTCTGTGCCCATTCTCTTGTGAAACAATGTGGTTTCTCAGTTATTTATTTGCTTCAGAGGCTGGACGCCACATTTCCATCTGCACATGTGGCAGTTCACAGTGTGCTGGAGCGTTAGGAAAACTCCTTTTTAATACGTTTGTGACTTCGGGGGCGGGGGGGTGTTAAAACTAAAGACTTTTTAAAAAAATTCTTGACTCTTTCACATTTTATGACCTCTCCTACATTAAAGCCGCTCCCAGATAATAAACCACATTTCACCACCACTCCTACCAGATCGATACACTCATTCTGAACTGAACTTCTCAGATGATTTGTGAATAATATCCTCATTGTGATTTAAGGCGATAGGCGGCAGCGTCCTTAAAACCAGTGAGCTAACCTGCTCATGATAGCATCTTTCAGTGCAAGTTAGAATCCTTACTTACTCTTTTAGCATACTGTATATACTGTAATTTTAGGTGTTATAGTATAGAGACCTTCTTGATCTGTTAATAATGAAAATACTCTGCAGATCAAGAAGAAGAATCAGTATTCAGGCAGAGTTTGTCATTTACTTTTTTGTCGGAACCTCAGGCTGCAGAGTAAGGTCAGCTGAGACTACAAACGTCCCTCTGTTACAGTGTGCAACTGAAGACTCTCGCGTGTGAATGGTGTTTTGAATAGCTCAGGCTGAGGGACTGCTTTGTGATTGAGCACTAGATGTCAAATATCAGTTATAGCAATACCCTCGCCCTTCTTTCAAGGTTGATGAATCTGGTCTGATTGCCCGATGGAGGGCAGCTGCAGCATGCACGCTCCCTGGCAGTGCTGGATCAGATGGTCTCCTGTTTTGTGCCCACCTGGACCGTGCCACTGTGGTGTGCTCGCCCAGCACTGGGTGCAGGCAATGCATTTCCACTGGGTGGGCTGGGGACTATATCCCGGCAGGTTGTTCCACAGTCTGCTTTAGGCAGGCTCCACTTCTCTGTGTTGACCCCTGATCCACCATGGTCCGCTCTCAGGAGGAGTTCAAGCCTGAGGCATTGAGTGGACATCCCTAATGTTAGTGTCTGAGTGCAGGGGAATTCAGGAGTTAAGGGCACAAGGGAACAGAGGAGTCATTCGATGTATCATTAGGGAAGTTCTCATTCCCATGTGCAACAGGCCTTATGTTTGTGTTGATGTGAGCAGCTGAAGATAGCTGTTGTATGTCAACTGAGTTTCCAGTTGTTGTATTTTGGTTTACAAGCCTGTGTTATCTACTTGCAAAACCCTTTCCTGGTGCTGTAGCAATCTTACAGCATTGTCTAACCTCCATGATGTCTGTCCTAGGGTAATCCCTTGGGGAGAGTTTTGTTTTGGCAACAATGAAGACTTTTTATTTTAGCCCCGAGACAGATTGGGCCTTTTTCCCTTTTCTGTTTATAACATGCATTTGTTTTTGTGCTAAAAGCTAATGCAGTTTAAACTCCCCTTATTAAAACTTGGATTTTGTTTTTTAATCCCCTGAGGTCATAAAACATGAAATACTGTATCTGCCAGTGAGGTAATCCAACAGTGATAAAATCTGACAGGAGCCACATGTACAGAACAGTAACAAAGTGCAGTGCTGTACGTGATGCCTGAACTTTCCTGGCTCATCAAGAAGCTGTGCTTGTGCACCAGCCCCACCTACATGCAGCATACTTGTTTCTCATAAATAGACACGTAGTCAGACACCAGATAGACCGTTTAACACAAAAACAGTTTAACTCTTAATACAACACACATCAGTACAGAGGGCAAATACTTCATCTACTGAAGACCTTATTTAGTGCAACCACTCTGTTCATGTCTACCTTGGTTATGTATTTTCATCAGGAGACCTGAGATTTTGGGACAGTTTAAATAATTAGATAATTTAGAATCACCGAACAAGCTGCTAGGAATCACAACCAGGCTGGCCGGGCTGTTACCAAAACACTGCATGTGAAGTGTGAAGCCTAACAATTTGACTTGGCAAAGATTCCCAGCATTTTGTCTCGCAGAAAACAGGCTTTTAATTGACTGTTGAGTTTCCGGGCCTTTTCTGAGAAGTAGATGACTGGCATCACTACTGCCTGCGTCTTAGACAAGAAAACAAAAAAAGGTCTCAGTAAGAACTTGTAGCACAAAAGTAACTCTTAGCTGTAGCCATGGAAGTGCTGGTTTAAATAGAAGTCTCAGTTTAAACAGGCCAGAAGCGCTTTTCCTGAAAGAGTCAGTAAGCCTTACAGTATATTTATTTTTGTTGAAGTTCTTCAAACACTGCAGTGTTTAGAACAAACACCATTATGCCGATTTACATAATTGCTCAATGAGGTTGAAGTCAGTGCTGCAAGAGTTCACTTCTGAAACCATTATAAACCATTGTCTCTTATGTCTAAGAAAGTCTGAATTTAGCGTTATCATTTGTTACAAACCATTTGAAAAAAATAATCTTTAAAAAGTACCTTCGGGGAACTGAACAAAATTAAGAAGTCCGATCGAGGAAAGAGAACTGGAAACAGACAAGAGGAGTTCCAGAGAGCAAAGTGAACAATGTGTCAACAGAAAATGCAAACCTAACGTACAGAAATAAGCGTCGAGAACAGGTGTAAAAATAAACGCAGAAGCGGGGCTTGTAATGCTGTGAGACTCATCAGGCACGGCAGCTTCCTACTGTTATTTTAACCTCATGGTCGGTACGCAGAGACAGTCACAGCATCAGTATAATCTGGTGCTGAACCACATGTGGTTATGTATGGACCTCAAGTAGACGAATGTTGAAATCCATCAGGATATTTGGCCTTTTTACCAACAGGCCCATTCAGAAACATTCAGCACATGACATGACTAGTGACACCACCAGTAGCCAGACTATGGTACTTGCAGTAGCCTCATCCAGGTCGGATAAAAGCGTGGGATGTTTTCTGTGCATCCGAAAAAGATTAGATTGACCTGATCTTTGCAGCGCTAAGATAATTTAATATTTTATTGCATTGCTATTGGACCGATGACTGAAACTAATCAATAAAATCAAACTTGGACCTGGGCTTATTTTTGCTCTCATTGAGAAAAGAGGTTAAGATGTACAGTACTGTATATGAGTGATATACGAGTGCTGTAGCTTCATTCACCAAGAGCATCAATATTAATATTATTTTAATATTAGCAATAAGGAATAATTGCTGTGGTGTTGCATCATACTGTTTTATACTTACTTTATTAAAATTAACGAAAACTAGTCAACAAATATCCATATTAATTTATAATATACTGATTGATAACATACTGTACAAATACAGTTTAAGGGACATCCTAGTATCCGAGTATAGAAGAAATCGGCTCGTCTGTCTCGTTTGGTTTTCAGTGGTTTATTAATCCGACAGAGAATCCACGACGCTGCTTAACCACTGGAAACGTTTCGCTGTTTTTTTTTTTAAATCGTCACGACTGCTTCTCTTTTTCCTCCTGTAGGAATTTTTTACACAGCTGCTATCGTGGGACCGGCTGCTGGTTACTTGTTAGGGGGTTTCTTTCTCAACATGTACACGGAAATCCACGAAACGTAAGTATTTTCCTTGTCGTCCCGGACCCCGCCTGTCTAGATGCAACAGTGCTGTACAGTAGGTACGGTAACACACACCGCAAATCGGGCCCGTCTCATAATTAGTTCCTGCAGGCGCACTGGTTCATTTGAGGGCAAGCTACTGTTTGTGAAGGGAGGGCTCTGATTTGCCTAGGCAGTGCCCTCTAGCGGCAGAATCAAAAACACGCTGGTCCAGATATCCTGCTGCAAGACCGCATTACCGCCAACAACAATCGTTTAATTTCATAAGCTCTTGTGAGAAAAGCGCTGTTAAATAGTGCGCGAATCATACTTCAGAGAGGAGAAAAAAGGAAAACAGAAAAGAAAAGCACAGATCAGTGGCCCTGTAACAGTAAGAATTCAACTAAACCACACATTAAATGCCTTAGACAGATTTTTAAGTGAGGTTTAAGAGAGTCCTCAGTTACTGAGAAGGGTTCCGGTGTCTAAGGTGAGTTCCTCCAACACAGCATTGCACAGAATAAGGCTCTGTCATCCATTGTGTGTAACCTGGTTTTCGCAGAATGAGAAATATAGCCTGGTCTTCAGCTGAGTAGAAACACTTATGTCCAGAGTGTAGAGCCTGGTCTGTGGCAGAATGCCCAAATCATATGATCTCAGATTAAGAACTGGACTAAACTCCTGAAAACACCTTAAAATAATCTGGAGCTAGATCATTCAGTGCCTTATGTGTAAGAGGAGAACCTTAAAGTCCATTCTAAGTTATACATAGAGTCAGTGTAGTTTACTTAGGACAAGAGTTATATGTTGAGGCAGAAACCTTTTAATTAGCACATGACACGAAGACGTCTGGACATACTGTAGCATATTACCTTTGAAGATGCCCCAGCAAGTAGTCTAATTTGGATGATCCTGTGCTATAAACGAAACCTTGAAAGGCTGTACCATTCTGCACAGGAGCTGTATTTGTAGACCAGCATCTAAGAGATGAACTACTGCTACACTTACCAGAGTTGCAGGATTCTTTTCAGTGTAACCAGAGGGTATAACCTCATTCTACAGTAATTCTTTCAGTGGACATCTGGTAGGTGCCATGTTTCAGTTGGTGAAAAGACATCCATTTTCCAGTCAATAATAAACTCATTAAGAGTCAGAGCCTTGTTGTTTACTGATCGAGTATCAAAAGGAGCAAATCTAGTAAAGTCCTTACAAAAGAGAGCTTATTTTAGAGCTTAGATTATGAAAGAGCACATGTTGCAGTTTGGGGATAATTATGCGAATAACCATGATCGATGCCACAACTCTCAAGTGAACCCTGACACCATTGGGACAAAAAAGCACCAATACAATTTTAAGAAAAAATATTCTAGAAAATAAACTGTGTCTAGCACCCTTGTGATACAGGTATTTAGGCAGAACTCCCAAACTGCAGCTGTAGTCAAGGCCATAAATGTAGGTCATAGGGGTCGATAATCAGAAAACAGAATAAGAGATCACACGTATTGAACCAAAAATTCAAAGACCTCTGCTTGTCCACTACTTGGCTCACGTCCACAAGCCTGCAAAAATTATATTCACAGACGTGACCCATGATCCAAATTCTTGTGCAATACTGCCCCCAAACACTCATAAACTTGTGGAAAGGAGACAGGAGCCTATCGGTGTCAAATCCCATGATTCTACGTCCAGCTCCCCAGCTGTCGGGGGCACTAGCACACAAACTGTGCCCCAGTTCCCCGGCTCCTTCCTGCTCGCTTCCTGCAGAGGGAGAAGCTGGGGTGTAGTAGGGCTGCAGTCGCTGTGTGCAGGCTCAGGGAGAGCTGCAACGGGCTCTTCTGGAATGAGGTTTGATTGGGCTGGAGGGGAATGGGCACCGAAGGGTTGGGTTTATAGACTCGTCTGTGTCCTGCCTCGGCTGAAACCCCCCCCCGTCCGCCACGTGCTGACGCCATGCTCCTTCCTTCTTGACCTGTCCAGGACGGAGCTGACCCCCGAGAACCCTCTCTGGGTGGGAGCCTGGTGGATCGGCTTCCTGGTGGGGGGAGCGGCTTCTCTCCTCGTGTCCATCCCTATCCTGGGTTATCCCAGGCAGCTGCCAGGTACCCGGCCTCTCCCGCCGTTCCGCCACCGCGGCACCGCTGCAACGAGCTACCGATCCCCAGCGCCACAGGTGCAAACTGTTCCCGGCGGAGAAAGAGCTTAGTCGCACCATATAAAGGCTTGGTGGGTTTGTGGATACAAGGGCGTTCTCCTCCTTTGTAAGTGTGAGGAGTCTGTGCTCACAGGTCGAGAGGATAACAGTTGTCCCAATGCTGTAAAATGTACTGGTGGTTGGTAGCTTTTCCGTCCTCCAGAAATGACCCTTTGTAGTGCCCGCAAGCCCAGGGAATCCGTACCCTCGGGCTGTGTTTAGCTCACTTTGCGCTCGTGCCAGCTAGCTCCTGACCGGCCAGCTCCTGAGCTGTGATGACCTGCTCCCTCTTCTCCAGGATCCCAGCGCTATGTGGCCATGCGGGTGTCGGAGGCTCACCAGCTGAAGGACGGCAGCCAGGAAACGGCCTTGGACCCCCAGTTTGGAAAAACCGTCAAAGATATGCCCAGGTACAGCACTGGGTGCTTCTTTACACAGAGGGTTCAGCCAGGCGGCCGCAGTGGCAATCTCTGAGGCTGGACAAACTGGTACACAAGCTCTCACTGCCTTGCTCTTCTAATGCAGTGTAATCCCTTGGTCAGCATCATTAAATCACCACACTCTTTGGCCTGGTTGAAGAATTACCTCCTCTCTAGGGTAAAAGGGTGAAAACCACACCCTGAGAAAGATAGAAAGTTCCTACGTTTGGCCCCAGCTTCCATTATGGCATGAAAGCCTTCCAAGGTACAATGACAGGTGTTGTGTATGTGAAGTTCTGATGGTTTTGGTCTTTAGCTGAATGACTGTTACCACATCTCAGGAATGATAACCTTTATTGGTGATCAGTAAGATCATAAGACTGTTTTAAGCAAAAAATCATTCAGCCTGATACAGAAGCCATTTTTTAATAAAGGAACAAGTAATTTATTCCATGCTGAAAAGAGAAGAAAGAAAACGCAACGTTTCGGCCGTGGAGCCTTCTTCAGGTGTGAGGTCCTGGACTTGCCTTTGCAGAACTCTCCTTTCTGTTCAAGCAACTCCATCGTAAACATTTCCTTTGTGCTGCAGAATTAGAGCAGAGCTGGAAAACAGGCGGTTCAGCACAAGTTCTACATTTACAAACCAGAGCCAAACAGAGTCTTGGCACACACCACTGATGATATTTTTTCCAAAAGCTTTTTTGGACACTACTAATGTTTATAGTGGCTAAAAAACACAGGTTTTTAAGTCCGAGCTGGGTGATAAGGTGACTTTAATTTTTAGAAGAATCTAAGGGTCTTAGGAAACACAGTGAGTATTATGAGAAGGTAAATATATAGGTATTTATGTTTTTAGATCTTTGTGGAGTGTTCAGAGGCTTCACCTGACATGTTTCTGGAAACCCCTAAACCCTGTGACGGTCCCAGATCATCCGTATGTACTCTACAACACAGACCCCAGACTGTACACCATATCCCAATTTTAACCGCACTTGATTTTAATTCTTTACCTTTAAACAAGGATACATCAAGTGTGTCCTTATGTGTTTATCTCCATTTTAAAATTTGCTTCGATGTGTGGATGAGTCCCAACATAAAATAACTTGTCATCTGTCGATGAGCTCCTTTTCTACTCGCGCGTAATGCCCTTCCCTCTCCCCAGGTCCGTGCTGCTGCTGCTGAAGAACCCCACCTTCATCTTCCTGTGCTTCGCCGGAGCCACAGAAGCCACTCTCATTGCGGGCATGTCCACCTTTGGCCCCAAATTCCTGGAATCCCAGTTCAGCCTCAGTGCCTCAGAAGCAGCCACGTGGTTTGGTAAGCGTTTGATTTAAAAATAAAACTCCTCAATGTACTGGACAGCGACAGGCTTGCTTCTGCCAACACAGCAGTACGCTCAACAAGTATCATACAACCACTGCCGAAAAGACCTGAAGGAGGCAGGCAGTAGCCTGTAGCCTGCTTTCTTTATGCAAGTGGCCATCCTATGATAATATAATGCGTTTAAAGACATTTTGCTTCTTTCAATAGTAAGTGCGCTTCATTATGTACAGTACTTGTGCTGAGGTCACCCTCTTCTTATTGTGCCTGTGTCCCCTGCCCCCCCTGCCTGGTTCTGCAGGCTACATGGTGGTGCCTGCCGGGGGAGGGGGCACGTTCCTGGGGGGCTACATTGTGAAGAAGCTGAACCTGCGCTGCAGGGGCATCATCAAGTTCTGCATGTTCTGCGGCGTCATCAGCCTGCTGGCCATCTTCATCTTCCTGATTCACTGCCCCAACATGCCCATGGCGGGCGTCAACGCCCCCTACTTCGACAGGTGAGACGGGAGGGGCGCGAGGCGTGGCGGCGGCCTGGGTCTTGCACATCCTCGCGCATCGGACGGGCAGTCTTCCTCCCTCCGCTCCTACACCGCCCCCCACGTAGTCAACTGCTTTCGCGCAGCACCCCTGAGCCCCAGGAGCACTAGAGGGAAAACGGAGGCAGGGTCCCGCAAAGTGCCAAGAGCCGCTGGGCCCCGCCCCCTTTGTCTAAGGGTTCGAAATGCCAGCAGCGCAAGCGATGCGAAAGCCCCGCTTGTGCACGTCCGTTGTATGAGGAAGGGTTATTTCCAGAAAGAACACGCCCAAACGACGGAAAACAACAGTGGCGGGGGGGGGGTGTAAGAACAGGGGCACGCTCCGAAGAGAATGCCGAGGCGGAGAAAATCATTAATCGCCAGGGAATTTTAATTTCCGACGTTTTGGATTTCGGAGATAACACGGCGACTTCAAGAGATGAAATGTCAAATTCACCACCAAGTAAAATGAAGATAAAAGCCAAAAATGGGGCCAACAGAAATATTGTGACTTGGCAGCTGGGCGATAGCTACGAAGAGGGCGAAGTTCATTTTCCCAGCGCTGAGGGATTGAGTAGATCCCTCCTGAAATGATGCCCTGGCAAACACAGCAATAATGAGTACTGTAAAGTCAAAAGCTGTTTATGTTCAGCATTAGAAGAAGACATCTGGGTCAACTTGTTCTGTGTAACGTAAGACCACTTTAGAACAATGTTTTCTTGTCCATGGTTATTGAAACCGTTTCACTGTTTCTAACTATTGAGGCACCCCCTTACAAAAATAACCAAGTTTTCTTTAGAAATGTCCAAATGCCGTCTTGACACCCATAGGAACTTATGGGTCTTCTATAGGTTACTTCCAGGTGTTCTTTAGGGTCTCCACATTCGCGAGGGTTTGGTGCAGAAAAACGCTAAATTCATGGATCACCAAGGCCACTCCTAATGTATACCGTCACATAATGTACTACAATATGTAGTTAAAACACATAAGTAGCCCTCCCTCTGAATCCCTTCTCCTGTGTCTCTGTGTGCCTCCGCAGTGATCAGCACTCCCCAGTGTAGCACAACACTAAAATAAAACAGCCAGAGGGCCTGTAAAGTCGTCTCCAGCCTGTCATTCTGCTGACACAGAACCTGGAGCGTTGTTATATAAAAACAGGCGCGCGTTGAGATCTGGACGCCGGGCAGTGGGTACTTGGAAAGATTCCTCTCACGAGCCCAGTCTCTTGCGCCGCCAATCCGGACGTTGTGGGTGACAGCCTATGTCTTGGTGTCCTCCCCCTCGGCTCTCCTTCCATACGAGACCCGGTGGGCCAAACCGGATCACGAATAGGCAAATTCACGAATGTTTGGCTCGCAGAGGTCGAGACCCTACCGTACTGAGTCCATCCTTTCTCTTGAAGTTACAGCTCAGCGTCAGGCGGACCTCTGAACCTGACAGTGGGCTGCAACTCGGAGTGCAGCTGTGCGAAGGAGCTCTACAACCCCGTTTGTGGGGCAGACGGCACCATGTACTACTCTCCCTGCCACGCGGGCTGCAGCGGCATCAACCAGACGCTCAGCACGGCAGGCAAAAAGGTAGCTTTCCTATTCCGACAACGAGTGCGCTCGGTCGCACCTCGGCGTTGCCGCGGATCCCTGGTGGCAGGAGTGGGAACTGCAGCCTGGGTTCTCGTCGACATAAAATGGACTTCACTTCGGGGGAACATGCCATGAAAATACTCGGTGCCCATCGTTGTCTTCCTTTTGAGGAAATGAGAGGCATGCTCCCTGTGTACCTCCCTTTGCTTGTGTTTCTCACTCCCCTCCAGGCACCCCAGCTGAACCCTTGGAGCAGCTTCCTGGCTCATTCCTCACAATTAGGCTGCCGTTCAATCGGCGAGTTACACCAGACAGCCTCTAATACATTCCCTCTCCAAAGTTCTATCGCATTTATTAGCATCTGACCAAACTACTGAAGGGTTTCTGTAGTCAGAAGCTTCCTACTGCCCAGGGGAACAAAATTAAAAGATGGAGAGGTTGCAGCCAAGTGGAGCCCATTCAGACCATCATCAGGCTCATTTGGTTGCTTGGGTTTATGGACTAATCCAAGAATTCCACAGAGCTGTTTCCCAGACAATCCCATAGAGCCAGCTTCAGCCACAGGGATTGGCATTCAGTCTCCTACAGGGTAAAGAAAGGCCGTGTTTCTGTGTCCTGTGCAGAATGTTTTTAAGCTTTGCTCTCCACTTGGGTCCTTGGGTTGTTGATCTCTAAAAAGGCAATGCCTTGCACTATGAGTCCCCCTATAACCTTCTCTGTTCTGGGCTATAACATCTCAGGTCCCATTGTTTGCATGTGTCTTTCCCTTTTAGGAATCAGAGTGGTCACAAACACTGAGCACAATATTGCAAGCGAGTTCTGACCGATGCTGTATTTAATTTAAACATGACTTTCCTTGATTTGAATTCTACAACCCTAACAAGATGTGCAAGCATTTTGTTAGCTTTTTTCACTGCTTCTCTTCGCTGTCTAGATGAGGAATCTGAGTCAAACTCTTAGATCTTTCTCATATAGTTTCTTCCAGTACAGAACCACGCATTTTAAATTTAAAATGTATATCTTGGCCCACTGCTTTATAACCGGTTGCAATCAAACTGAACGGGCCGCCTGCGTGTGCTCTCTCTTGCTGCAGGTGTACTCTGGCTGCAGGTGCATTGTGGGGAACCTGTCGTCCTGGGAGCAGGGTGTCGCGGAGGCAGGGAAGTGCACCTCTTCCTGTCAGTACATGCCCGTCTTCCTCGTTTTCCTGTTCATCGTCATCCTCTTCACCTTCCTCTGCAGCATCCCCGCTTTGACAGCTACCCTGAGGTATGAGCGGAGGCCGGAGCCCTGTGGCGTTGGCGGTAGAGCGATCCGGGAGGGCTGATTGTTTAAACGGTGGCTTGCTCAGATCAAATCCATCCAGTACAAAAGGGCTGAGCAAAACGTGTTCCCAGAAGTGTCGTCTGTTAGGTGGGGGCATGAGGTCTTCCACATGGAGGCGTGGCCCTGTGTCATTTTCTTGGCCAACGTTATGGTCTGTGGTTCATCCCCCAGACACAAACAATGTGTCTTGAACCAGCTTCTCTGTGGGCCGCGGAGCATGAAGCACATTTTTGACTAATAAAATTGACAAAATGTACATAGATCAGTCTGGTTTTGCAGTTAAAACAAGACAGATTTAACAGGCAGATAAATGTCAGGTCTTTATAAGGTTGTTTTTTTCCATGAATGATTAAGATGTTATTTTAACTTTCAGACGTGAAAATGTTCATCATCATTGCCTTTGCACGTCTTTCAAGTTACAAAGGAGCACAATTTGATTAAGTTGTATTTTGTCTGGCTTCATTCTGGCTGCTAAGCTTCGCCCCTTTCTGGACTTATTCTCCCAGTTTTTTTTATGTAAAAAAGGAAAAATACGCGCCTGCTGTTTGACTGTTCGAGTACCTCATAGCCAGGACAGAACTAATCCCTGCAGCTAATCGCCCGTTGTCGAGTTTATTTGCACTGTGGCATTCCGATGACTTCCAGTCCTTTATTTTGTCTTTCCCAAAGGTGCGTTCCAGACAGTCAGAGATCCTTTGGCCTGGGGATTCAGTGGATTGTTGTCCGAACACTGGGTACAGCCTGGTTTTTACCTCCCGTTCCAAATCAAACACCCCAGTCTAGAGAAAGTTCACTAAAAACTCCATTTAACAGTCAATACTAGGAATGATCAACCAGCACATCTTTTTATTACTTTTAAACATACTGTACAATGCCTGCCCACAATCTGCCCTGCACATTCCCACAAGAAAACGAAGAAACCTTCTGTGCTGCCAAGTGAACTTTCTGATTACAGTTTGCCTAAGAAAAAAAGTGGAGTACTGCTTTCTGGGTGACCCGCGTAATTTTATTATTTTTTTAAAGTAAGCAATTTTCTAGAATTTCATTCCCCTGCTTAACCTCAGTTCTCCACATGTAGTACTTTTTAAGGTTTCACTTTCACTATAAAATTGATGTCATTTATGTCACGATCTGTGTCATTGCAGATTTAATCTAAGCTCCACCATTTGTGTGTCGACAGGGGGGATTCCCGGTCCAATTGCCTTTGGCTCAGTTATTGACATCTCCTGTTTGCTGTGGCAAGACCAATGTGGAGAACAGGGATCCTGCTACCTCTACCAAAACTCAGCCATGAGCAGATATACCCTGATAGCTGGCATCATCTACAAGGTAAAAGCACAGAGTCCTATTCTGACTTCCCTCAATTCAGTCATGAAACAGATTCAATCCTCATGAAAACTTGCATGCCACCCCCACATCTCAAGATTACCTTTGTTTTATTCATGTGTTTAATCACTGGGGTAAAACAGAACAACCTAAATGCCCTCTACAGATATAGGAGTATGTGGCACACCCCCTCCACTGTGAATTTACACTCCTCCCATCTGGAAGACGCTTCTGTGCCCTCAGGGGTAACAGAAACGAACTCAGGAAATGATTCTTCCCTCTGCAGAATCATTCTTAAATAATGCAAAATAGTTCTTTTATCTCATGAAATATTGTAGTCCTATCACAAAACCAATTTCCCCTAGGGAATAATAAAGCTTGAATTCAATTTGTTAAGAGGGTTTTACAGAAAGTATGACCACGCAGTTTGCATCAACAGTCCAGAAAAGCACAGTCAGATATTATGATCTTCAGGGCTGTGCAGAAGTAACTAGCCTAAACTGGACTTTTAGGACACTTTTCAGAAGCTAAGTTATTTAAAACTATTGTCCATTTGCAGCACATCTCTAGTCACACAGTGAAACATATTGTTCTTTACATGGCAGGAAATGAAGTTAGGTCAGGTGCAGGTGCCTACAGTATGTCACTTCCTTAAAAGTGCAGAAGATAACTGGTCTGCGTGTCTGGGCATGACACTAAGCGGAAGACAGTGTTTAAATTTCACATTTAAACTATTTACCCAAACACCTGTGTCATGGGCATTACCCTGCCGAGCGTGAAAACTGAGGATCAGTATCGGTCTGACTTCTGTCTGGAGGAAGAGCCGTCTCGTGGTCTCGGCCCCTCCTTGCACACTGTGCCTCTGGGGTTCACGCTGGCTAGCCATGGCTCTCACCAGGAAGAGACGTGGCTGTCCGATAATGG
Source organism: Lepisosteus platostomus (assembly GCF_059453375.1). NCBI lineage: Eukaryota > Metazoa > Chordata > Actinopteri > Semionotiformes > Lepisosteidae > Lepisosteus > Lepisosteus platostomus. The sequence continues at coordinate 24,292,555 of NC_142625.1, forward strand.
GAAGATGGATAGAGACAGGTTATAGATTGAAGTACAAGGACATAGCAGTACACACCAGGGGCCGCCGAAGTGTGGGGCTCAGTTGCCTTCCTGAAGACCATCTGCTGCTTACAGGTGATCTGCACATTCACAGCCGAGAGCAGGGACTCCCACGAAGCCTACTGGGGTTTGTTCCACCTAAATAGACCCAATAATAGGTTTAACTGAACCTCTTTAAATTGTTTTCAGTTCCTTAACATGTAGGAGGAGTCCTTAAGTAACCTCAAGTCTCCAACCTTTCAGTAGAAGAGAAAACCGGCAATTGACTCCAACCAAACAACTTGTTGGTTCAGTTCAGGAGCCCTAAGGAGCTCGGGTGCAATGAAACCCAGCAGGTGTGGGGGTCCCCAGTGTCTGTGGGCACGTGTTGCCCCTGGTCCTCGTATCCTTGTTTGCAACGCCGAGCACCCTCTTTCCGCGGCAGCGTTGCCTGAAGGCCCCACTGGTTTCCTCCCGGCAGGCTCTGGGGACGCTGTTCTTCTTCCTGGCCGCGGTGCTGTACTCGCCGCCGCCCGAGTCGCCGCAGAGCAGCCGGGAGAACACGGACCAGAGCGCGGCGGACAAGGAGGACGAGCCCGAGCTGCCCGAGAAGGCCGCGCCGCAGGAGATCCTCCAGGCCGTAAATACCAAGCTCTGACATCACCCCCCCCATCCGCATCCACCCCCCCTGCAGGCCTCCAGAGCGCAGCCAAGGTCACAGAGGAGACGAGGGGACAGTCAAAGCTATTCAACAGCGCTGATTTCGGAGCTCTTCGCTCTTAAGAAATCAACGCAGACAGTTCAAGACGCTGAACCTGAAAATTATTGAAGTATTGCTGTCAACCTCAGTTCCACAGACATTGTTTCTGTACTGTAGGCTTTTTGTCAAAAACGTGTGTTCTGCCAGATACTAAGAGAGCACTTGTGGCTCCATTGGCAAATCCTGTAGGCTCCTCTAGAGCCGGTCATTCACTTATATGACATTCACTCAATGTAGCCTCCTGGACCTCAAATAATTCAACAGGCCAAAGACTGCGCCGGACAATAGGCCCAGCATATCCAGTGTTTTAATTCTTTAATTTCCACTAGCAAATGTCTGCTGAATATTTAATATACTTACACACTAATACATTAACTAGATTAATACAATCACATTTTCACACTCCTCGTAACTACTGAACAAAAAAGAAAACTTGTTCTCACAGAGTGGTGTCCAACACTGCTTTCAGCACGCACCGCTATACAGTACGTGACAATCAGTGACCGCTATCTGAGTTAACAATAGCGATAACCATCTGGAGCTTCGTGAAGTACGTCATCACCCGGAGAGAGGCGCTCTCCTCCTGCTTCACTGCTCCTGCAAGACTGCTAGTGCAGATTTCCGTTTGAATGCTGCGGCAGTATGTTTTAGCACCGTCTACAATCGGTTTTCGGCTCTGTAAACTAGTGCTGAACAGCCCAACGTCCTTATCCCAGAGAGGAATGTGTAAGATACTCGCAGCCGATACGGCGTGACCGGACCTCGATGAGGACAGACAATAAGCACTTTTGTCAATTTAAAGCTGGTGGTTGACACCAACACTGAGGGCTGGTCTTCTGTTGGGTAAACTGGCGTGGTGATGGTTATCCTGTGTTTACAGGCTGCAAGCTGCAGGTCTTTTACACGTGAAATATGAAGTCAATAGTCTTGAGGCCATACAGGCCATGGATGTGTTTTGTTCAATTTTATTGATGGAAAAAGCTACAAGGTGGGCGGGCAGTCTGCACTGCTAGACAAAAATAATTCTTTTATTTCTGCTAATAATTTTCAAGGATGCCATCAGGGGTTCTTACTGTAGCTCAAATCTGCGGCAAAGAGAATTATTTAAATTGACTTTCAAATGGTAGTTGGCCTTTAAATCCTAAGCACAAATTAGAAACGCATGGCAGTGAAGAAAAAGAATAGAGTTCATATTTTACCAAAATAATTAAAAACAAATGTGTTTGATCTCCAGATAAGCTGAAATGGAACAAAACAGAAACAAAAGGATGAATGGTTTGAGAAACTAGGTATTTCATCTCCTTTCTACCTGAATCTGATAGCAGGTGTCAGAGTCTGGCGAATGAAGTAAGCTGGTTAAGGGGTGTAATTTAAATAAACTCATGATTTTTCAATAAGAAAACACTGCTGACCCCAAACAGAGCACTTTAGGCGATAGTTCTTCCCTAGTTTAAGTGACCTGTCTCTCGGACGTCCATTGCCAAAATTTCTGCCATTATGTCTTAAAAAGGTTTTATCGAAGTGCACAGAAAAGAGCAGGAAATTGGTGCAGATGTGTGCTCTCTTTATGTCTTGCTTCTTCACAGTTTATTTATTAAGAGTATTTATTTGTGATGTACTGTACAAACACTGCAGAGTACATCTTTTTCTTTTTTTAATTGGTTTCATATTTGTTTGCTAAAGGCAAGCTGGCATCTCTTCAGAGACCCTGTCAGAGTGCCAGCCAGTGTTGGCCACAGACAGCAGTTAGATGTCACATTAGGTTTTCCAAAGATGAATGTCTTATTTTGAAAACCCGAGAGCTGATTTCCAAAATCCTTTTGATCTTTCTTCCTATCGTTGAATTTCAACAAGGAGGAACAGTCAAAGCTCCTACCCAGCTCAGCTGTTTGAAGTCCTAGATGAGTTTAGACCCAAAGGATGGGGCCCTTGAGTCTGGCCTTCAGTATGACACTACAGTCCTTGAGTCTGGTCTTCAGTATGGCACTACAGTCCTTGAGTCTGGCCTTCAGTATGGCACTCAACCCTGTGTCTGGTCTTCAGTATGGCACTACAGCCCTGTGTCTGCTCTTCAGTATGGCACTACAGCCCTGTGTCTGGGATTTCATGGAACAGGAGAGCAGTGACTGTGCTCTTTTGTATTAAATTGGATACAGAAATCACTGGCCAGTGGCTTCCTTTATGGCTCAACTGGTAAAGGGTCTCGGCATGAGCTCTACGATCGGGGGTTCTCCTCCAGTCAGCACTGATGCTCCAGTAGGGGGCGGTGATGTCTGTGAGGTGTATTCCTCTCCTTCAATCGGCACTGATCCCCTGGTAAGGGGAGAATGTCGGTGAGAAACAAGCCTCTCCTCCAATCAGCACTGATGCTCTGGCATGAGGCGGTGCTGCCTGTGAGGAACATGTCTCTCCTCCAATCAGCACTGATGCTCTGGCATGAGGCGGTGCTGCCTGTGAGAAACATGTCTCTCCTCCAATCAGCACTGATGCTCTGGCATGAGGCGGTGCTGCCTGTGAGAAACATGTCTCTCTTCCAATCAGCACTGATGCTCTGGCATGAGGCGGTGCTGCCTGTGAGAAACATGTCTCTCCTCCAATCAGCACTGATGCTCTGGCATGAGGCGGTGCTGCCTGTGAGAAACATGTCTCTCCTCCAATCAGCACTGATGCTCTGGCATGAGGCGGTGCTGCCTGTGAGGAGCATGCCTCTCCTCCAATCAGCACTGATTCTCTGGCATGTGGGGCAGGTGCAGCATGTGACATGTTAAAAGACAAGGTGGACAGGCTGGAGGGGTCTGCTTCCTCACTCTGTACACAATACTGAAGGCTTGAAGCTGCCAGCAAAGATGTGAATAACACCCAGTTGACTACTGGCTGTTTCTTCCAGTTTAAAACAAAATCACTGACACATCAACATCTGAATACTGGAGATAAGGTCTCATAATTCTTGACATGGCAAATAATTAGATGCCTACAGCAGATTTAATACAGTGGGTATTTGATCTTATAAACCTGTCCTTGTCATTGTCTGTGATTACAAACTGATGTTCATATATTCTGTTGTGGCAAAAGGCACTATGTGACCTAAACAGTTCTCATTCTGTAACACCTTGTAAAAAGCAGATTGTTTTTAATGCCTTCATTTATCGTTTGATTTGAAATGACAAGTATTCTATATTTTTGTTTGTTATTTTATATGGCAACATAAATGTAATTCTAAGCATTTTTTTAAATGAAGAACTAAAATGCAGGAAATGCATGGCATGAAAAGTCTTGTGTGTCATTTTTTATTTACTCGTTCATTCAGTGTGATTTTTCTTTTTGTTGTTTCACATTCCATGTTATCCATCATATTAGATTATAAATAAGTACCGTCAGCTTTCACAGGTTTTGTAGCTGACAAACTGTCTACAAGCCATTAATTCAGCATGGCCCACCCTTCAGTTTCTTTAGAACTTGCAGCATAGGTGCAATCTAAGAACCTCGAATAAGAAATGAACCTGTTGGTGCAGAACGATCCCACAGACATGTGCACCAAGCAGTCCAAACCCACTTCCTGTGGGCAGTGTTTCAGGGGTCTCAACACCGGGAATCATTTTGCCCCCAGGTGTGCCTATTCTGTAATGTCCCCTCCTTGTTAAGAACACGAGACACAGTTGCTCATTTGATTGCGAGTGACTTTTTGTTTCAAGATTTCTCTCTGATCCTTTCTTAAATAATGTTCCAGCAACAGCCTCAACTCCATGGGCCTGAGAGTTGGTTCCAGCACCCCCACAATCCCTCTGTGAAAAGGACAGTCTCCTGTTTTCAGTCTCAAATGTCCTGAACTTCATTTCCAACTGTGTCCCTGGGTCCTTGCGATGCTGATGATCTTAAGGAGGTTCCCTGAGCTGACTCAGTTCATAACACCTTTGCTTTAGACAAGCAGTTCCTCTGGCTGCTCTCCCTTGTCCTGCCTCTAGGGGCAGCAACACCTGTCTTGTAACCAAAACCACATTTTACAATGAAGACCCTTGATTCCAGTTCAACACACTTAACATTGTACCCCAGGATTTGGGGCGCTGCAGAAGTGCCCATCATCTGTTTTTGTCGTTCGTGACAAACGACGTTAAGTGCATTTGATCATTTTACTAACCTTTCTCCTTTTCTTCCCTTTTTCCTCTGCTTCTGGACGCAGTGCTGAACAAGCCTGTGCAGCATGGGGACGGGCGGTGCCCAGGGCCTCCCAGACCCCAGCCCCCGCGGCCACGAGGACAGCCTGGTTCCAGCCAGGCGAGCGCAGGGCGGTCAGCGGCGGAGTGGGGCCGCATCCTGCTCACACGACCCTGTAGGAAAGCAAAGCAGGAATGAAGAAACTTCCAAAGCCTCTGCCTGCGGTTTGAGCACAGCACTCCGAAAATCAATTTCCCTGCCTGGATTTGTCTTTTCTTAGAGCTCCTCGTGATAAAAAAACTGAACTGGGCTCAGGGAAATGAAATGAATCAGGGAAAACACAGATGCGAGGCCAAAACATTCCAGTCCTTTTATTTTCTTGTTGCACAAGACAAGTTGTAACTAGTATTCCTTACGTGAGCCTGCCTCAATGGCTGCGTGCTAAAAGGGCTGCACCGAGTAGAAAATGGATAGATGTGTGTTTGTCTGGTTTGATAGTATTTTGGTCCAAAGCAGTTTACTGTACCGTGCGTGGCTGGAGCTGGAGAAGCTGGTCTTGGCTCATATTCCAGCAACGTTGTGCCCAATGCCGTCGTACCTCTGCTAAACATGTGAGGAAAAATGATAGGAATAACTGCGCTGATGAAAAACAGTTTTATTTGAAAAAGGGTTAAGAAAACAGGGGAGTCAGCACAGCAATTGAAATAGCAGGGTCAGGAACTGGTCTGCACACTGCACTGGCCCGCAGTGTCCTTCGGGAACAGGAGGTGCTTTCAAACTTCTTGTGTTGAGCTTTGGAAACAAATGTACAGAATCAACCGTGTGTTCAGAGGGTAGCAATTCAGTCAAAACAAAGTGTAAAACATAACAGAAGAGTCACAAGAGATTGTGAAGTAGTCCAGATTGTTTAAAATGCTGGCATTCGGAAATGCACGTTTCATTATGAAAATGACGAAGAGCTCCATCTCTTCTTCTGTTTATTATGTACTGCTGCAGGCACTTTAAATGTGGACTTCTGAAGAATAACAGTGGCAGAGAATCCTGTATCTTGTGATGTCTCTGGGTTGGTGGGTGTGATTGTCGTGCAGTGTGTGCGTGCTTGTGCGTGTAGATATTTTTAGTATTCTCTTTCCTAAGAGTAGGTGGCGGAAGATAAAAGTCACGGCGCCACTTTTCGAAGGGAAAAAAGAAACATTGCCCTTTTCCGCAAAGCTTTGCTGATCTGCAAGGCTGAAGAGGCCGGATTGATGCGAAACCGACATATTTGGCTTACAAAGCAAGCAGAGTAAAGGATAATATTTCATTGGACGTGGTACATTTTGGTGTAAAGTGCTTAGGGTGTGCAGTTAAGTGGATATTACTTTAATGATCGTGAAATAAATGTTTATTGCAGCCTTTGCCGTGGAGAGCAGAATGACTGAGGTTACGCTTGAAATAAATTCAAAGTATTGCTGCTATCTGGCTGAAAAGCTAGTCCACCTGGACAACTGTCTCTTAAAGAGAAATCTACTTTTCCTATCAATTATGTTGACGACACACATGTGCAGGTGTTTCTCCTTTTCCTGAGGACTGGCTGACAGGGAAAGTCCTGTATGGAGGATTACAGTCCGATGCCATTATAGGTTATAGATGCTGAAAGCCAATCACTGTAGCTACTTCCCTGCAACTCTTTTCAGCATGATGCAGACCCAGGATCTATCTGCCTGTAGTTCTGTGAAGTGCTTGCCAAGAGCTGCTCAGCAGTTCTTTAGGTTCTGCCGTCTGTGCTTCTCTTTCATCCTGTTTCTGTTCAAAAGGCAATTTAGTGCCATTTTAACATGAACTAGAATGAACGGCTCTGTTACGGACAGAGAACAACAAGCTGTTGAGAAGAAAAGCTGCTGTTAGCACATGCAATGTTGTTTGAATTGTGATTTTGTCTGGTGTAAAGTGTACATGCTGTATCTGCCTCAGAACTATATTTGCATCTAAAACTGACAGCACATTTGTTGGCGTTGCTAAACAATGCAACGTTTTTTTTTATGAAACAATGTTTTGTACCAGTTTGCTTAAATAAAAGTTCTTATTTAAAATGTCAAGTAATTGTAGTTTTTCAACCTCGATCCCCCCCCAAAAAAATCATATTCATGGTAAGTTTTTCGCAGATTCATTAAGATACACATCCGGGCTGAAAGCTGATATTGCACACTTATCACGATAAAGAAACACTGTTATTGTCAATGTGCACAACCAATGCATTCGTCCATGACCACTGACATTTAAATACACATCATAAACGTGCACCTACAGTACACTACACACTGGACTCACCTAGGTGATCAGTAGCCTCACACTGCACATTTCACATTTGTGTGTTGAGATTTTCCTGCGACTCTGGCAGCCCAACGGATATCGAGCTTCAGTGATCCAGGACCTTCAACATTTCCTTCCCCTTGTCCGTACATCGGGTCTTTCTTCGTTTGTTCACTAGGTGGCGCTCAAATGCCATGGTTCAGCGCCAGTCGGGGAAACTAGTTAAGCAGTGTTAAGCTACGTATTTTGAAATTTAGAATCAATGCAACGTCCAAAGGCACAAAATAAAAAAGTGTTATGCACCCTTCCACAAAAAAAAAAATGTCTGTGCATAATATTCCATTTGTGTTTTGCAGTGGTAGATCTGTGTATTTTGTACTGGATGTTCAACACACAGATCTTCCATTGAAATACACAACCGGAATATTGTGTAACTGGTTCTCCACGGTATACTGTGAAGTGACGTTTTGGTGGAGTATGAGCTAGAGGAGCAGAGAGACCTCCGCGTTATCTCTATCGTGTAATTTTGTGTTACCAGTCTGCCTAGACGATCTCTGGGGCCCGTGAATACAGTAAGTGCCTTATGGTTGGGCTGCCAGCGAGCTACTCAAAGCCGAGAGCCGTCGGTCTCCAAAGATACTTCAGCCCCCCCGGACGTCTCCCGACGAGCTCTCCGCTCGTCCAGGAAACGTGTTTCTGACAGAAGAGCTGCACAGGGTTGATGCAGGCTAATGCCCAGCAGGCCCCATCTTCCGCCTGTGAGCAGAGCAGCATTGAAGCGGCAGATTTCGGAGACCAAGGTAATGTCAGCAAAGAGTCCCACAAGCATGTGGCGCTGGAGTGCTGTATTCACACACACACACAGCAACAACACAGTCGCGCTGGCTCTTGAAGACAACCCAACTAGGGAGAACGACTCTGCAACAGCTACTGTTAATAATTATAACAAAAATAAATCAAAATCAACTCACGTTTTGGCACAAGGGGTATCAATAATGTATTTTTTTTTAGAAATGAGTTATGTTTTCCGTGTCTATAAGCACTGTGTGCGATGTAAGTTTGAAAGAACCTGTTTTCATATGGTTAATTTAGAAATGGTAGGAATTGAAATGCTTTGTGGACTGAAAACGTGGGAAAATGATTTTGGTGAATGGCACGGTGTTTAGCTGTAAATGTTGATTATTTAAAAAAAAAACACTGCACTGAGCAGCACAGTGTTACTTTGATTTCAAGACCATAAACAGATTGCAAGTAATCTGTTTTATTAGTAATTTGTTTTATTACTAATTTATTATTGTATCAGTAATAAATTCTGCTGTCTTCCATATGTAATGTTGCAATTCTGAAGCTACAGCATCAAGAAATGTCTTATATGCCCTTCAGGACACCAATGTAGTGAATAAATACTATGCGTTCCTTAATATAACAGATGAGTGTTTAGAAACAGGAAGTCCAGGTTCCTCTGTTTGCAATGCGAACCCGCTTCTAAGGCAGATACTTAGAATGACAATTGGTTCTGGCTCTATGACCAACATCGACAATTCATCTTTCACACTGAGGAATTTAAACATGTTTCCTAACAGGCACCATCTAATAATCGTGTAACAATATATAGCGTAGCACAATCGAAATTCCTATCCACAAATTCCCACTAATAACATGTCCGAAAAGCACTGATGGTTTTCATGTGACTGGGTTCAACAGAGATTACACAGACCACACCATCTTATTTAAAGCTGGCCTAGCTGCTAATTAAAGATCAAAGGGCAAAGATGAGTGTGTATCCTGTTCTTCAGAAGCTGTCCCTCGACAGCCATCGTGCTGATGTGAAAGCCAGGTCGCTCGTTTTCCTCCAGGGTAAGCCGAAGGCATTCTTCTCTCCTTCCAGGAAGAGACCATGTCAAATGCTGACCACTGAGATGCTCCAAATATAAATTATGGAATCCCACTTCGGGGCACAGTGTTGTGTTTGATTTGTGCCTTCAGACCCTGACATCAAATTAGTCCAGTTCAAGTAGCAAAGTGGCAGCTCTCGTTGAATTCATATCTACTGGTTAGTGCTGCTCTCTGGAGAGAGATGGAAAGCCAGTCCAATGTGACTGCAAAGACTGACACTTTGCACTTTTCCACTCACAATTCTGCTTAATCTTGATTTTGGAAGGATTTCTTTTTTTTTCTGCCTCACCAATGATCTGGTCAAGAGGTTGACCCGTTGATGTGAATGTTTTTCCATCCATCTGTTCATTATCTGAAATCTGCTTATCCTGACGAAGGTCACAGCAACCTGGAGACAAGCCCAGAAACACTGGGAGCACACCTGGACGAGACACCAGTCCGTTTCAAGGCTATGCAGAAAGGGAAGGTTTAAAGTAGCTGAACAAAGCCAGCCAGCATGTCTGTAGGAGGTGGAGGGAGCAAGGGTACCTGGCAAAATCTAATATGAACACAGACAGAACATGCAAACTCCACCCATACAAGCACCACCACATACGCAGGGATAACATGCAACATCCACTTACTCAAGTGAAGCCCTGAGGCTGTGGAGCTCAATGTCACGCTACTGTGCCAACCCAGAGTGAGTTAAAAATATATTAAAAACAGATATTGCTTCACGTAGTGAAATTAATTGCAGTTCAGGGTAGCAGGCAAGCAGTTTTTTCTTGGAAACAAAACATAACCGACTGCACACTCCATCTCTTCCTGAGGGATCCTGACACAGAGTGCGTGCTCGCTCACAGCTGTGGCAGGACCACACTGGTCTCCCCACTGATGTCCGATCGCTGGGCAACCAGGACTGCACGCTGCCCAGGGGCTGAAGCCAAGCGCACATGCCTTAGGGAACGGTGATGGCTCATGCTTTCTGCAGCGCTAAAGAGGACACAGGTGGCTGTGCACGTGTGCTCAGCCCCCCCGGCACAAATCGGTGTCACGGGCACATGTCCAAGCTCCTGCACCTCACTGCCCGAGCAAACATCACACTTGTAAGACCTGAGCCCAGAACGAACAAGCCTACCAGCAGAACTGGCCCTGTCTTTCTCTGAGCATTCACTTTGCCCCTGAATGCTTGCAGCAGCGAGACCAAGCTACACTAGGGAATCTTGATATTTGCACCTGGCAGTTTTCTCAGACACCGTCAGTCTCAATGACGCATTTTCTGAAAACTAACGATGGCAGGGCCGGCGCTTCTTGCAATAAGTGCCAATCAGGGGCAGCTGTCAATGCTGATGGCTAGGATAAAACAGATTAAAGAAATAAACACTGAAGCCGCCTCCTCTAATCTGAACACTGGCTTTGCTTGTATTTCACTCTTGGGCGACATTACCCGACTAGAGAGCAGTCTGCCTTCTGTACTATATTCCTAATAGAAAGCTGTAAAGGGAGAAAAAGATTAGAACCATTTTTATTGTGCCCAGGCCATTTAAATTAAATACGGAAGTGAAAATCACGAAGGCATACTGTATCTTTAACGGAACTAGGAGGGCTTACACAAGACAGCATTTGGCTTTTGACACTTTTTCACGTAAAACTGTGAACACACGGTTGGCATTGCTGGCTCATAGTTTGCTACGAATCTGAATCAAGCCAGGGGCCCGTTGTGTGCGAAGCTCGCATGTTCTTTTAGGTTATTTTAGGGTGCCCCGCTCCCAGAGATACCGTATGCTTCCCAGGGGGAGTGTGTGTGTGTGTCTGTGAGATGGACTGGCATCCTGGCCATGGAGTGGGCACACCTGCTGCACTGAGGGTCCCATTTCAGACTCTGGCTCCCCTTGACTCGCTCACGATTGCGCACTCACCGAAGACGGATGGAGAACACATCAACATTGTAGCCCTGTGAGTAACAGGACTGTGAAAAATCATTACGCTCTCGATCACCGAGATAACTTATTTCCCCCTAGAGCCCTGGCATTTAGCTATAACCAGTGGAGGATTACATTTAAAAAAAGATTAAAACAGTATGAATACTACATAGAGAAGAAAACGAGGCTTGATTAGAGGTTGAATTTTTATATAATTTCAGAGGTTTTACTGTAAATGTCTGGGTTTTTGATTTTTTTGCCATTGTTTACCTGTTTATTGTACTCATTATGCATTATGTTTGTACCGTATTTGCTCTTGGAAAAGTTAAGTCACAGTTCGGTAGGGGTTATTCTGACGGACAAATTCCCTTCATTTTGCATTTGGTTGTGATTTTGCAATGTGAATTCAAACACTCAGATGATCTGATGTCAGTATTCTGAAACGGGTGTTTACGCTTTCAGTACTGTACATGCTCCTAAATCCAAGTAATGTGCGCTTATTAAAAAAAATAAATATAACTTGTCATGTTGGGGCTTGCAGCGTCTCTAGGGCATTTTGGGGAATGTTGAGCAAATACAGTTTCCTTTGCATTCTCTTTCTGTTCTGTTTTGACTGGATTTAATTAAGCCACCACAAATTCAGCCGAAAGCACATAATCTCCAACCTTGCATCTTGAGAAAATGCAAGTAGCGCTTAATGACATCATGTGGGCTCTCTCCCTGATGGATAGCACCAGTACGTTTTTGTTGTGATAACTGGTTTTAACGCTGCTGTGGATTGGCCAAGCTTTTGGCACAGCTGTGTTTTTCTATTTGGCAATAAAACACCCCTTTGAAAACGTGTCACAGGAAATTTTGGACATTTTGTCTAATTTTATTAATTTTACCTTTTTATTTATCAGTTGGCACTTACTGTATAGCAAACACTCACTATGGTCTGCGATGGTTTGCTACAGTTTGCAACACACTTTAAAACAGTTCTGCTGTATATGCTAGGGCGGCCTCTGGCTGTATTTCAGCCCACTGGATTTCTTACTAAATCAGCAGTGAAACTCATGCTCCAGAAGGGACACAGGAACTTACAGTACAGGGAAGTGCTTTTGAAAGAAGAACAAAAGGCACTTCTGTACACCAAAGGTGGTGGGAGTGTGGAACAAGCAGCTCAGCCATGTTGTTGAAGCCGACACCCTGGCTTCCCTAAAAAAATACAACTGAGTAAGATCCATGGATCCACTACTAACTACAAATTAATAACTACTAACTAGCAAACAGGCTAGCAGCCTCTTCTCATTTGTTTCATGGGTTTCTTCACCAGTCCTTCTCTTTCCTCTGCTGTTTCATGAGGCTCATGAAATAAAATGAACTATTTCAGAATGCAACAACTTTATACTGTATGTATCTGCTGAAAAATATTCATACGTTATGGATGGAAATTGGTTCCATCCATAACATTTATTCCATTGTATTTATACTGTATGTACAAATGAAATCAAAATATTTTCATAAAGAACAGCCTTTTCAGTTCGGTTGACAAGAACAGTCCTACAGTACATCTAATATTGCTTATTCAATGCAACTTCAATCAACTTTTTTTTCCTTCATAATTCTCCTCCTCCTTCTCATTTTCAAATCCACTTTATTGGGAAGCCTTTCTGTATAATCACTTGCCCAGAGGACCCTGTAGTTGATTTACCTGTTTTTTATGAGATATAAAAGCCATAATTTTTTACCACCAATAATAATAATAATAATTTGCTTGTATATTCCACAGGATCTTAAAGATTCTTACGTATAAGAGGGGACCCAGGTGACCCACCCCTAAAGTGCAGCAGGCCCTTCTTGAAAGAAGTGATTTGTCTCTGTGCTTGATCCAAACCTCCACATCTCTTTGTGTACTTTGACTAAACAAGTGCCTCTTGTCCTCAATTTTAAGTGCCCTTCTTCTTTGTAACTTCTTAGAGGAATAACAAACCATAATTACATTGGTCTATTCTGCTGTCTGGCTCAAACACTAACAAGTATTCTATAACATAGATCATAAACTCGAATGCTTCCCTCTTCTGTCCTGATTGGATGACAGCTTAGACGCGCTGTCTGTACATTAAGGTAAAAGATGTGCCAACACTGCCTTAGCAAACCATATGACAATAAAGGGACTTCTTGGTCGGGTCATTGGATATACGACAGATTAATTCTTTTGTCCTCCTTTCTGCCCCTCACGTGTACACACTTGGAGACCTGCCGATTTCAATAATAAAAGAGGTGTGTTCTTTTCTTTTTCAGTTTCATAAATTATGGAAGCCTAGGGCAGAGACTCTGACCTCCACTTTCCTCCTTTCTTCTGTGTCTGCTGTTAATATTCAAAAAGGAAGAAAATACTGAAGATGAGAACACAGTCCTGAAAGGCTTCTCATTTAGGAGCGTGGAGATATTTTAAATGCCTTCTGAAAGAAAGAATGACATATTACTGAGATCCTTTCTCAGAGGGGATCAGAATGCCCTGTACTGGAAAGAGACGAGAATCAGAAGCAACTCTAACGTTCGCAGATGTGATGCTGTGAGGTGCACTTAATAAAAAAACACTTTGTTTTTATTATATAAATACATTTTAACACATGCCAGGTCAGATTTGAAATAAAATGCTTCATCTTTTGCGTTTCTGTGGAGAGAGAAGGTTTCAACGGGGAAGTTAAAACATGAGCAGAGGGGAGTAAAAATGTCTTGTCGTAGTTCAGGTGTGTCCAGTCCTGCCACTGGAGGGACGGTTTTTCAGTGGGTTTTCATCCCAGCTCAGCAGTCGATGAGTGAATCCAGCTGGTTGTTTAATGAGCTGGACCAGTATAACAGCATCTCCCAGCTCTTCAGGTGCTGCTGCTTTAAATACCTAGAAAATCTGTGGACACACTGGTCCTCCAGGACTGGACACCGTGCAGACACACTGACCCCCCAGGACCAGGACTGGACACCCTGTGGACACACTGACTTCCAGGACCAAGACTGGAAACCCTGTGAACACACTGACCCTCCAGGACTGGACACCCTGTGGACACACTGACCCTCCAGGACCAAGACTGTAAACCCCTGAACCTAAAAAATGCACTCGTTAAAGGTTAAAGCTGCATCATGGTTCAGACTGAGAACAGGAATATTGCTGGGGTTAAGGAATCACATGAAGCAGAAAGCGGGAGGATGATAATTAAGCAGGAATATGTTCATGGTATGCACATAGGATGATGAGAGGTCTAATTGTACAAGGCAGACTCGTCTAATGGAGAATTTGGTAAACAAATTTGCTTTGCTATGGCAACAAAGTGCAGTCTCCCCCGAAAAATTAGGTTACACTTAGACGTACATTTTGAGCCATATTACAAATAAAAAATACCACCAGAGAAAAGAACATCTTTTAATTTTTTTTTTACTTTGTACCTTGTAACCTCCTGTACTGTTCATTAGCTGTGATGTTTCGCTGTGCACAGCTAGCTCCCTCCAGTAAGGTGTGAATAAACCTTCTGAGCAAACATGGCTTTCATCAGTTCTGTTAGTTCAAATTCTCTTCTCTGCACTTTGCTCCAGCTGTTTTTTTTTTCACGGCATTGCCAATGACAGACACACACGGACTGGAAGATTAAACTCATTTTGCCAAACACTGCAGAGCTGCCTTCCAAACGTCCAGGACTGTAACCCCGCCATCCACCCCCCCAGGGAGAATAGCAGGCGGAGCTGAGGCTCCTGTCTGGATGAAAACCCCTAATTTGGTGTGGAATAGCGAGCGCAATACCAACCTTTCCGACATGCGGGTGCTCTCTGTGGTGTACAGGTACGTGCTTCAGGGCAATGACCCTGCAGCTACACCACCAGACCAAGATCTTGGGATCCATCAGCTGAACCTTTTCAGCCAGCTCAAGCACCAAGCAAGCTCAGCCAAACATCCTATTCTGCATGTCACCTACTGTAGGTTCCTCACCAGAGCTGGCTAGTGGCGAAGACTTGACCCCTGCTGTACCTGCAGCACGTCTGTGGGAATTGCACTGCACACTAAAAGGAGTCATAACAGCTAAACAACGTAGGAAGTACTTTCATAAAGTCTCATTAAAACCCCTTTAGTCTCCAAATTAGATGATAACTTGTCTAAATGTACCTCTTATTTTCTACTACATGCGCAACTTTAAAATAGGGGTCAAATGAGCAATAAACCTAGGCAATGCACAAAATGTATTCTTCCACAGCCATTCCGCTTATTAAGTCTGGCCTGTTATATTTAAAACTTGCAGCTCACATTGCAAGGATTGTCATCTAAAACAGGCATCGCAGCAATCCATTTCGAACCCCTTGCTCTTCCAAAAACAATGCTTCACCTGTGCCGTGACTGTCTGACGTCACAACGCCATGGCACGTTCTGCGGATGTCCCCAGCGGCGATGTCGCAGAGCGACAGCCCCACTGTGCAGCGGTGACACAAACAGCCACAGCAGACCTTTAACGTGAAGCATCCTCTGACACAGCCGGTTTCCAGTTGAGCTCTGCCGTCGCGTGGCGGCCTGCATTTCGGTCATTCCCACTGGCTAGTCAACACCTCTCAGTGCAACGGACGGTCTCACCACCCCTGTGCAACCAGACGCCTGGCAGGCGAGGTCCTTGTGCTCACAAGCCCCCCAGCTGAACACAAAACCCCAACTCCCACTATAATATCTGCAATGCGGCTGCGTTTAGCTGCCTGAACAATCATGACTAAATCAATTGCTTACCCTGCGGCACTAGAGGATCAGGGAAGATCAAATTAAATGTTTGTTTTAAAATTTTAAATGGGAAACCACAGCATGACCACAGTTTTACTTTCATCAGCTAACAAATCATCACCTTCCGACACAAAACATCCACAGGTCTTGCCACTTGGATTTCGGAGACCAGACCTCATTCCTCGTCAAAAAGATGAAAACCAGCTGAAATAACCTGCTTGGTTCCATTATGCTGCAACGGAACTCGGATTCCGAATTCAGAACATCAGATATAACCAACCACACTGCTGGATCTGTCATTTTCTGTCTGCAAGTATTTCCATCCAGATCATGACCCTGAGGGCTGTGGAGTCTAGTTTTTGTAATATGAGATGTACTGTACATCTCTGCACTTGTTGAAAATATTTGATTTTGATGCCGTCTAGTTTTTCTTCAAATGTGCGCAAAGCATAAAGCTTTAGTTTTTTCCTATTGTTCTTTTATTTTACATTTTGATCAATTATTTAAATGCATGGTTAACAGCAGTGGGGCCCTGGGTTCACTTCCGGAACTGGGGTACTACTGTATCTGCGTGGAGTTTGTATGTTGTCCCTGTGTTTGAGTGGGTTTCTTCTTGGTGCTCTTGTTTTCTCCTGGGAACATTTGCCCTGGTGTGAATTTGTGTGTGTTGGTGTGCCCTGCGATGGACTGATGACTCATCCAGGGTGTACCCTTCCTGGCTCCCACTGCTTGCTGGGATAGGCTTCGGCTCGCCTGCGATCCGGAATTAAAAGAAGTGCTTTAGAGAATGGAAGGATGTTTACAGTCTGTTTCTTTTTTTTTACTTTCTTGTGTCCTAGGAAAGGAGTCCCACTGAATAAATAAAAAAATAATGAAGACATGGGCTAAAAGTCTGAAAACCAAATTCAGAACATGAATAATAATGCAATATGGCAAAAGAAAAAGAATGGCAATTTGGGGAATGGGGAATACAAAATGACTCTGCACTCTCGACAAGCCGTATTTAAAATGAGTCTGCCTTTCATATTCTGTTAGCTTTCAAATAGCAGTGAAAAGAAGAATGAAAGACAAGTAAATCCAATTTTCCTCACACGTTACTGGAGAACGTTTTGCACCCAGATTATTTGCAAAGCAAGGAAAAAGCCCGTCTTTTCAGGGTGACCTAGCACAGCCTGATCACCTTTAACCTCTTGTTCAGAGTAGGAATCCTTGACTGCAGTGATAGCTGTAAAGAGTAAACTGTTGTCATTGACAGACAATTACCAGTGAGGGAACACTCAATGTTATAGCAGGAGATGAAGAATCAATGCACCTCTGTGTCAATAAAACTTGTGAGTGTTCATTATCCTCATAGAAAACACTGTTGAACAAGCATCCATTTTGTGTTAAGTTATTACTCTTGATCAATTAACGAATCACTTTGCTGGATGTGCAGGCTGTGAGACTGTGATTTGAATTACACCCAGTTGCCATTATGGAAAATGACTTGTTTCTCAATGATTTGACTTTGAATCACGATAACAATTTCATTAGCTATTTGTAGCTGTCTGAAACTGACTGTTAGCCTTTCAAATGATAGGAACTTGACCTTACACATTGACAGATTTCATAAAAACAATTGGTCATGAAAAATTGCCTGTCTAACAGTAACTGATCTTGACAGGCTATTAGGTAGATAAACACCTTCTTTCTAAAATGACAGATCAGAATACAATACAAAAATGACAACCAGGCTTTTACTGGAACAGAATGTCAATACCTTCAGTAATAACAGTATAACCATCTTACATACATTGAAGCAAAACAATATCCATTGAAATAAAACCATTTTCTTCCTTGTGGCCAATAACTTTTTTCCATTGTTCATGTGGATTGGTTTTTCATTAATAAACAGGCAAGTGCCACATTGTAGCCAAACACAGAGCACAGTTTGGCACAGTACTGTACAGGCCACAGACTGTTGCAGAGGTACTGTAGCATGCTCCAGCAGGCAGAGGACACTGCTAGCGAGGATATACAGCACTGCATATTCCGGTAACCAAAATACCGAAAAGTAAAGTACTATCTCATGTTCTTTATGGGTTTTAAGATATTTGGTCTTCCCTAATACTGTATATCTAATCTTTAAAGTGTTTCTCTACTTAACCTTTTTTTAGAGCACTCATCTAAATGAATAAATGAAGTGGTATATGTCAGTCATAGACTAACCTGTAGGTACAAACATCTGGACACTAGTGCCTTACACTATGCAAATCTCATTACCTCACTGTCTTCCCTTATTCCTTTGAGGTCACGGTTTCAAAAGATTGTTTAACGATTAAGAAATCAACGTTACACCAGATCTCACCAGAGAAGAGTCCCAAATTCTCACACTTTGAAAAATCCATCCAAACAACATTGTAAACGGTACAAGTTTATAAGTACTGAAAAGAATCAAAAGTACATAGATAAGATCATCAGGGAAAACTGGTGAATTGTTAAATAAAAATAAGAAGTGCTTGAGATTCAGAGGACCTGTTTTAAGTATTCCATATCCTGAGGGGCTCTGACAAAGCTAGCCCTCTGGACATCCTCAGAATCACCTGCACAACATGAACCAGAGCACACAAACAGAAACTAAGGGAAAGTGTTTTTAAAACACCCGAGAACTCCTACGAAGAGGAGGCACTTCTTTATGCAAAGAGTTGCAGGTGTTTGGAACAAGTAGCCCAGCCACATTGTCAAAGCCAATACCAGAACTTATCTCAAGAAACAGCTGGAAGAGATCAAGCAGATACCAGATACCAAATGAAGTGATGGCCCGAAATATCATTAGGAAACCTAATGCTACTGTATGTTCATTTTTGTGTTCCATCAATCATTATACCTATATGGCATAATCAAGCACAGCTGCAAAGGTTCTATGAAAGTAATATAAAAAGGCATGTTTTAATTAACATGATCAGCAATTATCCTCATTTTTTAACAGCCCCCCCTGTAACACTTCCACAAGTGTTTGACGAGCATATAATTGGTGCAGTGCTGTTTACCTGAGCACAGAGAACAAGTCACTATGTGACTGAAATGCACAATTTCATCAAGCGCTTCAGTCACAGCAATCATTACCTGTTACAGGCTGTGAATGCGTTTGCCATTTTGTTGGATTTATTCCTGTTGTATTGTAAGAGAGATTGTACTCCTTTTCCAGATTTGATCCATGTCTGAAAAGGCCAAGAGCAAAAAAGATGTGAAGATCCACTGCCTATTCTTCATTCTTGTTGACTGTAATCCTTCAGCCTGCCAGCTCTCAGTTTTTTCTAAAGCTGTGCTTCAGAAACCACTATGGGTTGCAAGTTTGTGGAAGGGCTGAATCTAGCAAGCACATCTGGCATAAAAACGCTTATTGATCTTTTTACAGGAGATGACTGACTTTTTAAAATAAATCTCAATTTTCTAGATGTATACTAAATGTATTATTTTGCATTTTTCAAATTTAACACAAAAGACTGGAAGGAAATGGGGACTGTAGCATTGCCTAACTACCAACACTGCGCAGTAAAAGAAGCTAATCCATCAAAGGATTAATTAGGCGTGATCATTTTTGTAGAACTTCTAACACTCTAAGGCAGATGGTTGTGAATTCAAATAAAATCTGTAGCAACAGAAACATTTCTGAAGCCCAGTCATGGTGATGTCAAGGTGATGGAGATATTTTACAGCAAACACCACTGAGAAAAATCTCAAATTAATTAACTTAATGAAGCTGAGCAATGCAATTAAATAAAGGACCCATGCTCATGTGAAGAAACAGAACAGAGGAAGACTGAGGCAGACATCTGTGTCCTAACTATCCTGTAGATGGACAAGATTTCACCCAAATTTAAATTACTGAGCCAGATGTCTACATAACCTCATCACATTTCACTTACTGATAACAAGAAGCAAAAAAAGATGCTTATTTACAGCCAATTACATCAGCTATCCCATAAAAACACACAACAATTCAAGGTCAGTGGTGATTGTGTATATTTAGAACATTTCATATCTCAACATTAAATGGCTGACATACAGAGAATTTATCTCCACAAGGGCTTATATTCAGCATGTTTTTAACAAAACAAACACTGCAAAAAGGAAGCATCTAGTGACCTGAAGATAGAAATACAGGATGAAAACATCACGTTTTCAAAATCCTTTTATAATGGCAAACTTCTCGGAAAATAATTGCACTTTTCAGAATGAAGCTTCATAACAATATTAGCTGCCAGAGATAACCTGTGTATTGTGGTTTAAAAGAAAAAAAATCAGTCAAAACCTCTTTGACATACATTAAAAATGTACTGTATATTCCTGTAAACTTTCTGTCATAAGCCGATTCACAGTACATTAAGAATGTATATAACGAGATTGTGCCACACTGAAATTGTCCAAACCTAGGTCTATCCCAAAATGAATGATACACAAAATTTTTTTTTGTTTTTCTAACACAGACGTTCAAGTGCTGAAGAACACCTTGCTGTACTGGAGGAGCTCTTGAAGACAGGATGGATGGAAATAAATGCTGTCAGTAGATGGAGATGTACTGTATAATTTAAAGCTACATGACTCGTCTGTGGCACGGGGCATTTGTTTATTAAGTCTTAGGAAAACAAATAAGGCTGATATGCTCCTATAAAAAAACAAGCCTGAGAGAGCCAAGTGAAGAGCTCGGTATTCCATCTGTAGAATTGTAAAGCATAGTTCATGAAGAGTAAAATAAATATCAATCAAGTTGCTGTTGTCTAAAGATAATATTGCAGTGTTTTTCAAGAAGAAAAAGCCTTAGACACACAGAGTAAATAACCAAGGTTTTTTTTTTTTTTTTCGCAAAAAAGGGCCATTTCACACTGTTAATTTAGGACGAAGAGTCATACGGTACTTTCTAAATACGAGCATCGATGTCTTCTTCTCTGCGTGCAATCACAGCACCTCTCGTCTTTGGAAACCTCAACAGAATTAATGTTCTCAAACATATTCAGTGATCACAGCTGAAAATTAAAATGCAGTACAAGCTACCCTTTGACAAACAAATGCTCCAGGAATGATACTGATTTAATGAACACATAAAAGTCATTCCTTTTCTTATAAGTGACTTTTTAAAAGGTCACATAAGGACGACCTTTTGTGTGTGAAAACCTAAATCAGAAAGCAGACCCGGCCTCCAGACAGAGGTACAGCAACAAAAAAAGAACATGTGGGGATCCTGTGACCTCGCACTTCTAGAATATTTCTGCATACTGCACTTCAACAGAACTATACAACTGCCATCTACACCCTAAGAAGTGCTTCTTGCTGGGGACAGCCTGACCCAGTCAAAAAGAGTGGCAAGCCAGCCACTGGGATCATTTGGAATGACATGGTGACGGCAGCACTGCCTCGCCAGTGAAGGAATGACACACAAAAACAGAGACAAAGACACTGAAACCATGTTTTCGTTTTCGGCATACTGTCCCGATTGTTTCTGGGATGTGGTTCTCTCCTCCTCTGTCCCAGCAGCAACAGCTTGTAAGACCTGTTGAATTCCCTGCAGCAACAGGTTGTAAGACACGTTTAGAAAGTTCGACCAGAATGTCAGCCCTCTCACTGTTCTCTTCCGAGAGGCTAGTTACTGCTGTGAGATGCAGCACGCAGGCCTTTAATTGAGTGCTCTCCAGCCTGCACCAGCTGCCGTTAATTGCACCAATTGCACATGAGTTATTGATCATCCCTCATTAGATATTTGGAAAATGGAAAATGGATGGTTGTGTCGTGGAGTAATTAAACTGATTGCTTCTTAAATGCAACGTCTAATTTGGTAACGCAAACAGCAATCAAGCACACAGAATTCAAGCTCTGCTAACTTGGACAAGAGGGTTAGCCTGTCACAGGAAGGATGATTTCATATATCTGCCAGATGTCAAACAGTCATCAGGGGCTTACTATAAGGTACCATGAGGTGAGAGACAATACCTTCTTGATACTTTTACTTTGTTTTTTTCTTATATATTGATACATGCAAAGGTGATTCAAAAGATGTGTACACAGAGTGTATATAGTATCATCTCTGAACAGCAAATATGGTCCAACACACAGTGTATGTGAAGTCAGTGAAGGTGCAGTACAGTATGGTCACAGATTCCACCTCTCACTATTTGCATGAGAACCTGAGAAGAGTTCATTTATACAGAACTCCTGCATTGCACAGTTAGTCTTGTGGCTGTAAATTTACCAGAGTCTGTAAAAAGAGTAAAATAAGGCGAGGAGAAGGCTGAACATTGCATGTAACCCCTATAAAACAGGGGGTCCAGTGAGGGAGACAAGAGACTTCATTTCGGGTTTAGAAGAAATAACTACTTTAATATTCTGTCCTTAAAGTGATCTGGTGAGCAGTCGCGCAAAAGAGATTATCCCAAAGGACTAGAGAGGCCTCTGAGGGATTTATTCTGCCATTAAAATGCAGATATCCTAAACTTCTTAAAGCTCTTGGTGCCTCTTCTTCCATTTTGATGTCAAAAGCCATCCAGACGTCTCTTCCCTCCTTTGAAAAATTAATATTTATTAACTGAGCCAAAGAATCATTAACAGCCAAAGAGACCAGGCTGTCTGATTCAAAGATGCGATCCCTCAAGGTGAGGAAACGCACAAGTTAGGATATACGTTTTATATAAAGTTAAGACAACATGTAATATAAAATTGTTGCATTGTAGTATTACACAATTTTGTGGATTTCATTAGGAATCTCATGGATTTCTGCAGTTGTTGTCTTAAGAACTACAGTAGCTAACCAAAAGTTGAAATGTTAAAATGGTACTGTACAAATCTTTGTATATTTTGTGTACTTCAGGCAAAGTCTTTTTTAATCTCATGCAGTTCTAGAATTAGACGTATTTTTCTGGGACAGAGAGTATTTGTTTTATGCAAAAACCCAGGTGAGGCAGTATTTCTCTTACTGCAGAAAATACATTCCTTATCCTCTCTGCTCTTTAATGAATATGTTTTTGGCATTTTCTCCTTCCTTGCATTTCAAGCAGAAGGCATAGCAAAGAAATCGGTAACTTTCAACGCAACAGTGGGTTTACTGCCAGTGCAGTAGCGAGAACTAGACCAAGCTAAGATAAATTCTGCTTATTCCAAGGTCTCTGCTCCGGGTAATCTCTGCACACTTTTATTGCTTCTTTTTTATTTTTTTTAATCTCTGCAATTCAATGTAAATTGAATTGAATGTCTTCAAGAAAGAAATTGCTTGGAGAACTGGTGTCTTTCTATCAGTAAATCACATAAAAGGTACAACTGGACAGCTGAGGTATTAAGTTCAAATAATTACAGCAGGATTACAGTATTATGGTGATACAGTAGGTACTACAGTTTTGCTTAAATAACAGGCCTCATTCAGCATGCCTTTTATAGTGATCTAACACCCGAGGACAGGATAGTCCTACTCCAGACCTAGGGATCTGGTGGGTCTAGAGTTTCCTACAAGTTTTCCAGTTCTCCAGCAAGTACTGTGCAAACGTAGTTTTTCTCAATAACCTAATGTTAGCACTGTGTTAGGAGTTAAACGTACAGTAGCATGACAACAGTGAGCCGAAGCAGAGCTTCCTATATCATCTTCCGATCACAGGGGTTTACAACCTCTTGGAGTTTTTGCCTCCACTGTAAAATTTACTTCATTTTTACCTCCAGCAACCATTGCTTCTTTAGATCAATCCATAAAATCCTTTGCTCCTGGAAAACACCAATCTCGAAATAAAGAGTTATAAAGAAAGTAACAGATAAAATGAATGACGCCAGGCCAGCAAGTGGGCCTTAAACATCTGACTCTTCAAGTTATGATATGTTTTTTGGTTCCTCTGGCACTGCCTCGGGTCATTTATATGTACAAACAGTAAATAGGGGGGCTGCTTCTGAGCAGCTTTCTGTTTGACATAATTTATTAAGACCTAATGCTCGCAGCAGTGTGTGATAAATTGGCACCATTAAGAAGAACACAGTCGTTTAGTTATAATTTATGGATATGGAGAGACAGTGCGCACAAGCAGACAAAATGCATTCAGATTGACAGAACATCCAATAAGTGTTTAGTGATGGGAGTAGACCATAGGGAGTTATGCCACACAGATTTTAAAAGCAAAATAATCATTAAAAGAGGTTCTAGGAAATGCTGAAAATGTAAGACCGTTTTCAAGTCAATCAGCTTTTGTGACTATTTTGCACAAACAAATACACATTTTAGTTCATTATGTGATGAAACATTTACAGAAATGATGTCAATTTATCACACATTGCTGCAAACATAAGTTCATCATAAATTATGTACAGAACATCTTAGTTTCGAATCAGACAGATAAAACCCTGACCCGGAGGTATTGTTTGGGCTTTGGGGCTAACAGGAAAAAAAAACAAAAACTTCAACCACGCAGATCCTATGAAAGGCAACTTACTGTAAATGTCTAAATGTATCATATTCATTTAATTGAGCAGCTCCTTGAGATTTTTATCCTTTTTTTTTGCCATGGTCATTTCTATCCCATCTCAATGTCTTCAAAAAAACCCAACATCTTACAACCAGACATGCAGCAAGGACAAAAAAAATCACGGCCAAGTACAGCACGTGCGGCCATCTCAATTCTTCGATTTAAGATGAGAAGAGGACTGCGAGCCCAGAGCAGTAACCCAGATCCCAGATTTGGATGCAAGTCAACAGTACTCTGCTGGTCCAGGTCCCAGACTTAAAATGGATTAGAGGAGAATCACACACCAAGAAAGGCAATGAGACGCACAGCGTCACTGAGAAAAATGCAGAGAGCCGCACGCTCAACCACACTCCCTCAGTTCTTTTTTCTATTTTGCAGAAGTCATGTAAAAAATGTGTTAGTCATATGAAGGGGCTGAATTAAAAAAAAAAAAAGAGGTCATTTGGAACAAACTGCAGCAGGTATGCGAGACTCTGGGATCAGGACAGCAAAACCCTGCATTAACTCACAAAATGTCTACGGCTTATAAACGGTCCACACAGAGCACACATCCATCTACAGAAGATGAAAGAGGGACTGGCAGTTAATCTCAAATACATCAAAATATCAACCAGAAACTTCAACATTTCTTTTGCTTTTGAAAGCCAGCAACAACCTGCTTTAAAAGAACACAAAAGCCTTTGAATTTTTTTTTCAGGTGCATAGAATTTAAAAGGATCTCTTTGTGCAAAAGAGAGAAAAAAAAATCATACTCTATTGACATTTCTGGGAAAATGGCTTTCTCAAATTCCCCTCCCGTTGAGCCTCCTGAATAAGGTGCTCATGCAGACGCAAATAAAACTGTTCTTTTGTACGCTCTCAGACACTGCTCTTCAATCATCAAGCTGAAACTGTGCATTTATTGGCCTTTTGTGGTTATTACAAATTATAACAAGCTTAGAACTGAGACAGCCCTCTTACTGTGATTTCTCAGTGTTTCAATTTCACTTAATCTAGGTATACTCCTTCATCAATTAAATCTAACATACAGAATTGCCTGGGCAGGATGTTTTTATATCCAGTCAAAGGAGACGTCAGCTCTCACATGATTTTGCAATGCTTAATGTATTTTCTGTGCCACAACTTTTCTAAACAAGTAACATGTTATGAAAGCGCACATGTGGAGTTTTTCAGCTCACTGGGGAAAAACGTATTAACCGCAAGTCAAGTAAACCAGTCTTTGGGTAAGTATTAAGCAGAAAATATTAGGAAGCATTTTTAAAACAGAAAAGATAAACACTTCCTTTGATGACTGTACTGGACTCAAAAGACTTTGCTTTTCTGTTCCCCAGCGTTCTTCAGACATTATGGTGCTTCAAAACACACCAAGTAGTAAAGGCACAAGGAAATCCTGGCAGTTGCAGAGTCTCCACCCCGGCCCACACAACAGTCACTCACGGTTGATCCTCCTGTGCTGTCTGCCTCCTTCTCAGTCTCCAGACACCTTTTCTTCATCAGAGAAGAAAAGCAAAGACAAAACTGGTTTTTAAAGTCACAGCAGCCAGAGTGCTCTTTCACAAAGAAGGACCGTCATGTTTGATGAAGACATGATCTTGTGCACATCTAGTAACGAGAAGGCATCTCTGTAAACTTACTGTATGTTGCTTTAGATAAACATGTTTATCTTACATACTGAAGGTTAAAAAACCGTTTTACTAGAAAGATGCTTGGAACATCAATATGGCAAGTACAGTAATTGAATTTAGATAGAGGAGTACAAACAAGCATACAATATAAATGAAGTACTACAGTATAAACAATAAAATCATAACACATATACATATAGACTAAAATGCAACAGTGCAGAACAGTACAGAATCAGCAGAAGAGGTAAGACTGAAAGACCTGCAGCCACAGGTTTGATTCACTTTCTGTGCCCGCCTTTTCTCTGACTTTCAGGACCAGCTGGTTGCAGGACTCCTACCTGATCCTCAAGACTAGAGGACCAGGACGTCCCAACCTCTTTAAGTCACAGAAGATCCAAGACGGCCAAATTGTAGAGGTTCATTAGGGTCACTTTATGAGCAAGGAGAGAAAGCATGTACTGTACAATCAAGATCTGCAAAATCACAGCTCACCCTATAGCTGTAATACCTAAACAATGCAAAGATGTTTAGCAAAGATACATCTATATTTCATTCTCATCTTTGGTGTTTGTCTTAATTAGAGAACTACTAAAAAAAGTGTCTTACTTGCGATAAACCTTCTACCAATTTCAGCTTCACACATTTCAGACCACAACACCAAATGCCCACCTTGTCCAACTGTTTCATCCACTCACTTCTGCAAATGCCCGGCAAAGGATTCATTCTCAAGCGTCCCAGAGCTGCACTGTAATGCCAGCTGGAGAGGTGAGAAGAATGCCTTGGTAACAGAGACTGAATGAAGAAAAATAAGACAACTTCCCATCTACTGTATATCACCCAGTACTTTTCCTTAGATCAGTACAGTAAATGCTCTGGAGACTTATGGACGGCTAGCTTGATCACTGCAAAAGGCAAGCCTTCAACATAAACTGACTTGTTTCTATACAGAGGAAAAGACAGGCACCTCACAGTTACAGCACATGTTAACTTTTGGCTTTCGTCTTGCGGACAAAAAACATTTTTCCCCACAAATGTCCCTACGTTGTTGACTCCATTACCCTGACTGCAGCAGATTTTCAGATGAAGTTCTCTCTTGTTTCTATTGCAGTTTTTGCAATGCATCTGGCAATAATGAAAGACTTTGGGATGATTTAACCACTGGGTGCCTCCATTATAGCAAGTACAGTGCCTCATTAAAGAACATTAGTACTTTAGCACAGGGCTCCTAATGGATTGACACAGCAGTGACAAGATCATTAGAATTACATTGCTTTGTTAGCTGATTTACTGAACATCAACTTCATCATTTTTTGACTGCTCTGCACTTACAGTAACTATGTTCTAAAATTTGCTATGCCAAACTAGACATCGTCAACGAAAAGGCATCAAATACTAAATGCGTAGTGTGCTTTACTCTGATTTGATTTGTAGGTTGTAGAAATTACTCGGATAAAACTGAAAGAAATTGTTGACGGAATCAGACCAGGTTGAAGTTGAAGGAAACGAGAAAACAGCTCACTTAAGGGGGTTTGTGTACTGTAGATAAACTGTGTGGCGACTCCTGTCAGCTCCTTCCATATCATTATTCCACACAGACGGCACGCATGCTGTGCTTCACACACAACCTAGGAATGAAGGAAGACTCTCAAGTTTTTCCATCTTTCATTTGAAGGACAACCCCCACCGACGTGAATGGCAGGAAATAAGTCCACCAATATAAGTACAGTCCTCACTAAATAAACATCCACTCAGACACGCAAGCAGTAACACTGTGTATTAGAAACCAAAGGCAAAATACAAGACCACAGGAAACATGATTTACCCATTCTGAACTTCATCGATTTTAATGTCTAAGTATTTCTCTTGGATAAGTGTTAAATGACAACAACTGTCACAGAGACCCCGGTCCAAATAGGTGGATTGGACCATAAACCTAATGGAATTACCTCCTATAAAAATCATCTGCGTGTGACACCGCCTGTATGAGATGCAGAAATGATCCCTCTCTCCTGCCACTGAAATCATCAGAGAACCTGTGTGCAGCATATTTTACAGGGCACCACGCTCACATTTCCCTGAGAACATTTTCGCCAAGTTTTTGAGATGAACTGTGCTGATGCTCCCACAAGCCTGATTTGTCTGCCTTTTATTTCAAGGATGAATAAGATGCTGCCTAAAAAAACCCCCCCAGAAACTCTAAAGCTTCTGGTATTAGTTATTTCTCTTGTAAGCTGCACAAAGAGAATTAATTTGTTTGGGCTTTTGATTTGTGCTATGTAATCTGCTCGCATTACCTTCTACTGACTTTTGCTTGAAGCACTCTACACAGCCCTTCTTGCAAACTTGGTAATTACTGTATATTTTTCCCCAGATAACTGCTTTATTATGGTTCTACCAAGGCCACCTAAACAAGCTACACTTCTTAATTCATGTCCTGAGTGCATGTCTTCTGGCTTGCAGAATTCTTGCAAATGACTGTTTATTGTCTCTGTAGATTTCTATGGCTTTATAGTTGATTCCCTGGCTCTAGAAAGCAGAACACAGTGAAGGCATCTCCAATACAGGATTATACAAGCTGAGAAATGAGCACCCAGGAGGGTAGGAATTATTAGTCAATCTGAGACTGTGCTCTCTGCGTAGATGTGTTAAATGGCATTTCTGGAGACCAATGTGCCTCCAAGTGTCAGAAGGGAAAGCTGCGAGGAGGATGTTTGTCAGTCATTTTCAGTGTTGCTCTGATCCCTGGATTTTCCAAACTAATCTCTACTGAAAAGGGAAAAGTAGTGATTAGGCACAGGTCTCTTGCCATGTTCTAGAGATTAATTAACCAGTACAAACACAGTACAAAGTACAAGGCACAAAAAGAGATTTTTGACTGTATGTCAAAAAGACTTGGACCATGGAATATAATAGTAACAATCCCACAATGCTGCATTCTTTGAATTGTTCTTTTATACAGTAAGCGCTTGGTAAGTCAAATTAAATAAATCAAGCTCTCCTTTCTCTCCCATTACATTGATTGTTCTGTGGCATTAAATGTCTGCAAACCTGTAAAAATCTTAGCGTTTGGTGAGTGAATTCCAGTTACTCTTGCTGTCATAATCTGAACACCCTCAGCAGTAGAGGTGCACAAAACTGAAACGACAAACAACACGAAATATTGAATAAACTGAAAAGATGTCAATACAGCTCAAATTTTGTTTAGCGGCACACATTGCTGCCTTTGATTCATGACACCTGCTGAAATCTCAAAATGACTAAACGAGGCAGCTGATCATAAGTAACTCCACCCAGACCTTTGTGGCAAACCTGGTGCTGTAGCTTTCAACGCGCTCATGCTGAGCACCCTCTGCTGTGTGCACACCGCACAGCGGGGGTCGTGGGGCCGGGCTGAACTCGGATCAAAACAATTCTCATTCGGCAGGCTTTGACCCTCAGGGCAAACGGGTCACCACGAGGAACACACTCCCCCGGGGCTGTGGAGGACTGCGCCCAGCCTCATGCTGCTGAGTGAGTGAAGCCGGGGCTGGCCAGCGCAGCATCCTCAGGAGGGCGCTGTGACCGTGCGGCGTTCCTCGGGGTCACATTGGTGAACCCGACCAAATTCTTCAGTGCCAGGGCAGGTGGTTTACTCGATAGGGCTGCTGGAATAGCGTCAACCAGCTCCTTCATCATTCGTAGCAGCGGCCTCACGACCCAAGCAGCCGGCCATGAGGGGTCCAGACATGGACCCAGACACTGTCGCCTCGAACCTGGGTCACAACAGACAGAGCCGGTTTACCCGGCCAGTACAGATTCCAAAATGATGGAGGGGCCAGGGAGGGAGAATTCTAAAGTAGAGAATCATTGAGGCATTTAATGTCAAATGAACGGATGTAAATTGCTCGCCCTCTGATATGTCTTCTGACTCATCTGGCTGTGCCTGGAGTACCGTAATTACTGTAGCCGCCGGGGCTGGGAAGGCCGGGGGACAGGCCTGACAGATTAACGAAGCAGTGAAACCCTTTGACGTACGGAGTATAAATGGTATCAAACACGGGTGAAGCGATGACTCATTCGTTTTTTTCCCCATCCTTGACTGGACGCTGGAACACTGCTGGTTTCAACTCACTGACAGCCTACTGTGGGCGGTGAGACAATAAAAAATAAATATTATAACCCCCACCCCCCCCAAGGTCTTTTTTGTTCCTGTTCTGCTGTATTTCACACTTTGGTTTGTCCTATTCCCGTGAGCATCCTGAAAGCTAACCTAGAATTCCTAACCAGCTCCGGAATACCGGAATATAGTACGGCCTCGTTGTGAGAGAGAGAGCCAGGAGCCGATGGACCACTGCAAGCCGAGAACTCAGGTGTCAAGACACCTTTTCCTTTTCAGTTCTAACAAAACTGGTTCAGCTCAATCTAATACCCCCGTTGATTCAGTTTGAGAGGGGTACTCACTTGACTTGCTGTGGTTGGGCTGCAGACACCAGAGAGCTTGTGTTTGAGGCGTGTTAACAAGTTCATTTCACAGCCGTCGGAGTGATGGGCATTTTAGGTACACCACTCGCGGTGTGACTTTTTTTTCTATGTTACTGGATTCCAGTGCTTATTTCCGATCACATGGTTTCCATTAATTCCCTTTGGGAGGAGATTCGGTTAATTACAACCACAAAACTGGTCTGATCACCAACCACGATGACCAAAGTTAGTTGCTCCTGTATTCAGGTCTCGACGGGACAGATATGGTTGTCATTAGGTGACACTGGTGACTCATCCCAGTTTGACTCGCATTTCATTCCGCTAATGATCAAATTTAACCCCTGGCACACATGTTGTTTTATCGTTGCACTTCTACCACTGTCTGAACATGAGATCTTCCAACACATATTGTCAGCACATTATAATATGTATGGTATCCCAATGGGGTTCGTGCAGTTTCAGTGACAATTCCAATGGCTTCCAGAAGTCACTGAAGATCCATACCGCATTGAATTCTGCCTCATAATTTACAGACAACAAAATAAGGACTAAATATGACGTAACAGGAGAAAATGATACATGAAGAAAGCACACCTGAAGCCATATGCCCAGTTCAGTAATGGAAGAATCACTTATTTATCAATGTTTATAGGCAGATGCAGCTCACCTGTGCCACCAGACCACTCCTGCAACCCGTCACCTCAAAATGACGAATGTGTCCGTGCTCAGTTTCTCAGAATACACTTCTCAGCGAGCTAACTCACGGCTAGTTTTACACCGGGTCCTGTTCTGGCTGCAAGCTAGTGGCAGGTTAGGGCCCCTGGACCCCGACTGGAAAGCTGTGGGCTCGAATCCTGGGTGGGCTCCAGCTGTTGCATCCTGGGAGAAGGACGTCTCTCCAGCTTCCCCAGCCGAAGGCTTGACTGTATCGGTGGGTTAGCTAGAGCAATGGCCATCACAATGTACTTACTAAATTACTACTAATTCTAGTAAATAAATTCCTTAAAATGAAGCCACTTAGGTGTCTTAAATGATTAGTACTGTATTAAAGCCCCTTGCTTAGTGTACTAACATATCCCAGCTGACCCTGTGCTAATTTTGTGTCTGTGACTAAATACACTGGGTAAAGAAAGATACTGCCTTTTAGATTGGGCATTTCCCAATATCATAAATCATTGATTTTGCAATAAATATACTTACCAAAACAATTGTGGGAAAGTAGTGGACAAGATGGGAGAGACCAAAGCACTGATGTAATTTGTGGGAAACACTGACAAAGTGTCAAATCCTTCATCTACCCTTCCTGTTTCAGGGGAATGTTTATTGAATCGGAACATTTTCTATTCGTTTCTTTTTAGGCTCTATTTAAGAAAAAAAAACAGGGCTCATGTTAAATACACCACCAGGCAACTCCCAGCTGTGGGTGGCCCTGTGCTAGAAACTTTCTTTGCAAACCACCAGGATGGGGGAAGGAACGGGAACAGAGATCAGATCATGACAGAAAAGCCATTTGCTCATGCTACTGAAACTCGAGCACTAGAGCCGGTGAGTGCTCACATGCGCATTCAAACCCCACGTTCGGGGATGAAAGCCGTTCCCATCTTCACACATCAAGAGCATTTACATCAGCCTAGACGTCCTCAGGCATGCTGGAGCACTTATTCCAGCTTGGCAGGACCTGCTGGACTGGAAGATGCTCTCAACTCGTTGTCCCTCCTGTGGGGGGTGCCCCACAGAACTCACTTCTACCGCCTCCTTCTCGGCGCGCAAAGGAGAGAAATTCTGCGCGCCGCGTCCGAGATGGACAGGCAGGGTTTTCTGAAGAACAGCTGGTTGTGACCACGAGTGTGTCCTTTTCAATTCGGTATTGAAAGACAATCCCGGGAGAGCCAGGGTATTGAAAACAGGCGAATGGCTGTTTGTGTGTGTGTGTCAAGGATGAGTTTTATAATTCACGCACGCTGTTCTCTAGAAAGTGGGGCAGGACAGGTATTACAGTTGCTATGGCTAATTAGCAAGCAGTGAGGACGCTCAGCCTGAGCACGGCAGCATTCTTCCACATACCCTCAAACGGTTAAACCACATCAATCCTAAAGAGTGCTCTTCGGCTTTTAAACCGCAGAGAACAAGGTTTCGACTCTTAACTATGGGTGCTGCAAAAGGAGGTTGTGTAGAAATGATCACATTGTCATTTTTCTCCCCGGGTATGGGCGTTAAAGAAAAAAAGCGTACAAGGCCGGTATGTGAAATTTTGTAACAGTGGTTTTACTTTCAATTCAGACTTGAACACTCAAATAGTAGAGATGCTTATTTGCTGTATCGGTTAAGCCCAGATGTCCGGGGTATTGCTGGTTTGAGTCTGGACAGTCAGCCAGCAGCGAGAGGGATTTTTCAGAAAACCGGCGAAAAATTTATTCGAATTCCGCTTGCAGGGTTATCGTCGATTTAGGGCAAACGGGCACGTCTGTGACTCGCCTGGCACCTCTGATTCTGGGTGCGAATCGGCGCTCACTGTCTCGTAGACCCTGTAAGACTCACAAAGTCAAAAGAAGGACGATAGACGCCGAAAAAAAGGCGCACCTCCCGAGGAACAAAACTGAGCTCTGCGGGTGATGTTTTAAAGTATCCTTGTTGTTACAAAAACACAAATGTTATTATCCTTTTGTTACTTGGGAAAACGTGAGTTTAAATACAAATATGAACAAGAAAGCTAAGATGCCGTTGATAAGACAGATCTGAGGCAGACGCAACACTGTGTCGCCAAGTAGTAATATTGTCCTCTGTTCGCATTCGTTTCTCCAAGTACGCATTACTAATTATAGCTTTCAGGTTGAAAAAAAAACTCATCGTTGTTCACCAGAAAGACAGGGTTTCATCTTTAGATCAGCATCGATGCAACAAATGGACAGACAATTACAGTATATACCTACAGTATAAGAAACCGCCCTGCATATAGAATCGTTGTCGTTTAACATTTAATTTTTAAAGGTGTTTGCGATTCTTTGGGGGGGGGGGGGGGGGGGGGGAGGGGGGTGTATCTGAGGAAACCTGGTTATATAAAACAGGGAAACGATCAGACTTCATGAATGAAGTGGTTTGCGTCAGTGCCCGAGGTCTGAGCAGAGAGGCAGCGCGCCTCCTCCTCCGCCAGATAAAAAGCCAACTTCTGGGGGAGCGGCGCTCTGGGCTGCGCTGAACACCGCCGAGCGCTCCCTGCCTCTCTCCGCGCCGTCCGCCCCGCATTCCCCGGGAAAAAAAGGGAGGAGGAGGAGGAGGAGAAGCAGAAGAAGAAAAAGAAGTTGCCCGGCCACACAATGGACGAGACCTCCACGCTGCTGGGCCGAAACTTCTCCCGGGACTTCCAGATGCTCAGCCAGTACCTGCTGGCGGCGGCCGGGAACGCCTCGCGCCCGGCGAACGCGACGCCCGGGGAGCACGAGGAGGACAGCCTGGACGTCAGCACGGACATCTACTCCAAGGCTCTGGTCACCGCCATTTACATCGCCCTGTTCGTCGTCGGCTCCCTGGGCAACTCCATCACGCTGTACACCCTGGTCAGGAGGAAGACCTTGCAGAACCTCCAGAGCACGGTGCATTACCACCTGGCCAGCCTGGCGGTGTCCGACATCCTCATCCTGCTCCTCTGCATGCCCATAGAGCTGTACAACTTCATCTGGGTCCACTACCCGTGGGCTTTTGGGGGAGCCGTTTGCAAAGGGTATTACTTCTTGAGAGACGGCTGCTCCTACGCCACGGCGCTCAACATCGCCAGCCTCAGCGTGGAGAGGTACATGGCCATCTGCCACCCCTTCAAGGCCAAAAGCATCATGTCCAGGAGCAGAACAAAAAAGCTGATCAGCGCTATCTGGGTGGCGTCGTTTCTCCTGGCGACCCCCATGCTGTTCACCATGGGCCAGACTTACACCAACAACGTTCAAATCTGCACCACCATAGTCTCCACGCACACGGCCAAGATCGTCCTGCAGGTGAGTGAAAGGGACTTCGCGACAAGACAAGAAACCCCCCAAAACAAAAAAGTGCTTTTCTCGCACCCGAGCCACCAGCTCAGCTCCGGGCGAATCGAGTGGAGAAACACGGTGGCGCGTAAAAACAGTCGGTCGACTGTCCTAAACCTGCTCTGTAACATTCATAACACAGTTACGTAGTATTTGGGTAGTGTTATTAAACTCTAACAACGATAATAAGTCATAAGTAGAGTTGGTAAGACATTTTTTAAACATTATCCCGCGCCAAGGACTACCTGTTGCATGTTTAACTTTTACCACATCTTTAAAAAAATAAAACGATCGTCAGAAAACGCCGGCATGTACCGTTAACGTTGCGGGCAGCAGGAACGGCCCCAGCGGAACCGCACGACTCCCGGGCCCAGCCGCTGAGGCAGTGCGGCCGGCACTGCGCCACTTCCACACGGCCCGGACTCGACAGACTTGGAGAGAGCTCCGTCGCTCTGTTCAGTACGGGTGTCCTTTAAACAACCCGGTAAGAGTAAAAAAAAAAAAGTCCAGATTTATAGAAAAGACATGAAGCAGATCTGGACTGTCTGAATCCAACAGAAACACACAGATACCTCAGTACTTGACACTTATTCTTCCCCCCAAGACACGCTCTACGTGACGTTTACTGTTTAAAACGAAACGGAAGAATGTGCTCAATGGGTATAATTAATGTCATTACAGTCGAGAGTGCTTCAATTACACCTGCCTGCGCCGCGGTTTCTGGTGGTACAGTACATGTCGTGTATCGCGCTGTGTGATGGAGGAAACTGGTAAAAAAATAAAATAATCATTCTTCTTTAATACATAGAACAAGTCGTGTGGTCTTGTAATATATGGAAAAAATAGATTGGCTTACTTAAGAAATATTTATGCACCGTTGTTAGTTTTAGGTTTGGTTTTCTGTTTTCTAAAACGACCCTTAGAAGTCACCTAAAATTTGAAAGATAAAAATGTCCAGTCGTTATTTTTAAATATGTTCACTTCTCTTGTCGTACAGGAGGTTTTCCCCATTCTAACAGGAATAATATTTACCCTTGACAGATCACACCTTCTGTATAAATTATCGCAAAATGTTGGTCCCGAAAATGAAAAAAACAACAAAAAAACAACACAATTAATGCTACTGTAAGTGCGTCGAAACTGTGCTGTTAGAAGACACAGCCATCCAGCCCTGCGCAGCACAGAGCGCACTTCAGGAATGTTCTCCGGCTGGGTCACGTCGTGGACATTAGAACTACCGATTATGCGTTACAATTGCCCAGAAAGCAATAGCCACAACAATAAAACATAATATATTACAATAGATTTTACCCTGTGCAATAAGCAATATTCACAAATGCGTTCTTGCTCACAAAGTCATCCCATCACAGTGCGTGGTATGGGATACATTGCACTTTGCACACACGGGCTGGGAGCATTTCAATTACATCCACGATGTCAGAGTGTTCTGATGAGATTGTTTTAACAGATATACACCTTAACCCTGACGTGGCAGTAGGAGCTTGGCTCTGCTGTGTGGCCACCAGAGTTTCAGAGTTTGGACCGCCTGAAGTCTGCAATACAGTGGAGGCTGAGCTCGAAGCAGCATTCTTCCCCATTTTAAAACCCACACTCTGTGTGCAGGAGAGGGAAAGCAGACAGCCCGCTTGGCTCGGCTGTATTTTTCATGGGGAATGTCGGAATTGTGTTCCTGCGCAGGGAGAGATCTCCAAAGGAAAAGATGAGGTTGTCTAGGTGACAAGATCTGCGTTTCTGTTGAGCCGATGCAGGCAGGCAGCGAAATACTGTACCTTTGAAATGTTTCCAATTTCACAAGTGTTTCACTGCTGTGTTTTAATGCTCAGCGTGTAAGAAACGTAAAAGCAGAACAGTAGTGTAGAGGGTAAAATCAACTCACAGAAGAGTCTTTTAGAAGCTCTGTAACACAGGCATTGCAGCACCCAGGGGGTAGACTGCCAAATCGCTTTCACAAACCTCTTATTCAGTACAGGGACGCGGAAAAGCCAGAGCCTATCACAGGAAGCAACGGGCACAGGGCAGGGTACACTCTAGGTGGCACCCCAGTCCATCCCACGGCACACACACTCACACCAGGGCCAGTTTTCCCAGAAGCCAATTAAACTACCCAGCAACAAAGCCGGAGCACCCATAGGAAACCCATGCAAACACGGGGAGAACATACAGACTCCACGCAGACAGCACCCCAGCGCTGTGCCACTGCGCCACAAGCTCGAATCCTTTTCTACAGACAACCTTCTAAAAAAATGTCAAGATTTAGCTTTTTTTTTTTGGTGTAACTGGAATATGCTTCATTTCAAACGACTTTCCGAAACTAGCCAGTCACTGTACCTGCAGTCATGGGAGGGTGAGACCTTTACAGTACAGTAGCCACTGCGGATCTGACAAGGTAGAAGCTGGAGCTTGGACTTCTGGTGCTAAAGCATTCTTACCTGTCATTGCTCTTCGGTTACCTGCTCCTTTTTCTTGGTTTCCATGTATTTTTGAGCATTTGTACCACATTTGAATTGTGCTTTGAAGGAAAGCATTTCGTGAAGGCTGTTCTCCCTGAAGGGCACTACAGTATATACCGATAAGTTGATCGGTGATATTTTACACTGATCATTCACAGATCCACAACGACTATAGGACTGCATTCCAGTTAAAGCTATCTGGCTTCTCCAGATTCGTATACATTGCTCACTGCGTACCTACTGTACTGTACTGGAAAGACTGTAACTATCCTTCACCAGTGAGGAAAGTCAGAGAGTTAAGACCTAAGGCAGGGAATAGCACACCAGTCTAATGGTGCCAAGACAAAACCAATCAATTGGCAATTACTGGATGCACGAGGTGTCGTTAAATGGTAGACTATCATTTCTGATACTGGGTGTGCAAACCTGTTTTTATTCAGCAGAAAGGAAAATTAAAGGTACAGTATTACAGGGCAGAAGCCCCGCCTTCGATGTCTTTGTTGCCTTTCTGCTTTTTGTTGCCAAGAAACTGGTCAAAATGGCTGCTATTGTATTCTTGTCAAAAATATCATTATTCCATTTTCCTAGTCAGTACCATAAGGGCCTCCATGACTCTGAGCACTGCATTTTCCAACGAAGTGACAAGAGTTCAGTGCGAGTCTGGAAGCATGGATCTACCGGAAAGGATAGATTCTTGCAGATTGTTCATCCAGAACATGTAAGGGAGGAAGATCTACAGCTTTAGACAGCAGAGTATGAACTAGAGAAGAGTATTACTTCAGCAGCATTCATTCTGACATGAGCAAAGAAAACACTGTATGTACAGTGCCACCAGTCATTCAGTTCATGTGAATTTTCTTCTGCAATACCGGGAGTACAGGTGTGCAATTGTAAAAGAGAGACCAATGACATATATAGAATTGGAGGAAAAATGTTTCTACACAGACAAGAAAGGTAATTATCTTATTCCCCTGGGATGTCAACATTTAAATAGACAACATTACTGCCATTCAGGCACAAAGGTAGTAAAATCAGTGATATACAGTAAGAAAATGGACTCAGTGCAGGGGTAGCACTAGTGATTCTGTAAATACATATTTAAAAGCCTTGGAGCTTATCACTGACTAACAATCAGAAAAAGAAGAGTAACAGACCATTCTTGAGGGATGCATGATGTCACTTTAGATTATAAAATGTATTTCTAGACTTCGCCATTTTGAAAAGATCTTGTCCCAGGGCTCAACTGGCAAAAGTGCACATCTGCAGAGCAGCTTGAGCCCTGCACTCCAGACACGCTGTACAGTAGCCACTTCCAGCCTGGCCATCAGCCAGCTGTGCCCTGACATCCCCACTGTTCCACTGTTGGCACGGGTTCGAGTCAGCCAGTGTGCCAACAAGAATAGTGCCACTTCCCCAGGCATAGCCTGTTCTCCTGTAGGGCATTGTGGAGCATCCCAGCTAGGGGCACAGAGTTACCACCAGCTAAGCCTTGTCCGGATATTTTATAATATATTAACCTTAGACACACTTTCAAATGCTATTCTAGTCATCTTTTGTATAATTCAAAACCTTAAACTGCATACACTGATAGACATATCATCAGAGAAACAGACGTGTTTCGGCCATATCGTGTACAGCTACTGTATGTCACTCTGAAGAACCCTGATAAGGGTGGATCAGCTGTTACGGCTGCTCATGGGGACTTAATTTAGGCAAAACTGCAATTCAAACACATTTTACATAACTGATAGATTAGGAAAACCTCCTTTCTATTCAACGTACTGATTTATTTAATCCCAACCCTCTGTGCTCACTGGACGTATTCCTGTCCACTTCAGGGGGCGCCGAGAAAGAAAAAACGATGGACCGGTTACTCCGAAATCTCCAAAATAAATAAACACCAATTCTAAAGCATAAATACTTTTGTTCTAAAATGACAGAATAAAATAACAAAATTTAAGTCTGAGATTTTTTTTTTTTTTTTTTTTTTTTTTGCTTTTAATGACTAACTTTATTCTTGCCACCACATCTGACCTGTCTCGGCAGCACAATCCGCTCCTTTAAGACTCCGGGATCATGAAGTATACATGCAGGAACTGAAATTGGTCGACGCTGAAATGGAGACTTCCATCCATACAAACCAGGCTTGCCATTTAAGAGAAGTCTGACGCTCCTGTAAATGACATTTCAGTTCCTTTTGCTGAAGTACTTAACAAGGCTTAAATAATCCAGATGACACATTTATACTAAGGGCTGCAATTACTCTCTTCAATTGCTCGAGTT
The DNA here is from genome assembly GCF_059453375.1 of Lepisosteus platostomus. Taxonomy (NCBI): domain Eukaryota; kingdom Metazoa; phylum Chordata; class Actinopteri; order Semionotiformes; family Lepisosteidae; genus Lepisosteus; species Lepisosteus platostomus. The sequence continues at coordinate 24,331,636 of NC_142625.1, forward strand.
TGTTTTCATGCAGTCTGATTATCTGACACAGCCCGAGACTGGAAAGGGGAAGAGCAGGGAATTGACTGGTATTTATCGCCAGCTGGTCAGGCACGTGAGCAGAAGGCTGCTCAGGTTTCACGCCATTAACAAGCAACCACTTGTTTATCTGCAAAGAAACGTCACTTCTCCTCCAGACTCTTTACGGCTTCAGTCCCTCTTTAAATACTGTCACCCAGCTCAGGGACGCTTAATTCAGGGCTGATGTCATCTCAGTTTCATATTCAGTGATTAGAAAAGGGCTGAATGAGTAGGCTCATGCTCCCTGTTAGGGCCCTAATAGGATTCAGGCTTCAGAGGTGTTTGTGGACAGACCAGGCATTTCAGTCATCTTCAGGAATAAGCGCAAAGCAAAAAAGCATCTCAACATGCTCTCGGTTGCAGTTTGGGCTTACGGAGAGGGATAGCATGCTGCAGGTTTCATGTACATTTAAAATACTTTGGTGACAGCAGCAATACCACACTGGTGGTTTTTGTTTTGTTTTTTTTCTACAGAGGACGTTATTTAGAGTGCTGATCCTTCCAGCCGATTTAACTGGTTATTCTGACTGAGAGGAAATATCTACCTTTGCAATCAATATCCATTAAAAAGAATGTACTGTATCTTTAACTCCATTATTACTTTATTTACGAGCTTCTATTTGAACATGGTTGAACTCTAATGGAGATTAAGTTTTGTGGACATCACGGTTGAAAATGTTTTGATCCTATTCTGTTTTAACTAAGATGTACTGAACACCTGACAGACTGGAGAACTGTTCCACGGCCACTGGTTCAAGGTTAACTCCACTCCTGTTTCACTATACTGGCATGGATAGGCCAGCTGTACTTTAGCTTTCCCTTAGAAATTTTGCAGTCATGAAATATTTTCCTGCAGACTCATAAAAAGCAATCTACCCTAAAGAAATCCACACCGACGCCAGTCTCTGTTACACCTTGGCAAAAAACATCAATAAACAGCATTGTGATTATTAAGAGCTGCGTATAACATTTCTGCAATACATATCTGTGTACCACTCTTACAGTATGTCTGACAAGCTAGCATAAACAAAAGCAGTACTGTATATCATAGACTAGTAATAAATATAAAACCCCAATACAAGATGAACAGTGAATACTGTGCATTAAAAAACTATTATGAAGAAGGAAAAGAGTACCTGACAGATTGTACTTTTCAGCAACGGACTGTTGACAAAACTGTTAAGATTTAAAAGGAAGGTGTTCTAAAACAGCTCACAATTCACCTTCCACCACAGTTATTGTGAGAATACTTTCAGGTTCTATGAAGTCAAATATAATCCTGACATTCATTTACAAATAAAACAGAGTGCTCGAAACGAAATCCCCAGATAGTGTCAAATACTATTTTCCACAGAAACGAAGGCGGTCACAAGGAATTTTTTAGTGAGACTGGATGAAACATGTCATTGCCCAGCAAATGCCATGATTCATTCATTTCTCTAGCACCTCATACTTAGGCAAGCATAACTACTATCCTGTTAATCTTCCTGTTAATCTTTCCTGTTTTAATAGCCGGTAGAGAATTGTTTTTTGTATGCACAGTCATATTCTCACCTTTGTGTATTTTTACTCCTCGGGATGAAAGAAAAAGTAAACAGCTGGAAATCTCAACAAAAATATTCTTTAAAAATGTAAAAATGTTATTAACAAAAAGAGATAACACATTCTGCAGGAGATAGCACTTAAACCACTGCAATGAACATTCCTGCTTCACTTTTCTCTCACACGAAGGAAGGCATTTTTAAAATCTTTGTAACTCTTATGCTACAGTATATACCTGCAATGCAAATAAATAACCCTTGCTGTCCCAGATATACTTTACCATACAGTGATGTTCCCTAACAACCAGTAGCTTTCCTAACCTTCTGATTGCCTCATGCAGTGTTGGGCTCATGAGTAGGCAGCTACTGCAAGAGAACACTCAGGCAGACAGCCTGAACTTCACACTTGCAAACTCAGAAGTCACATTTCACAATGGGCACTGAAGTTGGGAGCTGTCCAGCACACAGTGCTGAGTGAGTTTCAGCCACAACACGGTATTGATAATTGCCTTCATACCTGCAAGTCAGATTCAGTTCAGCAAAAAACAAAACAAGGGAATTCATTTAGGATTTGAAAGCTCTATTTATCGACCTAGCGAATTAGTTAAGTCTGTTTTGAAATTGTTCTTGTCTCTCAGTCTAATTGGTGGCTGAATACAGCCAGCAGGGTTAAAGAACAATGCTGGTGTGAATATGGAATATATGAAAAAAACAGATCTGAAACTACCTTTACTGTGTACTCCTTTCCAGTGCCTTCGAGTGTTTTATTTTGCCAGAAATCAGAGCAGGTATTTAACCTTCATATTCTTTCATCTCATACTAAGCCAGGAGAACAAAATAATTGTTACCTTATACAGGTTTTTATTTTAATTTAGCAATTTCTAGTTGTAAAAAAATTCCAATTAAATCTGGACCTTGTAAAACAAGGTGCATCACCACCTGTCTTAGCTATGTCCACCATCAGTGCACTGTACTGTATATATATTTTCCTTGCCTTGTCATAAAGGAACAACTGTACCCAGTGGGTCACAAACATTGAAATCATTCTTCATCGGATATACAGATTAGCTTGTTTCTTCAAGTCCTACAATTCCTGCCTCCCCCGATCATTATTCACAGGGAATTTAAGATGCAATGCTTTTTTTAAAATCTGAATAATGTCCTCCTCTTTGTTTTTTCCACGTCCAAATATCAGAAGGGAAACGGTAAATAAATTAATTTCACCGTTGAGTGATTTCATACTGTTTTACAAATGTGCCTGGACTCTGGGTATTGTACTGCCATATGCTTTTGTGGTGCCTCTTAATCACTGCAGCTGAGGATGCTGGCAGAGCTCTGCAACAAGAGGGATTAAGCTGTGTCTGCAATTAAGCAGCATCGTTTGGGGATGACTCCCTGTAAAAAGGAGAATCAGAATTGGGCTTAATGACTGTATGGTAATGAACTGCTTCCTTGAAAAACTTCCAGGTTTGTCATTTATTGAGCTTTGCAAACAACAGACACTAATTTATTATAAAAGATAGCGAATGCATTTTTGGATTTTATGTTAATTGACATGACCCGAACAACATTTACCAAATCTCAATTCAAAAAGTATTCATGCATGAAGAATAATGCAGCATTTACTTTGCTGCTCCTCCTCAGACATCCAATACCCTCAGGGGATCTATGGATGTTCACCGAAAAAGAAAAAGATCCATATTTCAACAAATCAAAACACCCGAAGAAGCAGAGCAGTCTGGGCAACTGGCACGCCACAGGAGGTGGAAATCCTTTCTGACTCAAGTTAATGGTTTTCACTGTAATCACATTGTCCGCGTAACTGAGAAAACATCTGGAAACTTGTATCCCAGCTTTGTTCAGGCAGTTATCCTCGTTTCACATTTCCACACAAAGCTGTGCTTGCCTCATTCACACCGAGCTAACACTGAGTTAGAGGACGTGAGATTAACACTTAAAATCGCATACAGAGGTTTTTGTGTGTAAATACACGTGTGATGACACTTTGTGAAACTACTGTACAATTACTATTCTGTAGTCTGCACTTTAAAAAAAAACTACCGCTTAAGAAATGGCATCATTTTATTATTTTTATGGCTTTCATGACAGTAATACAAAATAAATATAACGCAAATTGCAAGACTTACAGAATGCTTTCCGTCCAATTTACAAGAAACTCTCACATCGCTTTCAAACATGTCTCATTGGCAGCACTGCTCTGACAGATCCAGAATACACTTAATGATACATAATGGTACCGATACATCAGAATTGTGAGATTTTACACTAAAGACCCATAAAGCATTACCATCGTTTTAAATTTGCAAACTACCGCGTCAAATGTTCAGCAAACAAACAACCACCAGTAATACATTTAAATGGCTTTGTATCCTATTTGTGTCCTATTTCAACCTGCCTTCCATCAATCCTTCTCACTCACGTAACTGCCAGCCCTCCAGAACACTCTTGTCACATTTGCTGTGCAATCTTCCAGCACCCTCCACCTCTGTACAGCTCATGCCTGCCCTGCAGACACAGCTTTGCCCCTGTATCCAGGCAGTCGTCCGTGGGCTGCGAGCTCCTGCTTTTGGAAAGTACTGTAGCTTCCCCTGCCTGAAAGGGCTGTGAAAACAATTTCCTGTGTGTTATCGAAAGCTACAGTTTCTTCTGCCATAAACAGAAAATGATTGGAACAACTGCTAGCTCGGCTTACCACACCTGCAGGGTGCAGAACCGAATGCATCTCTGGCTGAACTTTTGCAAGCCAAACAAATTAACAAATGAAATCCCTGCTCAACAGACTAACACCGCATCGGGTATTATCCCAAACAGTTCTTCGTTTTGCACAGCCATTCTCGGTTGTGGTCTCTATAGGATGGTCATGAATGATGATGGGGAGTTTTATTTTTTGGACACAGCTAAAAAACAATAATGATTTCGCTAGTTTCTTGAGGTATTGAGTTGAAGGTCGTTATCAGACCACCGGGTTGTTCCCGAGTCAATCATCTGTCAGTATGGAGCCTTATCATTCACCGAGATGAGTTCTATGTTTACAGAACCTACAGTATCTGACTATTGCAATAGTGACAGGAGAGAAATGACACTAAGAAACAGTAAGATGAAAAACAACAAAATTTGGAGTGCCAAATTTGGGAATAAAGTGGTTCATCAAGCTCATTTGGTTATCAAGTGATCTGAAGATCTCATCCAGCCTCTTCTCTCGAGTACAAAAAAAATTATTCAGACTCTTGAGCATACTAACATTAACCTGATTTCTTTTAGTTCTTTGTTGGGTAGTTTGTACTTAATTAAATTATTCTAACACAAGGGAGATTATCTTGCATCTTTAGATTATGCTGTGTCTTTAGCAATCTCACTGTACTCTCTAAGCTTCTGTAATGGAAAAGAACGGTTTGAGGCCGTTCAGGAAATGTCGCTGGCAAATGTATTGATCCCTCAATGCACAGCCCAAAGTCCATATTTTAATGATTTAAAAACAGTTCATAAAAAATGAAAGATGGACCATGGAGCATCTCACTGACTGGAAAAGAATGAAGAGCTGAGAAGAGAGATGATACAGATTCTCTCGTGTTTTCTGCATCATTTTGAAGTCGAATCATTTTCTGGTAAAACTTCCAACAGCACCACCTCATCCTGTATATGTGCTCCTTCTCTCAATATTTCCTTGCTGACAATTATTTTTAAAAGCATCTTGAGTGCTTTCTAGCTGTCTGGCATGTCATCTTTCAATTTTTTTCCTCGTCACCCTCTCGTCTTGGAAAAAACTCCGACGTGATCACAAGAAGATCAAAGTTTCATCAATCCCTGGAAGACGCAGGACATTCCACACGGAGGCTCATTCCTCCATTAGAATTAATACCCCAGGCACTGGAAGAGCAAAAAACCCTTTGATATGGAAAAAATGCTTTTAAGAAAGTGAAGGAGTAAGAATTCTCTCCCCGTCTTAGAAGGTAACTCGGATGGCTGTCATTACATTTAAAAAATGAAAAGAAATGGCAGATATTATAAGCGTGACAGAGGAATATTTCAAAGCTAAGGAGACCCAAAAGTGACAAAGAGAAAGTTTTCAGTACTGATGTTTGAATTCCAAGCTTTCAAGGTGACTAAGGGATGTTGGAATGTTAGACTATCGGCCTAACCTTGCCACAACTACATTAAACAGAGTTTCTGGATCTGTGGAAGGCAGTGTGGTTTGGTCATCAGCACTGCTTCCTTGCAGTTCTAATGACCCAACTGGGCACAGGCCTGTCCTGAACAGTGAAAGTTGGGCACAGCCCTGTCCTGAACACTGTGTGACAGCTGGGCACCACCCTGTCCTGAACAGTGACAGCTGGGCACCGCCCTGTCCTGAACACTGCCTGACAGCTGGGCACCGCCCTGTCCTGAACACTGCCTGACAGCTGGGCACCGCCCTGTCTTGAACAGTGACAGCTGGGCACAGCCCTGTCCTGGACAGTGGGCACTGCAAGACAGGTGCCGTCAGCCTAATCCGTCTCTCACAGGAAGAGGCAGGGAGAGCCCCATGTGCAGGTACTGTACCCCAGCTTTTAAAGCCCGATTGTGATACAGACCCAAGACACTTCGCTGCCGCTGTAAGAAAATTCAATTTCTCAGCCATGCTTGGCAGTAGAATATGAAACCTTTCAAGCTGCAGGGTGGAAAGGCAGTGTGGACTCCGCGATATTCTCTCTCCTGCGTTTAAAAATAAACAGCAAGAAGACAAAAGGCACAAAGCGGAGACAGAGAGCTTCACTTAACCATGGAGATGCTCCCCATCGCCCATTCATCGTTGCACTCCAGTCTCTATGGAAACAACAGATGATGAACACAAAAGTCCGAAACAGCAGCTGTATCTGAAGAATATAAAATGTTGGGCAAACAAGAGGAGGACATTTGGCCCATGGAGCTCGTTTGGATGTGAGTAGCTAATTCACCTGAGAATCTCATTCTACAGTAGTTCTAAGCCAACTGAAAGAAGCTTGGGGCATCCAGCTGTTCCCGACCTCCGCTGGTCCCAGTTCAAAGGGAAATGTCAGCTCCTGTTCATCCATGCAGAGAGACAGCAGCACTCGCACTGAACCGACTGAATGTTTAATGCAAATGTACAGTATCGGATGATAAACAAAATGGTTAAATGCATTTTTGACTCCCTGTGCTGCAGACCATAGAATTATAGATTGCCGTCACCCTCCTAAAATAGAAGAAAAGTTTTCCTGACCTCTTCGCTTCGGAAGTGCACTGCAGCCACCAAGGGAAAAACTATTCTCACCCTTACCCCGTAATTCCGAGATAGCAATGATCACCTCAGTGTGTGTAAAACCTGTAACGTTGTGCACTGAACGCGAGCCTTACTATCTCGTCATTACAAGATCATTTTCTCCTAATTAGGAGATAAGGGCAGGGATTTTTTTTCCTTGGTGGCAGCAATGTGCTTCCATAGTTCATAGTGCTAATTACAGTCATCACAGATGTATCGTGTTTAGCTGTCAGCACCACCTTATGCTTGCCATCTTAATCTTAGCAATACACGTTTTAAAAGATATTCTAGGGTTTATTAGACCCCCTAACTTAACACACAGGGACAACTTTCATGTATCCTCAAACCTAGGCGATATTTTGCTCAATTCTTCCATATTCGTTTTTTTGTATTCAAGAAGGGACATTATTGTTTCCACCTTTCATGAAAATGTAAACATATTAAAATTTCTACATTAATATAATTCTCCATTTCATCAAAGGACCTCTTTATAAAATTAATTAAACAATTTAAACTTGAGAAAATTAGTGTCCGTTTTCCCCGAATCTTCCAATCAGTAATACACTGCAGTTATGTAGCAAAAAGACAAGCTGGGCTAGATGAGCTTCAGCACATTAAAAACTGTGGCTGCATTAAGCATCTCCCTTCAAAGTGATAATACTCACCACATCAAAGGCTGAGAGAAAGACTTTTAGCACATTGGAGATACTCAGACTCCCTGTCGTTCATATTTTAAATGTCCCATTTTTCTTACATAAATGACACAACAAGATTGATTGTTCTTCTTCATATTTTTAAGAGCAGGCAGATGAGCATTTCATGAGATATTTCAAAAAGAATAACCTACTTTGAAAGACTCGGCTAGTGAAGCCCAGTGCCTGGCATTACAAACTCTTCTGTTTGACAGCTGGGCCTGACTGGGCTGGCAGGCCCTACAATCCACACACCCCTCACACTGAAAGGGTTCCCTCGAACGCAAAAGGCCTTAAAAGCAAAAACGCAAGTTCAGTCACCTCACAGAGTGATACAGTACACAAAATAAATGAGGTGAGGCCCTATAGAGCAGACATTCAAACTTAATTGACCGAGTATTGCTTAAAAGAGGTAAAGGATTTGCCGCCTTATACCAAAACATTTGAATGATTAATACTTAATAAATAGATCTAGCCTGGCTCGTGCTTCAGAGGATCCTTATGCTCTGAATTAGTATTAGAGGTAGACAGTGACAACACTTAAGATCCACTTGTAATTGAGACAAGAATGGAGGGAGGCTGAGGTTTTAAATCAACGTGAAATCTGAAAGACTAGAGATTAAAATGGGTGTTACATTGGGTTGGAGTGAGTATGAGCTATAAGAAAACAGCTAATTATTATTTTTTTTTTAAACTGTAGGCACAAAATGTCCTGGAATAAATAGGCTGTGGTTATTGCTAGAATGCACAGCTGCACAACTAAACAGTAATTTAAAATTGATGCGAGTGGTTTTCTCCAGACCACCGAACACAATTCTTCACCATCCCTCCCCTGCCTCTAGATCAAGCCCTAACCCACAACAGATTTAAAGGGCCTGGCAGCAATAATTAGACATCAAAATATAATTATAGCCAGAGATGGGAGGGGATGGAGGTGGAGAGCTCGAGATGGAAAACTCATCAATAAAGAAACTCTTTAATTTTAATAAACGCTCCAGTAACAAACAAGGTCTGACATTTCAAAGTGCTGCCACAGTATGGAAGCAATAAACCATGTGAGTTATTAACTGCGTGTGCTGGCCTGCAGGCTTACAATACATGCATCCAGCCATACTCTGCAATCACTGCAAACTTTCTACAGTGGCTGCACAGTGTCTGCGGGTACAGATACATTCTGGGGCTCAACCTTTTCATTCCTGAACACAAAAGACTGCAAGGCAGACTGCTACAAGTGTTCAAAATCCTCAAAAGCACTGACAAGGTGATCCCATCAGATTTCTCCAGACTGAACCACGACACATGAACTAGAGGGCACAAGAGTAAATGAAGTGGTGACAACAGAAGGCTCTTCTTTCCCCCAAATGTTGCAGGAGTATGGAACAAAGACTCGGCTTCACCAGCTCAGTGATGTATTTTCTTCCAGCCTCTGAAAGGGGGTGATTTTTAAATGTCCTGAAAGGAACATGTCAGATCTGCAACATTTCACAAAATACCTCATTATTGTCACGCTTTTACCCTTTGTTAATGTCACAAAGGTGACTCAAAGCAGGCAAAACCCTGCTGTGATTTTCCTTTGGGTATGATCTTCATGAAGTCATACATGACGATCCATTCTAGAAGTCCTTCACTGTGCTCTGGTGTTACCAGGATGCATAATTTTGTAAAATTAAGGATAGAACACTAATCTTACACAAAAATATTATTTTTTCCCCTAAATGTTACACTGATTAATTTTAGCTGTATAGTTTATGCCCACATTGATAAAAACACACTCCTCCTGCCCACCGGAAGAAAATGAACATATTGTATAAACACAAGCACTTTTGAGTCTCTATGCATCAACATTGTTTTAAGTGTTGATATTGGAAATCTCATGAATATTTTAAAATACGCTCGACTGTACCCTGCTGCCCACTGCCTACTTTGAAACCTAATAAGATTATGCAAATAAAAAGCTGTCCATCGCACCTGAACCGACATACTAATATATTCTGAATATATATATTCAAGAAACTGCACTATTTCCAGCAGAGCTCAGAAGTATTGATCTTGGAAAACATTTCTTTAGAAATGCATAACTATGTGCTGCAGAATTCTGGAAGACAAACAAGAGCTTAAGATAAGATGAGAGAGAGAGATAAGATCACTTTATTAGCTATATACAAGTTCTTGTATTAGGAATTTGTCTTTTCGCATACCCCAGCTTGCTCTCCATGAGACACACAGACACACAGAAGCTTGGGGTCAGAGTGCAGGGTCAGCCATTGTACAGAGCCCCTGGAGCAGCTGGGGTTAAGGGCCTTGCTCAGGGGCCCAAGGGAGTAGGATTCCTCTGCTGGTTGCGGTATTTGAACCAGCAACCTTACAGCCCCAGGCGCAGATCCTTAGCCACAGAGCCACCGCTCCGCCCCACTTGGTAATAAGTTCAGCTTTAGAATTAAGCATTTTGAAGCCTGACTTTGTACGACTTTATAAAGTCTACCGTGAATAATTTCAAAGTCTCGGTTTACCCTCGTCTGTCTAATTAGAGGATTTGACTTCCCTCGTTAAGTTGGCAATCAGATGAGATGCACAGTATTTGACATTCTCAGAAATCTCACGCTTTTCCTCTTTGATCTGTCTTGGTTTTGACTTCAACTGTGAATCGTCTGTTTCAAAGGGAACCTGCTGCGATCTGGAAGGTGGCGGTGAGGGTCCCTCAGTCAGGACTTTCACTCTACCCCCTGAATGATAACATGAACATTCACACAGCGCCATCTGACTTGCAAATCCGAAACATAGTGAACATCACACGCCAACCATCTAATCTTTGACCCAGGCACACACTGGTGTCAACGTACAGTACCTTGCCTTGATGAACAAAATGAGAAATCAGCACAGCCTAATCATTCCAAGAACGCTGAACCAGCTGTTTTATGTATTGGGTGCATTATTGGGATTCGTACATGTTTTTGTTTGTAAGATTGCGAGAATGGAAAAGTGACTTTATCACAGCCTGTCCTGCTGTAATCTTTTACTTCATGAACACCTTGGCCCAAATAAAATACTACTTTTACTGCATCTTGGTACGTTCCGTGTATAGTTTATAGTTTAGGAATGCTAGGCGCTTACATTGGTGTTGAGCCACTGTTCTACAGTTCTAAGGGAAATGATTTGTGACTCAAATAAAAAGTCAGTTTTGAATTTCAAATTTTTGCATTATAATCTTTGAGAGCTTTAGAAAATAAAAATAGTTTTTCACTCTATATTCAGTATGTTTATGCTGCATTGAATAATAATTGATTGAAAGTGATTTTTCTATGTGTTAATGATGGATGTGCGCTTGAATAAACATTTGGCAGGTGTTATTTTTGTCAATTTCCTCCCTGAATTTACATCAGAATTATTGTTACAAATTTCCTTCTGAGTTTTCTGACTTATGCTGATAAAAGCTTGCTCTTACGATGCAGCTAAATGCCATTGATAATTTAATTATAACTTGCCAGAAATAATTGAATTCTTTTTGTAACAGCTGTCTAATCAGTTATTTTTAAAGTTATTTCACAATAGAACAAGGACAAAATTCATGCTGTTTTCTGCTGTAACTTTGCACACAGGAGGAATGACAAGAACAGTAGTCAAAAACATGCCTGACAGATTAAATATATTTTGACGATTCATTTTTACTTTCTAATAACACTATATAATTAGTAACCCTTTCCTACTATAATTTTTTTTCAATAAAGGCTGTAAATTATACGTTGTTAGATTTAAGAAATGAAATACAATAAAAGAATGTGAAAAATTGTTTTCTTAGACATAAGATGCGAACTAAAAATATTAACCACCATCAACCTTCTTCTTCTTTTTCACAGCCTTAGTCCCAGACTGTCCTGGGGTCAGCTACCACCATCAACGTTAAAGACAAAAAAAAACATTAAAAATGACTTTTTTGCCTGAATCAGATATAGGAAATTTTGAGCAAACCCAGAAAACCAAATCAGTCTATTGTTTATAAAACAGTATATCTAATCGATGCTTTAAAGTCAATGACACTATATCTCCCAGATACAGTATTTGTGGTGCATATCTATGTTTATCTATTATATGTTGCGGTGTTATTTTTAAATATCACTGATCCAAAACTTCTGAGTCACAGGCATCAGATGAAACTGGAAGACTGTGCCGAGATCAAAAAGTAAAGTTTAAAAAGTCCCGAAAAAGTAAGAAATGTTTTTCATACCAACAGGCTTGATATCGAATCCGTGAATGCCGGTCAGAGATGAGGCTGCAGGGACGTATTTAACATCTTTATAAAAAGAAAAACACCTTACGAAGCGATCGGGGCCACTGTATCTGAACAGTTTGAGAAGAAAAGGGCAGCTTGCTGACTTGTTTTTTACCCCCTTGCTTTCAGTACTCTTCAGAATCAGCGTGGGGCGTACAGCACAGCGGAGCCAGTCGTGGCCAAGCACGTTAATCAAGTTCTGCTCTTCTCCTTATCCAGGTGAATGCATTCCTGTCCTTCATTTTCCCCATGGTTGTGATATCCGTGCTGAACTCCATCATTGCCAACCAGCTCATCGAGATGTTCAAGCAGGCCGCCCAAGACAGCAGGGTCAGTGCCAGCGGAGGAAACGCCACGATACTGAGTGTGGCCGTGGAGCCCAGCCGAGTGCAGTCTCTCCGGCACGGCGTCAAGGTCTTGAGTAAGTAGCCCTAACCCCCAGAACTACCTTCTCTTTGGTAGTTCAATGCATTGGCGTTAGGCGGCAGGAAAACAACGAGCGACTCTCCCACATCTGCACGTCAGCTTCTATGCTGGTGATCACAGGAGATGAAATCATCAGACCGGCCACAGATACGTTTGGTTTTAATTTGGTTCACCAGGCTCTAGTGATTGGTCCCAGCATATGAAACTCCCCCTGAAAATGGGGGGCCTAGAGTAAGCGACATCCCAGGGAGATCAATTCATCAGGGCAGCCATGAATGAGAGGTGTCCATCGCGCTCCAATGTCAGTTTCTCTGTAGTCCTGGTACAGCTGGCACTGCTTGCATTGAGAATAAAGTCCCCCAGGAGTATGAAATTGCATTGAGAGACTCCTCCTGGAAAGGGAGAACTTAAAGTAGCCAATCACACCAAACCTGCATGTCAATAGGAGGGGTGGGACTGGAGCAGCCACATTGGAACCAGTGGAGAACATGTGACCTCCACAACCCAATGACAGGGCGCCCCGACTTGGAATCAATTCCAGGAGCTGGACCTGTGAAGCTGAAACGCTCACACCCAAAATCCAAAGTCCTGCACATTAGACCTTTGGTGCGTCAGATGTTATAGACTACTTAAAGACAAGGAAAGATACAGTTGACAGCAAATTGATAAAAGGAAGTGTTGAGCTCGGCAGTCCTGGAAATGTGGTTTTAAAAGGATTTTTAAAAAAGCTATGGTTCTGTTTCAGTATTCCACCAAGCCTAGGACAGACATGATCGCTGGTGTGGCGTTATAAATCACCTATGAGTATAAAGGGTTGTGGGATTATGGAACAGGTTTTTGAAGCCAATACCCTGGCTCCCTTTAAGGTACAGCTGGATGGGATCATTGGAACATTGACAAAACACATTTCCAAAATAACTGAGGAAATCTCAAGCTCCACAAGTTGCACAGTTGGTTGGACACTTTCTTCCCTCTCTCTTCCCACTGGTGCTGTGCATACGAGAAGATCTCATGCTTTGCTTAGGCAACAGACTGAGACCGACAATGGAAACCTACACTTTTAGATGTCACCCCAACAATTGTCTTCTTCCAACTGGTCATGTGACTGAGGATGGCAACTTATTCCTACACTGCCTTCTGGGAAATGTGGTTTAGACAAGAACCGCCATCTTGTATCTGCGTACCGCCCTCTTCCACTGTAAAACCATCAGTGTTTCGCATTTTAGCAATGAGTGCAAATCCAAATAGGTTTTAGAGATGAAATGCAACATGACATGATACATTATTCCTCAAAGGACATTGCACTGTACTTTGAACACAAGTTATCATCACGAGAACATGCTGAGGTCCATCAGTTTTGCACAACTTGAATGTAAATCAGGATTCACTTCAGAGAACCAGGTGAGAACCCCTTCAGTATCATCTCCAGCTGCACAAACCGCATGAAAACGGTTGCAAAATGCTGCAACACTTGCTTGGACACATCTAGATGCCTTGACAATATCCTTCATTGCATTGTGAACCCACAATGTGAGATACAATTTTCATCCATTGTATCTCAGGGCCATTCCAGGCTACTGTGTGGGAGTGTATTAGCGTCTCTCTGCCGATCATGCTGAAAGGACTTTTTGGAGGTTGAGTTTACCTTATAGCAAAAATAAGCCAAGCAGCTGAGAAATAAATGTACCCCCAGGATACAGTACATTCTAATGCTGCAAGAGGAGTAATAAATCATACTGCAGGAAGCTCTATTTGTTCTGTGATTCATTCATTTTTATGCTTCTTTTACTTTAAAAGCCTTCATGTACATTGGAAGACAGCTTACACTGCGACCCATTTACTGCTAACCCCAGTGGCAATTTTATTTAAGTACTGTCAAGCGCAAAAGCTAATTTGCCAATTCAAGGCTGCCATTTCACTATAAGACTGCATTCTTCCAACTAAAGAAGGTCCTCAGAGTCCATAAAAATGTTGAAATCATGTCGAAAATCAGCAAACTGACCATTACCTTTCCGGATCATCATGTACTGTGATGGCTTCTACTGATTTTCGCACAAGGTCCCTCCACTTGACAGGCTGAGTGGCCTCGTCTCTTTCGCAGGTCGTGTTAATAGCTCTGTTTGCGGAGATCCATAGTTTTTCAGCTGCTACTTGAAAGCAATGAATGAAAAGTGGTTCACATTTCCAAGAGAAGATTCTGCTTGGCAGCCGACTGTTGAAACTATGCTTGTAGTGGAGCTTATAAAATTCAAGGGCACGGCCCGTAATAAAGACGGATTCGAGTGACGGAAGCACCTTCTGTTTTGTGTTGCTTTTGAAGGCGCAGAGCTCTGTTAAACACACATGACAGCTGCTAGACATTGGCAAGGGAACCCCTGAATAAACCGCCTCACATGCGTCGCAGACCTCTGAGCATTTCAGCGTTCAGACTGATCTGTTCTTCATGGTAAATGTGTGTCGTCTTACATATTGCTGCTAGCACCATCTGTTAGCATTGTTTCCCAAGCACACATCAAGGCATGCCAGTGGCCACAGGCTGACATTTTCTTATCTCATTCTTTCTCATTTGGAATGTAAAAAGCAAATTCGTGTTTCTCGTGCGCTGCTGTAAGTTCCATTTCTTCAGATGTAACTTTAAAGATGAAAGTTCGTCCTCTGTTTCAAGGTCGGCAAGCCTCTGCGCAGGCGATGGGCTTTGTGGACTTTTTCCAGCATCTTTTCCCAAGCCTCAAAGACACAACTCACTGTGGCACACGGGTTAACAGTAATATCCTGCCTGTGTTTCCAGGGACACAGAAGTGCATCCATCCAGCCATTTTCTAACTCCTTCTTCCAATTCAGGGTCAAGGGGGAGTCAGAGCCAATTCCTGTAAGCAAACTATGACTGTGTACATAAGCACAAGCATGGTCAGACATTCCTCGAACCTGCCTGCACAGAGCCATTTCCCTTGTGGGAGATCTGAGCTCTACAGCGATCAACAGGAGGCTTGGCACCAACTGGAGGAACAGTCCGTCTCTCACTGATGTCACTGCAAGCCTGCATGTTTCTGGGGAGTAGAGTAGTAGAAGCCAGTTTTCCTAGTCCACTAGGCCCAAACCCACCCCCTAGTTGTGATCTACTATCAATGCGCTGCTTCCTGCAGACGGGCCTGAGCTCACAGACAGCCAGAAGGACAGAGTTCAACTTAAGCTCTGAGGAAACAGATCACAGGTGCAACAGAAAACTTTTGCCAGTGCATTCTTTTTGGAGAATTTAGCTATTTTTGCCCATTAATTTTTCTCTCAATGCCCAATTTATGCCTCATGAAAGAGGAATCTGGAATCTGGGCATTGTTACCCAGTGGATATGCACTATGGACTTCAAATTTGATAGAAAGCGTGGAAATGCAAAAGCTCCAGACCTTGTAAATCTGATGCACAGTATCCAATCTTGAGATGATTAGAGCATTTAAGAGCAAGGCTGCCTGTTTATTAGAATAAAGCAAATATAGAAGAACTTGTGTGCTGCTGTTATACAGTAAACCACTTCTGCCCCTCTGTTGCCTTTTCCTGAAGCTCCTCCATGGATCTGTAGATCTCAACCCACCTCCCCAGGATCTCTGTCACCATTTCTGCCTCTCAGGGCGCAGGGCTGTACTCAAGGTATTTCAAACCCAGAGATTTTTCCAACCTCTATCCTGAAAACAGCTGCACTCAATGAAAAAATAAAACATGTCCAATAAAACAATCTTTGATTTCATATCAGGATGAACCTTCTCTGAAGCACTTCTCGAAATTTATGAGGATGTGGTCCATCTGCTTCAACACACTCAGTGGGAGAATGAAATGCCTCTCGGGAAATAAGATCTTGCACTCGGTTTTCAAAGCTACAATGCATTCACCTTTTTATCTTGGGAGGAATGACTGCTGAATGCGAATGAGTTTGCTGCCTCTCTGCAGACAACCAGAAGAAGGCTGTGCACTGGCGTAAAGCAACAAAGAAATGCAGCATTGAAACCAGCTAGAATATAAAGGCAGCACGCCTAGACTGAGAGATTTAGTACCATCTATCCATTCATATTCCAACTGCTTCATCCAAGTCAGTGTCGCGGGGGAGCCAGAGCCTGTACCGGCCAACAACAGGCGTAAGGCGGGGTACACTGAAGGGGGCGCCAGTCTGTTGCAGGGCACAGACACAGACACACACCCACAGCACGGCCAATTTTTCCCAGAAGCCAATTTACCTACTAGCATGTCTTTGGGCTGTGGGAGGAAACCAGAGCACCCCGGGGAAACCCACGTGAACACGGGGAGAATGTGCAAACTCCACACAGACAGCACCCCTGAACCCAGGGCCCCAGTGCTGCAAGGCAGCAGTGCCAACTTCTTTGGCCTCATACCGCCATATGCGCCATCATACCACCAATTACAGCAACATAATTATGTATATTGCAAAATATTTCTGTGCATTAGAATAGGCCTGCACTTGACATGCCCTTTATGTGCCTTATGTGACCACTGAGAGGCACCAGTTAGCCAGGTCACAACAGTCTGTCTAACCACTGGGGTACATACATCCCATTGGTGACATCCCACTGATGACACCACAATGTGACAACACCAGCATACTTGGCGCCAGAAGACCGACACTGACTGCATGTTACTTGTGTTTCACATTTGAAACAGTTTGTCTTTGTTCTTCCATGGACAAGAGCTAGATCTAACACATCTGTCCTCTCTCGGTTGAGAGTGGAGGGGAGAGGAAACCAGAGCACCAGAGAACAAATCAAGCAGCTCCATGTAAACAGGATCCCAGGCCAGAACCTAACCTGGAACTCAAGGCCCATGAGCTGTCATGAAACCCTTCTGCCCACAAAACAAATCGATGAGGCATAACAGCATAATTCAATTCAATTCAATGTATTTTTATGTAGTGCCTTTCACAACAAGGTTGCCCCATGGCGCTTAACAATGCAAGTAATCATACATTTTGTGAATACAGAACAGAAGACCAGAAGACAACGGGGGAGAGGAACCAAAAACTCCCTAGTAAAGGAGAAAAGACTCCCCTTTTTGAAGGATCAGCAGGCTTGGTTAACAATTGGTTGAGAGACATTTTGTATTTCACCTAATAGGATGTGATAGTCCAAAAAGCCCTAATCAGCTTACTTTAAAGGAAACAGCATTCAATTATTTTAAATCAAATTTATTGCTGAAACTCTACCACCAGCTATGACTGTGCCACACGCCCAGTTTCTGGCCTTATTTTATTAAAGTTAAAGGTCACTTCAAACGCTTGAGCAAGGAAATGACCGTGCAGGGTGGGGTGTGCTGTACGAACAAGCCTGTCTATTACAGGCAAGCATCCGCGCCAGAAACCAATCGATAACGTGGACCGTGTGCTTGTGGTCAGAGGAGAGCAGGACCCTGAGGGCACACTGGGGGGCCTTTAAAGGGACACCTGGCACAGAAGCAGACATTCAAGGAGTTCGCATGTTTCCTTTTTTCTCTTTCTAAGCGTACGGGTTCCGGGCATGAACTGAATATGGGTGTCAGGTTGCCGAATGTCCAAACGACCACGTTGCTGAAGATGACGCCATCAGAGCTTTCCAAAAGCAGCTGGGCAAGAACCTCAGCTTGACTAAATACCAGCAAACAAGTGAGAAAGACAGGTGCATGGCCTCCTGGCTTCAGGTTTTAAAAATGACTAGTGTAAAGACACTGAAGTCTAGACAGGAAAGGATTCTCACACAACACACAGGAGAAGGAATTTCTGCTAGTTGTTCCACAATCTGATATTTCCTTTGTTTTCCTTCCTTTAAGGAGCTGTGGTGATAGCGTTTGTGGTCTGCTGGCTTCCCTATCACATTCGGCGTCTCATGTACTGCTACGTGACCCACTGGACAGAGTAAGTGCTCCTGGAATAGGCTGGAGATGCTGGCCATGCTACACAGCATTATTAGTTGTTCTTGGTGACCCTCCTTGGCAGAGAGGAAAGGCTACTTCAGACTAAAGGAGGGGGTGACAGATAACCAAGGGTTTGTTAAGACATCGAGTTCGAGAACTGGAAACCAATGCAACATGATTAAGTCTGTGGTTTCGGTGCTGCTCTGTTTCTTAGAAGGAAAAGGTTTATACTCAAGGCAAACAAAGCATAACATCCAACACAAATTTTGCAAAAAACGAAAAACAATTATTCAATGTTACTAATGCTAACTTTTAACAAGATTTAAAGACCTGGTATGATGGTTATATATATATAACATAACTTACTTGATTTTTTAAGCTAAATGCAATTTGGCCTAACAGCCTTTGTAAGTTCAGCTCAGGCTGAACAGAGTTAAGAAAGAGCGACTGTCTTTGATCTTATCTCAACCCCAGGATTTCTCATGAATAGCTTTGTTTCTGAAAGGACATGCAGTTTAGAGATGCAAGGATGAAAGAAATTACTCTGCCATATCAACTGTTATCAGGGGCTTGCTACTGTATAAATGAGACTAGAATTTGGATGCCTTTTTAAAAATACAGACAGGAGGTAGTGACAGAAGCTCCAATCCTTCCAGTAGTCAGGCAGGCAGGTGTGTTGGATTAATGATACACAGGCCATGACCCCTGTGCTGTACAGGACAGACTATTCCAAACTGAGAGTCTGTAAGAGCAGAAAAATGTCAATTATACAGCTGAAAAGAAAGAAAAAGAACATTATTCTAGGTCCAAGAGTGCCACATTGTCCAACAGTCTAAATTAGATATTTTGTTGCATTGAATTAAAACAAACATTTTGAACCTCTCCGATTTCTGCTGCATTAACAGACCACCGTTAATCACTTCATTTACTCTTCAAAGGTCTAGTAAAAAGAGGACAAGATTGCCTGAATTATGGTTATTACATCTGTGACAGAAATAAACCGATTAATTGCTGCTCGTCCTATTTGTCTGCCAAGCACCCAGTATATTTTCAGCTCTAAGTAGATGAAACGAATGGTATTACATTAAGCAGAGCTGGTCAGCCTTACCATTTGCTCTCGGGTTCTGACTCCTGGGCTAATGCTGAGCCTGTCCTTTCACATTCTTGTCACAGTCTGCCGAGACGGCTGTGGCACACACCGGCAGCTGCTCTCTCTCAACACGGCCTTGCCTCTGTGGTTCTGTTGTCCCAGTGACGTTAACCAGGCCACGAGCCCTGTCACCCCATCTCGCCTTCCGCCTCCCAAACCAAACTGCACCACATATATCTCCACAACCTCACAGGGTCGGCATGCAACCAATCTATCCTGCTTACCGTCACCAAAGGGAAAATGGCAAAGATGCTGGGGAAACCTGTCCTCCATGCAACGTTCTTCGGCACAGCATGCATACTAGAATCTGCCAAACTATTTCCCACGATCTCCAGTTTGTTTTAAGCCTATAGGCTAATAGAGAACTTAGGAATCAACTGTTATCTGGCACCAAGTGGTATTGAATGGCCGACCTGGGTGAAGGCAATTCAGTTAACATCTCTCTGTATGTCATATGTTTGGTGCACCAGTCGGGCTAATGTCTCAGAACACTGGAAGACTTTCAAAAGGTTTTAGGTTCACAGTGTGCATCCCTCAAATGGAACAAACAATAGGAATATTTTTTCCACCATTCCTCCTGCTTCAGAAAAAAAGAAACTTTCAGTCTGTGCAACGTGTACTTCAGCTGACAGGTCCGTGTTGGAACCTTCAATCGAGATTTTAAGCGCTTTGAGAAGCCACCTTTAAAGGTGCTAGATAAAATAAAGTTTATTATTATTATCATTTTGTTGTGCGGTATAAATTAAATGCAATACGTCAGATGTTCCATATCCATTGTGTTTTAAAAGATGCCATGATTATCACAAATCTGCTTCACTGCTACCATAACTAGTTAGATCTTTCTGTAGTTGGCTGAGCTGAAAATGTTATACTATTAGTTAAAAGTAACATTCAAGGGGGGAAAACACAAGACAACTTTCTATTTTTCCCCACAGACAGCATTGCTTTACTGCACTTAAAATGTGAACCAAAGCCCTTTTCATTTGACCATCTCCTACAGCAGGTTCAACCCAATTATCCTTGAGGGCAGCACAGGGCACCGCTGTTTTAAATGACCACTTTCCCACTGTAATTTGTGATTGACAGCTCTCATTGTTAAGGATCCAAAAAATGCAGGAATTTATTTAATTTTGAAAGTAAAAAACCCAAGGGAAATGTAAGACAACAACTAGAATTAACGTAGCAGGACAAGGTTATATTTCATGCAGGAAATGTGAAATAGATCTATAAATGACAAGATGAAAAACACAACTGATCAAGAGTAATCTGCTGTGCAGACTCCAGACGGGAAATAACCTGGGTTAGCCAAGAAGTAAAAAACAACTAGAGCTCCACCAAGATTAATGCTAAACAATACATGATTATAGACAAGATGACATGACTGCCATCATTCAAACAAAACTGAACAATAACAAAGTGGCTATCAAAAGTATTCACCCCTTCTTGGACTTTTTCATGATACGGAATAAAATATATTTAATTGGGATTTCTTGCCATTGATTGACACAAAACACTCCATAATGCCAAAGTGAAAACAAAATTCTACAGATCCTCTTAAACTAGTTAAGTACCTCTATAATACAGAAAATACAGTAATTGATTGTATATGTATTTACCCCCTTTGCTTTGACGCACTTAAATGGCCTCCAGTGCAACAATTGTTTTAATAATTCTCATGATTAGTTGAATGAGCACCTTAATTGCACACCTTCATTCCAGAGTTCAGAGTAAATACACTTATTTCTATACTTTTGATCGTCACTGAACTTGTGGTCAAGTGACTTCTTTTGCACCACGAACCTAAGGCAGCACTTTGCAATGTCTAGAAAAAGATCCAGACTGTGTGAATTGAATCCAGCTAAATCACACCAGATTGAGTGTAGCGACTCAGTGTAACGACGCTGGCAATGCCAGCCTTTCGCGGGTGTGTTTCACACTTCTGGGGTCTGTCCTTGTCTCGCCAATGTGACAATGCCAGCACACTTGGCACCAGAAGACGCACACTGACTGCATGTTACTTGTTTCACCTTTTAAGCAGTTTGTCTTTCTTCTATGGACAAGAGCTAGATCTAAGACATTGGCCCCCTCTCACTTAAGGCTGCACAACCATCTTGACACTCAGCGGAGATATAGAAGCGCAAAGAAACTCTGAGGCAATGAAGGGGCCATTACCCCAGCAGCACCGTGTTCCAAACCTGCTGGTGGCAGGCATGCAGGGCTTCCCGTTGGAATATATTAAAAAGAGGATTGCACGGTAAATGCATCACATTTCTTTGGTTGCTCTCAATGATGTCAACCAGGACTGTGCTGCAAGCTCTGAGCAATCAGCAGCACCTGCAGCCCAATTAGACATTCCTGTGCAGGGCCGGAATTCTCCACACTTGTCCAGAGTACACACTGTGGCATCATGTGGCTCGGACAGAAGCCACAGAGGGTTAGATCTCAACACGGGCAGCATCCCAAAGAGCTCTAATGGGCCTCCAGGTCAGGACTGCGGCAGCCTGATTAGACACAGCAAGATGTGACCAGGTCTAATAGGAGCGAAGCAGCAGGAGGCTTTCTGCAATGATCCAGAGCAGAAGTGCTTTCGAGTTTTCAGAAATGGCCCTTTTAAAATGTTGTAATGGCCCGATGAAAAAAACAAACATACACGCAGAAGAATAATACCTTTGAAGGTGCAGGTTTTCTTTTGAAAAGTGATTCTAAAACGGCTGGTTTAAAGGGCACCTTTCAAAATACCACTGCCTTTGACAAAAGCAGCTCTGAGTAAGAAAACAAATCAAGGAATTATTATTGCAGATCAGACCATTCATTATGGTAACGAATATGAATGCAAAACTAAGTATTTCACACATGAAAGGGCCAGCTGGAGACATGAGTCAGATAAGAACAGTGCACGTTTTCCCATTAGCTTGATGATTATGCAACTTGTTCATCTTTCGGGTTTTTAAAAAAAATAGTTTTGTTAAATGTCAACCTGATACAAACCAATGCTGCTTTTTCCCCGTTGTTACAATAAATAAAGGGCAAAGACAAAAAAAATATTTAAAAAAAAACATCGAGATCAGACCAAAGTAGCAACACTGTGGAGGAGGTGACGGGAAAAAAAAACACAAATTGGGAAAGAACATGCAAACTCCACATGAATGATGGGTGGGGGTTGACTCAAAGTTGGGAGCTGTAAAGCAGCAGTGGCATGTTTCAGAATGGCCCAAATGAATCAGCCTCATTAGCATGAGTCTGACCCATGCCACATTCAGGACTTTTTCCTACTGGTCTTGCTAACTACCTCAGACTAGACCTGAACCCTCAGCACATCTGCACCCCCCAGGTAAAAGTCAGCATAAAAAAAATGATTCGTGTCAAAATCAAAAGAACCCTGCTGACTCTACTCCAGTCATGATCACAGCGTGAACACTGCAGGAGGACGGTCCAGGCCCTGTGCAGGTTCATCAGGCTGAGATTCACTGCCACATCTGCAACTGCTGCTTTTGAAGCAAGATGGAGGGGGGAAAAAAGCGAGGAAAAAAAGGGGGGCTCGATCTTCATTTCGCAGTTTAAAGATCTGCAGGCGCTGATGATGACGCTTAATAATTAGTGAGCTCCCATGAAGCAAGAAGTCAGTGGAGCACTTGCAGAAACCACCGTTGAGTGCGTCAGTTCACCTTGACCTGAGCAGACAATTACATGAGTTCCAGCAAAGGTACAAGAGTCAGGAGAGGATGAATCAAAGGGGATAAAAAAAGACAGTAGTGTCTTGGACTACGTCGACTGAAATAGTGGAAGCTTCAATTTCGTAGACTAAAGCAAGCATTGTTCCAGAAAATTATGAAATCCAAATTTTAGCCTAAAAAATCATTTCGCTGGTATTGTACAGTATGTTCTGTATATACTTGTGACATCTGCTGTTTGTGTCTTGCCATCATGCATCGTAAGATAATGCAGGGAACTTGCCAATTGCAGCTATTTGAGGTGCCAGCTATTCGAACTTCCTTCATGAACCACAGTAGACAATTTTACTGATAAGAGAGCTTTCTGAATCCAGCCTGCAGGACCCAGATCAGAGTCACTTCATGGGATTTCTTCCATTTGACCTCCTAATTACTGATCGCTTAACTGAACTTAACTTTACATCATGTTTTCATCTGTCCAACCGTTTGAGTTTTATTTTCCTTCAAAAACGCAGCAGTTACCAGACCTGCAATTTGTTTCAGAGCTGGAAAAAATCACTACATGTAGATTCAAATGAATCCTATAATTGGCTTAAGTAAGGGTTCAGTTAAGTAACAGAGCTATAGTGGAATAACACCCAGGGACTGGGAAGTCTTACCTAACTGGTAGCCACTGTTGAATCTAGTCACACAGATCACATTTTAATTCAAATTAAACATGACACCTAAATCAACTTATTAGCTGCTGGAACCAATAAAAAGATCTAATCAAGCACGTCCTTAATTCCAATAGGGATTTAAAGAAGTAATGGGGAAGTCAGTTGAAATGCAAACTGACAGAAACTGATGTCACCAGGACAAGGTGTAGAAGAGTTTCTTTTGCAGTTATTCGTGATTGTTAATGTATGAAATGCAGTGGAAGGAGTCCTGTAGCTTTCCCTGTAGACTCTAGACAAGGGTGTGGCGTGTGGAACGTCTTACGCTCCACTGATCTAATATTGTAGAACCTAGACTGGTATTTAAGCCAATACGATGTAGCAGTGTTCTCACATTCTGTGGGACTCAAGAGTAGTCTCTCGTTACTATCTGCCTGTACCGGAGGACCGCAACTTAATAATCTTCAATGAGTCCAGATCCGGAAAAGATCTTAAAATACAGACCATTTAACTGAACAGCTGATTCATATGAAGGCGTGAGGAATCCAGGTTAGAAAGAAAATCAGATACCCTCCCAGAATAGCAAGAAATATCAGAAGATTGGTCAAAAGCATAACATGCCATTCTTCCATCCCCCAAAATCATGGTCTGCTACCTGGACCTCACCAGGAACACCACAGCTAGACTGCATATAGGCAGCACTGTTACCATTTTAAAGTCACCTTTGTCGGCACGATTTAACTAGGTTGTGCCTGGTTATTAAAGGGACAGGAGAAATCTGACAACAACCAAATTCTCTGGACTGGACGTAGGGTTCCCTTTGTTTTAGAGGACACAGTGCTGTAGTAGCTGCTGTTCTGAGCTGTTAAATCAAGGTCCTGAATATTTTGCCATTAAAAATTCCACTGCACTTTTCACGAGAGTGTCCAGTGTCCTGGGGTCATTCCGCTACTCTCCATAAAGTTACCCTATAATTCAACTGGAGAACCACTTTCTCAGGTCTCCAGCTGATGAGCTGTCCTGTGGCGCTACTTGTGGCTGCTGTCTCCTCTCCTCTATGTAAAGCATTTCCGAATCCTTTTGGATAAAAATAACTACTCTAAAACGCATAAACGCATAGCTGGATGTGAACTTGGATCGTGCAGTACATTGGTGAGAAAGCTGCCCTTCTGTGTTTCAGCCTCCTGTACGACTTCTACCACTATTTCTACATGGTGACCAATGTCCTCTTCTACGTGAGCTCCACCATCAACCCCATCCTGTACAACCTCGTGTCGGCCAACTACAGGCAGATCTTCCTGTCCACGCTCAGCTTCTTCTGCCTGCCCTGCCAGAGGAGGAGGAGGAGGAAGCAGCCTGCAATGGCCAGACACTCCAACAGCATCTCCAGCAACCACACCTTCTCCACCAATATGATCAAGGAGACCACTTACTAGGCTTCTCCAGCCCAGAATACCGTGGACCCCTTTCCCCTGTACACACACACACACACATCCCAGAGGACCACCGGCACAGAGATGCAGTCCTTTCTGCCACTTTGTCTGGAGAGCGCCCGTCATCCGTTAACGCTTCGGTTTCCAGTCCCAGGAATCCACTGATCCGCGACATGAGCCTTTCCCGGAAACCAGTGCGAACGTTCTAGTCATAAAAAACGATTCCTCCCAGTGTATAGCTCACTTGAAGAGTTGACAGGGTATGTGAAATTTATCGACAACGGCCAATGTACCCAAAATATCCCATGTTTCCAATTCCGCTGGGATAAAATTCATTTTAACTTGATTATTTATATATTCTGCACTGCAAAGGAAAATGGGGAGGAAAAGTTTTGTACCCCATTGTTGAAATGGACTCTTTTTAAGTGCAGTAAAATAAGCTTATAGCACAAGAGCTCTTGCACTACAGCATCATTGGTCCAAGATTTTACAGTTTTTTCTTTAGCCAAAGCTTTTTTTGTACAGAACTGCAAATCATCACCTCATGCATTTCCAATGCACTCCATACAGAGTGCACAAGGTGCATTTTCATCAGAAACCAAGTACAGAGGAAAGCTCTGTTCTCACTCCTCTTCATGCATTTTGATGTACTGTACATGGGTTCAAATTGATTTACTAAATTTGGCTTTTATCAATATCAATAATGCAACAGCAAGTGAGACCAGTTTCAAACCCGTGGATGGCGGATTTGGCTTCAGTTTGCATGAAGCCAGGCACAGGGGATCAATATTAAGCCAGAGAAGTACAGCACATCTTCCCACCTAGCAAACTTCTCTGTTCTACTCTGCTTTAAAGATCAAAGCAGGCTGCAGCTTTGCAGCATAGCAGCATAGAAAAGCCATTTCTTTGCATGCATTTTCTTTCTCAGATTGAGCAGTGACACGTGAATTACATGCATGTTAAGTAAATAATTACCATGACCCAGCCAATGTTTGCAAATGGGAGGTGTCCAGACACACGCACACACACGGCCAACAGGCTGCACGATGATCCCTCTTCAAAAGAGCAGGGCATCTGTCAGCCCTTCCGAAGGAAACACGGGGGCGAGGTGTGATCTAACTGCAAGGAGAACATGCTCTTCTTGCTTTTGGGGGAAAACAGCACATGTGTTGCGGACACAGATGTCTCCACCTCCCATTAGCACCCGAGTACAAAGACTCTTGTGAAACACTCGGAGCGAGACAGGCGCTGACCCGCATCAGCTAGGAAAGACGGGAGAGAGAAATCAGAAGCATCCATCAAGGAGAATATGCGATACAAGAGGTGCTACTTCAAACAGAGAATATTTAACGTTTCGCTGCATTTCACCCTGTAGGTGAAATTATCTGCTTTCTGTACCGTTCACGCTGAATAACTGACACTGACAGACGCCCCCATACCTAATAAAAGTGAAAATCCTGTGAACTGCTAGAGCGAATTATGAGAAAACATCAATGAACTGTCACTGGAGAACCTCCTCCTCCTCTCCCCAGAATTCATCAACGTGAAGACAAAAGCTCAGGTGATGTCAAAGTGCTTTTTTGTAGTGTGGTAAGTTACAATCGCAAGCTAGTGCTACAGCAGACATAAGCCTACATGTTATCACACATCAAAATGAAGTCCCATTTCTCTAAGTGACCGGCCCCTGTTCGCTGACCCTCAGTGCCCTTTTCCAAATGCAGCACTTGTCCATGTGAAGAAACCCATTCTCAAACTGAATGTTGTTGTACCTTGTAAATAAAGTATATTTTATCCGAACTGTTGCTTTTACTGTGCTTTGAATATTTTGCTGTATTGTACTCTGTTTCTCTGGGAGTTAATTCTTTTATTGTTGTGATAAACTTCAATCGAGCAGCGCCCCCATTTAAAACAGAGGCACTGCAGGTTCATGTCAATGACATTTCTAATCAGCGTTGTAATCCTGTAATGCATGCACTTGTGTCTTTAACTGCGTCTTGTCTTTCCATAAAACAGAGGAATCCCAAACTGGCATTTAAAAACCTCCAAAGGCACAGTCTCAGATTATACTTTCGCCCAGGGTACCTTGATAATTATGTTATCCTATGGTTTGATCCAAAGTGACTCACATCTGTACCCATTTACTCAGCTGGGCATTTGACGTGAGCAATGTGAAGTGAAGTACCCCACAAGCACACACTCAGATCGCAGAGCCCTGACTGCCACACCGCGGATAGATCTGCCCTTATTATCTGAGGAAAGCAGAAACAAAGGGCAGACAAAGACAAGGCATCGTACCATCCCTGCTATTAAAATCCAAATTTCATACTGAAGCTAGATTTGCAAAGGCAATAATTCTGTTTTTCCTCCGAGTACCTAGGAGATCAACTGCAGTGCTTTCTTGCAGGAAGACTGCAGAAATCTCTAAGTGTGATTACAGTGAAGCAGAATGGGACCTTCACTACTGGGCTCAACTGACACCTGTTTGGAATTCACTGACAAAATTGGCACTTCACCTCTTTATCCTTTTGTACAGTATTATAAGGCAACTTTAACCTAACAAAGTGTGGTCTAACATTCTCTTGTTTTGTACATAATTTTGGAATTTGTAAAACGGCTCTTCTGTATATAGGCAAAGACTTCTTGTTCGTTTTCAGTTGTTCAATGTGACACTTGCTATGTTTTGCTGCAAAGTATCAATAAAATGTGCATTTCTTTCACTCTAATCAAGACTAACGCTTTATTTTCCAAAATAAGATGACTGAAGCTGTACAAAAGTGCAGTTTGCCTGTTGATGGGCATTTAAAAACCAAAACAAATCAAATTAAATGAAAGGGGCTCAGCCTGCTCTTTGGCCAAACCGCAAAGAAGCCGATCATCTCATTTATGTGACAATGGAATGATGAGTTTGCCAACAGAGGAAAAAAAAGTGGGCCAAACATCTTTAAAAGCCAAGTTTAAATACCACTCCATTGCACAAGATGCGCTACTTACACATCCCAATGAAAAGAAAACTGTTTACATCTGTAAGCCAACACATACAGTACATACAGTACCAGCCCGTACTACAAATAAAGTACAATGCTACGTGTGTGCAAATGTACACAAAATAGATGTACTGCAGGCACACTGTGTTTATTGTTTTAAAGCAGTCCACCAAGAAATTAAACGATGACATTACAGACTTCAGTCAGGGAGATATACCAAGGCAAAGCCTGGACAAATGTACAAATCATAAATCAAAACAGAACGTCTGGGGAAGAAGACGATTTAAAAAAAACATCATCTCCATAGAAACTGGAACTGCTGACCTTCATTGCTTTCAGTGGCATTTTCCATATCTATGGACCAGCACATTCTCTTTTCTTAACACTGCCTTTTAAGCATCAATGTGCAACGCACACACAGAGAGGGAGGCGATCCTATGCCATGTTGTGATTGCAGACTACGGAGAAATGCTTTAGCACAGATCAGCACCATTCGCAAGCCCCTGGTGGGGGCAAGCGCTGGCAGCAAGTTCAGCTCCATCGCTGCACAGTTGTGGAATAACTCCATGTACTGCACGACGTTCTCCCTCTTTGCCTGAAAGGGCCAGAGCAGTTTGGAGTGCCGCCGGCTTGCACAAAAGATTCATCCCATCAGGTTTTGGAAATCTTTGGACACAGTCCGTTGACTAATGTTTGGGATCAATTTTATGCTGGTGTAATTAAGAAAAAAATCAATTCGGCTACGAAGAGCTCAGCTACAACTGAAGTGAGGAGGCTTTTCTGTTTGGATATTGCAAACTAGAGCCCATATGCTACAGAAGCAGCCTCAGAACCTTCTGCTGGAGCTATAGCACAGACCCCAAATCCACGTATTCTGTTCACCATGCAAAATACTTTAATTCACACCCATGTCACCACTTTTTGAAGATGCGATCTGCATATAAAATTTCTGAATCTAAGCTTTTTCAATTACTCCAAGAGCCAGTATATACTGATTTGATTTCCTTTCAGACATTTGACTCAATTGTTTTCCTCTGGGTGTCTGTGCTCTGTTCTGATAGTAAAGAGGCAGTTTTTAAAATGCTAAAACCCTTGCAACCCAGCAAATCAGAACGTGCCAAAAGAAATTATGTCCTGCTTCGATAAGAACAGAATGCAATGAAACCACACTTCAAAGCTGTGGGCAAATCTGTTAAAAGTTTCTTTTTCAATATTCAATATGAAAAATATTCACAAATTAGTTCATGAATCATGGATGTTTCCTTAAAAAAAAAATCTCTTAGGTTGCAATGTGACAGCATCTTGCCAATATTCATGCAAAAGACCCCAGACCTTCCCCAGGACAGCGAGTGACATTTAGAAGAGCCTGCGTTCTAATAACACAGGTGTCAGTCACCCGCAGTGTGGAGGAAGGCAGCAAGCCTGATCTGAAGGAAAAGCCAGGAATTAAGGTGATCACAGAGATCAGAAGAGACCACAAGGTTCAAGGGAGGTCATCCCCTCATGCCTGTTGTACACAGGGGTCACAGGAGGTCAACTTCACATGGCCACTGCACATAGGGTCAGTTTTCATACAAAGCAGCAATTGTTTACCAAACAAAAAAGATCATCCTATGAAATAACCAGCCCACCCCTCTCTGGTTATTACACGATAATATAATATTCCAAGGCAATTGCAATCAGTCACACAGTTCATCAGATATGCAACCATTTGCAATGCAGCAACTGTAGTTGTACTAGCAAACTTGTCAGTAATTTGGAAATGCAAAAAAAATGCTGCCATAATGAAAAAAGTAAGCCCATTAATTTTTGAGCCAAGGTATCGCAAACAATATACTGTATACAAAGTTTACATACAGTATATATAATCGAAAAATTAAATCCCCCATCTATATTTTCACTTCTAAAAGGAACAATTAAATGTAAAAGATTTTGTGCAACATGATGTCAAAGTTTTCCAGTCTAATCAAAGGAAAATCAGTGACGTTTTCATGAATTATGTTTTCAGTGCAACAGAGGTCCGAGACATGTTACCCAGTGGCAGTGGTGAAGACGGGTCCTAATGTTTTGGCCAGGGGGAGTAAATGCACATACTGCTCCCACCTGAGCTGAGCTGCAGAAGCACGTAGGAAGCTGCTCGCTTCCTGCAACAGGTGACTGCTGGGATTTCAAACGGAGGCCGGCTCCTGCTGCCTCATCCTCCCTGAAGCTCCTCCGGGACCTCGTTACCGTCAGCCCAGCTCGTCAGGACGCTGCCGACAGAAAGGCCGGAATGTCAAGGCTGCTGCCGACGCTTCTGGAAGCCGTGCTCATGTTGCCCATAAGAACTGGGAAGCCAGGTCAGCGCAGCTTTAAAGAGAAACCTTGGGAATTCTGGACCACATCCTCACACCTCTTAAAGAAGCAGACCATAAGGATGATGGGTGGGCGATTCTGATTCAGACACCCATGAGGAACATCGGCAGTTTCCACAGAACTTTTCAAGCACGTGATAAAGACTCACTGGCGATCACTGCCCCGTTCTGTAAAGTCCTGCCATCTTGCGTTTCTGTTCTCCAACAGAACCAAGCTTCTCCCTGCTGTGTCCAATCACTCAATGAGCACAAGGAGACGTGAACACTGCTGAGTTCTACTAAACCAGTGTAGCATTATTAACATCCAGCCATTTTCTAAACACTTGGTCACCGTGGAGCCTGTCCATGTCAGTCCGTGCCAGGGCTCTCTCACACACACACACACACACACACACACACACACACACACACACACACACACACACACACACACACACACACCAGGGGCAATTTTTCCAGAAGCCCATTCACATAAAATTCACATTTACCACAGTCTTTGGACTGTGAGAGGACACCGGAGCTCCCAGAGGAAACCCACACAAACAGGGGGAGAAGATAGCACCTCAGGCCCAGAACCAAACCCCGAGTCCCAGTCAGCCACTGTCCCAAACAGATTATTAACAGACAACTAGAAAAGAAGGGAAGCCACTTCTCTTTCCCTCAGATGTGCTGATCCCTGCCAGGGTCAGCACAGTGAATTCAGCCAGAAATCAAGACTGCAAATGCAATGAAAGAAGAAGAAGAAGTCGAGGACAGGCTAAAAATAAAGTCTTCCCTTGCTCATTCTAAAAGGAATTCAGCTCACACTGCAGCCTTAACACCGAGGAGTCCTTCTCTCCTACTGGATAACTGCATAGGGTACATGTCAGTCATCTTCAAATGTGTTTGTGAAGGTCCATTTATTCCACTAATGCGCATTTGCTAAAAGCATTGTCTGCTTCATTTTGTTTCAGCAAAACCATTTCATTATAAATTTT
Source organism: Lepisosteus platostomus (assembly GCF_059453375.1). NCBI lineage: Eukaryota > Metazoa > Chordata > Actinopteri > Semionotiformes > Lepisosteidae > Lepisosteus > Lepisosteus platostomus. Next base: position 24,363,011 of record NC_142625.1, read on the forward strand.
TACACTAGGCTGCATTTTTATATTCTCCAATATCAAATGAACTTGCGGCATCGCTGTGGATAATGCCCCAGAAATGCCCAGACACTAACATACTGTACTGTGTTCATTCTCCCCGTGCTGCAGAAAATAAATTCTCAATCACCAGGGATGAAAACGTACTTTTAACAATTAAAAAAAAAAGAAAAGAAAGTCCCTTTGATTAAAAATAAACACGCAGCAAATTAGAGATTTCTGAATTGTTTCATAAAAAACATTTGATATTGTCCATGTATTTAAGCAAGTATTACAATCATCAAATAGAGTTGCCCTGAAAGATCAGACAAACAAGGGACAGCGCTTTCTTTTAGCAGTCTGCTAACTGACTGAACATTGTGCTCAACTTTCCAGTTAACATGTATTTGCACAAAGAGACGTTCATTAAAAAACACAGTATGAAAATCCTTTGATGAATATCTATTAAAACTGGCCTAATTTGTCAACAACTTTTTCGCTTCTGGGTATCACTTTCAAGTATATTGATTTATTTGCAAATGCAAAACACTTTACAAAGCAAAACAATGGCTGATTCATTCTCGCCTGTCCAATCAATTTTTCAGATACTGTGTGTGCAGTTTTAAATGTATGGGCTTTGGTTCCCTCTGGATTTCACTATTGTAACCATTTATATTATGCAAATGTGTTAATTGATATTGCTGCTTTACTGACTAAAGTAAAAATGTGCTGACTATACCTCAACAGCAAAGGAGCTCAGGCTTTTTTATTTAAAAATCATAACTTACACTGCAGTAAAAGTTATACTACAATACAACTCAGGAAACTCAGCAAGCTTTTTGGATATTGGAGGTCAGATAATATCTTTAACAATACTGGTACATGCAGAATAAAAATTCTACGTACGAGAAAAAAAATTGCCTTACGTGACCTTGCAGTGTATACGTCTGGACACTGAATCATGTTGAGTGATTCTTGAAAGACATTCGCTGTAGCCAGATATTAAGAGCCCCCTATTGGCTATGAGAGATCTAAACCCCTGCTGCACTGTATAAGACACTGTAGTCAATCACCCTCAATCAGTGACCTGCTCCTTCAGATAACTCTTCTTGTTCTGCACAGAGCAGCTTCTTGTGTCCAGCAGCTGAGGAAACTGAAGGCATAAACATACCGGCCAGGCAGAGACTAGGTGGTTTACAGATAATAAAACAGATTTGGCTCAAACCTTTATCCCATAACTTTGGACATTTTACTACATCGACTTCAGTGCAGTACCTTTCGCAAAGGTACAATAGCCTTCCAGTTACCATCCAGAACCAAGCCTGCTATGCCACACACCTGCTCCTAGACCTTGCATCTTACTTTGTACAGTATATGCTATACACATGGCAGAGTGTCATTAAAAATGAGTTTTTGTTGCTCAGAAATTTATAACAAATAAAATCATTTTTTTTGACCGGCGCAGAAGCGTTTGACATTTTGGTGTCCAAATCTATTCAATTTTTTTCCATGGCAACACAAAAGGTTGGTCACTGCCCAGAGTTAATGTATGAAAGGGACCCAGAAATGAGTTAAGCTTGGGAGATCACAGCTCTGCTGGGCTCTCAGGAGACCCCTGTAATAAACCTAATGAAAACTGTGCCATTATCTCTTGCATACCTACAACATATAGATAACTAATAAATCTATATACTGTATTCTATAGAAATAGATATATAGAACTCAATTTGACACATCCATTTCTCATCTTTATAGATAATTGTACAGTAGGTCTCCCGAGACCTCAGCGGAAACTATGAACCTCCCTAATGTTTGGAAAACTAAGGAATAAATAAATGTCAGCCGTCACGTACAAAAGGCATTATTCTTGGAATCTGAAGTTAACGGCAAGCTCGTGAGCGCATTCCAGAGTGAAACCCAATTAACAGAGCGATTCGAGGAATGCGAAACACTCTCCTCGCCTGGCAAGCCACCCTCCCCCTGCGGCCGAAGGACTCGGGTACAGACAAGGAGACGCGTAGTGGGGGGGGAGAGAGAATCGGGGACCTCTCAAACAATACACACAACTAAAAAGTTAAGCAGCGTGACCAGAGCTTGCACTTTCCGAGTCAGAGGAGCACGAGTGCGACTTCTGCAGTGAGATATCAAAGAGCCCGCTGGGACTGCGCTGTGCACGACACAGCCCGCTGCCCCGGCCCCTCTTCGGGAGGGTCTCACAGGAGAAGAGCTGTCGGATTCCCCCAGATACCCCACGTGACCGATGCGGCCCCAGCAGCTCTACTATCGGGGTGCTGATCCGATTATTCAAATGTTCCCCAGACCGGACAAGAGCACGATCCCTTTTGTCCGAGCTAAAACAAAGTCCAGAAAAACGGGACACAACAATGAGACTTCAAACTCAAAATCTCGATTATCGATACTCTCACAAGACATAAACAGCTCAGCCCTTTTTCGTGGTTAAAAATACAAGCAGTATACCTTGTATGAGGGGTTTCAGGTTTCGAACCAAGTGAATCAAATAAAATCGCCATGGAAACCAGCATCATAATAAGAGCACTGGGAGTCCTCTGAATGACACAGCCTCCTCACACTTGTCAAGATCATGCGCTGCTGAGCTATTTAATGCATAAAAAAGAAGTTTAAGAACTGCAGGTGAACTGGCAACAAGTTTTCTTACTTGCATTCTGAATTAATTAAATGCACAGATTTCAACTCCGTTAGTACTAAGCTCTTTCTTTCTGATCGCATTCAGTTGAACAGTTTATTAACCTTGGGTGCAATTTCTTTTTTTTCCTGTAACTTGCACTCTAAAATGCATTTTAAAGGTCTTGGCTACTGTTACCTTTTGTCCTTCGGCAGCCCGAGTCATATTTACAAGAGCAGACATAGAAATTCAAAAGCTCTACACATACAGAAATATTTGGAAAAATGTTTTGGAGGAGAACAAAGAAAAGAGACATCTCGTAGCTTGGTGAACGAGTGTTTTAATTAAATACAAATTAAATTTCATTGAAAATGGTTCATTTGCCGCCGAAGCAGACTAATGAAGTACCATTTGCGAAAAGAACCTATTAATTCTTCATTCGGCAGTGGGGAGTCTGAATTTCGATAACGATCATAAACAGATTACTCATTCCAGTCGCTTCTCCCAGCGATGCGTCAGACGGCTTAATTCTCTGCAGCCCAGGAAAAGCCTGATCTGGCACTTCATTTCCAGCATGAAAAATAATCCACGACGTCTTTCAGGGACTGCAGTCTGCTTCAGGAGAGCCATCCCTCTCAGTCTGATGTCCGCCCTGTTTTCATGATTGCTCCTCACCTGCTGCGGTCTAGTCTTCTGCCAACGCTGGCGAGAAATGTGCCAATCCTCCCACTGGCATGCCCTCTCCGACTGGCAAAGGCAGGCATACTGTACTTCCAGCATTGGCCAGGTGTGCTCACCTTGGCCCACACCAGCAACAGGTGGTGACCTGCTGGGCACCAGCAAGCTTGCAGAGGCATCAATTGGAGACGCAGCACTCCTGCAACTGATGCTAACACCTGCGTGAGGAGCCATGGGGCTCACCGTGGGCACATTGGATGAAGCCGCTCAGCTAAAGGAGACACTTGGCAGGACACTGGGTATCGGCTCCACTGTGCAGGTACAGTACAAGAGTCACAGCAGTACGCCGAGCTGATTGCTATCCCCAAACTGGGCCAAAGGATTCATGCAGTAAAACAATCACCAATTCCAAAAGAAAAAAAAAAGAACTGTAGTCACCATTGCCAACGTAAAAGAAAAAATGAAAATCATAGATTCCTCTTCAGAACACACCAAAATCCAGAATCATTTCCTCATGCTGTGGGTAATCACAGGGCAAAGCTCTGAAAATCCACTGCTTAAACAGAGTCCAATCAAAGCATTTTGTCAAAGAAGGAAATTACAGATTCTGCAAATGCTATAAAAAAATGGGCTCCTCTCAATGCCCATTAATAAGCAGGTAACAAGGCAGCTGCGGTTGGTTCAAATGGTAGGGCAGAAGCTCATGCCGGTATGTGCATTTCCTAATCCCACATTAATTCAATCATTACTACATCAGCTAACACTTATCACAGTCGTAATCAGTTACTGCAATTTGGGAAATGTGTTTAACTCTTTCATGTACTGCATGCGGCTCTGGTCTGCCGATGCTTTTTTATTGGTCTGGAGCCGTTACAGAGCTGAACGTTAGAAAGGTTACGCACAGGGGAGAAAGGGAGGCCTTCGGCCCATGGAGATCATCGGCTCCTCTGTACTCCCCGAGCCTCAGAAACAAATACGGGACACTGACCACTCGAATGAACCTAACCAGCACGTCTCTGGGAGCTCGGAGCAAACTCAAGTATCCTACCGAAGCCCAAAGCCCAACTCCACAGAGGCAGGTGCCACCACATGGACTCGAACCCAAGACCCCGGGAGCTGTGACACGGTAGGACTCACCACTCCGCCGCCTGGCCCCTCCTTGACGTCACCTCGTGGTACCTTTTAATTTCCTGTCCAGGTGCTTCATCAGTTGTTAAACCCCTTTGTGAGATGGAAAACAATGGATTAGTCATGCCAAAAAAACCCATAAGAATACTGCTGCCTGGAAGCAAGCACCAAGAGCAACCCTCCAATCGGGGGTAGCCCCAGGGCCTGCGGTCGATACTGCCTGCTAAGCCTTAATGACTGCAATAATGTCACAAATGGGTTGTTTAAACTGAATGGGCTGTTTTCTGGCAGCATGTGTGCTCATGATGAGCACTCCAATTTTCACAAGAGGACTGCGTCGCCTGCACTTGGGCTTGGCGGGCTGTGGGGCTGAGAGATTATCTGCAGGTGCACCTCCAGCTCCGCCGGCAGCAGACCAAGACAGAACATTTAGGTCTGAGGATGGTGCCTTCTCTCTCTCTCTCTCGGTCTCAGCCCGATCTCTCTTGCTCGGTCCCTGACCAACTTCTGACATTCCGTCGAAGCTTCTGTTTTGAGCGCACCTGTGGCCTCGCTGCTACTGCTTCGGTGGCTTTATTCCAAACTGGGAATTCCCTGCAATTACTCCAGTGCAGAGGAATGTAAATCACTTGATGCACTTAAGCTCTGGAAACATGAATCCATGTAGCTGGGTGCCTGCAATACAGATCCACACTGCCAGTATACATGTATTTACTGTAGGCTATTGCCATTGTCCAGTGGGTAAGGTACATCTGCATTCTTTTTTTGTTCTACTTTTGTGCAGCACTTGCTTGGCACCTTCTGCAACGGCGTTACTTAAGTGTCTTTAAATGCAGACTGTTGTCATGGGGACAGACACGGTGAAGAGGAAGCTTTCTGGATCCTGAAACCGATAGGTGCCAAACTGCTGGAGGCCGTGAGAGTGCGAAGGAAGACGAGCAACAAATAGACTCGGCTGTCGGGAAGGCAGAAGACTTGGACAGTCACAGACAAACCTGGTCAGGAGGGCAGAACTGAGATCCTTCCCAGCATTCAACCACAGGCTAGCTAGCTGCAGGAGGCGCGGCTTCACTTCTGAGAAGTTGGGATAAGGCGGACACAACTGGATAGGCATTATTTTCACTCGCAACTCAATTTGATTTTTATTGCGCCGGCGAGCAGCTGAACATGAAAGCGTGCTCCAGCGAAGAGCCAGCAACTCAGCATCACGCCCGCGATGGAGTTTAATAAGATCTGCTCTCAACAGTTCACAGGAGGCTGGTCGGGAGCCTCTTGAATCCTGGGAATATCCTTGCTGAACCCAGACCATCCGAATGCGGTGCTGTATCTGCATTGCAGAGCTTTACCTTAAGCCAGTTCACAGGGCTTTCCAGGAAATGCCTTTCCCAAAGGTTTCTGCAGATAATTCAGAAAGTCTGCTGAATACATGTGCTGCCAGAAACGATTCGGCCCAGAAGACTTGAATATTTAAATATTTCGCTTTCAGCTCAGTCACACTAGAGATCTAATGTAATCGCGCCTTCAATGAGCAGTTCCTAACCGTGCTAAGAGGTTGAAGACTTTGCCAAAGTACATTTCCATTACTCATTCCTCCAATGGTTCACACCACAGGCCTACAGTACTTTATTTTGGCAGAATTATTCAAACCTTTCACATATGCATTTTCACTTCCCAAGTACATTCATTATTCATGGTTGGATCCGTAATACGAACAGCTCATCTTTACTGTCCCAATCCAGTATCCTGCCACTGTTTTCTGAGAATAAAGATCTAAGACAAGATGTTCCATTGTAAAAGGAAAAAAATTAAACACTAACAGCACCGAATTAATTGTTGGGAGTGCTGCAATAATTGCCTTTACCCTTCAACTGGTAAATGTTGAATATTGAATGCACTGAATATTGGCTTTTCGGCTCACATTAAAAAATCATCAACAGCAGAAAGTAATGAGTTTTTGCCTTGGACAAGCGAGATGCCCCTGCACTTTTCAGAAACACAATTCACTGTCCCCTAGGCCTTGGGTCACAGCCCTGCCTGAGCAGGTACTCCCCCTCAAGAAGAACTGTACCGCCTAGAGCTTCGTGACAGAAGTGTTCTTCCCCTCCAAGCCCACGTCCCCTGCGAGGAAGACTGGGGTAAAAAAGAAAAGATTTCTCCAATTCTACTTATGTGCCAATACAATAGAGCATTAAACATGTCCCATAAATTTGCCCGAGTGTATATACAGTGTTTCACAGTCTGTTCAGAACACAGCAGTAGAGGGGTACAGGGTCTGTGATGATCCTGACAGGGGCCGAGAGTGAGGACCGCCACAGCACAGAGCTGAAGGAGGTCAGTAACCAGGGGGCAGGCTGTCCTTGCTCAGGTTCAGCCCAGGAGGAGAACCGGCAGGCAGATCACAGCAGCACAAAGCAATTTATCCAATTATTCTCAGACAAAACAACACATTTCAAACAGCTTTTATCTTTTAGGCCTTTCAGGAAGTAAACATACTTAGAGCTCTGTCATATACAGGCTCCTCTGCTCCAAGAGGCAGTGCAAATCCACAGTCATTTTTGGTCACGCAAAACCAGTCTTCCTATGAAGCCAGTCTAAAAAAAAAAAACATATTTGCATTGCATGAAGAATGAGAAATAGAAACGTATTTGACAAAGGCAAGCATATATAAGAAGCTTTGGAGGCTTATTATTGATGAGAACGATTTTGTTCATCAGCTAATGGCGGTCTCTAAATGGAGGTCTCTAAAAATTGCAGTTCGATCGACTTTAATTTAATTTGAGGTTTGCCCACGAACGAGAGCAAGCATGTTCTCTCAGATGGAAGCACTTTGTGAAGCTAAACATATCACCGCTACGAACCCAAGTTTCATTTTCGTCTTAGTTTGAAGTTTAGCTGCAAGCTAATCACCTGACTCCAAATACCACCCGTGTTGTTAGTCACAGGTAAGTCTGGATTTTTCCCCAACTCTCCGTTCCCAGAATCCGATCGGAGGGGACAAAGGAGTGTGCGTGAGTGAGGCCCTGCAGGCAGACAAGCAAAATCCAGGGAAAACTTCTCCACAAAGCGCCACTCCAGGAGGACTCAGGAGAGGGCAGTGGAACACAAGGGGATTGTTCCATGAAGGGGAGCAGAGGTGCAGTCCTATAATCCGATTTTTGTCCAGTTGGTCCTGGGATATGGCACCAGCTTCCACAAGTGTTGTCCCACAATTGGCTACTCTGTCAATTGCTTACATCATGCTTACTGGGTTCTACATCTCTGTAGTCCAAAAGCCAGCACTGGCATTATCAACGACGCACTGCTGCCAAGCACAAAATCCCATCGGAACCTCCCTACTGGCCTCAGGAAAGGGCCAGCTCGGGGCAGCCAGTCCAGTCTAACACGCTTGTCTTTGCCGGAGCAGCTGGTGATAAAGCCACACAGACACTGGGAGCTCCCTATGGGAGGAAGGCCACCCCAAGCTGGAATCGAACCCAGGATCCGGCAGCTGTGAGGCAGTACCGCTCACAGCCAGCTGCTGCTGCTCCCAGGCTCTGCTGCTAGGCTTGGGCTGACTGGAATCAGTCACTACATCAACAACCCCTTCGGGCTCACTTGCAAGAGCCAGAGCAGGCCTGCTAGGGGAGTGCGCCCCCTACTGGCTAACAGGCTGCAGCAACAAGGCAAGCGGACTGACTTAAACGTGAGGAAGCCACCAGCCTTTGGGTTCATTTGCATCTTCTCCTCTAGAGTGAAAAGAAATGTAAAAACATTTTAGTCAGTGGCTGACTAAGCAAACAACCTGCTAGGCATAATTAAACCGTGACATGTGAACTAAAGTGCTAAAATGGTTTAGTGTCCATTTACATTAATATTAGGTTAAAGAAATGTAAATGAATCCTCATATCATCACAAATAAAAAGTTGTGTATTACATGTGAAGTTTCTTACTGGATAATGTGCTGTAGGTATTAAAAGCAGTTTCTTCCTTTACTGCCACTTATAACCACAGTAGGGCCAACAGGACGACTTTGAGGACTTTTTTTTTTTTACTTTACAACCACATGGAGCACGGAGCAGATAGCACGCCGACAGTCCCTACAGCAGCGGACCGGGGAGCGTGTGGAGAAAACCTCCGTGACCGAGACCAGCAGCGTCGCCGATCACAGAAAGAAAAGAAGTGTCCGTACAGCTCATTAGTAAACAAAGCCAATTATGATTGAATTAAAACCTGCAAACTGAAAAGGATTAAGTCTCGAGGAGCCTAATGAAAATTAATCAGGCGGAACAGGCCCACAGAAGGCTGAAATAATCCATTTAAATATAAAAAGAGAGAAATCTGCTATCTTGGGAGTCCTTTTCATTTGCTTTGTTCAGTTCTCTGCCCTGTTAAATACCACGCCATGGGAGCCTAAAAGCCATAAAGCCACAAATCTACTCCAGAACACGCGGCAGACCTCGCTTCCGATTCCTCTCGGTGCAGAGATGCCCTGTGCTCCTGGCGGACTTGCTGGTGAGGCGTGCTGTAATGCCGCTGGCCCACAGAGGAGCACGCTACGCTTCTCTCCCGCCGAGGAGTGGGCCTGATTAAATCACTGGGCCGAAACCGGCGGCAGGTTATTGATTTCCAGGCGTCACGATGTTTCAGTCCGACAGGCCTGCAAACCACTTAGCCGTGCTCGGCGGACAGACAACAGCTCCCCGCTAACCCCTCAGCCCCGGCCTCACAACACCACCTACCCGCCGGCTCTGGGCGGCTCGCCAGCTCGGCGTGGGCGATCTCGAGCTTGACAGGTCCCGCTTCAGGCGGACGACATCTGCCGAGTTTACCCCCGGTAAGGATAATTAATTAGCACCTACCGCAACATTAAACCTGTCAAAGTGTGAACGGGTAGGACACTGATAGATCGACATGACTGAATCAGTTCAGGGCTGCATCACGTCAAGGGTGAGATTTAGAGACTGAGATTTTTCAAGCAAGCTAATGTGAATCACGTCAAAATATCGCACCATCCAGATATACAGGACTAAATCATGTAAATAGGTGGCACTTTAGCACGTGACCTGTTTATTCCAGCCCTTCAATTCTGCATTGCTTCACAGAGGACTGTTTTTATTCAAAAATTTCTGGGTCTGAAATATCACATTTTGTACACATTTCTTCCCTTCATTTCAGATTTGGTACAATGGCCCGGATACATACAACTGGAAAAAAAAAAGTCCTTTCAATGTTGCCTTTACAGAGCTGATGCCAGGGTGCCCACACTCTATCACAGAGCTAGTATTGCACTGGCCACTGGATCATACCTGAGCTAATATAGCAATTATTCATCAGTTCAGTGTTTAATTGATGTTTTGAAGTCGGACAATGGCAAGAAACCTAAGTACCGAAGTTGACCACTCCAGGACTTGTACCAACCTGCTTAAAAGCATCGAAAACAGCAACAACAACAACTGCCCTGAACCTGAGGTTCACCAGCACATCGGATCATGTGCAATGCCAGTGTAATAGGCCCAGTGTGAGGTGTGTGAATACAGTACTGTATGTATTGTTTACATGTCTAAAACTATTGTTTTATTATGTATTTACTTTAGGTTGAGTGTCGTTTTTTATTTTTTGCTGTTTTGTATGCTGATGCTACAGAGAAATTTCCACCCTTTCAGATGGAAAATGAAGTTATATCTTCTATCTTAACCCCAACCTTTCACCCAGCCCAGGGTCTACATTAAAAACCTGCTGTTGGCTGTTGAACATCCTTCTGCAGACTGATGGCTTCTGTCCATCCACCAGTTATCAGACAGCTTACTCATTCCTTCAGCACAGTAAATAAGTTCAAAATACCCTGCCTCTTAAATTATTTTCAAAGTGTATGTTGTGTTTTGTTTCATGTTCTGTCTGCTTTGAACAGCATTTTAACCATGAAAGGCAGTTATTGAAAACAATGCCTGATTATTTATCATCACGAGGAAAGGAATCTTTGTCTTTATAAAAGCCTCTGTTCAGAAACCAATGCACTCAAGATTAGTCAATGTAGGCATAATATCCACACAAAAGACTGAAAAAGATGCTCTTGTTTCAGTGACAATTTAGTTTTGGAAAGAACCACCATGTCCATGACCTATGTAATTTTATTGAATTCATGCAGAATCACTGTAGCTAGCGCAAAAGATCTGTCAGCAGATGCAAGACCATTAACAATAATACAGTGCACCAAAAAATTCAATGTGTGGTAATTGTGTAATATAGCAGAGTGTGGCAGTGGTTAACGGATTACTAAGCATGTGTATTTGTACTGGCTGGTGAACCTGTGAAATCATCCCGGACGAGGTCTTCAACAAATACAGCCCTGCATAAAATCATTCATATTAAAAATCCAGCTTTTTTTTTGGATGAGCAGGTGCAAATAGACTAAAACAGATGGACACGAGTCTTCTGAGCCCAGCTAATGTTTTAAAAAGCCAGATCAAGCCCAGACCTCCCCCTTTCCACCCCCACTAATCCATTCATATGAAGTCTCATTAGAGCAGGAATACCGCATCTCTAAATGTCGGACGTGCCTTTTGTGTGCCCATCTTTTCACCCCCCAGTCAGAGAGATCGGGATCTATATTGTGTGTGAAGTTCAGCCTTTTAAAATGTCACCAAACATCACCCAGAGATCAGACGGACACAAAAATGATCTAATTATTAAATGTATCATTACGATGTAATTGAATTAATTTGTGGTCTCATGTCCAATCGGTGAACTTGGGGTCCCCCATTTGTGTAACATGTGCATCCAACAATATCTAGAAATACTGCACTTGCTCGAATATCTGCCCATTGCAATGGCCAGCAGAAGATGCAGTTTCATGACCTGCAAAAGGGCAATTAAGTATCATACGAACCCTTTAAAGTTTGTTTTTCCCCTAAGTGTGCAGTATACACAGTAAAAAACACCTCTATCCTCATGGCTGTTCACCTGTAGTAAATGGCCTTCTTTGCTGCTGTTTATAAGCTTGAGCTGGCTTCCAGGAGAGCACAGGACCTCTCTTCAGTTTGGTCCTGTCCACATGTTCAACTTAGAGGTGGGGAATCTAGGTTCTCCCTCCCCACCACACTGTTAAAAGTGAAAGGAGGATAGCATGATTATTATTTAGTGTCTTCCAGAAAGAATTAACATTGAAAACTAGCGACCGTCAACTTCCATAACACTTACATACAGTATGCAACATTTCAGTGCAAAAAAATGAAAAGCATCAGATCATTCAAGTCATTATATGAAACTTAGAACAAAAGCTTAAAAAGAAAAAAACAGAAAATCAGTTTTATTCTACCTACAATTTGTTCTACAGGACTGACTAGTTCAAAAATGTTAATGATTCAATATGGGAAGCGTTCACTTGACCTTAGGATATGTTCTCATTTCTTCCTCTGGGACATACAGTATGTTCCATAGGAGAAACTGCTGAGATAATTCCTGGTCCTGTAAATTCGTAATAGACCAGGACTTGCAACGAGCTAGCTTAATCCTGAAGGCAACAGCAGTCCTGGCTAGGCAGTCCCATGGGTTTACAGACAGATGGTAGTGGGTAAAAACAGGGGATACAGAAGGAAGAGTAAAGAAAGAGCAATCCAGGCCACATGAAGTCACTGAACCCCTGCCCACATCAAACTGCGGAGTGGTCCCATAACACTCCACAGACACTTGCGAACATTTAATGGGATTCAACACTAGAGCATTCGGCATTAATAAACACTACAAATAGAGTGAACAGCTATACAGTGCATTCCATTATAATTTGATAGGACAGTATTGAGTACCTTGAAACTATTACATTTACTCACTCCTCAACTCTGCCACTCAACACCAACACCAAGCAAAAAGCATTTTGTACGGATTCATTTTAATCATCTACATGCTTCACATGCACAGGCAGCGCACAGTCGATCTCCTACATAATCCTAAAACAGGGAAACCGTTACAGCTCTAAGCAAAATTATGCATTTTGAACATGTTTTGGCAAATAAATCTCTGCAATAGAGGCGATATTGTCATTAAACGAGCAGACAAAGGCAGGCGTCATTGAAGCCTCCAGATAACCTACCAACGATTTGCCTTCAGTCCTCTCCCACAGGATCATACCACTAACTACCAAAAGGAAGTGGTATCCATCACCTTTCTTCTCATCCGAAATAAAAGAACTCCCTCAGGAGACAAACCATCTCAATTTTACCTCCTTCCAAAAGTCCACAAACCTGACAACTCTGGCTGCCCCATCGTCTCCAGATGTTTTGCCAAAGGATGCCTACTGCAAAGTATCAGGAACAGGAGGACCACAGAGCAGCTGGGTTCTATTCCAGCTAAGCCCTCAGGTACACGACTGAACTCTTAATAGACTTAGTAAGAGGATTAATTGGAGTGTTTAGCTCTTCTCTGTTTTTCATAAACATGTTGAACTTTGCCTTTTACTATTGCAATTCATTGGTAAAATGCAACCCCAAACTTTTCTGTAGAAATAAAAACTTCCAAGCACTCCGGTCAGAATTTCAATCATATTAGATCAATTAAGGCTTTGATTAATTCAAGCAGGTACTGTAATAACCCATCATCCAAGTGGGGCTGCACACTGGTGGTGGAGGGGAGTCTCCATTGCCTGTAGTGCTTTGTCCAGAAAAGAGCTGCAGAAGTGTAAGGATTATTATTAATTAATTTCAGCTGCAAAGAAAACCAGCAAGTGTGTGACCACCGAAGACCAGGACTGGGAACCCCTGATCTATAGTTCCGAAACAGTTTGACGTTTATAAATTAAGGAGCCGGGATAGTTGGGTTTTTGTAATAACACCCAGCAATTTCACAGACCTTCACAGGCAAAATCTTGACAACCATCGGCAGATCAAGTTTCTCTTTTACATCACTCTTCTTTAAAATGGGAAAGAGGGATGTGGCATTTTTTAGAAAAACAGGACATTTGTTAATCATTCACTGTAGCATGGAAATTTATTCATCATACTCTTGATAGTCAATGTATGATTATTTATCATCACAGGAAATGGTATCTTTATCTACAAAAGCCTGTCTTCAGGCAGTGCATTCAAAATTCGTCAACGTAGGCATAATATACACACAAAAGACATTAATACCGGCACGGAGAGATTAATATTCTTGTTTCAGTGACAATTTAATTTTGGACAGAACCTCCACGTCCTTTATCTGCATAATTTTATTGAACTCAAGCAGAATCCCCGTAGTAAATTCAGCATGAGGATCCCAGAGTACGTTCAGTGTTCTTGAATTCAAATCAAAAACCTAAAGACTTGCATGCTTTAAGAACTTGCCTACACAGGCTCACACCAAATTCTTACTGTCACATGTACACATATTCTAGGGTTATGCTGGCAACATAAAAATAAAAAAAACATTTATTTCTATATGGGTAGGAACAAATTAAGGTGCATAAATAAGAGTGTGCAAACTGGAGAACTAGTTGAATTGCTAGGCTTTATTGGATGATTAGCAACTCTCTTTTATGTACTGGAGACCACACACACGTTAGCAATGTACCATTAATTACAGGCAAATGACTGTTATCCAATGCTAATGGTTCAAACTAATGAGCCAGGCACTGAGAAACCTGTCAAAAGATATGAGATAACTCACTATTGACTGGATACCTCTCTCCGGCCTGCAGTCAGGTCACAGATGTCATTTGACTCCAATAATGAAATCTAATCCATCATTGATTTTATGAGACAGCCTATTCATTTCTCCTTCAGTTTCCATAATGGGTTTTAACAGATAAGCAATCTTCCTTCTCACCTTTATCTGACCAGAAGGGAGGTGTCCACCCTGCTATTGTGCTAATTATAACTCTGGACTGCGTAACTCACAATTACACCGTACTGCACAGTCCTGCACAACTGGCCTGGACTCTTCCTGCAACAGGTGCGTGAAAAAAAGACCTGCCAATTAAACCACAATACTTCAACTACTGAGGTCACATGAGGAGAACATATTAAGGAGAACAGGACACAGTGAAATGAAGAAATATGCGATTATTAAAGATAATTACAGTATTAGAGGCCTACCTATTTAACCTCATCCCTGTTAAGACTGTCAATTTTTGCAGCACAGATCGCACAACCCTTGTACCTACTGCACCTCACAAAATGTTACCAGGATTACTTTCATAATAGATGACTGTAGACTTGCTTTCCCAGGGTGACATCAATATAACGCAGAAGTTCATGCCTTTTTGCATCAACAGTAATCCCCAAGATTAGCATATTTTTCATAAAACTCATCGAAGCATCGCATTTCCTTATCGCTAGAGCTTTTATTAAGTTTTGCGTTCTGCCAGGGTGGATTCCAGGGGAGTCAAGCCTGTGAAACAGCCTCAATAAAAAACACAGCACTGATTTAGATGCGTTAACCTGCAGCCAATGAGGTTAATATTTTCTCTGCAGCACCTGTCCCTTGGTAACCGCTTTGGCAAAGCAATGAAAAAAAAACTACATTCAGTCTTTGTGTGGGAATTTAATTTGGGACTGCACTTTTTTACGCTTCTGGTCCTTGGGTTACTTTTCACTTTGTTCAATTTTAGTTGCGCATTTGAAGAGCTTGGTTTGGTTTTAACAGATGGGCCCATCCCATCCTTTGGAACCACTCTTATGATGTTCTTATGATGCCAGACCCAGAATGCCAGACCCAGAGCCGACGGTCTCAGATTTCAGACCTGATGAATCGCCCTCTGATCTGCAGCTGCCAGGATAAAACGCCAAAGGACTGAACAGCAGGCAAGGCTCGACCTTTTACATAGACCCACTACCTAGAGGGAAGACAACCACTGAGCCCTAGATCTCCACAGATTTATCTTCTTCCCGTGAGAGTATTTATTTTATTCTTCTCTGTGTCCAAATAGGCCATGCGTACTGTATTTCTTTAAAGCTTTCCGTGCCACTTTGGTTGCGAAAGGTAATGTAACAGATTAAAGCAAAAGGTTTTTGTATTCTTAAAAAATGATTTCCGACCTGCTTTTTAATCACAGTGCACATTTAATACCTTTCAGTCAGAAACGAACGAACTTTAATTTCATAAAGAAGCTGAATTCAACAGTATTTGCAAAAACAGCTGGGATCAAGGCACCTGTTAAGCCATCTTTTATATTCACTGCAGTGAAATCAGCTCGCACAATAGTGCTCTTTGGAAACGGGCTATAATTTTGCTGTAATGAAGAAAGGCCGGCAAGAGAACACGGCCTGAGCTGCAAATCAACGCGTCGAGCACTGCTCATATCAAGTGAGAAGAAAGATCAAACACTGCAGTAATTATGTGATTTTACTTCAGAATGTACTCTTCTGTCTCATTTGAAAGGAGCGAGATAATGGAGGGCTCCTACAAGGAACATGAAAGACGGGTTATCGAGCCCGCAGAGTAACTCATACTGATAATTTGCTCCCTTTACAAATTTCAGTTGCATTTACATCTACTTAAACGGGTTGCTGGAGGCTAATCCATTTAAGTGCATGGGTTCTGATCTAGCATTCGCACATCAACAGCCTTTTGTGCGCTTTGTGAGTCAGATGATGGCAGGGGATTCTGCGCTCGTGAAAACGCGAGACGCACAACTTTATAAAAGACTGCGTGGCGGAGGCCGGCAGGCTTCGGGGGGCGATTTCCGTTTTAAGAAGCAGACCAAATCACATCTGAGGAAAATTCTAAAGAGGGGGCGTGGGGGGAATCGCATCAGGTCAAATGGACAGCCGTTGGCAAGTCGAAAAACTGGAAGAGTGCCTTCAGCGCAACACGAGCTGTCCTGGAGAGAGAGACGTGGGGAAGCACAGCCGGGGATGTGCTGGATGGCCCCGCCAGCTGATGCGAACTAATTAAGAGTCAAGCATTCCTTGCAGACCGTGTCGCGAATGGAGCTGACGAGGGCAGCACCGTTATGCCAACACTGGCATCCAAGTGGAACGGCACACTGGGAGAGGAGCGATACAGTGTGCAAGACTGGAATTCACTGGAGGGGCTACTACTGCTCGTCTGCCTATTCAGCATTAGGACATGAGGTGTGCTCGAAACCGTGGGCTGACTGCAAAAACGGATTTGTGCGTGCCACTGTATTGTGTTCGGAGAGAGGCTCATAGAAATCAGGCCTGAAAGCTGCCTGTTTGATAAAAAAAAAAATATATATCACTGGTGCAAATCGGATCAAACCTAAAGCCCTCCACAAACAGGCAGCTCTACAAATCCGAATATAAAACTAAAGAAGGGTAAAAGCGTCGTGGGGCACTGTGAATTGACATTGCTCCCATATGGGAGACACACCTCTGTGCCCCCAGATATAAGACAAAGACTTAGGGAAAAAATATCTGCAGTCTCATTCTTCAATGTGAACAATTATACTTTTCTGAAACAATGGCTTTCGCTGTATTTTTATGTCGGACTCTGTTGTAATACGATTCCCTCTAGAGGATAATAAAGCACAAATTATATTAATGGTGTTTTGCATTATTACATTCTGATAATTCTGGTTTGAATGATCCTCTGCATCTTCATCCAATTTTGATTGACAGGTCTGTTTGCACCACTGCCAAGTACAGTAATTGTAGATTAACAAATAATTTTTTTGTCCTTGCTAAATTAATGAATAATGTGGCTGATAATGGGATGCACTAATTCAATACACCTGGGATTGTCTGAAGTTGAGCTTTCAGCCCATGAGTGACTGCACCTTTCTGTACTTTAATCTAAACATTTCCATCTCCTTTATAAAGCACAGATTTATGAGATGAAGTTGGACTATTCCTTGTTTTGTTCCCAAGGGATCAAAGAGCAAATCTACACCCCACACACACACACACGTCTGACTACGTACAATATGATATGCACACTGCCATTTGTTTTTGCCATGCTCACCTGCCACGCTAGACAAACTGATAAAACACCCACAGCAGATCAGGAACTGGCTTCTGAGCAATGCCTATCCAAATGTCAACTTATGTATGCTCAGATGGGGTTCACGGCCTTCTTCAGCAGTTTATTCCAAGGGGAAAATACACAATTTCTTATCACAGCATGGGGCTAAAGACTGGTGCCTTTTCCAGGACTACCTCATTAGAATGACCTCACTAGCATCCTTACCCAGAACTGGAGACATGAAAGACTAGTAAACACAGTAAAAGCAGTTGTCAGTAGGGACTTAAGACAAAAGGGGGCAGTGTGTGCGTGCTCTTTGCCGTTTGCTTAGCATGGATCATTTTGCACTTTGCTAAATCAGGTATAAGCACAACCTGATTAAAATCAAAAGGATGACAAGCAATGAAAATCTTTATACATGCCGTTCATCCAACATAAAAGATTAGCACTCAAGTTAAAAATACACAGTATGTCAGTCTTTTGCATTAGGGTGAACGCAAAAAAAACATTTTCTACCGAGCCAGAATTTTAATGACTAGTGGATTCAAATCCATTGTCCCCCCCACTCAGAGATTCAACCTTGACAGTACTGGGACACAGTATTTGATTGAACAAATACCGAAAGAAAAATACAGAGCCAGAGGACAGCAGAACCTAAGCATCTTCCTCTTTTGTGCTGGGATGTATTCTGTAGTCCGGAAGAGTGTTCGTCTTCATAAATATGTTCTATATTTAGTGAAGGCCAATGCCATTTCAAAAACACAGGCAAGTATTAGAGGAAGTTGCCTCTTTCTACAGTTTAAACACTGAGATGGGAAAGAACAGAATGCCATTAGAATGTCTCACGGCACCCTAATAATCAGGTATATTGACATTCTACTGGATTTAAGCAAAAAGGAAATAAAAACCCATTGTGTGATTATGACTGGATGGTTTCTTTTCCAATTAGCCTTCTAACCTTGTCCATTATCTTATGCTGGGAACAAGAAACAGGAAACCTCCATAAACCCCTGTGAGGCCTCGCGATTACACCAGATTTAGTGCACTCGTTAAATTAAAAGAAGGTGAAGAGAATCCACTCTAAATGAGCCTTCTAAATGAAACCTCTGGAGGTAGATTTTTACACAATACAGAAAACAGCAGTTGTTTTAGCAAGACGCTAAAGAGGTGCCTCCTAAAATAGAAGATGTCTTAATCTACTGAGCACCAAATCACAGAGAGTGGGATGAGATACTACCAATGTGAAGCCACAGTATGGTTCTGCACTCATTCCAGTATCATCAGCATCTACAGGAACGTCAAACAGACACCTGTGTGGTGCACGCCGAAATGCTTCTGAGAAACCACACGGTGAGAGTAGCAGATGAGGAACTTTGCTGGAATTTTTTATTTTCTGTGTGACGTCGGGGAAATTATTTATATTTTTGACGCAACGACGACAGTCAGTCAGAAGAAGCCAGCGGCTGGATCAGTCATGGTGGCCGGCGTCAAGGTCCGTTCCTGTGGCAGGCTCGTACAGGCAGAAGGGAAAATCGAGGATGCAACAGGCGAGGAGGAGGAGGAGGGCGCAGGTCACCGACGAAGAGCCCAGAGCGCTTCTGCAGAGCCCCTCGCGGTCACGGAAGAACGCACCGGAAACGCACTAACCGCTGCGGCCGCTGAAAGGGTTGCCGAGGCAAGGGGGCAGCCTGCGTCACAGATAACGCACAGCAAGAAAAAACCCAACAGGAATCAACCAGCGCTTCCTGACAGCGGTTTCTGCAGAGGCTGAAGATGCAACGGCTTTCCTCAAACCCACAAGGAGACTGGCCTTGTCATCTCGTGTCCCTTTTCCACGGGCACTGTCTAAGCCCACCATGCTCAATAATTCACTCAATCATGTCTTTCGCTAAGTGGGCTACGTTTATACCGTGTTCCGCAGGATTCCATAAAGCAGCGCAGCTCTTTGGAGAAATGTCTCGCTCTCCACTGAGAAAAAAGCTCCTGCTGTGGTACATTATGAACCTGTTGGAAACGGGCTGGAAAAGGTTCATGTCATTCATTCGCAGCGCTGACAAACCTCTTTCTAAACACCGCCACAGGAATATACCCCCAGCTTCTTTTAAACCTTGCAGAATCCCAGCTTCCTTTGTCAGCAGCAACCCCTCCAGTTAACCTTCCCAGGACTTGGAGAATAAACTCTAGAGCATTGTGCTGCTCCTGACCCTGGTGACAGGTGGGGAACAGAATACTGAATATTAATGTTCCATTCACCTTCAGTTTCAACTGCTGTCACACTTATTTGAATACAATTTTATTCCAAATACAGTACGTGTGGAGCTCATGCCTCCACTGACATGACCTTAGATTTACTCTACATCCAGGAGGTCAATGACAGATTTTTTATTCGGAAGCAGATTTTGAAGAAGTCAATAAGACCTCAACTATGTTGAGAAATAATTACTGGATGCAATACGGACGTAAACCACTAACAGTTTTTAAAGTTCTGTCTCTACAGGAACACTTAAAACTAACTGATAGCATTTGCACGGTTTTCCACATCAATCCACATTACTGAGCATGTTTTAACATTTAGGTATACACCCCCTCGGGGATCCTCTCAATGGCCAACGAGGAAGCACGCAGATTCATCAGGTTAATGGGTAAATTGCCTCGCCCTTTAATGCATCCTTCAGGGAAAGAAAGAAGCCCGATTGGTTACGTTAGACCCAGTTCCAACAGCTGGGTCGATCTTCTTTAACCTCCTCCTATATCCACCCCCCCCATTTTGAAATTCCCCATCGTTACAGCAGAATAAAGCCTTTTCCGTTGTCGATATTTTTTCTATACAGCAAGTGGCAAACCTACGTTTCGCTATGCATAATATTTGAACATCAGAAAATATTTTGGGAAAAATAAAGTCCCTACTGCAGCACGTATACCAGTCTTTCCAGCCAGGATAAAGACGGCGTCCCAGCAGCCAGACAATGTGGTGCGTTTTATGACGCACACTCCGCATATCCAGGCGAACCGAAGAAGCACTGATCTGATGTGCTCTCGAGGTAGTTTTGCTCGCCACAGTATCGCCCCACCGGTCTCCTGTCAGCTCGGCTCTGCTCACTTTTCATCAAGGCATCACAGTTCAGCTCACATCAGAACAGGACCGGAATCGGGTTGTTATCCCAGTCCTTCAGCCCCATCGGTCCTGATCAGCTTCCGCTAGCCAAAGGAGTGGCGGACCCCCAGCTCAACACAGCCAGGAGAAGGTCAGCTATTTCAGGCACAGCCGGTGTGCATGGTGTAGGCTGCGAATTAGACTTTCATAAAGCGCGTAACGTTTCTTGAAGGAAGACGGGTAATTACACCCACACCATGGCTGGGAAGCTTGTGTCAGACTCCCACAGCTCTTTAGGCAAAAGAACTGGCTCCTGAGCGTCAAGCACACTTTCCCCTTGCTTCCCCTTCATGTCGTCTGGTTTTGTCTTGGGTTTTGCCACAGGGTAGGCTGTGCTGGTGCTGTTGAATATTCTAACATCACCTCTGTTTAAGGCTAAAATGTTTTAGTTCTTTTGGACCGTCAGCATGGGACAGCTCTTCGAGCTGAAGAAACAATCTGGTGCTCTTTCCTGGATAGATTACAGAGCGCCCCATCCACGTTTACAGTAAGACAGGCCTTTTTATCCACATATAATGCACATAACCAGTTCTCCTATTCAAACTTAGGCAGTTATGGATTTATGGGCATATTCCTAAAAAAAGTCAAACACTTTGTTGAGGCCTAAAATACAGCAATATGATTTGCTTTATCACGGATGCTGTGTGCTAATGTTAGAAATAATCTTCGGTGACTTTAAAACTCTCTGTTGTGAAACTCCCCCCCCCAAACTGTGAAGCAGCTCCACTGTGATGTGGCTGATTACTAAAACAAGGCACAAGGCAATAAAAATGTAAGAAATTAGAAAATGCACACTGCACAAGCCTAGCCTGGATATGCACTTAGGTTTCCTAGTACACAAAACTATGCTGGGAGTATTTTATTAGTTTTCAGAAAGGGCAGAAAAATGAGTTGGGATGGACTTGTGGCAGACTTCTGTGAATACTGTGTGCAACTAATGGAGTCTTCGCACAAGTTTCAGAGACCATCAGCAAAGCAAAGGATGATTATAAAAAAAGTCTAATTAAAATGATAATGGAACCATTCACTTCATAATCGGACATACTGAATGCTCATCGGAAGAAAACCTGAATGGTATTAAATTACATCCAAACTCATGTTTCTCAATCTTTAAAGTCCCACCAAACCCATCTCCTTTTAAGAGTCTGTATATTGAATAACCTACATTGCTAAAAGCATTAACACAACCTCCTTAAACACAATGAAATTCTAAATAATTCAACATGATGTACTATAATGGCACAAACTAAAAAGTGAACTTCTAACATCTGTGCCCAAGAGAAGCAAGGCATATACTGAAGACTTCACATTCCAATACCATCTGCTAGTTTATTTACTTGGCTTAGTGGCCAGGTGAGGTCATAACACGAATGGCGAAAACAAAAAATGTTCCCAGCGTGACCATTTACGGAAATGCAAGCTAAACTTCTTCGAACACTAAAACCAGAGCTCATTCCTCTTCCAATCCTCTTCTTGTAGGATTAACAGGGGCAGGTGAAAAGTCCACAGTCAGCTTTTCCCATCCCTGTACCAAGAGGTAGCACTGCCACCTTCCAGCTCTTGGGTCCCATCGTAGATCCTGGGCCTGTTCTCCCTGGGCAGTCATGCTGGAAAGGCCAGCTGGCGTCTCCCAGTTTTTCCTGCAACCTTCTCCAAGAAAAGAGAGGTTTTCGGGATAACCGATGAACGGAGGATAACAGTCAGGAGTCTGCAGAATCAGGTGTCTCACTGCTGTGGCCCCAGTTCAATTCCCAGTCAGGGACACTTCTTCCAAACAGGCAAAATGGGCCGAATGGCTGAGGCTAGGTGCCCATTTCACTTACTGCAACACATGACGTGCCTCTGACATGCACGCTGGCAGGACATGCCGCAGGGACAGGATACAAAAGCATGGACCCCAACCCTTGATCTGCAAGCTAAGAAGAAATGTCAAGGCTGCCTGGGTTACGAATCGCAAGACCTGAGCATAAGTTACTATAGAAGGAACAGCACCCGTTTTTTGCATCATGCCTTCAGGGTTAAATCTCTCACCACACAACACTTAGAACCAACGCTTCTTTGATGCAACTGCACTTGCTAACTCCTTACAAAACGCACGTGCTTACTCCATTTTCTTCTTTTCCAAACTTTTAATAGGGTTCAATCAACACGCCTTCCAGGAAGTCAAAGGCACAGTCTTTCAGATCCAACGGCAGGAGAAATGTCTCTGCTGGAAACCACAAAGATGGCTCTACTTTACCGTTTCCATTCTCCTTGCAATTGCATAGGACTAATACTCCCGTTACTTCCACACGCGAACAAATATTAATAAAGATTGGATACAGTTCTTCAGGCTATCTGTGGCAGCAGCCTGCTACAATGCACTACAGTATTTGATTACAGAGACCTTCCCAGAATAGGCACTTAGCAACACTGATGGAAGCTCATTCAATATCAACTTCTGTGCTCTTTATTTAAAAAAAAAAGACATTACAGAGCTAAATAACCTGGTGGGAGCTGCAAGCTGCTTTTTGTTTTGTAACCTGCATGTTTCACCCTCTGCAAGATAAAATAATTTGTTTCTGAGAAATTCTGAGGCAACAGAGAAAGGTCAGCGGCTTTCATAAATCAAGCAATTCTATCGAAAGTAGAAGAATAAATCACCGATTTGTGGACTCCTTCAGTGTACAGACACACAGCGAGAACTTCCTGCTTTTCCGCCTGTGCGGTACAATATCCTGCTGGGAGGGGAGCCGAGAGGCTCGTTACAGACGCTGCTCTCTCCCAGCTCTCCGTCAACTCAGGTCGTCAGCACAGATCACAAAAGCTGCAGACAATTCAGCTCCCACTGCAAGTGAAGACCGTTGAGTTGGACACAGAACGGAGTTTTGTTTTTCACACAGATCGCCAGCAGCTCTGCGGATTTACAGGCCTGGATGTACAAGTGAGCTTCCCGGGAGCTCAGCTGTTCCCAATTACCACTGCGCTTCCCCAGACTCTGCTCACTGACGATCAGACGTTACCTGTAAAAGCTGTGGCCCAGCATAACCCAGAAGTGAAAAGATCTACCAAAAAAAAAAAAAAAAAAAGATGAAGCCAGACAGACCAGGATAAATTAACTCTTGACAAGAGCTGTTATAAACAAATCTGAATTCCTATTGTGCTTATTTGAGTAGCTTCATCAGCAAAGCAAGAAATGCAAAGTTAAGGGCCTCCGAGAACTGGCACACACTATACACCACATGGCACAGAAAAACAAATTTTCATGCAAGCACCACTCACCACATGAGACTTGGGAGTTTCTGTTAGGCCCCGACTCTAGTTCTGTACCGTACAGTTCGTCTCTGTTGGTCTCCGTGCTTAATCCGGAGGAGAGGGTGGGGTGAAATGTATTGACAGATAACCAGAAGGCATCCCTGTGGTTATTTTATTAGTGTTGGTTGTACATGACCAGGGGAAAAACAAAAAATCAGATTTGCAGATCACGGTTCTTCATGATTCCAGGGAGGGTGGATGGTGTCTGTTAAGCATTCAATCAAGCATCCTGGGAGATCCAGTGTAAACTCACGGCACACATCTTGTTCCCTGTTCACCCCATGTTCATGTTAAACCTCACCTGTAAGTCTAATCCACTGCAATGAGAATATAATTTCACCTCCAACTAAATCAAAACGCATAAATATGGATTGGTATTGCAACCTTTTTTAGCAAAGCGCAGCTCAAATGCTGTTTCTCCGAACATTTTGAGCAATAAATTAACATCAAGGTTAAATGCAAATCGTGCAGATGCTTGAATCTAAGCCATTAAAAAGTGGGATAGCAGGACTGTGAATAAGACTTTCACTGGCAATCTGCAAAAGTCAGTGCCTTGTTAAATGAAGCAAGGCAGGCAATTATCACCAGGGAAGTCAGGAGGGGTAACATATACTGCCCCTAACTGCAGAAAGAAGCCATTTGGATCACAATGTTGTTAATTATAGGAGAACCCGAATCCGTAAAATGCGCCTGTCTAAGAATTTTAACGCTGCAATGTTTTGCAACCTGAGTGTCTTAAGACGCAGAAGGGCTTTGGAGTTTAAAGATATTAAAAGCACTAAGCCCGTGTCTTCTTTTGCATTCCGGAATGTTATACGCGCAGACCTTTCTGGGGCAGCTCGATATGAATTTGCGGTTTTCCATTATTTCCACCAACAACCTCTTTCCGTTTGCTGCTAACGGAGCGTCTCACTGGTACACATTGCTGCAAAATGTAACCTCTCCTGCCCTCTAGTGGCCGGCGCATAGTGCTTAGAATTGTTCAAAAGATTGAAGCTTGGCTTTCCTGCAATATTACTGCTGTTTGAGACTTGAACTTAAAAAGAACTTTAAATGATGTCTTCCAGCGTTAGCTATGATATTGAACGTCACACACGAACAGTTAGGGAAAGTGCTGTTTCAGTTGCTTAAAAAGGTAGCTCGTCTTGCAAGCGCATGGATTGCAAAACGGTTTATTAAACGGGGGGAAAAAAAACAAACACCTTTTGCAATTTCTCATTTTTAATGTTTCAGCTAAGCGATCAATTGGAAAATAAGCATCAACTCCAACCCAGAGACACGAGAAGACCCTCTAAAAGAAAGTTTTAACGTGAAACAGATTTCAGAACAGGTCATCCACCAATCCAGGTGGGGCTGCACATTGGTGGTGGTGGAGGGGAGACCCCATTACCTGTAAAGCGCTTTGAGTGGAGTGTCCAGAAAAGCGCTATATAAGTGTAAGCAATTATTATTATTATTATTAAGTGTTGCCTGCCACGTTTAAATCTTGGTCTTCATAAAATACACCCCAAAGCAGTCCTTCCTGTCTGCGGCACCCGTCTCCTACGTATACACACACACATGAAAAAAAAAAAACACAAAACATTCACACACACAAAAAAAAAAGAAAGAGACTTGATTTGAGCTGTCGACCTATGTTCACTGTCCGACTTGCATATCCAACACCTCGCCCTCCTCGTCACACGGAAAACTCGCGCTCTGCCGTCCAGTACGCCGCGGGACTCCGTCCGAGCGGCCAAAGCGACACGATCACGTCGCCAAGGAGGGCCCGGCAGCCCGAACCAGAAGCGGACCGGGCGGGCCGACCTGAAGACAACGGGGTCCGACGGGAGCGGCGAGAGGCCGTTAACGGCGAGTTAACGGCGGGCCCCCCAGCTCGTGAGGTACGCTCGGCGGGCTGCGGGGCCGCGCGCCGCCGGCTCGAGCCCGTCTCGCGGCGGAAACCTTTCCGCTGCCGCCATCTTGGGCAAACCAAAGGTATTGGCGCTTTTTTTCCTCCCCCACAAACGGCTCGATTTTAAAGTATCTGCCGCTGCCAGTGCACACCGGGGACGGAGGTACGGGTCTTTTCGGGTTCCGTAAATGACGGTCCTATTCGGGCCAGTAAGGAACGCGAGGAAGCGGTACTGTTCTTGACTACCTGCCGAGCCTATACGGGGTGGGGGAAAAAAATAATACACGTACCTACTGTATTAGACGTTGGACTTGCGGGTCGTCGGTGAGAATAAAAACGCGTTAACGGTAGAGGGGTTTTGCCCTCTGCCTCGCCGAATGTCGTAAAAACACTGCCGACGTTTTAGGTTTGTAGTAAAACGACCTCCTTGCAGCGTCTGATTGGCCGGTTTACTTTTCGAAAACGGGAGGGGGTGGGTTCCGAATAATGCCGACAGAATAGACTGTACCGTGGAACAAAACATATCAGACTACCAGCTACCGCCTAATGCCAATTTTTTTAAATGTCCTCAACGTGTTTATTTTGTAATCTCCCCCCCCCTCCAATATTAGACAGTGTTGAAAGCGACGGTGATTAATCAATTTCAGGTAATTTACCTGCGAGCACTAATGAGAGGACCAATCCGGTCAGAAATCATTGCGAGTTCAGTCTGTAGCGGGTCTGAATGTCCCCTCAACAGGTCCTTAACCTTTACAGCTGAGATACTAAATCAGTGGTTCTCAGTCCTGGTTCCCTGGGGACCCCAGTATCTTCTGGGTTTGCTCTGCAGTCGAGTTCTCAATCACAGGCTAATTCTGCTAATTGATTTTCAAGCTGGCAGGGTTTTAGAAAGCGGTGGGGATTTGTAATTGATATTGTCAGAACTTCCTTATTTGTATGGAAGTTTGGGTGTGGTGCGTTAGGGCTAGGTAACCGATTGGACCATTATAAAATCACCTATGAAAAGATCCATTGCAAGAAATAAGAACTCTTCATTCTATTTATTTTGAAACCTCTTCTCAGTTTATTAAGTACAAATAAAAATGTGCTTAATAAACTGAAGCGTTACTGAGCTTTGTACAGTAGTGTTGACACATCATTTTCAATGTGAAATGATAAATGCTACAAAAATCTAACTGATACAAACACCTTAAGCTACGTGTTTTGCAGATGCTCAAACTGCTTTGCTTTTAAATTCAAAGCATAGCATTTAAGAAGTTAATAAAACAGTTTTAAAAGATTATTGATTTGTCCAGTGGAGCAATAAACTATGCATTATTTTGGTAGCTATTTTGGCTAGACATAACTGCACTACTCACTAATGGACTTCTGTTAATTTTATCTCTCAGTAGGTTGTTGCTGTTTTGAGAAAAGACTGTTCAGGATGTTTTATACACAGCTATTCATGTGCAAGCGTGGGCCACTGGCTAAAATATGGCTTGCAGCTCACTGGGAAAAGAAGATAACTAAAGCTCACGTGTATGAGTGCAATTTAGAAGACACCGTTAAAGACATACTTTCACCAAAGGTAAGCATTCAAGAAAACAGTACTTAAGCAAGAAAAAAGGGAAAGGGTACTTGCAACCTTTGTGAATAAATGATGAAAGCATTGGAAAATATGTTCAGTCTTTCTGATCTCTCTGTCTTTACTCTCACACAGGGGTTTTGGAACTCCTATTGGAAAATGACATTCGAAAACCAAAATCCTTAAACTTGGATCACACCTTTCCCCTTCTCTCAAACAGACTCGATCTCCTTCTTAATCTTGTCGATTTATGTTCAGTTTTTGCTTTCCACACCTCTCCTCCTGTTATCCCTTAGTTTGGACACTCATTCTCATCTGCTTAATGCCCACTTCCCCCCTGATCTTCACACCTTCTTACCCACTCTGTCTTTTGTTCCCTTATGCGTAGTTTATTTGCTGCTTTCCCTCTCTCCTTCACACCTGAAGAAGGCTCCACAGCTGTAAAGATTGGGTTTCTTTTCGTTACCATTCATACCATGAACCTTTAACCTGTTCATTTGTAAACGTGTTTACTTGTTTTTTCCTTACACCCAGGTTAAAATTGCTCTGAGAACATCGGGACATTTACTGCTCGGAGTAGTGAGAATCTATTCAAAGAAAGCAAAATATCTTCTTGCGGATTGCAATGAGGCTGTTGTTAAAATTAGAGTGGCCTTTCGTCCAGGTAATCAGTTCCTTTGTTTCTATGTAGATGCATCACTAGCAAAACCTAAAATGGGCAACACGGTGTAATAATTATTTGTAATCTTCTGAGGCTGTTGGTTTTTGGATGTGCACGTATATTTAGCTAAAACTAAAACCTAGTTTATGTTATGCAATACAGAGCTAATGAATTGAATGCAGTTTTGTTCACGAGCTGTATGAAGTATTAAAATCTCTTAAAATGTCAGTTAATATTATTAGAATTCCTATCTTACAAATTGTAATTAGAACAAATGATTGCACAAACTTTGATTTTTATGAATATTTGTGTTGCAGACCTAACGGATCTCCCCATTGAGAATGCTGAAGCTACATATAAAGCAATCACCTTGGCTGAGAACTTCCATGACTTTGAGTCTCAGCTGCCTGCTGTCAAGTACTGTTCATCAACTGCATCTCCTTCAGTGTCATTGTGCAAAACATGTCAAATGCTTAGACTTTACTTCTGCACTCCAAACTGCATCTTCACTACCCAAATTGTACCTTCATTTAGCTGCACCCATTAATCGGCAGACGGGTAATCTACAGGCAGTGTCCACTTTGGAGAACATGATATCAAAACGTATATGAAACCCTTTGTGTTTGCAGTTTTTATAGAAAGGTTTTTTTCAGGGTTTCTTCCTTGAAGCTACCTCTTTATACCTCTTCAGCACCATCGAAGTCACTGAACATTTCACTCTGAACCAGTGCCGGAATGAAGACATCACACTTCGAGAAGATTATGGGAATAACTTTCTTCTGGACGACAACTTTGGTACGAATGGCTTTGTGATCTTTAGAACTCTAGGGATGAGTGTCTCGTGACGTGCTCTGTACTTAGAACAGCTAGTGCAGCTTTATGATTCTTTGAGCTGAAGTACTGTCAGCTATTATTTCACACATCATAGGTAAAAAATTAAATCTGGAAGTTTTTTTTTTAGATTTCACCGTTAACTAGAAGAGAAAAGCAGTCAGTGCCAGTGCCTGAGTTATATAACTTTCATTACTTCAGGTAAAGCGATGTATAAGCTTTTAGCATATACAATTGAATCGTAAGATAATTGGGTTTATTTTAATGTGCTCGGCAGGAGTTGAGATTCACTCGAGACAGCATGACCTGTTCGATAATGGCGTGCAGATCAACACAGATGATTCCATCCTGCCCAGCTTTGAAAGCCTGGCAGACAGACTCACAGCAGATGGGTTTGGAGATGAAGAAAGTGGTTTTGATATTTTCAGTATGCGTTTTTTAAAACTGCCTGTTTACTCCCCTTCTCTGAAATGGACACCGTTGCTTCCCTTATTGTATATAAGAAAAAATGCCTGTATTTGGTAGTGTACTCATACCTCTTGTATAATTTATTTAGTACTGTACTTTTGTTTAATTGCAGATAGTGGTTTTAGTTACCAGGTACCTAAGTACAGTAGGTTTTGTAATGGAGGAAAGCTACCACACATTGCTTTCTGCATAAACAACACCAGTAACAGTACTACAAAACAATTAAAGGTATTATAAGCTATGATACAAAGGGTGGTGTATGCAGCTGATTGGATGTGAAGTATTTTTAGACTTTTAATGTTTTCAATTTCAGACCTTGTTTTAAATGATGAAGATACTATGCAGAAACAACTTTTCAATGAGAACGAGGAAAAAACTATGTCATCGTCGGACATCAACAACAATGGTATGTTTTACTGTTGCTAGCACTTAATAAAACATGTTCGTAGAGCAAATTTCGCATTTACAGCTCACTAGTGGCATTTTGTAATTCAATATAAATAAGGTTTATGTGATAAAACAGACTTAAATGTTATTTTAATTTTCTGATCCATTGCCTGACAAGAAAGTGTCACAAATATATTGAATGTTTTCACAAATTAGCATCAGGATAAATGGTATTGATATATTATTGATATAATTTGAGATTTAATTTCTGAATATAAATATTTAAACTTGTTTTATGTAGTTTAAATTACCACATACATTTCTTTAGGACTGATAAATTTTACTCAACCAGGTTTATTTCTTTACAGATTATTTGTAGGTGATGAAAATTCTTCTTTTTCCACTGTAGTGAAATAGTCTAAATATATTTTCAATGGACATATAATTAGAACTTGGTAAAATGTGTAGGGTTGTTTTGAAGTGTGATTGTGTTCAATTTTTGTAGACATACAAATTCAGGAGCATGTTGAGGAGACTTCAGCAGTAAAAGAAACAGTTCTGTTGGAAGATGAGGATCAAGGCTTTGCGTTGGAACCCATTGCAGAAAGTGGTGAATATTTAGAACCATCCTTGATAATCTACATTGATAAATGCATCAGTATATGGATGGTACAAAGTAACCTGCACATTTGTATTACTTGCTCAAAATATATTTTTACTATTGCATAGAATTTAAATGCAATAGTAAACGTTTTGGTTCACAAAGGATCTTTATGAGGATTTAACAGTGTAGGCACTTCTGTTTTAACTTAATTAAGCAAAGGAAAAAGACATACAATTCTAATATTAAAAAGGAGGTTACCTGTTTTTAAGCAGCATGCAGGTACATTTATACTTTTAGATGGTTCTTTTGTACCTAATTAAAATTATGTGATGGAGGTGTGTGTAATTAGCTTTACACGTTGTGTTAATTGACCATAGTAAATTTGCATCATAGCTTTTCTATAAATTACCCATTCTTATATCACCATTGAACATCTTAAAATAGCTCAGGTAACTATCAGTTTTATCACCTACCTATCATTAAAAATACTTTCTCTGCTTGACAGTTTTAGAGACTTAACTGTTGAAATCAAACCCTCAGCTTCTTCTGACTCGAAGAAACGAAAGAGAAAGAGGAAGCTTGTTGTGGACCAAGATAAGGAGCTTTCAAACGGCGTCATTCGGGAACAGATTGCAGGTTACTCCGATATCGTCACCACGTTCAGTTCGGCACCGCCACTGAAAAAGCTGATGAGCTGGAAAGAGAACGGAGGAGTGGACAAGCTCTTTCGTCGATCCTGCTTTACTTTCATAAACAGTCAGTTATTTGAGGTAATACAGCCTCCGGATCCCATAAATACAGTAATTTCAATCTTTTAAAACTGATCAACAATAGTAAATCCTGATGATTTTTTTTAAACCCTTGAAAATATGTTTAATACCTTTTTGTCTGTAACATATGTATTATTAGAAACACATTGGTGATGTTTAATTGGTTTTACACTACAATTAATCAGTTTTTAGGGGCTTTTATAAAAATACTAAAATGAGAAATAGCAATTTTGGTATTTTCTTCTGTATTACTCTATTTTCTGTATATCATTTTTGCTTGAATATAATTATCTTTTATACAGGAGGAGTATCTAAAACAGGAGGTGAATCTTTTGATTTTAATTATACTTCAACACTTTGGTTTAATTATAAATGATAATTGCATTTATATAGATTTTATATATATATAAAGCCCCACTATACAGGAGGTCAAACAGGGCAGTTTGCTTCAGCTATTAAATTAGTCGTAATGAACAAACAGGATTTTAATATAACATCCCATCCCAAGGATACCACCTCCTATAGCACTTTGTCTGGTCACCCTGCTGGGGCATTGACCAAGCCCATCCTTGCTTAGATTAGGAAAACTAATGAGATCTGTCCAGAAGGTACAGTACTAACATTGCCATAGTTGTGTGTACTAACATGAAGTGTGACAGCAAATGACGATTAAAGCAACTTTGACTATACTTCACCAGCTTTTTCCAAAAGACCTCATACGTGGTGGTTTGAAGAGGAATACAAATTTCGAAGAGCATGAAAAGGAAGAGCTCAGGAACCTGCAGATGGATGGTACAGGTCAGTCTGTCATGACATAACATTCAACAACGATGATATGTGATTACTAGAATGCAAACGGTACTGTACAAATGACCCTTTTTGTACACGTCCATAAGTTAAAGTTGCCTTTTTTAATTATGATTCGTGTTTACGAAATGCTGTAATGTACATATAACTTAATGTTTGGTTTTTGTAATGGAAATGTTTTCTTTGTCTTTATAGGAGACTGTGAAACACTCATGCACATGATTGAAGATCCAAGTATTCTACAGACCTCAGTGGCTCAAGACTCAACAAGGAGGAGCATTGATCACACACCGCTGTTGTCAACAGATAACGAGAGCAGTCTTGTTTGGAACAGGGAAAATGTAACATTGTCTTTTTCCATTTTAATTTTGTCTTATCTGGTCTTGTCAATGTGACCAAATATTGTGCCTTTTATAATGTGCAGCATAATGAGTGGCTATACAAAGACATACTGTATACAAACTACTGTACAACATAAAAAGCATTGTCGTAATGTTTGTACATTTAATTAAACGCTGAAAAGTCAATCAAGTTCTGAATATAATAAAACTTGAGGAAAGAAATAGTAGTGATAATCAGTTTTGAATATACACAGTTTGGATGCACTGTGAATGTAGGTCTTGATTAAAAGGAAGCACTTTGCTCTACACAGGAAGAAGGTGTTGGAGAGACATTTGCAGGAATGCCTTCAGAGGATTCATTGTTTGTTCATCCATCAGCAGAGATACAAGCAGAAATATCACAGACTCAGACGCAGTCTGTCCAGGTAATTCAGTGCTTTGGATCTATTTTTTGTAGTCCTTGTAATTCTCTAATTGCAGATGGTTACAAAATATATAATATTTTGAGTTATATTTTGAAGAGATTAAATAAATAATATGGTTTGCTGTCATACAGCAACTTATAATAAGAATCTAAGTTATTTGGTCTAGTATGCATTCACAAACCGCAGTTTGCAGCATCCTAAGTATGTTAAATTGACATTATTTGGAAGTAGAACTACAACTACGATAGTATTTAAAATAATAATAAAACAACAGTTTTTGATTCTTTAAAAAAAATAGGAAGAAACCTTACAGGATTGT
The DNA here is from genome assembly GCF_059453375.1 of Lepisosteus platostomus. Taxonomy (NCBI): domain Eukaryota; kingdom Metazoa; phylum Chordata; class Actinopteri; order Semionotiformes; family Lepisosteidae; genus Lepisosteus; species Lepisosteus platostomus. The sequence goes on from NC_142625.1 coordinate 24,395,847, forward strand.
GAAGATTCAGAAGACAGAAGGATAAATAAGAGGGTTCAGTATCTGTTGCAGACTTTAAGAGTAAGTAAAGAACTACACATATAGCTTAAATATTTTGTTTAAGTCATCAAAGAGTGATTAATCATGAGTATAACACTAAGAAATGTTAGGTAGAAAAATATTGAATTTATCTTTTGAGTTTTAGTATCACTAAGCTGTATAGGAGATTGTATGTTTATTTTATCACCAAAATAATTATCTGTTATGAAGTGTGATTAGAACAGGTTCAGAAATAAAACGATTTAAATAAGAAATAGTGTTTTGGCATTGTCTTAGCATTATCTTCACAGCAGAGTGTACACCACACCAGTGAAGACTAGTTTCAGATTGTTTTGACTGTATTTTAACTTTTATATTTTTGAGACTGCACATGGTATTAATCGTGTCAGTATAGTTCTTCACTACATCTTGTTTATTGTAATTGTTCAAAAATGTATTTCTATTATTTAATTATTATTAAGTAGAATTATGGCAAGTCTGTTTAGCAAGAGTCTGCAATTGCAGCTGGCCTACCAATAGAGGCTGATAAAGTCCCCTTTTATTGTTACAGCAAAGTTGGATGTGAGTTAGATTATTGGGGATGGGTAGAAATGCACAATCTCACACGGGATTCATCAGGATTTGTTTGGGTATCCAGTGGTGGTTGTTTTTTACCAGTCTTTTTACTAAAGCCATGGAAAACCCAGTAATAAAGCCTCCTATACTTACTTTGACTGTCACTGTGAAATGTTTGTATGTGCAGATCCGTGGGACAGCCTAGAATAGGATCTGTCACAAAAATGTTTTAAAGTAATTTAGAAACGGTGACATGCAGATTTTCATACATATGTACCTGGTACTGTACACACACACACTTCACGTTTTCTGTATTTTGTTAAACTTGTAACTGACACTAGGGGGAGTATAAAGTCTATGACTGAGGCACATATATTTATCTGAGAAAGTGCTGAAAAATCTATTATGAAGACTTGTAGATCAATACACAGTTAAAAAAAAGTTCTAAGTGCTCGAAGACTCAGTGATACTTCCACAACATAAATCGGTTTTGTTATTTTTAAACTTAGTTTTGTTATGTGATTTATTTATAAAGCAAAACATTTATGAAAAAGAATAGAACAACAAGCCTATGTATGTTATTCTCTAAAATTCCGCTGTGGGTTTAAATTATGTATCCTTGCAAAAACGTGTTAGTTTCGGGTTCTAAATAATACTTTATACTTTTTTAAGTCTATAAATACAAGCCACATTCTGATGTTTCTTTAAGATGCATTCTCCAATTTTAAAGTAAACAGTAATTCTTCCTTGTTATTGCTGACAGTTTTACTTATAAAATATTTTTAAGTACGTTTCCATTTAATTTAAGAATCTCAAAACTGATAAATGACTTTTGTTCAGAAATCATACAGGTATGTAAAACTTTAGATATTCAATGCAGAGTATATTTACAGTAAATTAATTCATATTTATTTCAGACCTCAGGAAATACTTTAATCTCATTTAATTTTTTTTCCACAGAAACAGAGCTACGCAGGAAATACATCATTCAGTTTACAGAGTCTTTTTAAAAATGAAAATCGTAAACGGGTTGCTACAATGTTCTTTTGCTTTCTGGTGTTAAAGAAGCACAATGCTGTTGAGCTCTATCAGAGCAAACCTTATGATGAAATCATTGTAAAACCTGGAATAATGTTTAATAAGTTGTAGTTTTAAAGTTAAAGTAAGAGTACTATGTTCTGCTTACACAGTGAGGTATTAATGATTCTTACAGATATTTTTATACCTTGTGGAAACTAAAACTAGTTATATTAATTTCAAATACTTGGATTAAATCTTACAACAGCAATATTGTTTTTCACGGCAGCACTTCTGAGGAATGTGCTATTAATTCACATTTTCTTAAGACTGTTTTTTTGTACATTGTGGATCAGTTAAGTCAGAAGTGTTTAAATATCCAAGGTTTGTGATGGTATAGCCAGATACTTTTAAACTTGTGTATATATACTGTATATACAGATATATACACTTTCATTGTTAAAATGTTCTGCATAATTGCTGATAATTACAATTACAAATGTACATTTTACATTATTGATATCTTTTGATGTGTGATTTTGTTCAGAATTCAAGACAAAACATTGATAATGATTTGTAAATACTTTCTAAATCTTTAGCCTCATTTACTTATCGTAGTCTAAAAAGTCACATATTTATTCCATGTATAAATTAAAAATGCAGTCTTGCTGTTCGTTGTATATCGTCTTCACTGTTGCTGTGTATTTATGAACTGTTTTCTCTGCTTTTGCTTTTCAAAAGGAATAAAAACTACAATGTCATTAGTGTTTTTAGGTACTTTTATGATTAGACCATGTGTGTAGAAGAGTTGGCAGTGGAGACATTTTTGTAACACTGCACTTCTTAAACCTAGTTCGAGTTCCAGCCTGGATATTTGGAAATGATTGTCCTGCTTTGATGTTTCTTTCTTGCTTTTAAATAGTATTCGGTTTTTAGCCTGTTTAGATACACCCATACCGTAAGGTTTTAAGTCATTCAGAACAGCAGAGCAATCCATGCAGTAATGCTCACTTACTCAGGCAGATGGTAGAAAGTACTGCTAAAACTAATTGACATTCACTGTTAGAATTCCCTCTGATAGGCGGACATTCAGAGGTCTGCTTCAGATTACTTGTTCCAGTGGCTGGAACTTGGGATGCCTTGCTTAGGCCACCTTGCAGTGTTGTCTCTGTCACACAACTGGGCAATATAATTTGCACTTGATTTGTTTTATCTCATAGAGCTGTGAATTTACCTGGTGTATTTCCTCTTCAAAATGGTTGTTCCCAATAAATTCTCAATTCAATAAATCGATCCTATTGGCCAGTATTTCTCTTTTTCAGTGTTAGAAATACAGTAAACTACACCTCTTTAAAAATCTTTTGATGGTTAATTGATAACATACAATATGTGTCTTCGAAAGCGTTGGTTCCGATTGTTAGCAAATGAATTTTGAAGACACTTTGAAGTGTAGAATTATATTGTGTTTATAGAGCTAGTCAAACATTGTGTCTTTAGCGAATTCACTAAATAAACCTTTAGCTGCTACCAGATCGAATAAAGGAGTATTCAGTTAACTGAGGTGTCATTGTCAAACAAGTGCGGTTCAGCAAACAAGTGACTAACACTGTTGGAGATGACGGGTGTCCACGCTCATGTCTTGCCTAACACTATCCAACGCATTGAACAAGAGCAAGAATCCTCGGGTTCACAATGTAGATTCAGTGGGAGGTACTACGGTTATCACCTGTAGCTTGTGAATAGGTGCATCCACACTTGTGCGATTCCCGTGTACTTCGATACCGAACCACCTGTTCCTTTCCCGACACATTCCCTGATCCAAGGCCACCATTGGCTGTTCGCCTATGAGAAGTCCGCTTCACCTGAAGGGCACACACGGGCTTGGGGGGGCCTCGGTAGATTCTGTTCTCCTGTCATTAAATGACTCCGCGCATTTTTCAAAACCGAGTTTATATCCCTTTAAGAGGCCAGGCTTGGGAGCTACGCAGCTGTCTGTATCTGGATCGTTTGGCGGTGTCGCCCACAAACCCCGCAGCGTCCGTCGCTGCGCTGTTGGAAGACCGCTGGAGCCCGGGTGAGTTGTTTTCGGGGGATAATCGCCACTAAACCAGCCGAGGTCCGGAAAAAAAAAATGGATCCCTGAAAAGGTAAAGAAAAAATGTCAAGATGCCTTAAAATCGTTCCCGTGTGTTTTTCCTCAGCTGTTATTTGGGATGAACTTCCTTAGGGGAGAGGTGCAATATCATCTGTAGGACACATCAAGGACTGCGCCTCCGGAATTTTGCGCGATTGGATAACGTCGAATAATAATGTACTTTTTGGGGGGTCTGCTGCTTGTGTGCATGTTTAAAGGCATGGTGTGGTGCTTTTCTGATTGCATTCGTGAAGAGTGGTGTAGCCGCCGCTAACGCTGCAGTGGTGCTGCGCCAGGATCCAGCCTGCCTGTGGTGGTAGCGTGACACCTTGGTTATCCTCAGGTGAGCTGCCCGCCTCAGAGTCGGCTTCCGTTTAATCCAGGTTTGTTTTAAAACCTTCACGGGGAAACGCACGGCATTCACCTTGGTGTGTTCTGATTATTTTAAATTAAAAAAAAACAAGCGTTTGTGCCCAAGTGACGCCTGGTCTTGGTCTGGTACTGGTGTCGGCTGCGGACGTTGTCATAGGAGAAGATCAATCTGGATTAAGACGGCCGTAGTTCTCTAAAAGTAAGCGGCTATGATCAAATATCTTATAATCGTCTTACTTTTGCGCTAATGTCTTTTGCTCATTGGAATTCTGTAAACATGATTTTTGTTTATTTCGGTGGCGATAACATTACATTGAATAACGGATGTCCAGTGTTCATCAATCGATTTCAGTTGCGTTGAATAATTAGTCGACTCGCTCCCCCCTCCCCAAGATCCACATCGGTGTATGTAATGATATGTAGGATTGAGGCCCTGGCGATGGACAGGACGAAGAGGGGAACATGTTTCACGTCACTCGTTTAAAAATGGGTGGTTGTTTCATTGTCTTCTATACGATTAATACGTGTGTTACTTCGCTTCGTTTGAGATCTTGGTTTTATCTTCCGCGTTGTCAGTGAAACGGGTTTTACACAATTGGTAATCCAATCCAATGAAACCTTTATAGTAACTGAATTCCGCCGGCTAGAATACAACAAAAAAAAGTCATTTCTCACTGAGGAAAATCCAACTAGCCAACTCGTTGTTTCTCCATCTGATCTTTTGAGGATTTTGAGTTTTTTCCCCCTCTTAGTTTCTAACAGAAGCCTCCCTAACCTGTGGGGGGAAAACGCAACAGCAAAATCACAAACGGGTACGATCAATGTCCATTATGATAATAATTGGACAGCGCATCTGGGTTTTTTCTGATGCTGGGATCTATAGTGTCTCGCCGTTGCCGGGGAAACAGACCATGGTCCCGGAACAGAGCCCGGCGATCCGTCTATTTTATCCCCAAGACAGGAGGGAAAAGATTTTGGTGAAAACGGGCTGGAAATAAAAGCAATAAGCATTCCATGCTGTGCGTGACGTTTAGCAGAACGTCACCAGGCGTTAGCACATGGCTTGTGAAGTGCATGGCTTGATTGCAAGTCATGAAAAGGTACCTTTGCAGGTGTAAGAATAGTAAGGAAAACGTCGCTGAATTGGAACAGCGTTTGCTGTTTAGTTTAGGTCACACTGTGCGATCAGGTTAAAAACTCTTCATTAACAGGACACCTGTTGGTAAACGTCTGAGGCTTCCATGGCAAGGTGTCTGTGAGTTACAGTGCGTGTCCTTTATGGTTTAAAAAAAAAGGAACAGAACTGCTTTTACATGGGAAAACAACTGTACAAACACATGAAGCACATCAGCCATCAGCGATCTGCTGACCTCGCCGTGCTGAGAGATGGCAAAATTCGAACTCCCTTCTCTCTGCATGTGCAGTATGTGCTGCTGCACAGGTATCTGAGACGACTCGAGAGCAGTCCACACATACTACAGACAGAAGCAGAGTACCCTACGCTTCGCCTTAGCACTAACAAAATGTGACCCTTCATGTTGTCATTATTAGCACTGCCCATGCATGTGAATGATAGATCCTGATTGAATTTACCAGTATTGTCAATGCAAATCCAATCCTTGTTAAGCTTTGCATTGTCTTCCTTTACTGCTAAAACCTCTGCTGGGTTTGTCCTGATATGTTCCAGATATCCGATTGGGAGCTGGTTGGTTATGCTCATCACAAGTCAGACTTACGAGATCAAGCGAGTCTATGTTTTGTGTAGGACCTGGGCAAAATGTTGTACTGTTGTGTTCATTTCCTCTGTGACTGTTAAAAAAAAACTGTTTCAGCTGGATCTGAAGGAGAGAGAATGAAAGGCGATACTTTGTTTGATAATGGTCTTTGAAAATTAGCAAGCTTGACCTTTGGTGTTTAGTCTTTCCTTACAGAAAACACTGCGGTTTTATATCGTTTATTTTAGGGTTCATTGCTGTTCCAGAAATGTAAGGCCTGTGATTGAAAAATTATGTTTTTCCTTAAAGAGAAAAGGCTGTGGCATCACAGATTATGACAATCATAATGATGGTGAGGCTTAATCTAAAGAGAGAACTGCAGCTACAGTAATTCTAATTACCAAAATGTTTAAATTATATATGCTTGCGGTTCTTCTTTACTGGGGAAAATAGAGTCTGCAGCCACAATTCATGGTATTTTTTTTTACAGAGATGTTTTTCCATAATGTTTCCAAAATAGAACTATCTATGAATAGTGCACTGAGTCTGCTGTGCTTTTGCACAAGAAAAGGGATGTGCACTGTATAGTTACTTATTTCTCAGTGTAGATGCAGAAGGTGGCTTTAAAACTCACCTGCCAATGCGGTTTCATCTGTAATCCTGAAACTGGAAAACTCTGGGGGAACAAAAACAGATGCAGTTAACATGCATAACCATCAATAAAAAATATTCAGTGACTGCAATGTGGAATTCAGAGTACTTGTACTGTTTCTCATAGCTGTTAGTCTGTTTCTGTTAAGAGTACAAAGATGTTTTAAAGAAATGTTGAATGAATTATTATAGAACAGTATAGGTTTCTCATGGCTCCAATATCTGTACATTGCTGAATCATGCATGAGTTACTTCCATTGCCAGTTACTTACAGGTGACTTTAAAAAATCAGCCAAAAGACTAGTTTTAACCAGGAATCCTCAGTCCTGATCCTGCAGAGCTGCTATTATAGACCAGTCCATTTTCTGTCCAGCTTGGCTTATACTGACCTGGAACAGCATATAAGTGGCTTAACTGGACCGGTTTAACAGCTTCTTCCAGGGCTCTTCAGTTTCCAGTGCTGTCAAGAAACCTGCAGACACACTGGACCTCCAGGACCATGACTGGGGACACCCGATTCAAGCACGTGCCTGTCTTCAGTAACGATGTAGTCATTATTTTGCATTGATCTCTAGACAGTAAACTTGATTTTTTTTAATTGTAAAAGAAGCAGTTTGTCCAAAGAGGAGAGCTACTAATACTCTGGAGTGTCATGAAGCACGCTGAGCTTGTGATCCCTGTCCAGAGTGCACAGAAAAGGCACCTGATTTTTAAACATAAATTCCAAGTCTGGTTAGAACACATTTTGTACAGATCTGAAGTATTGCTAACATTCTAGACTGAATGTCTAGAAAAGAGCCATATTTGGCAAGCTCCTAAGCACTTAATGAAGCCAAGGCCCTTGAAATGAAACTGTCCCCAGGTGAAGCCATGAACAGTACTGGAGAGTCACCAGGCACCTCCAATGCCCAGCAGTGGCTCCCTCTTCACTGAGAGCCGTAGATTCTGAGTGCTGATGCTGCAGAGGCCTGCTTTCCTGATTAATGGATGAGTCATCTGTTCAGTGTAAAAATACTGCATGGCAAGAAACAGCGGCATCAATAATTTACCTAAATGAAATTACAGCTAGGAGTCAGGAAAGCAGAAGCTGTCAGAGAAGCCAGGGAGTACAGGGTACAGCGGTTTTATCAACCAAAGCGTCATTCGTGCTGCCCGAGACAGAAGGAGCTCAGGGTGGGTGTTGAGGAGCTGCTGCACAGCTGAAAGTGTTGGAGTGTACAAATCCAGCCAGTAGCTTTTCATTTTGCTTCTCTCCCTCTTAAATTCAAGGCGTAAGGTAAACTTAACACACTCCTGGAAGCCAACAGTTTGTGACTAGAGAATGTGTTTACAAACCCATGCAGTTCAAATGTAGGAGCTAATAAAATACTCAGTGCCATGTGAACTTGATGGCAAATCACCACAGCACGAGTGGAATTGAATACACATGAATTCTAAAACTGTCTCCCTGGGGATTAATAAAGTATTTTAAATTATATTATATCAGTGATGTTATTTCGGAATTATGCCTAGTTTTTCCTCTTCCCAGTTTTTGTCTGTTCTCTGGTTGTCTGAGTTTAAATGGTCATAGTTTTACATATATAGGAGTCTGTGGCTTTAAGGAGACATGTTAAGTGATATTCTTGTTTGGTGGGGGATGTGTAGACCAGGGAACACGGATGGGCCAGCGGTTTTAAGGCACTTTTCCTTTCACATTTCAGATAATTATAAAACAGGTGATCTGTCCAGCAGCCACGTCAGTCACCCTGCAGTTCACAGCTGGCAGCCCACTGAAGCTCAGCAGGTGTGAGCCTGTTCAGTACCTGGATGGGAGACCTCCTGGGAAAAACTAAGGTTGCTGCTGGAAGAGGTGTTAGTGGGGCCAACAGGGGGCGCTCACCCTGTGGTCCATGTGGGTCCTAATGCCCCACTATAGTGACGGGGACACTATACTGTAAAACAGACACCGTCCTTCGGATGAGACGTGAAACCGAGGTGCTGACTCTCTGTGGTCATTAAAAATCCCAGGGCGTTTCTCGAGAAGAGTAGGGGTGTTACCCCAGTGTCCTGGCCAAATTTCCCGTTGGCCTTTAGCAGTCACGGCCTCCTAATAATCAATATAATATATAATAATAATAATAAACTGGCCTCATCACTCTGCTCTCCTCCCTGGTTTGAGCTGGCGTGTGGGGAGAGGAGCGTTCTGGCGCACTATGGCTGCCGTCGCATCATCCAGGTGGGGCTGCACATTGGTGGTGGTGGAGGGGATCCCCATTACCTGTAAAGCGCTTTGAGTGGAGTGTCCAGAAAAGCACTATATATTGTCGTGGGGAGCCTATCCCAGCAAGCACCAGGCACAAGGTGGGGTACAGCCTGGGTGGGACGCCAGTCCATCGCAGGGCAGACACACAGACACACGCATAAACACACATGCATTCAGACCAGGGCCAATTTTCCGAGAAGCCAATTAACCCGGAGCACCCCGAGGAAACCCACATAAACACGGGGAGAACATACAAACTCCACACAGACAGCACTCCAGGAATTCGACCCAGGGCAGCAGTGCCAACCACTGTGCCACCAAGCCAACCACAATAGAGCCTACTTATTCAAATAATTAATAGTTCATAATTCTAATTGAATAATGAATAGTTAACAGAAATCAGAGGTGGGATGAAAGTGTGGCCCTGGTGTGACTGAGAAATTGAAAACTTCAGAATCCCTGACATTACATGCTGGTCAGTGATGTCATCTCAAACGACAGCAGTTTGTGGAATTATGGTATTGTGGGTATATATCCTGGGATATGGAGTCATCTGTCTGCATCATTTATTGAATTCTGGGTTGCTGCGTTTCCGTTTTTAATGATATGGTTAGCACCTCGTAGCTGACGACAATGAATCCTGGTGTCTTCTGGGAGCAACAGGTATCTGTTTGTTATTCTGAGCATCCCCTTGACAGAACAGAAGCACCTTACATCTTAACACAACCGCAGCAGACTCTTTAGGATCTGAGCAGCACGATCCTATTTGCATTATTTGTATGTGTAGCAGTTATATATATGGTAGGTAGATGTATAGTTTTCAGACTTTCTGTTGATCAGTGGAAATCTTGTGGAGAGAGAACGCGACGAGTACTCAGCGCACATCGTATTACCCCCCTTGGCAAGTTTCTCTTCCTCTCTTTAGCCTCATTTAATCAAGACTTCTCTGATTTCATCCTGTTTGTACCCCCACAAGGCTGCTGTGGATCAGCATTTTTCTCTCTAATTCTCCAGTGCCTTCCAGCAAGTCATTAAACAGGGAGCAGTGTCTGGCACAAGTGCTGTGAAATGAAAGGCAGATTTAAAGGTTAATTGGCAGCGAGTTAATGCTACATTATTTCCTTCGTTATAGTGCTGAGGTTGTTCTACCGGACATATACTTTGCTTCTTATGTGCTATTAAGTCACGTGTTCCTCAATATGGTTTTTGCAAAATGCACTTGATATTTCAAACCGCAGTGCAGTTGTATTTAACAAAACTGACTTGGGATTCCGTTTCACTTCTGGTCATTCTGCAATGGAGTAGGTCACCCATGCGCAGGGCACAGTTGAGCTGTTTCTGAATCCTGCCGGTGTCCCAGCCCTCAGGACACTGCTCGGCCCTGTTGATGGTCAGGGGTGTTGTTTTTCTTTCCTTTAAGAAAATAGGCTCCATACTGCCTAGAGTGGGAAATACAGGACTTCAGTGGGGTTTTTTTTATTCGAAAATATATATAAATTAAATATTTTTTTTTTATTCACATGTTCATATTAACAGAAGCATACAGAAGGGCTTAGAGAGCAACTCTCTGCTCATTGTAGTCCTGTATCTGCAGAAACATCTGAGTGCTTCTGCATGTAAAACTCCTCGCACTGTCTCTGTGAGTGTGGCTGGAGACTCCGAGGTGTGGCAGTCAGAGCAATCCTCCTGCCTCTCCTGGGACCGTCAGACCCAGCACCCTGCGCCTGTTTTGCAGGGAGAATGTGCAGCTGGAAGCACGTTCACTTCCTGGTCGTGTCAAGGTCACCTTTACTGAAGTGCATCAGGATATTGTTGCCAAGGTGACTTGTTATGGACTCGAGTGGTCGTGTACAGTGAGGTTCTGCACAGCGGGGGGAGAGCAGAGCCAGTCTGAGATTAATACTGCTTACTGTTCGCACCCCTGTTCAAAAGACAAGGCAGTGCAGTGTGATGCCACTGTCTGTGATGAATTTTTCATCTGGGTTACATCTTAATATTAGTATGTTGGGTATAATTAATATTTCATAAATGGCAAGTGGAAAGGTAATATTACATGATGTATGCATCTTACAAAAAATGCCCTCTTTAGAAATGTTATTTTCTGAACAGCTTTTCTCCTCTAAGGTAAAGTGTGGGTTCTGATCATTAGCAGCAGTGGTGGATGAAATCAGGCTACATATTATAAAACATGTCGGGATAGCCCACCAGCCTGCTGTCAAAATAGTGTGCCCACAGCTTCTAAACTATTTCACCTACATCCACAATAAGCTGTTTTAACAAATTATAGAGCAATTCATTGGATTCTTCCAACTTTCACGAGTTTTCTTTGTAGCTTTTATATATTTTTAGAAAATATTCCTTTTAGTTATTCCCTCTAGAAAATAAACAATGCATTCTCAAAAGGTTCTCTAAAAGGCAACCTGCATCCATGTGGTGATTAATTACTGTGAAAACCAATTCTTTCTTTCTGCTGCTGGGTGATTCGTGCCGGAGAAATGCTGGCCGCTGCGCAGACGCAGACGCAGACGCAGGACCCGGTCGCATGGTTCTGCAGCTGTAAGGACACGAGCAGGAGCTCTTTACCACACTTGCTGTCTGCCCCCTCCTGCCTCTCAAGGTTGTTCAAGGAGCACGGCTCCCTCCGTCCTGGTCAAGTCAGGCCCTGGCTGCAGGTCACCAGACCCCCATGGTAGTGAAGGACCTGAGTGGGGCTCCGGCGTAGTGGCAGGCTGAGGAAGCACGTGGGTGGGGGAGAGGGATAGTGCTCTAGATCGCTGCAACACAGCCTCCCTCCCAACAGTCCCTCCCTGCCTGTGTCGTCGTACTGGCTGGCGGGGGTGATCTAGGTGAAGCTGCAGTGCGCCTGCCTGCCTGCGCTCTGCATTACCGGGGGAAGCCTTTCCTGTGCACAGTCATGGGGATGTCGGGGGGCTGAGGGACACGCTTGCGATGGGACCTCCTCCAGCGCCCAGCGACCTGGAGCAGCGCCGAGCCCTGGCACCGTGCGGGCCGGCCGGGCACGAGGCAGGTTTCTCGCGCGCGAGGCGAGGTCGGCGGTGGCGGCTCGCGCTGGAAAGGATGCTCGGACGCCAGGGGCCGGGCAGCCAGTCGCTGGGCCTGACTGACGCTGTAGCGGTGCGCGGCTGATGCAGTTGCAGATGTGTGTTGGCGCCGAGGCGTACAAAGAGAAAAAAAGATTAGCATTCTGTTTGTGTCCGTGTCCTGGTATTAAACACCTTGGCCTCTTTTTTTGGTGTGTGGGGGGGGTGCCTTTTGTTTTGCAGCGGGCTATTCACGGGTTGCTGTGATCTTTGTTTTCTGTCTGCAGCTGGGTGAAAGCCAAAAGCTGTCATCTGTTTCTATTTATATTTAAAGCATTTCTCTATTTTAAATCAGAAAAGCTACGCAGTTCAGAGGTTGCTAGGCAACAGTGATGAGAAAGCCGCTGTAAGCAGTATGGATTTGGCCTCTGTGTTTCTTTTGTGTGGATCGTTTACATCTGTGGTTTTAAAGAGCACGAGTCAGAATTCTAAGCCCAGGCCTGTGTGTCTCTTATTGCTAACCAACAGCTGGTTTCCTCTGACTTCCCTGCTTTTTAACGCATGCACATGTTTTTTTTTTTCATAACGTACGCTGGTTTGTTTGCCTAGGCATTTGTCTTCGTTTTTTTTAGCGTTGCAGATTTTAAGCCGCTTCTAAAATATTAGTCTGTCTAGCAATTTAAAGGCTGAGAAGGATATCGAATTTCTGTTTAATCATCGTCGGCTCAGTGAAGGGCTCCAGTAAGTGGGCGCTCAGCAGGAATGAACACCAGTTCACCGGGACCAGGTCTGGGTATCCTTGCCCTAAACCCTGCTTGTTATTTTCTCAGTGGAGCTCCTGCATGTACAACTGGCGGGTTCTTGTCAGATGAGTGGAACCAAACTAACCCTATTGGAGAGTTGGTTGGACTGATGTCCTTTCCAGGTGCGAACAGAAAGCCCAATGCCAGAACACTGATGCACAAAACATGGACCGATTGCAAACAACTGTGATGATGCAAAGGCATTGAAGTGGTCCTTCATTAAAATGCATTTCTAAATACATGTTAAGGTTTGAAGTGTTTCAGGGCGTTGCTTTTTGATGGACCAATACTGCAACTTCAATTTCCTCGGTTTTAATTACAGTACTGCATTTTTAAGGATCAGGGCCCAGTTGCTAAGACTGCTTAGCAACTGGGCCCAGTGGAAGTCCTGTGTATCCCATTGGATCACACAACCACAGGCTGTCATTGCGATCAGTGAGGAGCTGAGCGCGTGTTTGAGGAAATGCTGACGCAGAACAGAAGCTGTGTGTCCATAGTCAGGCAGTCACCACTGCTGTGTGAATAGTACACTGTCTGTGCTTCTACAGTATATACATGATTTCACTGGTTCTCAGGGTTGGCTGTAAAGGACAGAATCCTTTTTTAAAACAATTGTTAAAAGGGCTATTTGGTTTATCTGCCATACCTGCTCTTTTGTTATACGGAATCTTTTAAAAGAGTACCTGCAAAATATGACACAACCACCTGTCTAAAATAATATTCATTTATTCATTTCACTGGCATCTCTATTCTGCATTCCCACGTGCCTTTTTTTAATAAGCATCTTTCCTGAAGTCTGCAGCTCTCCTGCTCATATCCCAGAAAATATTTCAAGGGCAGTCACATTATGTGGGAAAGTCCAGCAACACTCGCATCTCTCCCATCTTCTCAGGAAGGTGGATGTTGTGGCTCACTGCAGCAAAAATTGAAAAATGTTTGACCTCTGCCTGCCCCGTCCAGTTGCAGCGTTTCTGCTGAAAATGAATGCTTTGCTTTGCTCTGCGCTGTGCTGTCGTGCGTCACCGGGGGCTGAGAGCACTGATGGCCCTGCTCTCTCTGTGTTCCCAGGCTGCCTGGGATTGACGAGCCATCGCCGCGGTCCGAGAGTGAGGCCGTCTCCATGTCCGCCCCCGCCAGCAGGAGATCTTCGGCTGGATCGCGCAGGTAGATCACAGTAGATCACAGCAGGTAGATCACAGCCCCATCAGAACTCACGCCTGCATTGTGGTGACCCTCACCCCACCCCCTGCACAAAACCGACCCGCCTTCCGATTCCCACAACTACACCCTTTCACCTGCAGACACCTGAGGAATGCACCTTATTTCCCGTCCCGTCTCGCAGACGCGTCCTCTTCCATCGAGAGATTTGAATTCCGTCCTTCAATAATTTGAATTCCTCCCTTCAATAATGTCGGCAGGGCAGGACTTGAGAGGCTCCAAAGTTTCTTAAGATGGAGAGATGCATTGGGGCAGAGACACTCTTCGGCTGTTTTATCCAAGTCAGCTTTTCAGGCTTCATTAGAGCATGCCTTTGCCGAGTTCGCCAGCGCTAATGATTTGTAGCCATTAGCGCACTGCCTTTTCACTCTGGAAAGGCACTTTTGCTTTCCCGGAGGAATACAGAAAACATTGCAATCTGAAACTGCCGCAGCCAGCTGGCTGGCAGTGGGGAAGCACGCGTTGGCTGCACACTCTTTAATACCCCACGCCAGGCACACACCCTTGCTTGTGCGGCAGAAGTGCTCCAGAGTTTGCTGGTTCAGAGCCCCAGGCATGAGCTCACGGACTATTATTTTTATTTAATTTATAATGCGCCTATCCAAACCCGAGGATGTTGTACAAAGTGCTAAAGAAAAAGACAAAAAAAATAGAATAAAAGGTCATAAAAGAAAAAAAATAAACAAGAGCATACAGATTTTTACGGGTGTAGGGCAATCAGACATAGACTTTTCTAAAAAGAAAAGTTTTGTAACTTCATAACGATGGTTATAAAGTGGAGGCTGTTAAAATGAAATGTATTGGATTAGATTAATATGTATGTCTGGTCCCTTTGCGCTGGTACATGATCAAGCTTCCTTTCCAGTGACCAGCGATCCCCATAATTGGGACCATTGTAAGATTTTGAAGAATTACTTAGTAATGCAATGAGTTTTATTTTCAATCGGTTTTCCTAACTGGAATTCAGAGATTATATAAAAGGATCATCCGTGAGGTCTCAGTATCGTATTCGCAGCACCAGATGGTGTTCCAGAGAAGCAAAACCAAGTGTTATCAGCCACTTGGTCCTTCTGCTGTGAGCGAAAAAGACTCTCGTCCATCTTAAAGGCACGATTGACCCCCTTTTCAGGAGTTGCTTTTGAAAGCTGAGGCTGCTCTCGAACCGCACTTGAGTGAAGCTGTATTTCGAGCCAGAGATCTAAAACCCGCCGGAGTGTTTCTGAGTCAGGGCTCACAGAAACGCAGCGCTCCTCATGTGGAGGGGGAAGACGAGATGACAAAAACGGGTAAATGTTCTATTGTCCTCTGGTGAACCAGCAGCCGAGCTTCGCCCCTATTTCTGTTTTCTCCTCAGATTCAACCCCCTGAAGGCTCTGCAGCCGAAACGCCGCTTGCAGCAAATGTTGTCTTCCCCTTCAGCGTGAGCTTCGCTTTTATTTCTCTCTCGTACCCACGCACACGCACACGCACACTGATGCATTAAAAATCCAGAGCAGAGGGTTGGGGGGGGGCACGTCTTTACCCCGAGGGGTGTGGGAGAGGGGAACAGGCTGCCCAGCCATGTGGTTGGAGCTGACTCCCTGGTTTCTTTCATGAAACGACTGGATAGGGCCCCGAGATCAATGAACTCCCAGTTAACCCCATGGCCTCTCCTCTTTTGTAACCTCTCATTTAATCTTGGGATCGCCAATATTTTAATTTCTCTTGGACCTCCCTGAAAAAACCCCACTTTCAGTCCACTAATGACCCGTAAAACTGTGCCATCGTCGCTGCGGCGGGTGCTGTGTGGGAGGCGCCCCGTCAGGGCCCCTGGTCTCGTCTGGTTAGAGCCCTTTCAGTGCTGCGGGACGAGCCCGACCTCCCTGACTCTGCTCGTGTGTGTTGAAGTACGCTTGCCTCCATGCTTGCTCGTATTATTTTTCCTCTGCTGTCCAAGCCTGCTCAGCAGCCCCCATGTCACCTTCCTAACTCCCTCCCCCTTGTCTCAACCTATTCTGGGAATAAGTGAAGAAGGGGGTACCAGGTGAACTGCCTCGGGAAACGGAGGCCTCACCAACGGCCTTTTCTCTCCCGACATCCAAGCAACAGCAAGCCGAAGACCTCCCGAGCAGCTGGAAAACTGGGAATGGTAGAAATGGAAGAACGGTTTTTCTTCCTGGTGCAGATGTCCCACTGCCTCGTGCTTGTTACAGAACACGCAGACCTCGCCACTTCCACCTTTCTATGAGACTTGGGCCTGCTGTGAACTAGTTTTTACTTAGAACCCATTTTTTAACTGGTCTGCTGCTGTAATTTCTGATGGTGCTTATTTAATTTTAGTGAGATCAGCACCAGAATCCTTCCCCGTGATCATCTAATCCGACCATTTAATGTCTGTCATAAAAAGAGGCCTTTTGAGTATGTAAATTCAACAATATGAGCAAATAGAAAACTGAAATCGGTTACCTTGTGAATAAAAACCTGGCTGGAACAAACTCCAGAAGAGACATTATTCCTCCATGACCAAGTTTGGGATTTTATTCAGGAACTTTTTTTTTAACGAGGTGGAGACAGAGGACTGTATTTAAATTTTTAAACAGTCCTTCCTGCAGTGATTAATATTTCTCAAGGAAATGAGTTATACTGTAAGTACAGTTGTGCTGCTCCAATTAATGGTCTTTGAATTAAGGAATGTAAGACTGGAACATTAATTAATAATGATCCATTTAAAAAAAAGTCACAGAGTGAGAAATTAACCCATTGTGAGAGAGACCTCGGGATCTTTGAATATGAGTTCCAAAAGTGCCATGCATAAATCCACGTTTATCAGATGTTTCAAAACCTTAATTTGCTATGTTAAATGAATCTGTTTCTAAACACAGATTTTAGAGATGAAAGGCATACATATTTCAGAAAATACGTCATGGGTCAACACTCAAAAATGCAGAAAGTCATTTTCAGACCGAAAAGAACGTGTGTAGTTGGAGTAGCATTCAGGAGACAACCCATGGACAGGTGTTCCTTTGTGTGGGACAATCAGATTTCATCACAACATCACCCTGCATTAACTTTGAGGAATGACTTCTTTCAGTTCTTTTAGATCATATTTTCTTTCCTTATTTGTGCACTACATGCCCACTATAATCTGTTATCTTTGGGAAGTTTTGACTATTGCAGGTTCATAGAGCTAGACTACATTCCTATGGAGACAGGGCTTTTGGTTTCAATGCGCCAAAGTCGTGGAATACTTTCCTCGTCACAGCTGGAGCTTCAGAATCGGTCAGCATTTTTCAACTCCCTCCACTTTGAAACGTGCCTACAGTACGCGGGCTTGCTTGCTGTCCGTGGATGTCTCCTGTCCGGTCTTGTCTGTGGCATCTGGAGTCTTTCTGTTCGTCGCCTGCTGTCCGGTCGAGTCTGTCCGAGTGGTGTGTTAGAGATTCAACCCCCTGGTCTCTCTCTTTCCGTTCTGCGCCGTCGTTCGTTTTGCTTTGCGCAGACGCCAGCGCCTGGAGGCGATGCGCAAACCCAAACGAGTGTGCTGTTGTCGGAGGACGCGGGCGCCCGGCCTGGCTGTGGCACGGTTCCCCGCGTCTGTTAAGTACAAGCGGGTTCTCTTTGTTTCCCTCCCCTGCGCCCCTCCAGACGCCCGGCCTCCCAGGTCAGCGTTCGGGACGCCTACGGCACCTCCTCTCTGAGCAGCAGCAGCAACTCCGGCTCGTGCAAAGGCAGCGATGGCAGCCCCACCCCCAGGTAAGGACACCCGTCCCGCCCATCCCAGCTTGTAGCCCGTGGCGTCACAAGCCCTGGTTTCCCCAACGAGCCATCCTGCACAGATGTTAAGAGCGATGTGCCCTCATGATATCTAACCAAGAATTCAGATCCCACTGTAATTCAGGCATTATCAAGCACTGATGCTTTTCCTTGCATTTCTGGTTTGCACGTCTGATCTGATCCAGAAGAATCCCTCGGTGTTTTCCACAGAGGAAGGGACCCGCTTCACCCATTCTGCACCAGCCACCTCTCTACGCACCAGAGCGGGTGTTGGGAGTGAGAAATTATTTGCTGCTCGACTTGAGCTAAAGCAAGCATTTTGGAGGGAGGGGCTGAGTAAGACTGATGTGTGGGCAATGCAAGGAAAATAAATGGTGGTCGTGCTAATTCCCTGCGTAGGATTGGGTTAGAGACTTTCACAAGCCTAAATGCTTCGTTGGGTAGGGTTTGTTTGCTGTAGCTTTAAGACGCCTGGAAGTCCACGAGCAGAGTCTGGATGGGAGCCTGACACACCACAGACGCACTGACCCTCCAGAACCAGGACTCGACTGCCCTCACATACTGTAAAGACATTGGGAAAACCACAACAGTGTCACATTTCATCTCTCAGTTTTCGTCCCATTTAATGTAGTGTGATTCACCGGCGCGACTCCCCATACACACACATCCTGAGACAGCTGATGCACATCAGCAAGCAGCCCATAGCTTAGATTTTCTATTGAACAGTGCGTGATGGGTTTGATTAGGATTTTGTTTTTGAATTGAGCTCTGTCTTCCATCCAAGAGCTGAGAAACCCGTAGGATTACTGTCCCTTTTCCCGAACTCTCAGATTGTGTGCCACTGTGTCACCTAAGTTTTGCCCTTTGGAACATTTTCCTTTGTAATGTAATTTGAAGAACTGGCAAACAAAAAAACACTTTTTTTTATTAGAACATTTGTTTTATTTAAATGACAAAGGTTAAATACTTGCCGCTTCCGAAGCTTTGTCAGTGAACTTTGTGCTTCCCCACGGGGGGTGTTTCCAGAAGACATGTCAAGTACGCGTCCTGCACTGACAACCACGGAATCAAGCCCCCCACCCCGGAGCAGTACCTCACCCCCCTGCAGCAGAAGGAGGTCTGCATCCGGCACCTGCGGGCCCGGCTGAAGGAGACCCTGGACAAGCTGCAGGACCGGTGAGAGAGAGAGAGCAGGGTGCCTCAGGAAGTGGCCTCGCTCTTCTAACACCAGACAGGAAACCGTTCCAGACTCTCAGGAGCACTGGCAGTTTGCATGATCTCCTAGTTGAGTGTGAAGCCATTGTTGGTAAAAAAAATAAATAAATAACTTGCGTTTTGTAACAGGCACTTTTTCAGCAATCACCTGGTTCCTAACGGTGCTTTTAAAGTCACATGGGCTCAGTGTGATCTCCGTGATGTCTTGGATGCATTATCTGTTGAGTACCTGTGCCTTGAGCTGTGTGCTGTCGTTGTCCAAGGGCCAGTTTTAGGCCCCATCTGTATGTGCAAGTAACCTCATTGGTGCGCTGTGCAGGCTTGCTGACAGTTGTTTTCCCGTGCAAGCTGTTTGCATGTGAAGCACCCCTGCTGCTCCTGTGCAGGACTGTGACCGCCTGTATTTTTGCAGGGACACCGAGATCGAGGAGCTGAAGACCCAGCTGGCGAGGATGCAGGAGGACTGGATAGAGGAGGAGTGCCACCGCGTGGAGGCCCAGCTGGCTCTGAAGGAAGCCCGCAAGGAGATCAAGCAGCTGAAGCAGGTCATCGACACGGTCAGGAGCAACCTGACGGAGAAGGACAAGGGGGTGCAGAAGTACTTCGTGGACATCAACATCCAGAACAAGAAGCTGGAGACCCTTCTGCACAGCATGGAGCTGGCCCAGAACGGGTCCCCCAAGGAGGAGGCGATGGGCGGCCTGATCTCGGAGTCTGCGGGGGGCTCGCCCGCCCGCTCGCTCACCCGCAGCTCCACCTACACCAAGCTGAGTGACCAGGCGGCGCCCGAGAAGAACGCCAACGACATCCCCAGTTTCAACGGGGAGGAGACCTTGGACAGCGGCTTTGCGGGCGGGGAGGACAGCGCCAGCAGGACGGACCTCCTGGAGCCGGGCTTTTTCTTGGAGGACGCTTCCTTGCTCACGTCCTGCACAGCAGCCTCCCGGCTGCACCACAGCTCCACCTACGAGAAGCTGGTGAGCGGCCAGAGCAGCGTGGAGATGAGCAGCAACAACGGCCACCCCCACCACCTCCTCTTCCAGGACCTCAAGGAACAAGCCATCCAGACGGACTTCGTCCAGTACAACCCGGACCTGGACACCATCGTGGAGAAGGTAATGAAGTCGCAGGCCTGCAGTCCCACCTCCACCTGGATCTCCGAAGACGCCGAGGACATGGACACCACTCATGTGGACCACAGCCTGGCGCCGATCTCTTCTTTCAGCTGTGCCGTGGACCTCACCTCCTCCCACCCCAGCACGTCTGTGGTGGTGACTGGCCCTAGTGGGGAGGCAGCCACCCCCCAAACCAGCCAGCCCACCAGCGCCAAGGAGCAGCAGACGGCCGCATACAGCGTGGAGGTGGTGGAGGTAGGCGAGGAGGAGGAGGAGGAGGAGGAGGAGGAGGACAGTGGAGGGGCCTCGGAGGACCGCAGCCCTCAGAAGAGCTACTGGAGCCGCCACTTCCTGGTGGACCTGCTGGCCGTGGCCGTGCCCATCGTGCCCACTGTGGCTTGGCTGTGCCGGGGCCATCGGCGGCAGGGCCAGCCGGTCTACAACATCAGCTCCCTGCTGCGGGGCTGCTGCACGGTGGCTCTGCACTCCATTCGTAAAATGAGCGGGGGCCAGCCCGTTCACAGGAGCTCCCAGATCTAAGCCGAGCGACGCCCTCCCTTGCCTCCCTTCCTCCCACCGTCCCCCCCCCCCCCCCCTCCACATTTGCACTGAGACACCGGGACTGACAACGGGCCTTGTGCTTTGACACTGATTGTATCTCAGCCCGGTGCAAAGGGAGCCGGATCTGCTTGGAGGTCAGGTTGGTGATATAGCAAAGGGCAATGGGTCTGGTTGCTGCCCCACTGTCTGGCAGTCACTGGGCAGCGTAGAATGTTGGCGTTTTTGCCTACAGAACCCATCTTCCAGAGTCACAGGCAGTGTATGTTCACACTGTGCAGTAGTAGTATTTTAAGTATCGGGAGACATGAATGGTCAATCTTCTAAATCTGTGGTACCAGCCCGGGTCTTTGAGGGTCAGGAGTGTCTGCAGGTTTTCATCCCAGCTCAGGTTTCAACGACCTAAACTGATTATTGGCTTAACTAGAGGAATGTAACAGCTTCTCTCCCAACTCTTTAGGTTGCATTAGAAAGACCCAGAAAACCTGCAGAGACACCTGCCCTCCTGGACCAGGACTGAACTCCCCTGACCCAGACCAGAAATCCTTTCCATTTTCTGTAAAGAAAATGTGTGTATAGGTAGATTCGCTATGGATTATGGCTGAAGTACAAAAAGGTGGTTCTTCTGAACTTTATCTATGCATGGTCCCTGGTGATTGAAATCTTTCTAGACTTAAAGATTTTAAATCAGGGGTATGTCCTCGCCGTCTTAGAGAGAACCGCATGCTAGTAGGTTTTATAGGTAACTATCACACAAGCAATTCCAGAAGTTAATTTGGATCAAGTGGTTCAGAAAAGTGAATGTCCCTCATATACAAGGGATGAGAATTGTCTTAATTCAGTAGGTTTACCTGCTGAAATATCTGGCAGTTTCTTTAGGAGTAGGAGGTTTGGTGACCTTTAAGACTTACTGGACTGGAGCTCCCAGGACCACATGCGGACAAACCCTGTCATGTGATTTGCTGCTATGGAAACCCAGTTCAGGTGCAACGGATCATGCAGTCCCTGCTGCAGCACTGAGACTGAAGTAGCACATTCATCCGTACCACCGTAAGAGAAGACATTTTTGGCTGATCCAGTATGAAGTGCTTTGATGCCATTAATATGGCCCCTTTTCATCAAGATCTTAGATCTTGGTTTCTCTACAAAGCACTTCTGGAAATCTGTGGTCTACTGAAAGGGCTGGAAGGCATGTGTAATCATACACAGAGTATATTGATGGGCATCGGATTTGGGACCGATACCAGCAGCTGGTATGCGGCATTGTTTATGCACCCACCTAGTCAAACAGCGAGTGTTTTGTATTTGGTTTCTAGTGGGAGAAGTTCTCTTTCTCGCACGGTGAGCTATGTGTGCATTTAATGCCAGGAAATCTTTATGACCTTTTGTTGTGCCTAATATCTACAGGGAATGAGAGGTAAACAAAGAATGGTATGGAGGTTTTGTGAAAGTTGGCAGGATGTTAATTAAACAATAAATGTGCCTATTTATTGTTGCTTTTATCCTAGAAGACAGGTCTACAGGGGTCCGAACAGACAATGTTTCTGCTGCTCTGTGAACAGAGTGGACAGAGAGCTAATAAGGGAAGGCCTTGTGATCAGATAGATGTCCATGACAGCTTGCAGGGTAGCAGAAACGTGTGGCATGTCTGAAATAAATACATCAGGCCTGTAACCACATTCCCTGCTGGAGTTCGCAGTGTTGTCATGGTACTTTGCTAACTGAAGAGGTAGAGGAAGACTGCTGAGGAACATAAACTTACTGCTCTGTTTGCAGGATTAATACACACTTTTACTCACTTTCAGGGGAGTTAGAGGGAGCACACAGGATTGTATCAGTTGTAATTTGTCAAGAAATGGAAATGTGATCACTCGACACAAATCTGCTGAGAGTCTCCAGTAGCTGATCTTCCACAGCTCTCCGTTAACACCTCATTGATAGTGTCACATTGCGGTTTCATCAGATATCGCTGTGGAGCAGCACACAGCTCGCTACCTGTCCCAGTAACACTCTTGTCAATAGGCCGAATCAATTAGGGATACAAGTATGAGTTCAGAGGGGATGCTAAAATCTCCTTTTAAAGGAATCAGTCCTGTTCCTCTTTTATTGGTCATGTTAAGAGATGCTGTGGTTAGCTGTTGCTCTTTGCTATATCTGTTTAATCTTTAAAAAAACGAACCACTTTTTCTTTTAGCACTGTTGCTTGTTTGCTCTTGTTTTGTTTGTGTAATATATCACGTTTTACGGAGCAGGCTTCCCCAGGAAAGGTAATCCAACTTTACAGCAGGAAAAACCAGCACCAGTTGATTATTAAGTTTCCAAATCGAAGAGGATAAAATATACTAAAATGTGTGTCATTTATAGTTTTGAAATGCCAAATATTGTTCTTCAAAACCTGTCCTTTTTATTTGCACTGTAAAATCACTTTATGAAATTATTACTTGAAATTTAGATTTGCTTTGCATGTCTCTTGATGGATGTCTCCCCTAGATTCCTAGGGGCGGTTATTTTTAAATATGTAAATGAGTTCCAGGTGAAGAGTTAACCAATTCATATACTGTAAAACAGTGGTGTAGAATTAATATTACAAACCGATGAGATTGATTAATTTATTTTGTAGCTGTTATTGCACAGAATATTTAATCTGAGCTATGTGTGGTTTGTCTCAAATTGAGGAGCTGTCCTTGACAGAGCTATCCTCTCTAAACACAAACATAGTTGCCTTTTGTCACTTTTTTTTTTCCGAAACTTGTGCAACATTAGCTTTGACGCTTGACAATCCTCTGTGCTTTAGCTTTGCGATTTTTCTGGGCGTGACTGGCTGTTTTGATGTCTGTTCGGAGTGTGCTCCATCGCCTCAACCAATGTCACAATAAAGAGTTACTGGGAAGGAAGGTGCCGCTCGTCATTGTAAAAAAATTCTTGCACGAAAATGCTTTAGGTTTTTGCATCCAGGAGTATTCTAGACAAAAAAGGTTTTCTTTAATGAAGGTTTATACTGTTACAACCGTGTGCATTCCCAATTTTCTAAGCATACGTTTTGTACAAAATGTGTTTAAAAGCCATATTCATGACCAGGGCATTAATTTTTTTCTGTATCAATTAAACAATTTACAGACATGAACGCAGTCATTGTCTAGGAGTGATGAGCACGGCATTCGCTCTCCTTCCTAGCCCCACTGCTCAAGCCAAACAGGAATTATGGACACTTTCCAAAGCCTGGCAACCTGCTTAAGAAGGAGAAGGAGTTCATAGTGACTCATTGCACCGGTTTATTAAAGTACAGTGTAAAACTGTAAAGAAAACCCAAAACTGGATTACACACGAGGCCTAGTGGGGGGAAAAAAAAAGTTCAGGCAGATTTTAAGGTGTGCCCAGGCCCTGATGTTCCCTTTCTGTCAGCAGGTGGCACCACAGGCAAGCTGGAATACTGCTGCTGAGCATCGAGGGTAAGATATGATGCATCTTCATCCGGCAATAGAGACATAGCTCATATCTGCGATATATGTATCAGCTTTCAGGTTTGAAAAAATTGGAAATGCAGCAGGGGCAACAGACTTTTTATGACTGTGAAATTATTGTATAAAATCTTAGCAATTACCCAACACATTGCCCACTGAACAAAAACAGGAGAATTCTTTCAAACCCTGGGAAATCACGCTGTTTTTTTAATCAGCTCTGAGATTTTGCTGTGTCCTCCGGGCAGCTGGCCATGTTAAGCACTTGAAAGATGAGTGTTAGTCAGACACAGGCTCTTCAGGTACATGTATTTCACTCTGGCTAGGTGCCTTTAGAATTTAAGATTGTACGTTTTTTTTGCTTTACTGGTCTTTAGCAATGGCATTCTTCGATTCAGACAGTCTGTGTGGCAGAATTTAGCCACGGCGAGTCAAAGCTTTTCCAGTGGGACAGGGCTAGAAGTGTGAGGACCGGGAATGAAGTTTTCGTTTTCAGGAAGGCTTGCTACCCTGAATGTGTCAGAATCTGAGCACTGAATTGAAGGCTTGTGCACGTTACCAGGGGTGAAAATGACAAGTTTTTCACAAGTAACTGGGAGTTGGTATCAAGTGTGTGGTGGGTATGGATAGATTTAAATTAACCTGTACAGCACAATACTTTTTATATTCCAAACAAAGACCATGTCCTGTCCTGGGCGAGTTTTGTTTTGAGATTACAATCATTCACAGTAGAGAAGTTACACTTTCCAAATGTTTTCTAGATGCGAACTAACAAGATGGGGGAATGCTGAATCACAAATAGGGGTGATCTCGGAACTGTTAGCATTCACATTAGGCTAGGATATAAATTGTCTTGTCTTTCTATGAGTGTTGTTGACATTCTGTGACAGTGGTGGTTAATTTATTTGGTATCCTTCCCAATACCATGTTCCAGCAGCCCCCCCTCCCCATCAACTCCTAAAAAACTCACAAATTACGTAGTCCACGCTCTCTAGCAATCTGACTATTTCTCAAACATTATTCATTGTGCCACAAAATAATTAACGTAGCATGGGAAACTCATTTTTTCCCCTGCTATTTCCACGGTAAGGGGTCATGGTTTGCTGTACTGAAGGTTGAGAAAGGGAAATAATTGTTTCTAACTGTTGGCCTTAAGTCTCTTACCTGTGAAGTGGGGGGGGGGTTTGTTCTGTTCAGTGTGACGTGCAGACGTGTGATCTGTTCTCTGTTTGGTGGAAGGGGTTGCTCTCTGCCTTGGTCAGTCATGTTGTACCTCTGCACGTACAGTATGTATGTGTTTATGCGTGTTTCTGAACATGTCCAAGCTAAACTTTTAAATCACTGGCTGTGTCTGTGAATACCTTTGTATCAGCTATGTGGAAACACATATTGGAGCTAATGTCTGTAAAAATAAAAATATGGCAGCAATATTCATCTGTACAGACATCTCCATTCATTTTGTACCATAGTCACTTCACCACACTATATAATAAAAGAACCCAAAGCCTATATATATATATTAAACAGCATGAAAATATGGGTGTCCTGTATTTTCTAATTTGCTCATGTGTACTCAAAAGCTGATCAATAAATGATTAAATATTAAGCACTATTTAGTACACTTTGTGTTACATGTAATGGGGGTGGAGACAGCACAGTGCTTTGCATTTCCATCTCATTTCTTAATTCTCAAACATTAAGATTAAGAAATTAAGATTAACGGGGACTGACTAGGGACAAACAGTTTTGAAAGATGTTTATTCTTTTAAAGTTGAATAGAAATCAAGAAATTTTAATACAAAGTAAAGTATAACAGCATGTCAGAAAATCCCATCCCTGTGTAGCCATCAGTGGTTACACAAAATCTAAAAACATTTCCAAACATACGTAACACTGGGTTTACAGTTCCTGAAACAATGAATAGAATAAATGTTATTCACTTGTAATTAGCATACGAAGTCTATCTCCAGGATGAAAAGGCTATTTAACATTTTTCAGCCAGGGGTTACCTACATGTGTTGCTAGAACACTGTGCAATGAGACTAGACAAATCATTAATCTTACAGGTTCCTAATCTCAAGCCTGCGTGACTGCACAGCCATTTCACCACACAGCCAGTACGTTTTCCATCCAGCACAGATCGGATCGGCAGAAGGTTGAACAGCAATGCATGGGTGTTCAAAATAACATGGATAAAGGCTCAAAACTTTGGACACCGTGGTATAATAAAATAATCATTTGCTGGAAGGAATATTCGACTATCATCTACGCCTGTGTGTATAAAAAATGAAGCAGCTAAAAATCAAATCTAGAACATTCAGAACAGAAATGTATCTTGGAAGATATTAGGGTTGGGACTGTGGTTGAACACAGCAGGGAGTGGGAGCTGGAGCACCTGGATAGCCCCTCGGATGTCTTGGTGGATGAGGCTCCTGGGCTTCTCCTCACACTTCAGGGATGGAGTGGTCCATCACTGATTTTATCAGACCTGCAGACATTCTGCAAAAAAACCACGCAAAACAGATCAGTCTCAGATGACCTCCAGCAGCCGAAGTAACAAAACAGCACAAATCTGCACTCTTTCATTACTGCTGGGGACTTGGGTGAAGTGCCTTGCTCAAGGGTACAAGTGCAGCATCTCATCTGGGATCTGAATGCATTTACAAATCCAGAATCTTAACCACTGCTGCCCCAGTTCTCTGATCCCTATTCCCCTTCCACGCCTCACCTATGCAGAGAAAAACAGTGTATTTGATCGTTTTCTAGCAACAGCATCAAAAACCTTCAGACCGCAGAGCTCCTGAGCAGCTCCAGCAGGACTGCTGACCATGAAGATGCAGCCCTATAGTACACATGCTCCTCGTCAGCCCAGCTGTGACGAAGTTGGTATTAATTCTCACGTCAGACCTACCGTTTCACCATGTGCTCAAAGATGATTTTAGGCATGACGGTGATGGTGATAGCACTGGAGGACGCGGTCAAAATATCCTTAATCTGAGGGTCCTGCAATCACAAGAGGGAACAGGTTCAGGAATTTCAGCAAATATGAGTCAAACAGGTGAGTAGCCCACTCTGCTGTACAGTACCTCCCTCTGAAACACCTCTTTGCCTTCTTTAGGCATACTGGATCAAATGCCTGTCCTTCAGAACATTAATGATGAGACACAGGCCATCAGATTTGTTTCCCCGATATGGCTCAACTCAGACTTAAGAACAATCCAAGCCTAGCCCATACCAGCGTCCTCTGCAACAGTAGTCCAGGACTGTCTGTAACCCCTTTAAGAAGGGCAGAATTAGAGTGGACACTCCACCATGTCTTTGACCAGTGAAACGAAACCACAGCACCCAGTGAAAAACCATATGAACAAAAGGAGGACATGCAAACTAGATGGGCCTAGATGGACTCGAACCCGAGACCCCAGGGCCGTGATGCTGAAGTGCCCGCTGTCATGCCCCCGTGTTGTCCTCTTTCATAACCTTCGACGTTAAGACTCGAACCGAAATTTTCTCGTTCTCGAAATTAAGATCTCGACATCCCCGCGTGCGGACTGAGGAATGGGGCGGAGCTGGGTGGCCGTACGAGGGAGTCCCTCACCTTCAGCCCAATGACGTTTTGCCCGTTGATCTCGCAGATGTTGTGCTCGGTCAGGAGGCCGTTGCGGGCGGCCGAGCTGTCCTTCACGATGGAGGTGACCTTGCCGTTCTTGAAGATGAAGCCCACGTGCCCCGAGCTGTCCTTGTGCATGGTGATGGTACGCTGGAAAGGCCTGGGGGAGACCGACAGACAGACTCACATGCGATCCATCACAGCCACTGCCCTCCAGCAGTCAGCCGGCCGTGACAAGAGGAAACGGGACTATTTCATGCGCTGCGGGAGGCGCAGAGTCAAACTACAACTGTTATCTGGTAAAAAAAATGACTCACTTGGTATGAACAAGTTTAAAAAACGTGCTCACAGCCTCAGTTATAGAACACCTCCTACAAACAATTCATGCCCAGGACAGCCTTAGTCACCAGCTCTGAACGAGCTGCACACGCCTCCTCTTTCTCCTCTCCTACCTCCCACCAGAACCATCTGAGTTTTTAGTTCTGTTTTTCAAGCTGAATTTCATTTCTGGGCTCTCAATTCCAACATCTGGCTGGGAAAACAAAGGTTGGGGAGCTGAAGAGAATACAAACCTCTCCCAAGACATCCTTCCGAGAAGACGTTTAAGTTTCCCATTTATTCTGAGTTGCTCTCGGAATAAACATCTTACGCAGGAGACCTAGTCTCTTCTAATGGCCCACCTGTCTCGCACGATGAGCTCAATCCTGTCCTCGGCGGCGACCTTCAGCATCTTGTGTGCCGTGTCTTGGCTCCAGCCTGCGCAGTTCTGCCCGTTGATCTGCAGGACCTGGTCTCCGAATCGCAGGCCAGCCAGCGCGGCAGGAGAGTTGGCCTGGACCAGCTGGATAAACACGCCCTGCAGGAGAGGAGCAACACTGGGAATGTCACTGTAGGATTTAAGATAATGAATCCTTTGCATTATTGCACACTTTTCAGCTCCAGAGTGCTTTGCGTGCAAGAGGGGTGATGAACTTCACCCACCACTGCAGTGCGGCCCCCACCTGGGCGATGAGCAGCCATCGCACACCAGCAGCTTCACTGCACAGCAGGGCAGGCAGAGCACCAAGACATGACTTCACCGGCTCTACTAAAGGAGAGTAGGTCACCCTACTGCAGCTCTGCACTGGGAATCATGGTCCGGAAGGAAGAATCCCAACGGGACGGTCAAGAGCCACTCCAGCAGGTGCAAGAACTTCCTGTCTTAGTCAGCACAAGCCAGGGGACACAAGCTGAAACTAAGGGGGGCAACACTTAAATGTGTTTTTCCCCAATCGGAAAACCAGGCAGGCAGGCCACGTTGTTGAAGGAAGGCTGGGTGTCGGCTTCAGGAGGCCACACGACGAGATGCTCGAGGAGACACTCGGCGCGCTGAACTGCCCCCTCTCCCCTCCGTCGCTCTTCATTCACCCCCCACCCCTGTGTGATCACTGGTCTTTGCCCTCTGGACTCCCTTGGAAAGCTCAGCTGGGGCTTCAGAACCGAAGAACAGTGCTCGTCCCATCAGATCCCCCGACGCCGGGCCTCAGCAGCGGCACCCAAGCTCCTGATACTCCCAGGAAGCCTGAATTTCATGCTGCTGGCACCAAAACTACCCACAGCTCCACACGGTGCCGGGAGCGTGGGAGGAAGGCCTCTCCCTCCCACCCGGACAGCCTCCCAGAGCCAGCTCCGAGGCGCCACTCACGTTGTCGATGGAGCGCAGCCTCAGGCCCATTTTGCCATCCTGGTCCTTACACAGGATGACCTCCCTCAGGCCCTGCTTGATCTCGGCGCGTCGCACCCCCACGTCGCCGCCCGTCACGGGGCACACCATACCGCCCATAGCCGAGGGCGCCGTGGCCACTTGCTGAAGAGAGAGGAAGAAACGGAGAATTAATGGAAACTCCGCAAGCGCTTGCCGACGCTGACAAGACCGGTGACGTCATCCGTCTGTCGTGATAATTAGTCTTTCCATCTCAAGCATGTAGCAAACTTTCAAAGCATTCACCAAGGTAACAGATAAGCCTTAGCGAGAAGTACAAAAAGAAATAATGTTTTGAGCATCTGTTTGAAACTGACTGAAGTGTCACTACTGTATATTGTTACTGAAAAACAACAAGAAAAGGCCTTTAGGAAGCAGACCACAGATGAGAAATGTGGAACAAATGTAAACAGATTAAGGGAGATCTGTTTCACTCTGCTCTGTGAGCACGTCTAGCCAGTACTAGGGGCGTACTGATATATAATCAGCTGGCAATTGGCCAGTTGAATTTTTCCTTGTAGGGGTGACTGGCTGTCGGGTGTTCCTGGTGCTGTAGCTGATAACACCCGAGATACGTCTGCTTGAGGTCATGCAGAACGTTGTGAGAGACAAACGGCAGGATTGTAAACCTGCTGTACCGTGCAGCGCGCGGTTAACATCTGCTCTTAAAGGCTCAAGAGCAGTTAATAGGACAGCTGATAGCAGACTATGTGCTGCACAGATGTTGCGTGGAGGCCACACTGACAAAGGTTTCAGTACATCAGTGAAGTAGTCAAGAAACAGGGGCTGCTGGGAAAAGACCACCGTCTTCAAGCAATTAAGAATAAAATCAGATACTGAATATCCCCAGTCAAATTAAATAACCAGCTACTCAATTTTATTAATAGCTTGGGAAGTTTAGCTATTTTTGGTAAACACTGGATCCAGTCATGTCCTTGAATTCCTGAAGCCTTATGACACACGTTTATGTCTGGCACCGTGTGGCCAGAATTACCCAGTGTTATTTTATTTTATACAATTAATACAAATCACATACCCCCAGCCATCTTGACCTGCATTATTGCTATGAGTTTTATAACGTGTTAAGCTTGTTGAATCAGCTGAATTTTGTTAAAGAAATCTTAGGTTTTTGTAATGAATGGTGTTTATATGTATACAACTTCTGCTAATAACTAAAACATTACAGTCAAAACGCGCAATTTTATTTAATTTCTTCACTCCTCCTAAAGAGATTTTGAATCTTTTCGATTTTCTACGTCCACAGCCCAGCGGCGTGGCGGACAGCAACGAGAGCTTGCAGCGTGTTCGGGTCCCGGGATCAATTTCTGACTTGAGGCATCTCTGGCATGTTCTCCACATGTCATCTCATACTGGTGAGATTAAGTAGTGTCTCTAAAGAGCAAGTGCCTCGTGCGGGACTGGATAGAGACCCTGGAAGGGTGCAAAGTCATTAACACAATCAACCAAAACCCAAACGAATGCCATTTGTTCTTGTAAACGCAACCAGAAAAGAAAAAGCACATACCAGAAGGGACACATTCCTATTTCAGCTGTACCTGCAAAATTACTAAAAATCAAAGCTAGTAACAGTTCGCTATCGGGACCGGACAAGAAAATCTTACTTGGTTCTCCGCTAGCTGGGGCAGAGGAGGAAACAGCAGGAGGCAGACCAGGGTTGCTGCATTAGAGAATCATGGGAATTTTTTATCAAATGGCTCTATATAGCACCTTTTCCCAGCCAGTAACAGCACAAAGAAAAAGTTGGCAGAGGAAGTGGAAAAGATAAAAACATCCTCGTTTCCTTTGAATTCAGATTGCCCCCCTGTCAGCTTCACTTCCGTGCTGAGGAAGCTCTTGGCTCTAGCCTCATGGCAGACAGGCTTTTAGCGATCTGGAGAGATGAGTCAGAAATGCAGCAGCAGCAGCAGCAGCAGACCGCCGATGTGGTGCCGCAGTGCAGTGGATGAAAAGCTCAAAGCGTGTATTTTTGTGTCTGCTTATCTGCGTCTGTCCGTCCGGTAACAGTGCGCGTGTCTCCCGAGTGTGGCCTGGCCATCCGTCAAAGAACGTGTACCGAGGTTCGTGCGCCGATCAACATTATTGCAACAGTGTTTATTGGCAAGTTAACTCTTATTTTATGTCCTCCTGGTTTTAAAGATCACCTTCTCAATGGAAAAAGAGAATGCTAGCTCAAAATGTTTGATTCCCGTAACTCCCATCCTTCATCCATAAAGACTTCCTGCAGCCCTGGCTGAGCCGAAGGGAGGCTAGCATCTCGGAAGGGGTTTCACAGAAACCTCCTCCAGACGGTTTATCGAGACAAAAAATAAATAAAACTAAGGAAGGGGCTTGAAAAGAAGGGGACTGGGCACAGGTGCAGCACGGAAGGCGGACACCGAGATTCAGCGACGCTCGGACTCACGTTGTCCCCTGCCGGGACCAGGGCCATGTTATTCCGCACCTCGTCGCTGTTCAGTCTCAGCCCCATGTACTCGCCCAGCTCCTGCAGGTCCGGATACAGAACTGAGAGAGGAGAAGGAAAACCCCCATCAGTGAACCAGAACCACGCTACTCACAAGGTCACGCTCCTTCGTTCGTTTTGTTTCTCCCAACCCGGCGTGATGCTGTGGAAATGACCGGGTTTGG
The DNA here is from genome assembly GCF_059453375.1 of Lepisosteus platostomus. NCBI lineage: Eukaryota > Metazoa > Chordata > Actinopteri > Semionotiformes > Lepisosteidae > Lepisosteus > Lepisosteus platostomus. Next base: position 24,427,727 of record NC_142625.1, read on the forward strand.
AACGGCACCATTCGGGAGCAACTTACAAAAAACCATTTCCATTAAAAAAAAAAAGGAAAAAAATATTTTTTCCCTTTTAAAAAATAAAAATAAAAAATGTCCGATTGTAAAATGTAACCACTCCGGAATGAATCAGCCCTGGTGTCTGTGTCTCGGCAAACGCCACTGTGTCAACACTGAAGCATGAGGCAGCGTCCACTCAGTCCACCAGCCGGAGACATTCACCCTTTCACACGCCACAAACTCTGCAGCGCCTCCCGAAAGGGTTACATTCCAGCCGGAGGAGTGACGCATCGGATGCTGTCGCAATCCCAGAAGGACCTGGGAACTCACAGGGAAGCAGCTGACCAATCCTACCCTGCAAGGCCACAAGCCCCTTACATTTGGCCACTGGGAGAATCCCAGTTACACAGCCCAAGAGTATCAGACTCGTATCATCCAGACTGCAAAGCTCAGCCTACACTTGGGGCGACGGTCCATACTGGCTGAGCCGATCCAGAGCAACAATTTCCCCTCTTCTTGTTAACATCTTCAAACGATGGGAAGAAGAGGGTTCCCCCCCCAGGATAACACAACAGCAGAAGACAGAGCGGGAAGTTAAGCTTTAGGGAAAATTGGAGGCCCTCTCTGCCCACGGAGGATTGCCAGAATCTAGAACCAACACCCAACCCACACGGCTCAAGCTGAAAGCAGCTGAAATGCCTGAACAGCCTCGTTAGAAACTCCATGTGTTCTTATCAAAACGGCAACAGGAAATGATCAGATCGTCAAAAGGCTTTAGAATAGACGTTGGTTTCCCACAGTTCGCTTGAGAAACTAAACTAAATGAACAGCCTCATATTGAGGGTTTTATGTTTGTGTAAAACATAACAGCAGAGCTGAAATAAAGAGGAAATGGGAAACCAGCTCTTTTTTTTTTTTTACATTTATATAATGCCCGCAGTCATCGCTTGATCCCCGGATCGGATTTGCGCCACCACCCCCTGGGTGCAGACACGAGTTTAAGACCTAGACCCCCCACCCATTTGGGTTTATCTACATCTACAAACGACCCGTTCCGCTGGGGGTCTCAGGGGGGCTGACGGGGGTGGTGCCTGCCTGCTAGACGCCGGGCAGCAAGGACGTGGACGCCGTCCAAACTCTCGCGTGTGTGGAGTGGGTGCGTCCGACACAGGGACGCTTGTTGTGTCAGTGTTTGCAAGAGGCTGGACTTGCGTAATAGTTTCCAGGCGTTCCCAGACCGCTCCTTGGCAAAGTTTCTCTTGTAGCAGCAGCTCCTCCTCCTCCTCCCTTCCCGCCTGCTGGGGAAAGCGCGAGGCTGCAGGCCTCCCTGGGAAGATGGGGCCGACACACACAGAGAGCCTGCAGGAAGCAGGTGCCGACTGCTGCCACAGAGAACCACTCGCTCTGCCCAGGACAGGCACACGCCTTTTGCTTAAAGGGAAACTAGAGCAAATCTGTTTGTTTTTTTTTAAAACTCCCACGCCTATAATAATAATAATAATTGCTTACACTTATATAGCGCTTTTTTCTGGACACTCCACTCAAAGCGCTTTACAGGTAATGGGGACTCCCCTCCACCACCACCAATGTGCAGCATCCACCTGGATAACCCAGATGCCTATGCCCCTTAGATGCTAGAGGTCTTGTCTGCAAGGCAGGAGCTGTCCTGAAGTGATTCACTACCGGCTGAGCCAGATGATAAGGGAGCCCTTCCTTTAGAGGAAGGACGAGAGGACAAGAGAGCAAACCCCCATCTACCATCTCCCCTCAGTGCGCATTTTCATTGTGGATATATCGTTTATTTTTTATCTTTTTTTTGGTGTCGTTCTGTGAAGCGCTTTGAGCGGCCACCTTTAAAGGCACTATATAAAAATAAAGGTTGTTGTTGTTATTATTATTATTATAATAAGGCATGGCCGTTAAAATGAAAGTGATGTTCCTGAATTTAGAACTAACCCAAACACAATCTGGGCTTCAGCCCAAACTAATGTTTTTCTCAAAATTTAAGTGGGGTGGGGGGGGTGTAAAGGACTCCTTTGTCAAAACTCTGTCTCTTTAATTCCTTCAATTTATCACTTCCAGAAAGGGTGACAAACAAGGCAGTGTCCGTTCCATTAGTCAACCACATCAGTTACACCAATTTACAAATCCTGAGGAAGGCGCAGCAGGCCTTTGCAAAACCAGAGAGAGGCCAGGCCAAGGGAAGTCTTGCAAAAAAAACAAAAGCTTTACTATGTCATCCCCAGCTGAAACCTCATGTGAATAACCCAGCTGACCTCACAGACAGTATGAGGAGCTTTGATGGCACCAAAGAGTTAAGGCTGTTACACATCAGGACGAGACAACTTCCTCGCTGCTCCTCCAAATGGTCAAACACCCCTGCAGGAGTAAATTACAGCAGCCCACTCACCCTGCAGCAGCTGCGCCAGGCACCAGCAGACAGTGCCCTCTCTGCCTCCATCTCTCTTCCAGCGCAGGCCAGAAACAGCACAACTCCCACGGCTCAAGCAGCTATGGCTGCCAGCAGTTTCCATAGCAACCATCAACAAGCTCCAAAGGGGGAAAACAAAAGGCCCAGGCCTTTCAGCCTCTGTACTTCCGTGAAAGAAAGCCGGGCCAGCAATAGCACCGCAGTTAACCCGTTCGGCCCCCTTTCTACGGCTCGCCCCCACCCCGTCCTCACTTCCTGTCCCTCTCGCCCCAGGCTACAGTACCGACTGGGTGCATCAGAAATGGCTCAGATGCTTCCAGGAGAACAGGTTCAAACCCCACCCCTTGCCTTCTGAAATCACAGAAATGCGGCAGATATTACTGTGCTTGTAAGGCACAAGGAACACTAGAGACAAAGAGTGGGCCAGTCAATACCTAGAAATGAATGGGTATAAAGATGTGCTACTCTGTACCCTATCCTAACCCAGTCAATAGCTCTTGAACCGCTTTCTGGACTCAGGCTTCAGTCTCAGTTATGGTTTCTTTTATGTGGATCTTTGCCCACGAAGCAATACGAACTGCTGCTCCACCATAGCTTCCCTGTAAACTCTCTCGCCCATCTCCCAGTTATCAGCTGGTGATCGACGGACGCAGGCCAGGAACTAACAAGCTCATGGAACACGAACCCTCCACATGCTTTGCATATAACGCAAACACAAACCTTGAAAATAAATTCGCTTTTGCATAGTATCAGATGCTAAAGCATAAAATAATTAGGAGGAAAAAAAGCTTACAATCCATGTTTCTTTTTTTTTTTTTGCTCTTCAACACCATACACAGAAATTGAAGAAATTGGAAAGATCTCGGTTTTTCCACAGTACAGGTCACAATAACCTACAATAGACCTGCAGTGACGGAGGCTGCTGAGGCCGGACACATCCTGGGACTAACCTGAGCTCGGAGCCCCCAGGCCGGCAGGCATCTCCTCGGGAGCCCCCTCTGTGATGGCTGGGGAGGACGTCTTCGCGGCAAAACTTGCCTGTGCCTGAGAAGGAAGGAAGGAAGACGGAGGAGAAAACGGTGAGATCGAGAGGCCGAACAGAGAGTGGACAGAAGATGACAACGCAGGGGCTAGCTTCCTGTAAACCTCAAGATAACAGGACACCAGCTGGTTAAGCCGGTCATCACTGGTGTTCCTTGGGGCAAAGACAGCCCAGTTCTTAAGGGATGCTGGGGCACCTGGTTTCTCCTCTGCCTCTAGTCTTACCTGACCGAAGCAATTTCCTCCCCAAGTCACCCGGTCTTTTAGCTCTTAATAAATCCAGAATCGAAAACTACTCTCCCACGCTACAGAGGACATTTTCTGATGTGTGCAGGACTCGCACGCCGGCTTATCTTTACACAGGTACTGATGGCATCAGTAGTAGAGGTGTACAGCTGAACTGGAACTTGAGGGGGAAAAGGCACTTGAGCAGTCCTGGTATTTGAATATCAGTCAGAGCGAGAACAGCACGCTTACAGAAGTCCAGATTAAACGAGGACTTTGACCCACCAGCCGATGGCGGCCCCAGCCTAGGTAGAAGCCAGAAGCGTTCGAAAATCAGGCAGCTTCCATCGCGACCGCAGGGAGGGTCAAAGTTCTGATTTAATCGGAACAGCCATTGTTCTGGCCCGCCTAGAGGGAAGACAGCCGACGCGCGAGACTAGATGCCGAGGAGCCAAGACCCGAAGGCCTCTTTTACCTTCATGACCTTGTCGACCTTCAGGTCCTCAAGAGAAGGATACAGAGACATCTCGCTGAAATACAAAAAAGGTGAAGACTCGTCAGTAAGCAATCAGCAGATCACAGAACAGCCCATGAGCTTCTACATTTACTGCACATTAAATTATAACAGGGGAATGGACTTCAAAGTATCCACAGGTGAGTTAAGAATAAGCACTGCACAAAATCCAGATTACCTATAATAGGACTGACGAGCAAATGCGATTTCAATTTGGAATGTAAACCTATAATATCACGGGTTACTGGACGATCACAAGCAGTTTTTTTATATGAACATCTAACGACATACAGAAGAAATTGTGGTATTGTGCAATAAGCATCAAAAACATGTTTGTCATTTTCAGTGGACACATTTGGGAAGAAAAAAAGGTTTTGCATTGGAATGGATGTGAGGCAGAAATATAATCTTGTTTTGTCTCTAGAGTATGGAATTTTTCAACACCAACAGCAGCAGAGTTTTTTTAGCTGAAATGGCTGTCATGGAACACTTCCTGCAGTCTTTTCAGGGTGAGTTTGAGAAAAAACTCCCTTCATTTTAAATAACCCACCCTAAACACATTTTCCAAATTCCTTCAATTAATTACAAAATTGTCCTTTTTTAAATGAATCACAAGCAACCTGTACTGCAAATAAAAAAATAAAAAATAAAACTGAATATGTGGATTCAAAAAACGAACTTTAACTGAGAAGCGGAAACAACTGCACTGCCCCTGAGCGACATCATGCAACAAGTATCTCCATGAATGACAAGTTTTAAAAAGCTGACAAATCAGGTTTTTTAGTTTTAGAGAGAAACATTGGGGAACCAAAAAACCTGACTCTCCTTTTTGCTGACACTCTGTGAGAGGGCAATTCACATTTTACAGCTGTTCATTCATATTTTACATTCATTTTTAAAGATGATTATGTACAGGCAAAATCAAGCATGTAGCCTCTAGAACAATATACAGTATCACCATTTTCTAGACCGTGCCTCTTGGCCAGTCTGTTTCTACTGACGATGTACATCGCACTACATTACTGTGTACAGGCAAGTTAGCCCTGAGAAACAGACGATCGGCACAGCAGCCCATGTGACAGAAGAGGTGAGAGACACGGCTGCAGGGAACCCTTTAGCAGGAGTAAATGCAGATGCAGGAACCAAGCACAAATAACTGGAAAACAGGTCCTGCAACACCCGGAAGCCAAACCTCTCCAATGTTAAAGTGAAGTTTTATCTGAAATGTGGTCTTTTTTTCCCGCCGAGACTACTGCTGAGATTTAAAGGTTTCTCAACCTTTAAAAAAAACAAGGTCACAAGACAAGCAGACACAACTGAAGCAAGACATAAAATCTGTCAGCTTTCCATCAACTTCAGCCCTGCAAACAAACAAGACAGCAGCTGCGACAGACACAGGACGTCGTTCAGTAACAAACCAACAGCAAACGCCATCACGTCCAGAAACAGCATGTAGCACAACGATGAACCTGTCCCGTCCCGCCACCCACTGCGGAAGCCTGGTTTGTTCATACCCGCCATGAAAACAGACTGAGCAGGAGAGTGGCCAGGATTCATGTCAGATGTCAGACATCTACGTCAAACAAGTACTGCAGGAGGCCAATGTCATCACTCACTGCTCAAAGGGTGGTCGCGATACTCACTGTGAGCTTCTTCCATCTGGGTGCCAATTTAGACCAATTCAACTGCAACAACTGTTAGCTTTTATCCCCACAGTCATTAACCTGCTTAATTTGGACAGCTGATTGGATATTGTACTTGACTGACACATTCATTTGTTTCTTGCTCGTCACACATGTGTGTTTCTTATTTGTCGATGGGATCATGTCACGTTAACGGTGCCGTGTTAAGTCTTTGACCTTTACCTGCCTACAAAGCACATTTCCCATCCGGGACAAAAAAAAGGAAGCGAGCAAATGCATCCATCCAATACTTGATAAGGCTCATGGCAACCCAGAGTCTATCCCAGAAGCGCAGGGAGCAAGAGGGGACTGCAGTCAAGATGTCCTGTCAGTCTATCGCAGGGTGCACATGAGACAAGGTGATCCTAACGCAGCATACATTTCCAAGGTGAAATAAAGCTGGACCACTTGGCAAAAAATCCCAGCTGAGTGCTGGGAGAACATGCGAGCTCCACACAGGAGGCACTCCACATCACAATCGAACCCAGGACCCAAGTGCTTTGAGGCTGCTGCCCTAACGGCCATGCCAGTGCGCTGCCCCACCCCTCCCCTCTAACCTCTGCTACCATAGCCACTGCAAGTCTCCCAGGCACACGCCTTGCTAAGCCACCTTATACTGTGAGTGCTTTAATTTGGAGTCCTGCATTAAAAACCAGAAGAATCGATGAAGAGATCAGTTAGCTGCTAGCTGTCAGCAGCTTCGAGTGCCCCCAGCCATTGATCTCTCCAGACCTATAGATGGTAAATTACTAGAAAAACCCGGCGGTGTTTTCTCTCGTTCCGTTCAAGAGCTGCACAACCTGGATTCCTGGGGTCACCACTGCCAGCTCAGCTTTCTCTCCGTGTGAAAGAGGCCAGCACGGCCTCTTTCCCTGGAGCACAGCGCTAATATTCATGCTAACCGGGCCATGCTTCGGGGCTTGCTCGGCCCCATCAGAGCACTTTAAACTCCCACGGTGCTCTAAGATTTCACCATCACCGCCCAGATCCCTGTGCAGCCGAACGGGACCTCTCCCAGCAACACGGTCACCAAGGCAGCTCTTCCCAGCTAAAAACGTCGGAGAATTAAGCAGACTGCTCTGTGGCAGCGTCTTCCCCACCGGGAAGCTTCAAACCTACTACACAGCATCTCCTCCCCCACTCCCTGCGTCTCCTAACGGACCCCGGCGCAGAGCTGTCTCTGAAGTCACACCAGAGGTTGAGAGCCAAGGAAAATCAAATCAGGAAATAAGGACCCGATTGATCTTTTGCTTCCATTATGGAAGGAGTGGCTCTTAAGCAAAACCAGCACTAAAAACCTGCCCATTAGTCATGCTATAATGGCGCTTCAGAAACTAAAGTGCACCTTAGCCATAGTGTGTTCCTGGAATTACAGTTAAGACGGAGCCTGCATTAGAATAAACAGTGAGCTCATGGAGCACGTTACACAGTCAGGCTCAGGATCCCCTGGGAACCCCTTGCGCTTGTTACATCTCAAAAACACAGCCAGTGCTTTCACAGCAAGTCGCGACGCTCGGCAAAAAGCCTTCAGGTGCACTGGGAAGGACTTCAAGGCTTCATGTCGTGCTTGAAGGGGGGCTGTTGTACCAGGAAAGTGGGAAGAAGCATCATCTCTTGTGTCCAAGAGGCCAAGCGAGGCTGAAAACTGACCAAGAAGGAAATGAACTAAAGAGACGCTACAGCAGGGTTATCCCTTTTAGAGGTTCTTCACGGTGTCCGGCGTCCAGCTGGCCACCATCGTGACTGCCCGAGAGGCGTGTTCGGCTCCTGAAGACTCCGTCCACGCACAAACGGCCGACGACGCCCAACGCACTGACCAGAATTTTCACTGGGCCTCCCAGACGTGCAGAGCATGTGTGCGTCCTGTGGTCTCCAGACACAGGCGCGTCTTCCAAATACCCAGACTGCGGAAAACCACATCGTCCACATGGCGAAGTCCCCTGAGCCTCTTCTAATTCTAGCCCCGATCTTTATTCAGGGAATGAAAACAAAACGCTAGACGGCACCCACTCTCAACACCCTCCCCACGCGCAAACAAACCGGGAATAATCCAAGATCTCTGTTGACGCACATGGCACGCATTTTACCATCTCGATGTCCACATTTTGAAAAAAAGGGTATTGAAAGATTAGTCACTGGCATAATAATTTGGTGGCAGATTTATTAAAAGACATGTATTGGGAGACTGCTTGGTTTTGAATAAAATATATTGATGCAGTGCATCTTCAGCACAGCACTGTAAATGAAACCAGTATTTCAGCCCAGACCAGATGAAATAACTTCTGAGGTCTTAGAATATACAAGCTCTTTCCACGCTCTTTAAAATCCATCTCCAGTACCTTCAGAAGAATAAAACCAGAAAACCAGAATTCTCAGAAGTCATTCTTGTACAAACTCTGGTTTTCTCATCAAGAATGCCCCATTTCTTCTTTTTTTTAAAAAAAAAAAGTACCCTCCCTGTTCAGTTAATTAAATGAGAAGGTGGAAGGTAACGTAAATAAATCGAAATTTAAAATTCTGGTACAAGTGTTCAACATCCTTACAGACGCTGAGAGAGTCAAGCCGGCGGACGTCTTCAGAATCACCAGTGAAACTCAAACCACAGGGCACAGGAGGAAACTACGAGGAAGTGCTTTTAAAACCGAGGACAAGGGACACCTTTTCTCCGAAAAGGTTGCAGGAGTGCGGGAAAAGCTCATGGCCATGGTGTTAATAACCCGGTTTAGTTCAAGACAGCTGGATGAGACCCTAACTACCCAACAGACTGGATGGGCCGACTGGCCTCCTGTCCTTTGTAACTGTTAGTCTTTAAAACAAAATAACACATGAGAAATATACCGATCATCTACAATTTCACAGACCGCATATTTTAATATTCCCTTCTATGTTCATCATTGAGAATATTTCAGTTATTTTTAACGCATTAAAACGGAGACTGTACTTCAGTCTGTTAAAAAACAGGAAATCTCAGACAACGACACGGGAGTCCAGCTGTTGCACTCCGGTGACTAAACACGTATGACGAGAAAGACAGAGACAGAGAGAGAGAGAGAGCCAGTGAAACGTTAAGTTGTTTTATTTTAACAACCAAAAGAAAAATAAATATCGGACGGCCGCAAGTCTAATGAAAGCGACAATGAGGGAAAATAAATCAACAACACGCCAGAAGCGAAACTTGAAAAAACAAAATCGAAAAAGGTGCCAGTTGACTGGAGTGGAGTATTTTACCTCTGTCCAAACACCGCGGTAAACTCTCAAGATTCAGACTGATACATTATTTTGTTACAAATCGGGACATTACCGTCATAAACAGCAAAGCTATCGGAACAGGCGTATCTCTTTTTTTTTCCTCCTTTGTCTGCCAGAACGGGAACACGAAACTTAACTCGCTGTGAGACAAGACTGAAAACTTCCACGCCAGCCTGGATACAGAAGAGCCTTTTGTTCTCTCGACGTGAGCCAAAATAAAACTAAAACCCGGTTTGTCGAGCACATAGGAAGAACAGGCAAACTTACCTTAAATGTGGAGCGAAGCCGAGGAACAAATTCAAGAAGCGCAGGCAAGAGGAAAAAGGCAAACTACGCCAAAAGCGATCTCGACCCTCCTTCTCCAGCAAGTAACCCTGTGCGATGATTTCCTGCTTTAAAATCAATGACGTACTTGGACTGCCAGGGCATCAGCTGACTGTGTCACAAGGAAATTAATCAGTTCAGGAAAGCTTGTTTTTACCCCAGAAACTCCAGAAACACGTTCGTGTCGGTATTGATCACGTGGGGGTATCCCTAGGAATCCGCGTTTAATATCCTCCTTGATTACAAATATCCAGATATTGCGTGCTTTGTGGTATAGTCATCCAGTTTGAATGGTGCGACGTTAAGTACAGTAGGTGGATGCTGAATTGTAGTTTTTAAAGTACAGTATCTATTGCTACACGAATCTATCGTCCTTGGCGCCGATAAATTACTTCATATCTTCCTGCGCTGATATTAACCCACAGTTTACTATTTTTAATGCCCACCTCTCTCTCTCATTCCGTTACATTGTTTATTATTCTAAACCACGTAACAAAACACGCGTGTGTACAGATAAAACATTTTACCTTTCCACCTGTAGACTACAGAGAATATTGGTCGCATGTAGCGGCAACCACACCTAAACGAGTCGTACGATAATCCCTGGGTTCTGTCAGAATTGCATGTTAAAAAGATGGTTTTTGTAACCTCGCCCCCTCTAAAGTTCCCACTACCTGCATAACTACATTCTTACAGCTTTTAATTACCAGACGAAACTGAATGTCGTACATGCGTTAATTAAATATTTGCAGTACTTGTGTGCACTTGTCACGGTACTGATCTTCCGGTAATCTTCATTCCCAAATAAAGCAGCGTTCAGTGAACGTCTGTTCTTATCATACATTTGGAAATTCGGATTTCCAGTAAATAGAAATTAAACGTTTACCCTCCAGCTATTAAAAGCGACAAAGATACACTTGTACAGCGGAGACCCTTTGTACTGTCAGGAATCGGTGTCCCGAGAGCCCCTGTATACTGTATTTCTAGGTTAACCTTCTTAACAGTTAAGATAACCAAAAATACACGATCATTGCGCTGCATGTTGACAACTACCTTTCGAAACTTCACAAAGGCGACACGGAACTCTGTCCCATATTCCTGTAACTGATGCGCGTTTTGTCCTTTCATGACTTCGGAAGATTACTTGGCATAATTTGATACAATGTCATCTGTAGCTTCAGAACTACATGCATCACGAACACGGTACCAACGCAATCATTTACAGAGCCATGTGGTCTAATTCAAGAGCGGTGAAATCACGGGTAGACCCGACACATTTTATTATGTGTCCTTTAAAGATGTTAATGTCACCGTTTGTTGCGAGGCAAGGAGAACACCGATGAAGCGCTAAAATTGAAATTGCACATTACCGCACTAATTGCAAAAGACACGACTACATGAGACGGAAAAAATTCACCGACACGCATTTTCCAAAGCAGGTAGAAAGCACTTTATTGCAACAGCATATTTTGATTTCCTGTTTATTTTTGTTCCCTGCGTGTTCTGAAGCAGATATACAGTGCAGTGAAGGACAAGATAAGCCACACTGGAAAGCATACATTACAGTTGTGATGACCAGCATCTTCTTATGCGTGTTTTTGTGTTTGTTTTCTAAAACCAGCATCTGTAATTACAAAGGATGCTTCTGGCCCTACAAAAATATTTAGGCAGTAGGGAGCAATTACTGGTAACTCCGACGATTTGTAAAAGCCCTGTGTGGGGTTTTCTGAAGCCTCGTTTAAAAGAGTAGAAATGATTCAGTTTAGGCTTTCGTCTCTGCAAAACAATGGCAAGTTGTTCAGATGAAAATCGGGGCAGATCGCATGTTCCCCTGCCCAAAATGCTTAGGCACTGTGTAAGAAGTCCTACAACTTTAAATACACTCCCCAGCATGGTCTGTTTTGTCATACTTCCATTATGGCTTTGTGAATACAGCTGAGGCCAGAGAAAAAAAATGTAAACCATACAAGCAGACAAACTGAATTCTTAAACAAGACATGCAAATCCATTCTAGTTCCAGACAGATGAAGGAACACAGTGACCTGAGGATACCACACTTTCCTACCTCCAACCTCCAATTCCAAAGCAATAATTAACCTGGCACTGCACAGCCAAACGATGCTCCATCACGTCTCTCACGGCGCACACAGTGTGGGACCGCGGGACGTGCAAGGGGAATTCAAGAAGCAGAGCATAGAGGACTGAAAATGGGATACGCCTTACACCAAGAATGGCAGGTGCATGGAACAACCTCCCCTGCCACTCTGGCGAAAGCCATGTCCTCTGCTGCTCAAGACACGCTTGGATATCGTCCTGGGATCAGTACTGTAGGTTTCCAACAGCAACGCAGGAATGACAGCCTAAAGAGATTCCTCTCATTCAAAACTGCTTACGTTATTCCGGGATATTCCAATATAAAACCCACCCCCACTCCATTTCCCACGAGGGAAACTGTACAGTCCATCAGGTGAATTATCCTGTCTCAAAATGACTCAGAACAGTGTAGAACATTTAACACGCAGTGCTTTTCTGTATAAACATTGCACTTTGTCTGGCTACTGCAGTACCCCGCCGATCTGCTGTACATTACTGTATATTCACCCTCTTCCTCTCCCACTGCCACTGTTCATTGGTATAATCAGTAAAATGCTTGATCATGCACAACGTATTCTACACAAAAAAGAGCAAAAATCCAAACAGATACCCTCCCTGAAAACAAATGCACAATTAAAATTCAAGATTAAGAACTTCACGAGGTTTTGAAGGTTATGGCCCATACTTTCAAAGGAAGGGTGTGTGTTAAAAAAAAAAAAAAAGCTGAGTCACAGATGATACACAGAATGTTTTCTATATGGATAAATAGTGACCAAAGTGGAACTATAAGACAAGCCCCTTTAATGTTCAAGTGCACACTCTCCTAGCTTTCTCCGTAAGCCCAGGGCAGGAGGCAACCTACAAAGGAAAGAAAAAAAAATTGAAACACACATGACACAGCAATCCTGACATTCCTGTAGTCACACGTTATGAGTCAGGCTTTTTGCACACTCTTCTAAAAGTAAACAAAAACTGTTGCGACAGGCTGTTATTAAAACTTCGCTAAAACGTCTCTGGCATTATTCATAGGTGTGGCATCTCGGTGACCTGAACAGAAACAACGACATCAGTACAAAAGCAAGCTCGCTGCTCTAATGCCACAGCCGTGAGAAGTTAAACCAGGTGACAATACACCACAGCTTATTCCTGAGCCGATAGCCCTCCATTCCCTCTTGATGCATTCTACTGCATTAGAACATATTTCCAGCCCTCGAATCTAATTTGGATTCTGATAAAACACAAGGTAATGTGCAAGTCATGTGTGAAGGTACTTATGATTTAGTAAATCATAGAACTGATTTGACAACTGTCATTATCATCATGGCATTCGATGTAATGATGCTTGGGCCGAGTCGGAGATTTATGGAGAGTTAATGCACAAGGCCAATGGATGACTTGAGTCGCACAGAAAGCAGAGTGTTATGACCAAAAACACAGCTGTATTTTTAATTCCACTGGACTGGAAAGTCAGTGCCGGCTGAAAACCTGTGCACAAGATCAAGACCATGTAAAACCACTAATAGCGTTAATATCATTATAGGACTTACAAGATGCTCTGGGTAGCTTCACTCCAGCCCCAGCAGCTCCACGTCGAAGATCAACGTGGCATTAGGCGGGATGATGCCAGGGTGACCCTTACACCCATAGGCGTAATCAGGGGAGCAGGTCAGCTTGGCCCTCTGGCCGACACTCATCTGCAGCGAACCGAAACAAGAGCACAGAGCTGTGAGAGTCCGCGCTCCCCCAGGGGACCTGCAAACATCCCCCCCCCCCCCCGAGTGTCCGTTCTCGTGGAAACGCACAGGGCTCGAAAACACGAGCAAAAATCCGCTGCAGGTTGGAAGAGTAATTATTCTGACCCACAAATGCCCCAGCTCAGCAGGGCCATGCCGTCCGGCAAGATTTTTGTATCCCTATGATATAAGACCTCCACACTGATCACTTTTAAATAGGACGTGGAGCTTTTCGGGTTTGTTTTCCCTGTAAAACCAGGGAACTCCCTCTGCAGTCCCTCTGAACCTCTCCATTGCTGTACCTGGATGGAACCAGCTACTGAATTGCCATATTGATCCTTCCAGTTCATAAAAAAAAAAATGTGCAGGCAGCGTTCAGCAGAACCACACAATTAGCCACCACCTCCGAGAAGGTTTCTCGAGATACTGGGTTTTTCCATAACACCTATTTACAGCTAACCCCTTTACATTAGGATATGAAGGTAAAGCTTCAGCCCAGGTTAAAAGAAAAAGAAAATGTTTCTGCTATGGAACCTTCTCCAGGTGTTATGGAGAAGGCCGGCCTTCTGGAGAGATTTTCTTCATCGCCTCAAACATCCTGGGCGTGACAGGCCTTTGTTAATTACATATTTATGGAACTCACAGACAGCACAAATCTCGGCTTTCTCGACTCCTCTGTACAAACATTTATCCGATTCCCTAGCATCTCAGTCGGAGAACAGACATCACTAAGAGGTCAATTTATATACTAGCGCAACTTAAAAATACCCTTTTTTCTCAGTAAGGAAGGTGCACATTTAAATTGTACCCACATCTGAAAGGCACAAGAATCCCGACTTTTGAGACCACGCACACATTTTACACATTGACATCTTCTCATGACGAACACTCGTAGGAGCTTCATGCTGCAACGAAGGCTGACAATCAGCACAAATACCTGGACGACGCCCTCCTCCCAGCCTCGAATGACTTCCTGTTTTCCTATTTTAAACCGAAAGGGCTTGTCTCTGTCCCGGGAGGAGTCAAACTTCCGGCCATCCGTCAGTGAACCTGCAAAATAAACCACAAACCCCACCCCTTGGTGAGAGCCGGACGAAACCCCTTCAAGCACTCAATGCCCCCTCAATGAAATGGTGGGTTAATGCAATTAAAACAATAAAATGATGTCATCAAAAATGGCATCCCTCCCTCCCATTATGCACTGTCAAGACATGGTACAATATTAAAAAGTACAAACAAGTCACATGAGCCTCAAATCTGGATTTGCGACGTTTTCTTCTTTCATTACATGTCAGGTGGTTCTCCAGTTCTGACATTTTGAAGTCCACATCAAAGCTGAAATCTCAAGGATGTCTTTTAGTTCAGAGGATGAGTGGAGGACAAGCCAACAGGGCCCCCCAGGTCATAAAGTTCTCAAAGGGGGGTCTGAGCTCTGAACACAGAGCACTGGCTTGTTCATGCAGCAGCCATGACACCTACACTGAGCATCCAGTCCACCGCCTGGTACAGAACACTGCGCGGTCAGAACGTTCTCACTGGGGGGTTTCTGAAAGCAACGGGAGCTAATTCCAACCCCCCCCAGCAAAGGTCTTCCCCAAGACAGACAAAACCCACCACGTGCAACAACTTTAAAAAGGCAAAGATTCTGATGTTTCTTTTTTTTTTAATTGCGAGAAAGCCGCATACAGAATGTCCTCCACATCTGAACAAGAGGCAGCTCAGCACTGCATGTGTCTGGAAGCAGAAAAGCACCACAGAGCAAAGAGAGAGGGAGAGAGAGAAATGAAAAGCAATGTCGCATTGTCTTCTTCGTGCCTTCTGGTCATGTAAGAGGACAGTCAGAATGAATTACAGGCAATGACACAGTTTTCATCACGACAGAATAACCACTCCCGCTGCTCCTAACATCCATATAACACCATAAAACGCCTTGAGGTGGGCTTTTCAACACTGTATCGGGTCAAATAAAACGCTCACCTTGTATTCCATTAATGTTTAAACACTAATGCCATGCATAGCATACAGTTGTATTCAAAGGGCATAAAACGTAAACGAATCCTCTTCCCGGATTTTCTGTCTCTCGACAGCAGTACAGGATGCAGCTGCAGTTGGGGGGGGCCGGGCTCAGCTTCATTATCAGGGCAGGACAGAGCCGAGAGGATGAACGAGACTGACGAGCACGGATAGATCACCAGTTGGCGCAGCCCAGTCCTTAATCGCGGAGAATGACATTCACCCCGCCTGCGCCTCATCCGACAACAGCAAGCGCTCCGGACAGCTGAGGATCAAGGGTACAACCTTACTGACCCCTCTCCACTCCCACCCCGTGAGAAACTGCTTCTTAATATTCCACCGGTTTTAACCATCGGGGGGGAACCACGAAGTCTTGAAATTCACATATTTAAAGCCCATGCTTTAAGCCTGTCCACGGTAGCCGCAGGAAATGGATTTCAGTTTGTCTTGAGCACAACAATGATCGTAAATTAACTCCATAATTAATGTAGACGGAAAAAGAGCTCGGGGAACGAGAACGTGAAAAAAAAACAAGAAGATGGGCGGAAAAAAGGGGCATTACAGCGGTCTGAACGAATGGGATTGAAATGTATAGGTATTTAAAGGCGAAATTAAACCTTATACAAGTTCGACTACTAAGGTGATCTTTATAGCTGAAATGAAGTGTCTAGTCGAACGCATTGTTGGCTGCGCTGAGCTCGGTTTTTACATGAACCCAAGCCAAACCGACACACTTGTTCTCGGTTTTCCTTTGTAACCCAGTTTACCCCTAGCATGGTGGCGCAAAGGCCACAGGAAGGGTCCGACGTTCAACCTAGTTAATTTGCTCGATTTGACGCAAGGTCACGTTAGGCTCCCAAAACACGGACACCTCTGGAGCAGGCAAAGGAGACGAACCCGTCGGGCTTGAAGCAGGAATCCCCCCGCCTCTCTGCGGCGGACCCCACAACAGAAACGGGACGGGTTTAAATCCGACACCGCCTCGTCCCGCTTTCTGCCCAGAGGTGATCCGCAAGGCAGGTTTTACGCACAACCATTGATCGCTGCTGATCCTGCCGGGAAAACAAAAAAAAACTCCCAACAACGGGTTGAGCTCTTGCACGAAGCTCGCCGCCCCGTCTGGTCTCCCTTTGCGGCAAAACCTTCCCACTCAAGAGTGGCTGGTATTTCATTTTCCCCGCTTCCCACTTCCTCGACAAGAGGCCTACAATGTGAACAGTCCTACCCCCCCACCACCACCCAGCCAGCTTACTCACCGACATAGTGCACCACGCACGTCTGTCCTTTTTTAGGGAAGGTCCTTCCTGTGCGTTTGGAAGGGAGAGAAAAGAAAGAGCCGTAAATGGGTGAAAACGGTCACCTGAACTCTCTTAAAAGCACGAAAGCAAAATCCCCACCTTTTCGGGGCTGCGTCTTTTAAAAAAAAGGGGGTGGGGGGAGAAAAAAGCGAGGCCATACCGTCTCCCGGGGTAATGGTTTCTATCTCGACACCCATCTCGTCTCTCGCTGCGACCCTCCGCAGAAGACGCGCACTACCCAGCGGCTGCGGCACTGGCTGCGCTGCGCCGCGCACATGTGACACACAGACCTCCCCCCGCTCCGCGCTGGGGCCGGAAAGAGAGGGGTGGGGACGGGGACCGGAGGCCCGGTTCTGGGGCTTTTTGTGTGCAAAAATAAAAATAGAAAAAAAGGAGAGCCTTTTGTGGTCTTTGCGTTAATTAAAGGCGAGGAACGGGCCGCGCACTTTTTTTTTTGTTTGTTTTTGGAGCCGGTCGCTCTCTTCCCAGCGCAGTTGGGGGCAAGCGTTGTGAGACGCTGCTTCGTGGTCCGGGCAGAGCGAAAAACAGCATTGTTCAGTGCAAGGGAGATAGATAAAAGGGCCTGTATACAGTTATGAGGGAAAAGTGGATCTCAGGACGCCAGGCATTTGTTTTTTTTTTTAAATGTCAAAGATAAAAGGGGATGGGTTTCGCCTCCTCCCTCACCATCGCCATTCGAGATTATTTCTAGATGGTTGGAATAATATTTATGCTGAACGCGGAGCAGCCGCCGAGATTCAGTGCAACTCGCGATTTAATAATGGTTCCGAGAGGGGAATCGGTCACCGTGCTCCAGAGGTGTATTATACCAATTGCACAAAGACATAGGCAAAGTAAAAAAACAACAACAACATATTCGCATATCCCGGAAATCACTCCAAAGCTGCCCTTGAAATTAACTTGACCGTTTCCGACCGTCTCATACGGTTTCGATTCTAGACCAGGAGACCAGAGATACGGGCAGAGATGTCGCCACAACCACTAGGTGGCAGGACAACTTAACCTTCACCAGTCCTGTCCGTCTCATCGCGATTTTCGTCCCGGCGTCACAGCGCTCTATGGTGTACGTTTACAAGAGAAGCCATGCGTACAGTACTGTATGTCGGAAAGGAGTGCCGTATTTTCATTATCTACTCCATTTCAGAATAAGACGAGGCACAAGTACATCTGGGGGGGGGGCACACCGTTGGACTCCATAGCACTTAGCAAACATGTTTATGGAAACGCTAAAAAAACACCTTTCAAATAACTAGAAATGTCAGTAGGGCTCGCACAATGTTTCACAATAGCGCAGGATCAAAACTACATAAATAAATAAAAAAATATTTCAGATTAAAATATTGTGAATGTATATAATAACAGTAATGAAACAGCCTGATTATTCATGCAGAACAATCACATTATCAATTAGTATTTATTAAGAACACAACATACAATATATAAACTATGTACTGAAGATATATAGTTCCTTTAACCCATGTATATACAGTATAACTATACCTGGAGATCAGGAATCTTCTGTTATTTGATCTCTTAGGTACTGCAATGGGAAATTTTAAAAACTTTTCAGAAGGCAGAATACACAGTCTTCTGAAAAACCCACTAATTTAGCTATAAGGCTACATCTTTTGTCATTTTTACAGAAAAGAAAAACAAAACATCTGATATATTGCATACTCTTACAGAACAGCACAATTAGAAATATAAGTTTGCCATAGACAGAAATAGTGAAAAAAAAACCTAATAAGCAAAAGGAACCCAGATTTAAGAGAGAAAAAGCAGACAGAATCAACATATTTTACATTCCATATCATATCCAATCTGTCCCAGCTGGCACAGGTGATTGACAGGGTACAAGCTAAACCCCATGTGGAGCTGGGGTTGACAGCTGATGACACCAGCTGTGACACATTGGGAAGCAATAGTACCACAATGGTCTTCATATCCAAAAGGTGATAGTCTCACAGGCGATGTGTATATCCCAGTATGAATCTTGTGGTCCCATTGGTGCTGCACTTAATCCTTCGGAGCATTTTATCTGCTTTGTCCAGGATAATGACTTTCAGAGGTTTTTTTTTTTTTTTGCAGCTAGATCTATGGGCATTTACAAATACACAAAGCCACATCGGAACATGCACCAGCAAATCTTAGCCGTCTCTGTTCGAAATCGAGAACGTAAATGAACGCCTGCTTCAAGGCAACTGGAGTTCATCTGGAAATGACGCTGCATGTCTGGTTGCCCAGTGACCTTTCATGTTTTTTAAAAAGAACAAAGGAGTTGCTACTGTGTCTGTAGTTACAGACTGCGTCTGAAGGAAGTTCAGGAATACAGTGTCTGGATTGCACAACCTCACCTATGGATACAGAGTACAGGTGAGCATTCCAGAGCACTGTTGCAGCCCCTCTCCTTTGCAAATGCCGAAAGTTCTTCGCAATCCATTCATCTTTTAAGCACTCCATCCAGTTTAGGGCTGAAGCCTATCCCATCGAGCAATAGGCGCAAGGCAGGATACACCCGAGATGGGACACCTGTCACATCAAGTGGCACTGCAAGTCTGAGGGTGGGGCCTGAGGTTAGGGTCCTTACGGATATTTATGTCGGGGAGTCTATCCCAACAAGCAACGGGCTCAAGGCAGGATACACTCTGGATGGACAGCCAGTCCATTGCAGGGCACACAGAACATAAACACAGACACTCACAGCAGGCCCAATCTTCCCCAGAAGCCAATTAACCTTCCAGCCTGTCTTCAGACTATAGGAGGATACCAGAGCACCCCAAGGAAAGCCACAAGAACAAACAAACTCACATAGACAGCTCCCCAGGTCTGGCATTGAACCCAGAGCCCCAGAGCAGTGCTAATCACTGTATCACCGGTCCGCCCTCTTCTCAGTCCATCACTTTCACATAGAGTGGTGGGCCAGGGATGAGACCACACAGTCCTGGAGTTGGGAAGATTTAATTTAGGGTGTCAAAGCTGTCCTCCACCCACCCTGAAAAAATCTACTTCTGAGAAAAGCAGTTTTTGGTGGACAGGTACTGCTCTTGTTCCTAAACATGGAGTCTAATCAAGATGAATGACAAATGAGTGTTATATCCACCCACAGACCAGCGTCCCTCTCAGTCCTTTCTGCTATCTAAGACACTGAAGTACTGCAACAGACTGGACTGGAATGGCCGGGTGTGAAATCGTGCTGACCTCGAGCAGAGCTCTGCCCCAGCGGACGCAGGGCAGGACACCCGGCGCTAGACAGCAGTAAAATAAAACAGCAGGTGCACATCTGCTGGAGTCAGCAGAGTGCAGCAGGAGACACACAGTGGATTTTCATTTAGTCAGGACTGCGGTGCAGCGAATACATCTGCCTCACTACTCCTTTAAGTCCTGATAAGACTCGTGTCGCCTGACGGGGAAACAGGCTGCAGACAGACAGGGCTGTGGGGCTGTGCAGAGGGATCAGTGCTTCTGCAGAGGAGTGTTCAGATTCATGTTGTTCTCCTTTTTCTCCCTGTGAGGACAGAGTAATGAATATATATATATACTGTATACTGTATGGTAATACAGTTTGAAATTTTGCAACAACATATTTTACCACATTAAAATAATAAAAAAGCTGCATTTATCAGAAGTACCTATTTCTCAGTTCTTTCCCCCACACTTGCAAGGAATCATAAAAACTCCAGACAGCCACTTCTGACACGGGAGGAAGGCCACAGCAAGGAAAAATAAAACCAACGACGGAGGACATTTTCAAAGTACGATTTCTGCTTACAAAACACCACTTGCCGTGCAATGCTATTTCTGTGTCTAACAGGGCATGATTAGGCATGCACGCCGCAGGACAACCTGTCTCTGAGTCTGGTGCAACATTGGTTTGGTCACCCTGACATCCTGTCGCTTGTTTCCATTCTTGTGTCGACAGACTTCTTGAACTGGCTGGTAAATATTTGTTTTGCACACAAAAGGTCAGCGAGAGATAAGCGAGAAGATATTTCACTTATTTCAGAGGGGCACACTGCAGGCTAAACAGTGCAGGGGACGGGCCGATGTTGCCTTTTCATTTCCAGAACTTCTCCACCCTTCCTCTCACATGAAGTAAAGAGAGAATGGTCTTGTTTTCGTCACTGTACTGTGTACTGTCCCTTTCTATCTCCCTTAAATTTTTAAATACATGTGTTAAAGAATATTAAACTGATAACTGCACAGCAAATAGGGAGCACAGTGTCAGCATGTGTTAACCTCTGCTTAGGACACCAGTGGATATTCTGCCAAGGAAGGGCCTTTTTTATTCAATAAAGCACCGTGAAGGTTCGAGAATGGACTAAATGTCATTTTGATGTTTTCAAAGTTTTAAAATTGCTTAAAAAAATTCTCATCTTATTTTGTCCCCCTTTTGCCTGCTGTTCCAATGTATGCACCTAAGCTGGGCTCGCTCACGGGATTACTGAAGCAAAGGGCAAAGTGTTTTCCGACTCCTGCTAGGAAAAACCCAAGCTGAATGTCCGCCCTGACCCCTAACCCCTAACCCTTGACGCCAAGGCTAGTCTGGACAGAGGAGACTTACGCTCTCTCCAGCTCGATCTTGATCTCCCTCCGGCGCCTCTCGTCGATGGGGTAGAAGTAAAAGATGAGCATCCCCACCAGCAGCAGCCCGATGGGGGCTGGGGCGAACAGTACCTTCAAGGTCGTGATCACCGCAGGGTTGTGCCTGCAGGCACCTGGCCGGTACCCTGCAAAGCTGGGACACAAAACCAGAGCGAGCGTCACACAGGTTACAAGTTCTTTACAGATGAGTCAATATTGATGTAACAGTGAAGCTTGGTACAGTATGAAACAGCTGTGTTATGAGATATAACAGCGACAATGCCACCTCAATGCCTGCTCTTATGCAATCTGTACTGAAGAAAAGTGCCAGTAGGTGGCACTCTTTTCTCTAGACCAGATATTGAAATGTAACACTCTAGCTTGATGAAGGGAGCCAGGATAGTTATAGGTTCTGTATTTACAGTATTTATACCCTTGCATGTTCATACAAAGCTTGCAGAAGAAAAGGAAAGATGAAACCTTTCCCTGGGCTTCGACACACCTGCCAGGTCCATCAGGATGTTCACAACCACTGTTAATAGTATATTAAAACTGCTGCCTCTCTGTGCCATTCCTTATGTACCATAAGTATAGTATACTACACGGATTGTAGAGTAACAAAGTAGAACTAAAGCTTTGTTATCTTTTTAGTGCGAGGCGGCTTTTTCCCCAGCACTGCGGTGCGTCACGTCAGAGGGAATCACAGCCACTTACTGCAAAGCCAAGGTGGAAATTCCGATGGCCATCCCCCCCCCGAATTTATTAAAGAAGACATAGCAGGAGTAGAACAGTGGCTCCAGGTCCTTGCAATTGGGGTTCTTCACTTTGAAATCGTCCACCACGTCCGGCAGCATGGACCTGCGAAAACACACGCACCGCGTCAGGGCTTTCTCAGCAAGACAGCGAAGCCACGAGCTTTCCACTGACTTCCACTTCCGGTCAGTTTTCCAGACACCGTAAGACAACATGGAGCAGGTAGGTGCCGTAGCAGTGACCGGAGACGCAGTTGGCCATTGACTGCGTTTTTCACTCCCCTGTTCAGTGAGACGGACGATCATGACAACACATGGCTGACTGGACTCAGATCGCAGAAACAGCTCAGGTATTCTGGGACCAACATGATAGATGGGTTATAAGTCTTGTGTTAGTTGGTCAGAAATGTCCAATAAAGAATAATGTAATGTAATGTAAAGGAGAATGCATTACAACCAACTCCAAATCAACCCATTTATAAATGTTAGTGTATTATTGTCACTAATTTCTGTGCCTTTTTGTGCCTATGTCACGTGTGAATGTCATTTACAGAAAATGAACTTACACTAGATGTACATTAGCTTAAACGGTAGCATATGTTAATGTGAGCTGTGAGAGAAAAAAAACACAGGATATGCAAGCTGAAGCACAGAAGTATTTCACTGATAAGGTTTTAATCAGTTCGGGCCGCTTGCACAATATCACAGTTACGTGTCACAGAGTTTCTTGCTCTAAGCTCATCCCTTTACTAGTTTGCCTAGCAGCACCACCCTGCTCCTGACCCTGACCTTGACACCTGGCCCTACTCCTGACCCCATCCCTGACCTCAACCCTGCTCCTGACCCTGAGCCCGACCCTGACCCCGACCCTGACCCTAATTCACGCTGGTTAGAAATGACTGTGCTGGAAGAAAGGAATTGGTCCACATCTAGTCTGCAAGGATCCCTTACAGACCAACGTTATTTGTGTCCTTTTCATAGCGTGAGCCCCAGAGTGACAAGTCAGGCTCTTCCAGCTGGCTTTGTGCCAGTCAGTCAGTCAGTATGTCGAGAGGCGAGGGCAGAAGTGACTGCTCTCTGCGAGAGGTGGGAATAAACATTTTGCAGACAGGACACACACCACGGCTGCAGATAAAAGGCTAGATTCCCCACAGGCCACTGAACTGTGCCACACATGTGGAAACTGCAAGACGTACAACAAAACTCTTCTTGGAAAAAGCATGCCTCAAAGACATCTCTAAAATGATAAAGACTGTTCGCCTTTTTCAAATTTCTTTTGCTACTTCCGCATTGTTTTGTATTCTTCTTGTTTTGTTGTTATCTGTGAACCTTATCTTACTAGCTATACCAGAATCTCGGTTACTGAACTAAATTAAGCAGAGCAGTGGTCCGAAAGAAGATCCCTGTGCAACACCAGGCCTTTCACTCAAATCTAAGCAGTTTTCAAACTAAATACGTGCAGTTAGATGGTACAGGATGCCTACTGCATGCAATTTTAGGATTAATGTTTTATGTGGAACCTTCTGAAAATCCAAATATGAAAATATCAAGTCATGTGCTCTGTATGCAAAGTTATAGAAACTTTTTGGAGCTCTCAAGCCAGAGCCTCAGCTCCAGCAGGCAGAAGTTAATGTACTGCCTGTCCTAGAGCATCATAGCTGGCAGCAGGGATAAAAACCAAACGTGAAAAAACAATTCATCTTATGCGATGGCATAAGAACCGAAAAACCCTGAGAGGTCCAAGAGCTAGGGATTAACACACTCGGGGCACCTGCTCTCAGAAACACTCGGTCCCACATCTCAGAAGCGGAGGAGAACAACAGCAAAAAAGGGCCATCTTGCACTGGGAAGTATCGGACAACCGATATTTCCCCATTCGCAAGACAGGACGTACGGACAGAGCGCGGAACAGTTGTGCAATTCGATGAGAAAGAGGTAACACTCAAGAGCACATGCAGGTGCCTGGGTGAGTCTGGTAGCGAGGCTGACTCACCATGGCAGTAAGTACAGTACAGCCAGACTGGACCCTGCAACGATCGCCATGACGACATACACAGGCAGGTTACTCCTAACAGAGGCGATGATGATCAGAGCTGGGATGTAGCACTAGGAGGAAGAAGAACAATGACTAACTAGATTAATTAATGTGAAACCATGCCCTAGCAAGTCTACGATAAGTAAGTAAGAGACCTTTTCACTGTGAAGTTAATCACCTTGTTTTTATATTACAATAGCCCTGCAGGTTCAAATACAGAAGTTAGTGACCTTTTAAAGGGATGTTCTGATTGGCAACTTCCTTCGTGTGTGAAGAGACAGTATCGCAACTTCTTTGTCCTAAAATAGCTCTTTGACATTTTGAGATGCAATTCCACTGCTTTCAAAAACACCATCCGTTCTTCAGCCAACAATCGTCTGCGTGCACCGAGGTCAACGCCACACACACACACATGCAGACAACAAGCCGTGCATTTGATAAATATGCAAACTGATATGTTAAAGATATGATAAAGCTGGTGGTATTTGTGAAAGCAGTGGAATCTGGATGTCCTTTCAGTCATAATAATACCTTTTATTCATGGAGAATAAACTCAGGGTGCCTAAGTACATAATGTATACAGAATTACAGACTTGGCAGAAATGCTGAAAAGGGCTGGCATGGGTGATCGCCAGTTTCTGGCATTACAGGATCCGTTACAGACATTCTTTTCACAGAATGCAGAATGTACAGTACCTGAGGCCTTCTCTGCCTGCTGTTTTCAAATTGTTGATGACGTGCTCTACTGTTCCTAGTGCGTCTCTAACTAGTTTGCGTGCATTATTCAAATAACATGAATGGATTTTGTTTGGATAAACACAATAGAACGTGTTGAACATTCTTAAACAGCACAACATGAGCCCTAACAGACCAGACCAAAGTCTGGGATATATCACTGAAATAAGCATTGATAAAGTTTCTAAAACTTTACAAAAACAACCCCAAAGTTTCTTTAGAAAGCCTCCATTCTCTGTAGAAACCTACAAGCTGTCAATAGATCATTTTCATAAGGTTGCTATATTAATAAAATTCAATTTAACTACTATTGACTGCATACTGAAAAGTAATGGAAAATGTGACCATCCAGGCATGCCGACTTTGTTAAACTTACCGAAAGACCCACAAAAAGTGCCGTTCTTTTCCCAAACTTCACAAGTAGAGTCTGCCATAGAGGTATTGACAAAGTAGCCGCCACCTAATAGGAAACACCTTTTTAAAATGATTTCAGTTCCGCAGGTTCAGGAAACTTGACTCGCATAGAAAAAATTCAACACACTGATGACATGGCAAATAAATCAATCAATCAAAACAATCTACTGATCTGGGTGTTTTGCTTCAAGCTAATTTCAGAGGAAAATACTTTTCTCTGAATCTGAGGCTCCTCCCTGGAGCACAAGTCTATGTCAACGCACACAGGACTCACTGGTTACAAAAAGAGGATTAAGCAATTGGTCATTTACTAGATCAGGACAAGAAGGACAAACCAGCTTTAACATTCTAAAGCTAGTTTCTTTTAACTGATGATACACACTTGGCTCTGACCATCTCCTCACTGATAAAGTGATACAAGGTCGTCCATTCGAACGTCAGAAAACTGTTTTTTAAATAGTCTAAGCTTCTTCCTTCTCATCATTTCACATTCTACGCTGGTGAACCTTTTAAGAAAATCTTGGATTACGAGGTCCTTCTGAGGCTGATAAAGACACTGATAAAGCAGCTTGTACCAATTTCCTTGCACCTGGGGGAACTGCATTCAGTGGGCGGACTCACATGAAACTGAACTACGTCCAGCACATTCCAGACTATTTAATGTCCAGATGCTCAGAACTTAACTGCTACTTCATACTTCTTACAAAACTGCTAAAAGGCCTTGTTATTTACGGAGAAGTTACAAGCACTGGGAGTCCATTTCCTCGAAAGGCGAGGGCCGTTGTACTTACGAGCAGGATGAGGACGAGGTGTTGGAAGTAGGCGCCAAGGCCCGCAGCATGAGTACAGAATAAGGCAAAGTTCCCCTGCGCCATCTGGGAAGGATAAGAGCACTCTCTAAAATCAACCTCACACTCTCCTTTCGTTGTAATTCACAAATTACTGTGGTCCTTTTCTGTTTAGAATTTAAATGCAGCTAAAAAGAATCACCTGGATTTACCTGAACCTGTTTTTGCAAGCTTTTCAAATGTTCAGTTCAGTTCATTTGTCATATGCACAAGTGCAATGAAATGCTTATTTGCATATATACAGAGACAAAGACATTAAAGGAATCACCAAAACCATAAACACAGAAAAGCAGCAGCAACAAAAGCCATTTAAATAGCATAACACTTCTTTTTTTTTAAAAAGGTAGACAAGCAGTGTGAGAAAAATACCCTCAGTGTGAGCCAGTGGTAGGGGGGGAGTTCCGTAATCTGACAGTTTGTGGGAAGAAACTCTCTCTGAATCTAGATGTCCGTGCCTTTACATTCCTATAACACTTACCAGAGGAATCGGGGGAGAAAAGTGAGAAACCAGGATGACTGGTATCCTTAGCGATACTTCCAGCCTTCCTCAGAGAGCGAGTTGTAAAATTTTTACAAGAGAGGGGAGCTGTACTCCAGTGATGGACAGGGCTGACCTGATCACCCCCTGTAACGCCTTCCGGTCAGACAACCAGCTGCTGCCAAACCACAAACGTGACATCACCCCTGTGACAGAGCGCGTTTGTGACTATTCTGTGTTTGGTGGCCGCTGGCATGACTGCTCCCCTGAGCCCCCAAAAGAACTCGATCAAAGACCAAACTGCGGAACCACAAGGCGCTAATTCAACGCTACCCCCCCCCACCTGCACTGGGTTCCGGTTGGGGTCTGCAGGCACGTCCCTAGCCCCTCTCAGGGCTGATCGCTGATTTGCACACCACGAGATGCAGGGGGTCACGGCACGCAGCACGAGGTCGCCCATCTCGTCCAGCTCCAGCAGAGCCCGACCCACTGTTGCCCAGTAAACCACAGCTGCAGGGCCCCCCCATTCTCTGTGCCCCATTCTTTCAGCCTCAGCCCCCACGGTGCTGACCTGAAACGCCAAGGAGGCAAAGAGGAATCCGAAAACCAGGCGCACGTAGGGGGTGTGTCTCACTACACACCTCAGGCCCGACAGGTACGACATCTGCAACTTGTCCAGGGTGCTGAGGGGGGCTGCGGAGGAGGAGGAGGAGAGAGAAAACAAGCATGAAGCTGAATCTGTGAGCCAGTGGTCTCCACGAACATTTCAGCAGCTCACCTCTGACCTCAGTGTCCGCAGTTGCATGATGAATTTAACGAGGGCCGCTTGTGCCAGTGCTTAGGCAGAGCTACCGAAATTTCATTCTTCCCACAACTGGTGCTCGTTAAGGCATAAAAGTTTTTAAGTGACAGGTCACGCATCTGCTTTGCGATTTGTAAAGCCAAGCGAAGAAATTCCCCTGTCACTGCAGAGATCACCAATCACCACGTGACCGGGACTGGAAACAGAAAGCCCTTGTGCTCGCCGAAAACAAAGCACAGGTCTCCAACGGGCTCGTCTCAGAGAGCAGATTGTTTCTGACAGAAAGGGAGGGCAGCTCAACTATATTTCAATGTTACATGGAAGGGGTACAAGTTACAAAGTACTGGCACAAACAACACCAATGGGTGACTCACACTGATATCCTCCCCCCCACAATAGGATGGGATAACTCATCAAAAAGGCACCTAGCAAGAACAACACTGCTGTAGTTCTTAAACCCAGATGTGCAGATTTCATCTAGTGTTCCTCTGCCTCAGCTTAAACTGATATGAAAGTCCCATTACTGGAGATAATGGAGCGATACTGAATTGCCTCATGTCTTGAAGGAATGTGTTTTTAGGTGCAGCATGATGAAGGGAAGGAGAGCAATTGTTAAAGCCCTTTCAATGTCCACACTCACCCAATTGTTCCTTCACCCCCAGAAACAGCACCACACAGCAGAGAAAATAAAAGCTTCCGTTAATCACAGCAGCAATCAGGTAGGCCTTCCTCTGATTTCCAAAAAGAAAAAAAGAGTCATTAAGAAACCAGTGATCAGTGAATGGGTTTTGTGAACCAGGACAAATATTTCGTTAATCTTTAAACTACAACTGCCCTTTCATGAAATTAAAAACCTCTAATTTATCTCTCATTACACATTGCTAAGGCAGTGAAAAAACTGGTTCTTTTCAGTGTCAGGACCTGTTATTGGTATCACTTAAACCTCTGAAGACATACAGCCCACGTTTCCATCCTTCAGATAACACTTTTTCACACTTTTTTCTTGTAATAGTGAAGGTAATTAGGGATTTCTGGTTGAGTGCCCCTTTCGTGTCTACATTACAGACCAAACTACCTCCAGTAGGAAGGGAAGAAACAATCTAATGACGAGATTACGCCACAAACTACGTGGGTCATCCTGTACAGCTGGTGGAGCTGGTACCCCGCTACAGACAGATGCAGGGGGCATTCAAATACAGTACTTCTGTCTCCAACATATTTTGAGAGTCAGAGTCCGCATTAAAAGGGAGGAGGGTGAATTAAATGCCCGTTCAATTCAGGTTGGATCCAGAGAATCCCATCTCAATCAATCAATCAATCAATCGCTCCAATTTACCGCACTTCCTAGCAGTAATGGCGGAGTGCATCCGACTGCTGCTCCGCCTCCGCCTTGCGGTTTTTGATTCTAGGTGCTTTGCTCTCCCTGTCAATCGCGGTTGCCATGGCATTCAGGGGGCGGGAGCATGGGCAGGAAGCGGCTCGAGCCAGGAAGACTGACCGTGTTGTAGAGAGTGTCCGTGAGGGCAACGGTCTCGTTCAGGGCCGTGAGGTTGAAGTCGGTGGAGTTGAGCTCGTTGCAGGCTTGTGCCTTCCTGGCGTGGTACACTCCCACGATCTGCCCCTGGATAGTGGCCCCCGCCAACGTCCCAAAAACCTCCAGACCCATCCCTGTGGCCCAAAGAAGAGAGCACCATTGGAGTTTAGCAGAGAAATTCACCACTCAACCTCTGCAGGAAGACATTTTCTGTCACACGTATACAGAAACATTTAACCACTAAAATATATTTCCTCATCCAGTGATGGGCCGCCGTCAAGAAACGTTTTTCGTGACAGCAATCATCATTGAACCATCACAGCCAATCAGGAATCACTCAAAGCTCCACCTCAGCCAATCAGGAATCACTTCCAGCCCCATCACAGCCAATCAGAAATAAATCCAAGTTCCATCACAGCCAATCTGGATGCATTCCTAGAACACTTGTGCTGGTCTGTCAGGCCAATGGCAGCCAACCAGGCCTCAAGCTTGGGACAACCCTTTCAATTGGGTAGGTGGTCACCCAATGTCAGGTGCGCTCTTGAGTTGGTTGGAGGGTTTTCTTCCAAACAGTAGTGTGACACAGTGAGGTCAGCACAACAAGACCCTCACTAGATTTAGACCTCGTCTCAGCCCAAAGTACCAGAGTGCTCACACACCCTCAAATGGAATTTCTCTGGTAAAACAAAATCAGTTTCCATCAAAAACCAGTTGGCTCCATGCTCTCAAGAGCTCTGAGGCAACTAGACTCTCCTGTCTCTTCTGGAGGCTCATGAAGTGGCTTTTGCACTGCAATGATTGAAGTGTTTTAGAGAACTGTCCCATCAGCAAACCACAAACACAAAACAAAAGCAGAAGAATCAAGTGTCCCGGAGGAGAAAAAAGACCAGAGAGACAAGTCATAGACAAGTGAGGCCTGCTTACTGAAGGCTGTCGCCGAGTCCCTGTCTTTCTGATCTCCACCCAGGAACATGTTGAGGGATGAATAAGGGACATGGTAGCACTGCACAGGCAGAGAGGAGGAAACGGTGAGAAACATGACAAATTCAAGGAACTCTACAACACCGACCTGGATTTACATATTCAGATCAGACACCTCATACAGAACAGTAGCAAGGAGCTTGGACTCTGACAGAATATGTAAGAAAAACTTCCAAAACAGTACATCTCCACAGAAAGGGAAACATTTTTGAACAGGTCTATATCAGATTTCTTGGGAAGTTAAGCTTCATGCAAAATTATGGTTTTCTGTTAACTCAGGCATGCTTATCTCACAAATCAGCCAAAACCAGGTTACTCTAGAACTATCAGGGAACAGGCCTGGGCAGAGATGAGGTTTCCATACACCTCAAAAGGCAGGGGTAAGATCTTACACTCATGAAGGTCTGGAAGAAGCAGTACATGGAGAAGTACCAGAAGAAGCTGAACTGGGAGGACATAGTGTCTTTGGGGGTTGACCAAAGCAAGACATAGGACAGCACCCCGAACGGCATGGTGAAGACAGCCCTGCAAACACAACACAAGAGCAGGGTCACACAACACAAAAAGCTCACTCCGTTTCATATTCAAAGATTTGAAGACAAGTAACAGGGGGCTGAATATTTCAAAGAAGATCAGGATCTTAACTTCTGAGGAAGACACTGAACACAAGGTAAGAGATGAGGCACAACCCAAAAGCTGCATCTTTGAACATCCTTCCCTTTCCTCTCACCTCTCGCGGCTTCACCCCGTCTTCGTCGAGTTCAGGGGTGTGTTTTGCGGGGTGGGGGGGGGTGTGGCCGTGTGGGAACACGCCAACTATAAAAAAAGTCATCCTTGGCTTGCAAAACAAATGGCTTGAAGCAGCCAAAATCTCAACACATCTTAAAGCAAGCCAAACACACTGGAACAAAGGATGCTTTCAATCACTGCTTCACAAGCCTGCGACAACTCAGGGGTTCCTGCACTGCCACAGCTTTAAAACACAGCTGCGGTCTCGCAGGCTGCAAAGCACAACTCCGATATCGCAGAGTACTCCTATCCAGGTTCAGGAAGGGAAGTGAGTGGGGGGGGCGCTCATGCCTCAGCAAGATTTTCCCAGCGATTTTAAACTCCTCGTGCGCAGGAATGATGACTTCAGTCCAGCACAGCCCGAGGACTACCACAGGCGAGGCTAGATATTGGGGTACACTTACCAGGGGATCAGCTTGCCAAACCTTGTTTTCCCACTTTTGCTGACCACATAGCCAATGAGGGGGTCCGTGATGGCGTCCCAGGCGCGTCCCAAGAACAGGATCAGGGACACGTAAAAGGCCTCCATCTAAACCAGAGAGGAGGGAAGCTGGTGAAACCCACTGGGAGGCTGGAGTGGCAAAGACAGACCCAAGTCCGACTGTAAACACAGCTGAGGCTCTGTGCCTCTGTCACGGTGAAGTGGCAGAGGGAGGCTGGATGGAATTCAGAGGTGGAGACAGTTCAATTGCAAATGTCAACCGGTCAACTCAAGCCAACAGCAATCTGAACAGGTGCCCTGCTACCCTGCTCTTGCAGCCCCTGAGGGCCCGTGCAAAATGAAACAGCCCTGTTAAAATCCCTCGTCTCCGAGAAGACCGTCTAGATGGGCAACGTTAGAATTCTCTTCCAGGAGAAGAGGAAATGTTACTTTAAGGAACCCTATCGCCTCTGCAGAGAAAAAAAACCAGACGCCTCAAGAACAACAAAACTGAGACAGAAAAAAAGATTTCCTTCCCTCCTCTGACACATACCCTTCCTTCCGAAAACTCACAGAACAAAAGGGAATTCTCAGAAGCTGTACTCTGCAGTTCAACAGGTTAATGCGTTTACAGCCAAAACCCGTTTGTTCAGCATGTAAAAAAGCCCACCAAGAATGGACTATTTTACGGGAAGCTTCACTGGGCCTCAATTCTCCTACGTAGCAATTAAAAGTTCAAAATACGCAACTGAGAGACAGAGGTCCTCCAGCACCAGGGTCAGGAAACGCTGAGGGAGGACCTGGAAGACTACCGTGGAACTGTAATGTCAAGTGGGATTCGGACATGCTGGACCTCTTCCAGGTCCAGACCTACTCACCTGGACCACATCCAAGAGGAAGATCTGCATGAAGAAGCCAATCGCGTTCGATGTCATCTGATAAGGAGCCCCGCCGACTGCATAGCAGATCTTCCTGCGGAGCGGCATCGCCGTGGGCTTCTGGAACGAGAGGACACCCATGTCACAGGCGTCCAATCCTTTTCTAGCCTCTTCCTCCAGCTCGGGGTCTGACCCAGCAAGCAAAGGGCGCAAGGCAGGGAACAGCCCATCCCAGCGCCCACACAGGCACAAACACACACACACACGCACACACGCACACACGCACACACGCACACACGCACACACACACGCACACACGCTAACACAAGAGGGCTGATGTTCCTAGAAGGAAATTAACCTCCCAGTGTGTTTCGGGATTGTGGGAGGAAAATGAAAGAAAACCCACAGGAACACATTTGCATGATTTGCATTTTTCCATGATCCAGCCGTCTCCATATCTCCGTTATTTTTCAGGTCTCGCTTTATTTACATGAGCTCTCCGAATAACCAACACTATCACCTCTACTGAAACCCCATATGGTATTATGACAGCATTCGCACTCGTTAATGACAACTGTGCCAAAGAAATTCTGCACAGCATTAAAGCACATCTGTCACAGCAGGTGGCCGAGCAGGTCTTAGGGTGAGGGCTGAGGTAGGGCCTTAAGAAGACTTGCGCACATACAGGTTACACCCTTCCATCCATTTTCTTACAGCTTCATGCAAGTCCAGGTAGCGGGGGAGCTGGAGCCTATCCTGGCAAGCAGCGGGCACAAGGCACGACACACCCTGGAGAGTGTGCCAGTCCATCCCAGGGCACACAGACACAGGCACGCACTCACACCAGGGCCAGTTTTCCCAGAAGCCAGAAAACCTCCCAGCACGCCTTTGGAACGCTTCACGAATTTGCCTGCCATGCCAATCTCCTCGGTCTCGTTACAATGTTTGGTATTTGTGCCGCCGAAGCACGACGTCTTTGGACTGTGGGAGGAAACCCACGTGAAGACAGACAAGCCGCACCCAGATCGCACCCCGGGTCAGGAGCTGAACTCCCAAGGACCCGTCACACTTTCTGGAAACAAAACAGCAGGAGAGGGTTTGGGAGTGCTACTGCATTACTGTCTGCCCGCACTAGCCTCTCTCCAGGTACAGCGCTGCCGTGTTCAGTGACGGGTTTTCTAACTGCAGGGGGGTGTGTGATCAATCGTCTGTCAGTCGGCTCCTCCACACCACGCAGAAGATTAAAACTCATGTACCTTAGCTCCCTCTCCACTCTACTGAAGTTTAGACGGGCGGCCGACTTCGTCTCTGGAGCTATGCAATACAGTATACAGAAGCATACTGATTACTTCAGCTCCGCACCACTGCTGTACAGTACACTGCTGTTCAGTAGTACTGTACAGCAGTACTCCGCACCACTGCTGTACAGTAGTACTGTATATATCTATAGCATTCACATAACACACACGTCTGGTAATCACCATCTTAAAAAGATATTTTGGATACAGGAAGTCAGTTTCAGTATTCAGTATTCTAACAAGAGACTCGCCCTTTAGTGATGTAATTTTAAAAATCGTTAAGCTTGTTTTTTTTGTCCAATGGAATCTCGAGATAATACCGAATTGCTCGGTCTGCATCACTGAAGTGGGAAAAGGGATTTCGGACAACACTGCGGTTTCAACAGGTGGTCAAAGCACAAGCGATCTCTTCGTTTTCCCTTCTCTCTCTGCTTTTCTTGTTCTAGGAACTGCATTTCCATCTCATTCGCGACCCCAGCAAAACCCCAAAGATTCGAATGCCATTCGACACCCGAGATCAATCTTGTTTTGTTTTTGTTTTTTTGTTTTTCGGGCAGACTGGAGGTTTCTCTAAGGCGAAGGACAAATGGGACCACCTGTTACCAGCACAGCCGGCAATTAATCCTCATTATTCAATCTCCTCTTCCTTCACTATTTCAGCCCTCCGTTCAGTCCTAGTCCTCGCTCGGTATTCGGGATCCATCTGCCTCCTGAGCTTGCATCGTTCTCGAACCTCTGACCACCGACACGAAGGCCCATCGGGTCTCGGACCTCTCGTCTCCCCTCGCTGATCTCTCAACCCGGATTCGACCTCCAGCCTGGAGCTACTGACCGCTCTGCTGCCCCGCCCTTCTCGGACTGTCGTGGAGACCTGCACTGGGCTCATAATAACTCGCTCGCAACATCACCACTATCTGCACGGGTATTGCGATAGTTCGCCCATTTAAAAAAAAAAAAGGAATCCCGAGACCTGGGAGATGTAACGGTACAGGACAATACAGAAACCAGACACCCCATTGAACCGACCGGACAGGGGTGTCGGTGTGTTCATACTGTATGTACTACATTTAGCGTCACTGCATACCAGCGTTCGGACCGTGCACGTCGGCTGAAGTCCGAGCTCATAGCTCAGATATCCAATAAGGGCTTTAGTTCAAAATGAATTGCATTCAAACTTGGGGGATGGCAAAACATAACGTGCACATTACCCCCTTCCCCAGGGGGTCTCTGCGGGAGGGCGTGACGTCAGCGTAAAAGCCTCCTCAAACTGAGGTTTCGTGGCACATTGCATAAGACCAGATCTTAACAAAAAGAGTTTGCCGAGACGTTTCCCAACACAGTCGATAAGTAAAGTTCGGGGCACGCTTGCACGCCAATTTCATAAAAACACGATACCAAACTTCCCACGCGCTGTATTTCTAGCACTTTTTCTCATTTTAAGAAAGCATCGAACTGAAGTTTCATCACACTCCGCGTACTAACCTCTAAAATGCTTTACATGCATCGCTTTTTTTTTTAAAATAAAAAATAAAAAAAGGCAAATACAAACGTAAAGAAAGCGCAATGCAATAGATCCCCTAAAAGTTCTGTAGGTTTTGAAAGCATTCCCGATGGAGGTGAACTTACACCCTCGGACCCTGCGCCAGCGCCGAGCGGGGTGCTGATGTCCCGTGCCGTCGCGGGACCTTCCGTCGCTCCATCCATCCCGCAGCACGCGCTCGGGAACACACGCTCGAGGAGCTCCGCTGGGCCACGGACCCGGGCGCGCTTATATGCGCCTCGTCACGCATCTGGTGGAAATCCTCCCCGACCGCCGCGGTTTCGTAACCCGCGTCGCGGAAACGGCTGTGAGACCTCTCCGGCTTTTTAGGGGCCGTGGCCCCGGGCCGGGAGAACCGAACCGCCTCCGGAACCGGCGGCATGAAGTCCGCAGGTTTCTGCGTTTCAAAGGGAAGCCTCACTGTAGAGACCAGGAACACCGCAACCGCGTCAGTTCCCCTTGTGGTCCTTACTCCATGGGTGTGCGTTTTTTTTATTGCGGGCTGTCTACCAAATGTCAGCTTTAGTTTTGTAACGGGCTGCAAGATACACTGTTGTTATGCAGCTCATTAAAATAAAAGGCGGCGGTGAAGCGTGACAGTTGTTTCTGCTGAAACAAGTTACTTTTTCCCTCCCCCGAAAAGGGCGTTAATCGCCTAATATTGTTCCCACAGAACATGTGGCATCTCTCGCCCTGACACTTCCAGCGCGTTTTCATCAGTGGGTCACACCGTGCTGAGGAGAGACCTACGCATCTATAGCCCGGCCACTATCCTTCCTGTGGAAGCTCGTTGTTACTTATCAGTCTTGAGTTTTATAAACATTGGTGTCCGTTTTCTGATCCACTTAAGACTTTATTCGTTTTCTGGTGATCAACTGAGGCGTTGATGTTTTAGAATAATTTTTTGGGGGGGGGGGTCTAATTGCTTCTATGTAGAACAAAAAAAAAAACGACTGTTCCCTGACGAGGTCATTCACCATTACTTTCTGAGAAAAAAAAAAGAACCAGGGCCGTGCTTAGTGTTTGCTAGCACCGAAATGTATTTCACAAGCTATGGGACCTGCCCTTTTCTTTTCCCTTGCACAAGCAATTTGTTCTTAGATTTTCCCCTCAGCTAACGCAACGCTCCATTTCAGAAAAACAAGAGAGTTGACGCCTCCGATCTGCTCCAGATCCCCGTGGACCGGACGTCCTTCTGATAAGAAAAGCAGTGGGCACGCCGTACGACCAAATATGGGTCAGCTCGGACGGGCTGCGTCTGGAGAGCACTGCTTGGGAAACCTAGTTCTTATCAATTATTCTTATTCAACAACTTCTTCTAAATGAAGTATCAGATTTCACCACAGAGTTGCCCTGCAGCGGACGAGAAGGTCTGGCGTGAGTCAAAGTGGAAGAGAACAGTTCAACTCCAGTACTAAGGC
Organism: Lepisosteus platostomus; assembly: GCF_059453375.1. Taxonomy (NCBI): domain Eukaryota; kingdom Metazoa; phylum Chordata; class Actinopteri; order Semionotiformes; family Lepisosteidae; genus Lepisosteus; species Lepisosteus platostomus. Next base: position 24,463,862 of record NC_142625.1, read on the forward strand.
TAACATGTGAAACCTAGCACCTAGCACATTCACGAAAGCAGCTCTCGGGGGCAGTACGAACTACGGGAGGGGGCAACGTGAATTCAGAAGACGCCAAGCAAAACTCCCAGTGGCCCATTCAGAGCCCTTCACTGAAGTCACACACGCGTAGAGGACGAAAGCTCAAACGCTCACCTCGCTAAAGACAGCTTGGTTCTATTCTACTGAGGGCGACCTGAGGCCCCAGGGAGGTGATACTTAGCGCTGCTTGATCATCAGGGTCCCTGTGGATCAGCTATCTTGACTGGTCCTTTCATCCCGGACCTCTCCAGCTCGGGCCCACCCCGAGACTCGGACCCTTTGGCTTTTTGGCTGCCGCTACTGTCCTGAGGGCGGACACGCTCCGCAGCGGCTGGCCGGAGAGGCACAGTCGCGCGTTTCGTGGACCCCTGAACGCAGGAGCCTGCCAACCACACAGGAGCTGCTGTTCAGCCAGGAAGATGAGCGCCGCTAAGAGCAGTAGCTGCATATATATATATAAAAATACATGAATTAAATTATGTTCAGTTTTAATCACAAGTTTCCAAAAGTCATGAAAAACCCATTCAAAGGTTAGGGGGAAGAGAAGGTGAAAGGGTGAACACCCTGTACAAGTCTAACCATCGCAATCCAGACAAATTGTGGCCCCTCCTCCCCAACCCTTCAGATAGCGCATCCCTGTAAAAAACAAATCACTTACTCCCTCCAGCACATTTTACTGCAGATTCTGAATGAAAGGACTTAGGCATTGGGTTACAGCGGTACAAACGAATTACACATGAAAGGGAGAGGAGCATGATGTAGGAAACTTGCATCTCTGAAGAACTAGAAGTCTAACACTATTGAAGAACCCCTTGAGGTCAATTAAAGTTTCTTTAAAAAGCATTTTATCTATCTTCTTCAGTCCCAACAGCGCACCCGGACTGGTGAGAACACCCTAAAGAAAGAAGTCCATCCCTCCTGTTGGCTCCCCAGTTGGCGATGTCTCCAGCAGGCCCACGGTGGGCGTCGGTCACTTCAACCGCTGCACGATCACCGCGTTGAGGAGGTCCGCCTCCTTCAGCGTCAGGGACTCCTTCGTCAGCTCCCTGCTGGGGAAGGTGGTCATCAGGACGAAGTCGACGTCTTTCATGGCCGGACGCGCAGAGACCACAAACTGGCGGATATCGCTGATTCTGGAAAATGGACAGAGGGGCGTCTCATTACACAGCGCTCTCCACATGCAAGGGGAGGTGGGAGGAAGTTAGCAGTAGCATCAGGTACCAGCCGAGGTCTCTAGGCTTGCACACCCCTCAGCATTACTGTTGGAAATGCACTGCAGAGTATAGGCGGCACAAAAGGAAAAGCAAAAAGGGTCGAATCCTACATGTTGGGAAATTCATCAAATATCAGATCAACAACAGACAATTAAAATCAAGCAGGGATCTATCAGAAAATAAATTTCATGAAAGTTACATTATACTCCGCAGTTTACAGTACAGAGATCTCTGTGAGGCAGCTGACTTCTGTGTTTCTAGATAATTACTGTCCTCGAGCCTCACATTCCTTCATGAGCACTAGTTTTTCTTTGTGCTCTGTGGATTCTTTCAAAAATAAAAAAAGGAGTGAACTAAGTACAAGGATGAAACTTCTTTAACTCCAGGAACAGAAGTTTCAGCTTTTCAAAGCTACTGTAGGTAAACCAACTGGAGGCTTCACTGACGCTACATTATTTTTAGTGATGTAGGCTTTGTCATCTGGGAAAAAAAAAAGTGCTCTTTTGTTTCATTGTTACTACATGAACAAGAGCCCAAAGCTCAGAAACTCAGAAAGGTATCCAACAGTTGTGCCACTTTGGATCCTGGAGTATTATCCCTGGAATCGATTTGAAGGAAGGTGGGATGGGCTCCTGACCTGTGCGTGAGGTTGAATCTCTGGACCAGACGCCCCCCGTCAGCCAGTCGGATCTGGATGTTGGTGACGGGCTCCTCCTCGTTAATTATGATTTCGCTGGAGGCCTGGGCCTCGTCAGCTTCTCGCTGTGTCCCCACGATGGAGCCGATGACCTGGGGTGTTGCGCTGCAGGCACACACAGAGACCGAAGTAAATCAAGGTTTCTTCAACGCACCAGGTCAGTCTATCAACACAGCTCCCTGGAAGACCCACAGGCCAGAGTGCACTGACTCCGATCCTGCACAGCTGGTGCATCTCAGCTCTTAACATTTTAAGGAAACTCGCTAGTGTCTTTAATTGGCACCATTTACCAGTTTTTCCCAGCTCTTCAGGTGTTGCTGCTGCTGATGGCTTGAAGAAACAGCAGCCTGCTCTGGCAGGAACTGAAAGACCCTGCAGTGTGCTTATGGACGACGGCACCAGCCCTATCAACAGAATGTAGGACGGACTGGCTAAACTTTTAAAAGATCCCACGAAGTGTGGAATGGGCTTCATTGGAACAGCAACTTACAGCTCTGAAAATGTTGGACGTTTTCAAAGCCTAAGCAAAAAAACAGCTAATTTCTCTTCAAAAACTCAAACACAAACATTCTTCGGACAACTGTCTTTTATCCATCCACTCTGTATCAGAAAACCACCAATTTCTGTTGATGGTCACAGTAGTCCAGAGTCATGAAAACACAAAATGCAGGGACAACACTCTGGCCAGGATGCTGTCTATAGCAAGGCTCGCGCTCACACACACACACACACACACACACACACACACACACACACACACACACACACACACAGGGATATTCCAGACACACAGCATGGCCAGCATGTCACGGGACTGCAGGAACAGACACCAGCCAAAATCCCTGCAAACCCCATTCCGAAGGTGACCCGAGTCATGAACCACACAGGATTCAAGAGCTGCAAGGTAACAGCACTAACTACCATGCCATGGTGATACCACCATCAGTCATCAGGTGCAGATCTTTTATTTAAGAGTTGTAGGAAGTCCTTTACGATGGTCAAATAAAGGAAAGGAACACGTCAAGAAGCCTAAACACTTGACCGGTTTTGTAACTGCTGTCCATTGCAATGGGAAGTGAACACCCCCTTGTGGCCTTCTGATGCAACAATGCTTTTCTTTTGGCAAAGACCAAGAAACTTTTAAAGGTTACAACAGGCAAAATAAATAAGTCATTTCATCCATTCATTCATTCATTCATTTTCTAACCACTTTATCCAACACTGGGTCACGTGTGGAGCAGAAGCCTATCCCAACATGCAACAGGCACAAGATGGGGTAAACTCTGGCTCGTACCAGGGCCAGGTTTCCCAGAAGCCGATTTAACCAACCAGCACATCTCTGGATCCGTTGGGAGGAAACCGGAGCAGCCGCAACAAAAAAACATATGAACGTGGAGCAGCAATGCTACCCACAAGCCTCATTCTTATCAAGAACATCACCCTCACTCATGGATGGGACAGCCAGGCCAAAGACGGGAGCTCCTGCAGCTCACCTTCCCAGCTTCTTGCCCTCCCCAGCAAAGGCCTTGAACATGGTCTTGGGCTTGGAGAAGTCCTCTTCCCGGTGGTCCTCCATGTCCAGGTTGACCTGGCCTCCTCGGGCCAGCCGCCTCAGCTCCACGGGGATCTCCCTGCAACAAGACGCCCCCCCGCGCCCCCGTCACTCCACAGCACTGACGCCCGCGCCCTCCCAGGCACGCCGCGCAGGCAGTGAACACGCCATCAAAACAGGAACACCCCAAGTCCCTCAGATGGGCGGCGGCTTTCGTAAAATAAAGATGATCTCTGACTGCCAGCCTCCTCTGCCAAACCTGCCAGCAGCCACAGGTGAAAACGACTGTCATCTTGCCCTTTGTCAAACTAAGACGTGTACTTCGGCCACGTCACGGTCCATTCTCCTGTGATTTTTCAAGTGCCAATGAGCGGTTTACAATGTTATCTCTGAGAGGTCATTTCTTGTCAATCAAGGTTTCTTTCCAAATCCGTCCTGGTGGACGCTGCGCGACAGCTCGGGCTGCCCCACGTTTTAAACCAGGTCGCAATGACGCATTCCGACAGGCCACGCCGGCAGCCCAGCGAAAGCCGGCGCCTTCCTCACCCTCTCCGGATGGACTCCAGGAACTGGGAGTTTTCAGGGTCGGAGTAACTCCGCAGTTCTCCGTTGTCTAGGCTGAAGCCCGTCTTCCACAGCTTCAGGACCACGTGCACCTGTCGGCGCAACAACACTGCCTTCACTGCACGAGCCGGAACAATGCAGGGCCTGTCGCCCGACGACAGCAACGATCCACGATCCAGGTCCAGGAGGACACCGTGTCTGGTGCTTTCTGTGCCAGCTGGGCCCTTAATCTCCTGTGCTAAATCCTGCTAGTAATTGAGCTGTTTTACACTGAGGCCTTGGTTTCAAATAATAATTATTATCCCATTTCAGAGGTTCTCTGGGTACCCTGCATCTCCTCTAGCTTTTTGAGCCTTTCTTAAAATTTGCCTTCAGCTGTTTAAACCTGAATGAGATTTGTAACAGGTATGAACCCTGTACTGATTTACATGTTTCAAGAAGCCCTCATTCAGGTATGCGATCTTGAGCGGAAGGAAAAACAGACTTACAAAGGGCATGTGCGATAAGTCTCATTCCCACCTATCTGTTCATCGATTGGTCATTTCTTAAGAGCAGTTAAGTCAAAAAATAAACGATCGTTCTGCAAATTGAGGAGAGAGTACACACACAATTTCTGTGTTCTTACGTTGTTGGAAATACAGAACTTTTATTTTTGAAACCAAAGACTGAGTATAAAAAAAGGTCCCAAAACAGCAAACAGATGAGTTATGACACCGATTAGCACTTGTGATCAGGAACAAAAAAAAGACCAGACAGAGATACCTCACTGGACTACAGGAAACATGTGCCAACCAAAATTGTTGGGAGATATAAAACTGATTTACTGCAATACGTATCTACAAACATAGGCTGCATCATGTTGAATTAGTTATTTGACCTAAACAGCAATGAGAAATATAAATGATAAACCGATAGTTAGCGGTGTTAAGCACTATTGATCACTGCAAGCGATATGCATATGGAATATATATGTATAATGAGTCACTGTAGTCGTCATATTCACTCAATGTATCAAGCTTAGTTTTGACAAAAGAACACAAGTGTTCATAGGGATGAAAGCCTGAAGCTGTAGTTATAGCTCTAGGCTCCAGCGGCCCGCTTCAGTTTGAGAGAAAATCGTATCAGTTACTTTCGGTTGGCTCACCCAATACACACACACACACTCTTTTTAAAAGAATGTCACTCTTGGCCTTGGCATAAACTAAACAAAATCCAAACCCTTCAGTTTCCCCCTTAGATGCCAAAACTAAATCCCACAATTCTGCATTAGGCTTCCGGAGGAAAGCGAGTATTTGAACTGAGGTACTAACTGCAGGCACATTTCTTTTTGTTGTCTTTGTTGTTGTTGTTGTTCACAAAAACTTCAAATGTTAAAAAAAAGAAAACCTAGCAATTAATTTCCAGCACCACATCAAGCGGTGTCGGCAATTAATTCATCCCAAATGAAGGACCTCCGGCTCAAAGGCCAAGCGCCCCCCCGGGCAACGAGGAACAAGGGGACTCACGTCCTGTGCCGACTCCGACTGCTTCCTTTCCCCAGCGACGTAGGCGGACTCCTCCCCCGATTCGGTGCCAAGGCGATACCCTCCTCCAGCAAACGGCTGCAACACACAGGGCAAGAGGGGCGCGGGGTTAGAGCCGGGGCGCGGGGGGCTGCAAAGCTTTCTGCGGGAGCGCCAGCTGTGAGGGGCGACCCCCGCGGCCGGGACAAAACAGACTTGCATCTGAACCAGAAAGGGGAGACGGCTTCGCTACTCAGCCACGCTGACGTCAACATGGCGATGACCGTCGCCAGATACGGCCTCACCGTCGGGGTGGCCCGCTTTTGCCGGTTGGTCTCACGGCGGCTAAATAAAAAAACCCTTGGGAGGTGGGGTGGAGACCGAGATACTTTTAGACAGAGCCTACCGCCTCCATGTACCCATGTTTCTCTCACTGGCAGAAGAGCGATTAAGAACGTGAGCGTGGTTGCAAATGAGAGGAGGCAACTCTGTAGCCCGTGTAGCGCACCTGAGCCGGACTACTTAAAGGTGTCTCTGGTTCCACAACAAACGGGGAAACACGCTTACAAAGCACGAGGCTGCCTGAAAGGGCTCAAAGAGCAGAGGAGTACAACTGCAGAGAAAGCAGTTTTTTATTCTTTTTTTTTTCCCCCAGGGATGCACAGAAACGGAGAAGAGGGTCCGGTTTTCCCTACCCGTGCCCTGCTGGACTCCCCGGGGCCTTTGGAGGCTCTTTCCACTGGAACAGCACCGTGCTCTTTGGCCCCCTTGAACAAGTCTTCCACCACCTCATTTGAGCTCTTCTTCTTGGGAGGGCCTACAATCTGCTGGCCACTCCTCTCAGAGCCCCCAGCATAAAACCTGCAGTGGGCAAATAACACAGACCAGCCTCAGGCTTCCACCCAAACAGACACCACACCCAATGAACACGCAGGGGCAGCAGGTCCTTTAATGGCTTTCACCCACACTGCTAGAAGATCCAGCTGACTTATCCCCTGCAAAGATTGAGCCCCAAGTAATCAGACTTAAAAACGGTGAAGAAGGAGTCGGGCATATGATTCAGAACAGCAGAAGACCAGCTTGCTGCAGAAACCTGACCTCGGCAAGGAAGGAGAGAAAAAAAACAGTGCCAAACATCAAGAGACTTTGGCGATTCGACACATTTCAATGTTCAGCTTTGTTTTCATAAAAGAAACACTTCCCCCAAACAACAACAACAGCAGCAGCAGCAGCAAGTACACAGCAGGTTCCAGAGCTCCAGTCAGAATAACGCATTATCACTGTCAACAGAGTTTTACAAAGAGATGGTCTGAATACTGCCACTCATACCATTGAACTCACTAAGGTGACACCACTATAACTTCATTTTCAATAACTTAACAGAACAGTATTACAGAATTATTTGTCAAAATGGTGTAGCTAAAATGGAAACATACACATTGACAGATGTACTCGAGCACAAGAGAGACCTGCCAACATAAAGTAATCGCTGGACTAATTAAAGAAATGAGCAACAGATATGGAGACATCCAGCATCTTCCCAAAGTAGTTCTGGGAAAACAATGTCATGAGTTTCATTTCTTTCTGTCACTCATACCTTTGGCCTTCTTCTTCATCACTCTCCTCTTCATCCTCATGCATTAGATCTCTGAAGGATGTAACTCTGTGTTCACTGCAAAGAGAGCAGAGTAACTTTAATAAGACCCTCCCTCCAAAAAAAAACCTCAGACCTTTTTACACTGACTTTTTAACCCAGCCAGATCAGTTTTAGCTTTTCCAGCCCAGCAGAGGAGGCAGCTGTTACCTAGGCGCTGTAGACCTTGAGGTAGAACTGCCCTCTGGTTGCGGGAGAGTGACAATATCATCATCGGCGCCATCTTCGAAAAAGCTAGCGAGGGCAAGCTGTGGAAGGATGGGAAAAAGAGCCGTGATGCAGCGCTGCTGAGAGAATATTAAGGCACAGAGAAAGCAGAAACGGGACACCACTAACTGCTTGACACTGAACGGACTGGGCCAAGAAAAACCTGTTCAGTTCACTTTGCACACTGCTCATTTTATTGCTGTCCTCAGTTCAACAGCAAAGCAAAGACAGAACACCTCAAGTCATACGATGAATTGCTTTTCATCAGAGATTAAATGAATCAATTTAATCAACTTGAGCATCAAAACCGCCTAGTTTCATCACGTGGTCTTTTAAGGTCTCTTTGAAACACTGTTACCTAAAGACTTTGGGGAAGCTGAAAAACCGATCCAATTAAGGCCATGACCAATTAGGCCATTAAAAGTTAAGCTAGAATGAAAACCTACAGACATCCAGGACCAGAGGTGGTCTTTCCCGTTCTGAAGGAAATCTCATAAGAAAACTGTGGATGCTTAAAACTTGCAGCTTCCTACTCGAAAGGAATGTTAATGTAAATAATATTTCACTCTGAAAAGAAAGTTGCTCGTCAGCATCTGGGTGGTTCAATTAAATAGTTAATTCAAAATTCGCTCGCTTCTTTCTTCTTTTCAGCGTGTGTTTATTCCTTAAATTTCCGTTTGCAAATTTAATGTTGTCTCGTTAAAACAAGACGAAATTATTGAAGGGCATCATACCTACAGATATTTGGATGTGACAACACGTATTATAATCCTTATATAGACACACAAAAGTGTATCTTCCAGAACGACCATTCACGTAGCAAATTCCTCAGACTTTGAAGCAGAATTACGAAAACGCAAACACGTTTTGGCAAACGTGGTGCTCTACCTTTCACTTCATGCGTAAACTAAACGTGAAATAAAAGAGTAAAATCACAAAGACGTATTCTGTTAGGCGAGACCAGTCTCCCATAACTTAATTTAGCTGGGAAAAACGAAACTACTTAACAAAACGAAAATATGAATAAGATTACCCAAAAGGAGTCTCAGTTTCGATTGTCTAGTTTTCAACATTTTTTTATTTTTTAATCTCACGAATGGCTAATCTATTCAATTTGAAAGTAGTGTCCAATTTAGTCTTAACCAAATTCACGTCCTCTACTCCAAACCTCAGCTCTTGAAAGATGGGGTTTTATATTTATACTGTAATGAAATTTTTCCATCAAAGCTACCGGCGCTTTGTATAAAGAGTGACTTGCAAATTCTACAACTACAGCGGTTTCGCCTTGGATGTTGTGACGATTTTCAAAGAGAGAGGGGAGGGGTGGTCTTTGTCATTCTCCTTTTGACATTAAACAACACGAACCCCTACTTCTAAGTTTTGAATTGCTGAAATCAAGGAAGCCCTACCTGTAAATCCCAGCCTGCAGACTCGAGGAAAAACCGGGCCCGCTCTTCCTCTACACCTGTAACTGTAACAAACTCCCTCACTGAATCCTCTCGGTCAGCCATTTTGGTTTGACGCACTGAGAGTCCGTCCGCCGGGGGGAAACAATCGACGCCGTGACTGTGGTTCCTATTGGCTACGGGTCGTCTTAAGACGAAACAATCCCAAACCTATCTATTTCAATAAAATAAAAAATAAAACAAGATAAAACACAATCAAAACAATATATTACACAAACTAACTACATCTATTTTACATTTTACTTCTCATTGTATTGCAGGCCGTTTCCGCAGAACACTATAAATACAATAATTTATGAGGCCGGCGAAGAAGAAAGACGGGGGAGCACCGGGAAGCACGCTTTGCCTCATGGGAGTTGTAGTTTATTACCTTGAAAATCACTAAAACGGATCAAACTTAACAGTAAAAACAGAAAACAGAATAAAAAGTCATCAACATATTTTCTACATAAGCACTATTATTATAGCACATTTATTGGAATATCAAATGACCATTCGCTAAACAAAAAATGAGTGCAGAGGGATTATACTACCACCTAAACTAGCTGTGCCTTTACTTTTAATATTTTAACAATGTTTCTGTTACACGCGCCTAGAAAACCAAATTGTTTCCGAATTCCTTACACATAATGCCTTTGAAATCAATTACAAAAACTGAATTTCTAATTCCATTTGTTGTGATATTTCTAATTAAAGACAAACGACCACCTCTCGCCGTTAACAGACCACACACACTTCTGAATCACTCGTGATTTTTACACATTTGTGCAATTGTTTAAGAGTTACTTGATTCTAAATGGATTCTGATGCAATTGATACTCGTTCAAAAATCCACCTTCAGAAAAATCAGCAGTTCTCAGTTCAGAAAAACATCATGTCATATTCTCATATCAACCCAAGAAAAAATATCAGTTCATCAAACCGAACTGCTGAACTCGTTTCTGAAAATAAACTGGTAACAGCCATTACTCATAATGTCCACTAGGGGGCAGCGCTGTTTCAGCACTACCTCGGAAAGTACTTTTTTGATTAACAAAAACAAACGAGAACATGCATAAACACTGCAACCAACAGTAAAGTACCAACACAGTACAATATAATTTTATCTGAAGCTCATATAACACTAGTTCAATACACATAAATGCAGAATACACTGTATGTGTATTATGTCAATAAACGTGCATATTTCTAACAGCTGTTGAAATCATTGATTGGATCCTCTAGGGATTTGCTTTATTTATTCGATCTGTTCGCAATACACTGAAATGCGAGTATCCTGTATTTATCTGGCACAGTGGGTTTACGCAGAGTCGTTCAGTGGTTTGCTTCACTGCATTGAAGCCGGGGGGAAAAGCAGCGTTTTCTGAATCGGAGTAAAATAAACATAATTAATCAACAAGCACAGGCAGGGATCTGGTTTGAAATGTATCCCAATTAGTTTGCCCGGCGCAATACAGACACAGACATGAGTCTAGAGGTTGTGGATAACTGGACGCTCCCACAGCGTGACAAAAGGTACTTTCAATTCCACCTCATTGGGTTTTGCTGGAAAGGTATTCTTCATACCAATACAGTGCAGCACTTATTTTATCTGAGAGCCAAAGAGGCGTTTGGTTTGCCAGTATGTGATGACAAGCGATGAACGCGGGTAGACACCTAGTATTTCGACATGTTATGATAACGTTTTCACAGGATTGAGTCAGATCTGTCAAGTAGGGAATAATTAACTTCGGTCTTTCCAGCAGGCTGAATTTGTTGCTTACAGGGCTCCAGTTTTTCACAATGGGCACATACCCCCAGTAATAACACACATGGTGAGTAAGATGCTCAGAAAGCTGGTTGCTTTTCTTAGCCTTTGTTTGATGTTGACATAATCTGCTGTCCTGACGAGAGAGAGAGAGAGAGAGAGTGCAGGTCACTACCACCCTATATTCCAGTATCAATCCAGTATAGAAGTTCCCATTTACTGTATATACATTCTTGAAACCTTTGGCCCTTACATCAATGAGATTTGTAACATCTTTTTTTTTCTTTTGAATCATGCATTTGTTCTTACAGACACTGATATCATCACAAACAGATAGAAAACTGAAATAAATGTCCTTTTTAACTGAAAACAGGAGACATACAGGGAGTCATTATCGATCAGAATGCGCCAATAGCAGCAGACGCGGTCCACCCGGCCGGTTATTTTGGAAAGCACTCCTACAGCGCTATATCGAGCCCACGGGGGAATGCGTGGCGATGCATGCATGGCCCGGCCGTCTCCAGCTGGAAGATAAATGAATGCTCATCGCTGTAGTTTTGAGGACAGACATTACTGTGTATGAAAGTCAAATCACGGCAGTTGCTTCATAAATAAGTCGACGCTGTTCAGGGATAATAGCACCGTTGGCAACATATTCCCACGCGATGGAATGCGCCCACAAAGAGAATTCTAAAGGGAAACGGTCAAATGAAGGAATGAAGCGCGATAACAGGGGCAGTGTTATGCAGCTCTCCCACAGTGGAATGCGAGATATGCGCAGTGGAGCTACAGAACAAAACGGCATCGCACCTATTTCTCTCCCCACACACACACACTGCATGTGTTCCCAGGCTGACACCCAGCGGCCGCTTCCTGGAATCACAGATCACTGGATTAGCAGACGCGCAAAAGAAAGCCGGTGTCTGGTTGCATTAGCGCAGCAAAGCTGGCCGCAGATTTAAAAAAAAAAAAAAGCCATTCAAAACCCTTGACCTGTACTCAATGCGGCATTTTTGTCCGCCGGTCTACCAGCGCGGTCAGTGCAGCAGGGCCGGGCTGAGCTGTGACGCTCACACAGCCGGAAAGTTTTATCAACCTGACGACGATCATCAATGGGTGGTTGATATGAAGGATTTACCAGAAAAAACAAAACAAAACAGTACGTTGTTTTTTTTTTTTAAATATAGTTCAGATAACGTGGAATGTCTAAAGCAGATGCTGTAAGAGGTGCCGTTCTGGTCCACGGGAAAACTTAATCTGCACCAGATACTGTACACCTGCAGAAAGCCGGCAGTGCAAGAGAATCAACAATTTCAGCGGGGCTGGCATAATATCATAACACTCCCACTGTCTCTCTGCAGCAACTAGACGTTGACAGCATGACTCAGGATGAGGAAATACAAACGTCAATATTTAATCATGTCAGAAAGGAGCCGGCAGGGCGGCCACAGGTACGAGATGCATGCAGGTAAACACATCTCGAGGACCCGAGAAGAGACGAGAGAGCTCATTCATGGGTTCCTAATAAAACCCTCCCATCGGCCGCTCGAAGCAGGGGCGATAGTCTCTGACCGGAAACGGCTGTTGTAGCGCCCATTCACAATAAGGGTGACGAAACAAAGCGTTTACAGGTCAACGAGACATACGCGGATTGCACGCCAGGTTATGGAAACAATAACACGTAACTGTAGGGTAACCTGCAGGCAATACGACTCTAGGGGTGTCAGCGTGGATCTAGACCGGGCAGATCTTGTGTAACCTGAATCCACAGTCAGGCACAAACCAGAGGACAGCAATGGAAACGGATGTGAAGCCTCTTTACACAGAGGGTTGTGGGAGTTAGGAACAAGGTACCCAGCTGCTCAGATTTCTTTCAGTTAGCTACCCAGCGACCACACGAGCGAAACAGACCAAATGGCCTTTTCTGGTGGGTAAGCCCTTTTTTATGTTCTTCTTATTGCACACTGCAAAACTGTGATACATGAATGAGATGGCATAAATCAGGAGCTCTGTTACAACACAGACAAGCCAAATTATTGTCTAAATCCCTCTTGCCTTTGTGTTCAGAGCCTGGCAGTGAGCAGAAGGGTGGGTGATATCTGCTGGAGTGATTCACATCTGCGAAACGCCTTAATACCAGCAGCGATGAGCTCCTGCAGCTCTTCCACGCTCCAGCAGGACCTACGCTGACGATTGCACCACTCCCCTGCAGGCCCAGACTCCTAAACTATTCCTCTGTCAGCACACACAAAGACAGCAAGTCATTATGTTATTAACAAAATAAGCACGTATCCATTTACAGGCTGATTTACAATGTATTTCATTTTTGTTACAGAGGATAATAAAGAGCCGTCAATATAAAATAAGCACATCATTTCTATGGTAACAGGACAGATTTGTCTATAGAAACATGCTGCTATTAACCAAAATACAGCCACAGAACAATGAGCACTGAAGTTCTGTTCAATCCTAACCTCTTGTCTGTAAGTGTGCAATTAAGGTATTTCTCCTACTGTCACAACATTAGGCATTGCACTAGGAAAAACAATCCTTAGTGCATAGATTGTCTGTTACATTGGATTAAAAAAGGATCTGATTGCTCCCATTTGTGCTTGCTAGGACTATGAGGGGCTCACTTTCGCAGACCTGTAAAACACATGCATGTTGTTCTGATGATATAATCCAGGGGCGCCCAGAGCTCTCAGGGCAGAGTTCTCAGTTCCTCTTCTGACCTGTAAACTGTGCCTCCCAGTTCCCACAGAACTCAAAACCCCATTGAGAAAGAAACAGGAAGAAACGTGTTCAGTTTTCACCTGATGTTTGCTCGTTTGTCTTCATACACAAAATTGCAAACAAGAGAAAAACACCTGGGGCATCTCTGCACTTTGTGATCTCTCTGCTGTTGTCATTTTAGCGGCCTGGCAAATAGACCTGACCTTTACACTGAGTCTCTGGCCTGCAGCCTCCCTCAAAGAATACTGGAAGCTGCAGACATCCACTGCAGGGTCTGGCAGTCAACATCGTTATTCATATCACACAGTCATTTCTCTCCGGATGGCAGTGCATGGGAGATGGGGGCTGGTGAACAATTCTCTGGGTGGCTGAAGACTGACAAAATCACTACCGTTCTTGTATTCCCACAGCTCCGACTGGCTGTGGCCTGATTGGCTGGTGTGTCATCCTTGGTCTGGAGCGCTGTTCCAGTTTTCACAAAGGGAAGCTCTTTTTCAGGTGAGGGGTGTAGTCTGCTGTGCGATACCGTGCTATAAAATGTTGTTTAGATCGCAGAGAACAGGGAGTCGTTGAGTTAGTCTTGTCAGGCAGGCAGTAAGATGATTGGGTGCTAGTTAGCTATGTGTTAGCTCTCCAAACCAGCACCTGCTGATGACCAAACACTGTGACTGCTTGCCTTTAGAAATAGTATCCAGATGTTCAGAATATACAACCTAGCAATGCTGTTAGGTACCGCAGGGATAGAAGGTAAACTGTTGTACATTTAACACCTGTGGGATCAGTCCCAATGGGCTGTGCACAACATCAGTCCCTGTAGGTGACCGTGCCGATAAGGCACTGACCATCCTGAGCTTCAAGTCTCTAGCCAGCCTCTGTATTAAAAGCATGCAAGCATAAAATGCTCACAGCTCGTAAAACTTAGTGAGGAGAGCATTTTAATTATTCCTGAGGGGGAAACAGATGGATTTTCTAATGCATTTGTGCCTGTTTAGTCTTCAAGGATAATTAACTATGGGTAGAAACCTTTTATTCCAGCTATATATTTATTACCTGTTGTGAGGTTTACTGCCTGCCTCCCCCTTCCTTTACCCTAAATCTGTCTCTTCTCAAGCCCTCAGCTTTGTCTGGGGAAACAGCGTACTCACTAGTGAATGAAATCCTGAAATCATGAATGATTTCAGGCTTGTCTGCATTCTGAGGTGCTTGGTGTTTTCTCACCCTACTTCTGCGACATACTGAAATCAACTGTCACCCTCCCTCGTGAAAAAGAGGCTACAGGTGAGAGGAGGCCATTCATTCCATCTGGCCAGGTGGTAGTTAGTAGTTCATCCTTCCTCATCCAGGTGTTTCTGCACAGGAGCCAGGCTATCGGCCTCAACTACATGGCTGGGCAGCAGGTTCCATACTCCCACCACCCTTTGTGTAAAGAGGCGTCTCGTGTTCTTGAATTTAAATGCACTTCCCCGTAGTTTCCGCGTGGGCCCACTGGTCCGTGTTTCACTGTTCATGCGGAAGTCAGTCCTCTGGTTTGACTGACTCGGTGTCAGTGGAACTTCGGCAGACTTGGGAAGATGTTATGTTATCAGCGGCACGTCAGCTGTCTCCTGTGACTTTGCTGCCAAGGCTCTGTGTTCTGGTGCACTGGTGAAAGCTGTGAAGCTTAGTTTGAGATGACTGACCAATGTGAGAATGGATATCTCAAGTGTAAACACTATAGCCAAGCAGTAAACACTACAGGGAACACAGGAGCACGCAATCTTGTAGACTCTGTAAAAGGCTTTGATAGACTTTAGCGGATATGATAAGGATTTCTGAGAGACTTAGTCATAATACCTCTATGAATTTTAAGGTTGAAAGTTTTTTTTTCTTCATTTATACCCTTACAAATACTGTATGTATTTTTTAGTTATGTGTGCGAGTCTGGAGAACTTCTGTAAAGGTGCACACTAAGTCACTTTCATCTTCTAGCAGAGCACAGCCGGGCTTGAGGAGGGGATGCAAGGAGTACACCTACCTCACTCCACCGTTACTGCAGGACAGGAGACCGGTCGGTCCCAGCAGTGACCAAGGACAGGGGAAAAGGCTCTTCTGAGCAGCAGCACCTACCCATGTGTATGGAAAGACAGAAACTGAAGCACAGTGACAGAAGGGAGGAAAGGGAAGGGAGCTACTATAAGACACATCGTCAGCTAGCAACAAGCTGCACGATCTCCCTGTCCTGCTGCCCCCACCAGACTCACACTACAGGCCTCTCCTGGCAATGAGTATGTTTGCACACAGCCACTTTCTGATGAGTTCACATTTGGATGCTAATCCATACTGTGGATGTAAAACATGGCTCAGACTGCACAATCAGGGGCTTTGCTGTGCCACCTCCCCTTTGAAAGAGATCTTTGTTCTCCCCAGGGTGGAACATAACCCTTCTGTTAGCTGCGCTTGGTTAATTGTTATTAACTAGTGCTATTACTAGTAGTGTTTTAATGTTATTGCTGTCGAAAGGGTATTTCTGGTGTCTGAGCACTCTGGTGTCTGACACCAGCACCAGAAGGTGGGCTGATGTCCTCTGTAAACACTACTGGGGGTGTCACCAGACTCTCCGCCCAGCAGCCCAGCCACGGGAAAGCTCTGGGGTTGGCAGACTGTCCTCCCCTTCACTCTTCTGAAGCCACAGGGATTTGTAGTCTGATATTGAGCTTAATAAATGTCAAGCATGCTGATGGAGAGGACTATAGCCCAGGTGGCAGAGTTCAGACTAATCCTCTATTTTCTGATGTGAAAAAAAGACACACACAGTGTGTACTGTATATATGTAACTGCAGAAACCAGAGCTCCTTCTCCTCCAGGCGGTCTAATGGACTCTGTCGTCCCCCGTGTTTGGAGCTGCTGCACAGAATCAGGGAGTGCTAGGCCTGGGAATGTAACTGGCTTTGTTGCAGGCAGGTCGGAGCAGGGTACTGGAAAGCTACTGAGTAGGGATTATGATGTTCAGCTTGCAATATCCAGCCTCTCCAAGCCATCACCTAGCCAGAAGCAGCAGGCTAGATAATGTTTTTCTTTGATTGCTCTATGGGATTTAAACCTCTGCCGCAGCCCGAGCGAGCAATTTTTCCATGGAAAAAATAATTCAAACAAAATGTGGAGAAAAATGACGCGGAACCTTGCCAGGCTGCAGCTGAAACTCTTTTGAGAATTTCATACCAACCTCCGAGCATCCCTTTCTTGCTGCGAAATCTTTCCTGAGCTGACGGAGTGCCAGTCTGAGTGACTGTCATTGTCCATGAGGAGCCCAGCTGTGCTGTGATGTTACAGCACCATCAGCCACCACCTCAGTCACGGCACCTTGACAGTGCTCTCCCATCTTTCCATAGGACTTTCCCTTTATTTCCTAAGAGACAGATTGAGGTTGTGACTAGGGGTGATTCTGCCATCATCATCTAAGTGTCCTCTTACTGAGAGATGATGAGACCTGGGTGGGAATCTAAAGGCAGATGCCCTCCAGGGAGCTGCTCTCCAGGGTACATTTACCCTGCCTGAAAGGATGACATCAGGGTACATGTGTCTATCAGGCTGTGATACTCATCTCACATCCCTGCAGCTCCTGGCCTGAGCATTGCCCTAGGGATGGTGGGGGCAGAGAATGGCTGAAGTCTCACACCTGCGCACCCATTAATAATATTGCCTCTGTTATTACTGCTGTCCCTGCTGCTTCTACAGGGGTTGTTTCTTCTACTTCTAGTTTCACTACATAATGTCCACTGTGGACTTTTAAATTTGGGCTTCCTAAAGTTCCCTCTGAATGCTGTGAAGCCATTTCAGCCATTTCTCACATTGACCTAAACTCTATAGGAATTACAATCCTCTGGGACGAAAACACTATAGAAAAGCCAGGAATTAGTATTATCTTACATTGCTGTTAGTAACACTACTCCTAGTATTATTATTAGTCCATAAATTGCAGTATTTATTACTGCAAGTACTACAGCTGCTACTAATACTGCTAATAATAAAAAAGTAAGCAATGTTTAAAAGCAAAATGTTATACACTACTGTTTAGAGTTCAGATGCCCTGTAGTGGGTTGTCTTCCCTAATAGTGAATAATTGGAATTATTTGTGATATTCAGTGTTTTTGCTAAAAATACATCTTAAAAGCAACTAATGTGGGATGTCAGGAGGAACAGAAGTGTTGAATTACAAAATCAATTCTTCTCTAAAGCAGTTTTCTGACTTTATTAAACTCGAAACAGACGAAACTTTGGCTTGGTAATCAACACTGCCACCTCCCATCTCCAGTGTACTGTGGGAATTCGGGCTCAAGGTATCTGTCTGTGTGGAGTGTGCATGTTCTCTCTGCTTGTGCATAGTTTCCCCCGGCAATTCTGGTGGGGGGTGGCCATGTGCTCACTCCTGCTTTGCATCCTGTGGTTCTGGGATAGGCCCAGGCTTTCCGTGACTCCAATCAGGATAAGCAGCTTACCGACAATGGCTGAATGGATTTACAGGACTGCACTAAGCTTTCACCTGTACAGCAGCTGCAGACGCATTGAGAATGACAAAGGAGTTTGCACTGGAAATGCAAGAGTTAAGTCTGGGGGAGTTCATGAGATATAGGTCAGCAGAAAATACTCAAGGGCAGACCGTCTGTCCAAAGGACAGGAATCTCACATGATTAAGAGAAACAGAAAAAAAAGGCAAGTGGCCATGAAGCTGGATTATAGCCATGATAAGAGAGCTCTGCACAGTGAACAACTGCATCTGCAGTTGAAGGCATATAACGGTAAGAAAAATGGGGAAGAAAATGAGTATTGCACCACACTCTGAAGCTCTGTGGTGGGGTATCATGACCGTAGGCTTGTGCCAAACAGTCATTCCTCCCCTCTCCTCTAATGCTTCCTAAAATACGTTCTGCCTTGTGAATCACTAGTTCTAGTCGAAAACAACAGTTAAAAAATGGAAAGAAGGAAGAGCAAAGTGTGAGAAGTATGGGACAGGTAAGAGGCAAAGGAACAGGAAGCAGGAGATGATAGATACCAGCCCTTCAATACCAGTGTGTGCTGGAGCTGGAGGAAAACTGCCCAACCCCCCCCCCGGTCTGTGTCCCCTTCATTTTTCAATCTGACACTTTAATCAGCACGGAGGACAGCCCAGGCAGGAGCCCTGACACTGAGCTACAGCTCCACGGTTAAAGGCTACAGGGGCTCTAATGGGAAGATTCAATGTTAAATAATGCCAGTAGACTACAGATCGGCAAGGGGGGTTGGATGCTTTGTGTATAAACAAAACCTTACAGTGGGAATGTCAGAGGTGTCATTTTTCCTGCGCCTTTTGATTCAAGTTTTCTCTTCTATTAATAAAACCAAGCAAAAAGTCCAAAGCTACATCAAAGTAAGGAAATTAAGAAATGCCCATTTGCAACTTGCAGATTGTGCTCTGGTCTATAAAGCGTTTATCTATTTTGCAAACTTCAGAACAGCTTTTCCAAGTTCCACTGAATGCATAAAAGCTACTGCTGCGAAAATTAAAAAGGAGTTACCTCCGGCGTTTCCCATGACATGAGTCCCTATGGCCCATCTGGCTAGTTGTTGCTGGTTTAAGAGGATTCTTCAACATCTCCATCACATTATGTGTCAGATGCAAGCTGGGCTTTGAGTAATTTAATCTTCCTCTCACTGACCCCAGGATTAGAAAAACTGTGCCTTAACAGGCCTGTAACGCTCTCCCACATTCTGTACCATTTCTGGCTGATACAAGGAGACAACCATTCAAACTGTGTGGATGAGAACAATCCCCAGACTTCCTCCTGCACTGACCACACTGCACTGCTTGTCCTAGATGCACTGCTGGACATCCAGTGTGTGGTCAGAAATGGAAAGGCAAAGTAGGTTTGCAAAGGAACAGATAAAGGTTTATTGCCCGCTGAAAAGGACAAGAAAAGTAACACGTTTTCGGCTGCAGAGCCTTCTCCAGGTGTCAGAAGGTTGAAGAAGGCTCCACAGCCGAAACGTTGTGTTTCTTTTCTCTTGCTTCCCGCAGGGAATAAACCCTTACCTGTTCCTTTACGGTCTACGCCTGCTGATGCAGCTCCTTCCTCGAACTTCTAAAGTCGGTTTGGTCTCACCAGTGTTTTGTCAGTAAGCTGCACCTCACAAGGGAGCTGAGAAAAAGTCTAACACTTCAGATCAGGAATTTCATGGCAAAAGACCAGCGATACCCATGTTGTGAATTTGTTTTGGAAAAACACTGTGTTTTAGTGATGAGCAAACATCATCATTTTATAACCAAAGAGGCGACTTGATTTCCCTTATTATGAAACACCATGCGTCACCGGTCCTGAGTGTAGGAAGGTGCCGGCTTCTGTGTGAAGCAGCCAGCCCTGCATCTCTGTGTTCCAGCTCCCGATCAAGTTGAGAATCAGCTGGGAACATGAATGAACCATGCATCAGCAAGGGGCCGATGAAAACACTGCTGGGTTGACCAATGCCCAGCCTTGCCTCCTGGGGCTCTCGATTGAACAAGGCGTTCCTGAGCTTAAAGCAGACTTGCTGCCTCATGCACGAGTGCACGAGTGCTGGCAGGACAGTCAAGAGCTGCAGGAGGAAACCGGAGTCGCTGCGCTGCGCCGCCCCTCTCGTCTTGGGAGACAGGCTTCTGCGGGCGGGCAGTTTGTCACAACAAAGATGGCCAAAGCCAAGGCATGCTTTGCTCTCAAAAGGAAGACCCCCACGGGTGGCAGATGAAGACAGCGGGTTCCTTGAAAAGGGGTGCAGAGCTGTCTTTCAGGGCCCCTTAGCGCAACGGCCGCGGTCCGCTGCACTCTTTGATGGTCTGCTTTTGCATCACGGAGGTGACAAGGCTCTACTGAGACACCTCAAGGGGGCCAGGTTGACACTTGAGACAATTTGCACTTCAATGGGTGAGGACGCAAAAATTAAAATCATCCGCCGTGTCTCGCGAGGAAACTCTTCAAGCGTATGGACCGCAGATTGTCATTTATTGATCTTTTTTTTAAAGCGAGAGAGAAATGACCACTGACAGCGATTTGCGATTGGAATCTGCTTGCGTTCACATTTACTAAATGTGATGGAAGTCCTACAGACATTTCATCTAAACTTGTGGAAGTGAGAAAACTGACCATGAGACGCATCTGATACATGAGCAGTAACACCTTGCTGGAATCGGGCTAAAGGCTAGTTGTCAGACTGTGATAACAGTGTCTTAAACGTGTAAAACACACCGTATAAATATAAGGGCTCATTCAATCTTTTGGATCAGTGACAGTGATTATTGTTTGTTCTCTTATTTTACTTATTAGAATATATTGTCTCCCTTTTCTGTTCTGTACAGTTACACAACGAAAAACAGGAACATCGGAAACTATTTCAGCTATGTAATTTTTATTTTTTGAAGCAAAGCAGATACCTCCCCCAGTGTGAATCACTCTCTTAATGGGAAACAAATGAAGGAGGTGAAGCTATTCAGCCACTGCTTGTCCACGAGTAGCGTCAATAAAATCGTGTTTAGAGGAAACTGAGCAGGACACAGTGGCTTCCTTTTGTGGGGTGTGTATGATCTGAGCTCTCACTCTCCAAACACAAGCAGGCCGTAAATATTTATGGCAGTGGTTGTATAAATATCTAGGGCTAGAGTGAGCAGTAAAAGAAAGTTATGGGCTTAACAGCACAATTTAGAATGCAGGCCAGAAGCCTCCAATATAAAGGCTGCCAGGATGTCCTTTCCAGGGGTGACACTGTTTACACTCTGTTAGGAGCCCCCTAGGTGCTCCTCTTCGGATTTACTCATCAGGGTTACTATAGAAACCTTCTTCTTTGCTTGGGACCTCATCTGGTCGCACAGGCGTCCGAGGCAGGCCTGTGAGCTAATGTACGAGGGCACAGCTGATGTGTTAATTATGTTGTTTTTAATATAGATACAATTGACAGGGGGGTGTGTTTGTAAAACCACTCATGGTGGGGCAGGGCTTGGAAATACAGTAAATAACAAGAACAGCTTAGTTCAATTAGTTTGACAGACGCAATACATGCTTGGCTGCAACAGTGAAACAGGCTCCCAATAGCTCAGGCTAAAGTGTAAACCCCTCTAAATATACTGTACTTTTAGGATATACAGATAGCTTTATATAGACACGAGTACAAAAATGACACTTTCTTGTTAGAAGCTACTGCTGCTAATAATATATTGATAAACTTCCAGCTCAGGATATGTCATTCAATATGCTTAATTTACATTAGACAGATGTAACTCCCATAATGTTAAATTATAAAATACCCCCTGCTTAATGCCACCGGGCTTTACTCATAGCATTATGTGATTAAATTCATTTTTCAAATGAGCATTTAGACATGCATCTATCGCATCTGTGGAATAGTGTAACATACTCTGTGTATATTCCATAATCTGCATATGAGGTAGAAGATTACAGATTTGAAATGCCAGGGTGGAAAACAATTTTATGCACATTAGAATTAATAAAGATCTCATAAATAAAAAATGGCAGTTTTTTGGTTGGGAAAACGAAACCCTTAGACAAGCTACAAGATACTACAAGATATTGGAGAGTTATTGAATAAAAGAATAGAGTACTTTCTACATTTTCACAGTTCTCAATTTAAAATAATCAGAAAAATCAGCATGGGAGTGATCCTTCTTCCTTCCTGTTTGCGAAAACATATACATCATTGCCACACGTCTGTAACAACTAACGACTTGTGAAGTTGCTCAGGTGTCTGTAACAGTCCTAAACACAGCCAGCCTTCTGAGCGTGGAGCTGCAGGTACAGTGTGCAGTGTGACGGATCAGATAATGGTGTCCTTGTTCAAGCACACATAATGAGTATAAATCTCTAAGTACTGCACAATAAAAAGACTAACAGGAAATACTTTTTTCTAAAGGAACTTGATTTGAGCAAAAGAGGAACAAAAGGCAACAGAGCTTTGCAAAACACGAGAGAGGAACACTGGTGCATTTCAGTCAAGCGGAGAGCAAACCTATATTGCGTATTGTTTGCCGAACATCCTACGGTTTTGATAGATGTATCGTCTTTTACATCATGTTAATTTCCGAGCCTTCTGTCATATAGCTCCACTGCGCAATGTGGAAGTGTTGTATTATGTATCTTTATACGATTCTGTAATTGCATTTCCATGTACGCCGTCTTAAATAAAAAGGCATCAGATAAATAAATAATACATTTGGAGAGCCAGCAATACCCACTGCTGTGCATGCATGTTTTTAAGGTCTTGAGAGTGCCATCTGGTGTATTCAGACTGTTCAGAGGTTCGGTGCAAAAGAATAAATGTCAGTGCCCTGCCTGGCTTCTGGCCCCTGATGGAAATGATACCGGTGGATAGACCGTCTGTCAGTTCCAGAGCGCTCAGGAGCTGCTGAAGAAGAATGACGAGAAAAGCACACCACCTGCCCGCGTGGAGATGGCAAAGAGCACACGTGCGTCTCTCTGTTCCTATGGGTCGGGGAGCGCGGAGGGAGGGGGGGCGCACAGAGTATATTGATAGTTTAGGGAAAGGTGAATCACCTGGAGGCTGGAAACTGGGATAAAAGGCAGCTCTGTACGTAACACGAGCCTGCAGAAAGCAATAGATTTCCAAAGGCCAGGTTTCCAGAGGGGAACAGATGTCGCGCCCCAGTGATTTGAAGCTGTTTCAAAGCCTGTTTTCCCGGCAGCAGGAGCAATCAATAATTCAACCAAGCTCAGACACTGCCGATCTGCCGGGACGCTGCCCGATTTGGAAAGGGATCGCGGCCCCTTCCCGGCCACTCCTCGCCATCTGAGCGCAGCTTCAATCCCAGGCAGCACCCCAGGCGCGATGGGGGACAGCCAGCAGTTACAGCCGAGAGGCCAGGACGGCTCAGGCTTTTACACTCATTTTCCGCTGCTGGAAATTTTGACCCAGCCACTGCATTCATTGTTTAATTGGGCCCTTAATTAGTTAATTGCCCTGCCGGTCGTCACTTAAATAAGTGAGGGTTTGCTGCGGTGCGACAGGCCATGAAGTGGAAAGGAAAGCAGGAGACCTAATCAGAAGCAGGTCACCACTGCTGTGGAGGAGAAAGCCCACGGAGGTTTACACACGCAACGAGGCCATGTCACCACCTTGCTCACTTGATTACTAGTATCTTAGTCATCAAGGGGGGCTGGCCTGCCCATCTGACTCCTCCTTTCACTGATGATCCTGCAATAGGCATTGGGACTTACTCTCCTAGTACCTGTCAAGATTTTACTGACACCTAAAGACAAAAGAGAATCAGTTCCTCAGATGTTTTGGGGGTAAGGCATTCCTTTAAAGCCAGGAAAGAAATATCTTGCTTTCCTTTGCTCTTTTTTTTCATCCGGTTACCAAATCTGCACAGTTTGTAATAAATTCTTGCCAGTAGTGCATTCTATCATTGTTCACATGCTTTCCTTTGGCTTGACAGTTCTCACAACACATCCTATTATCTCAGAGCTGAACCATGCTTTCCCTTGCAGAATAGTGCTCTCAGCTCATATTATTCTGTTCTGTTGAGAGCAGATTATCTGGACTCCAGAGCCACAACTCTCCAGGCACCAGTCTCCTAGTCCTACGCCTTTCCCAGCTGTTAACATCTGATATATAAATCAGAACATGAAGCATCTTTTTTTTCAGCATGCCCTTTTCAGAGCTGTATTAACCTCTGTATCCCCTCTTGTCTCGGTGTGAGTCTCCTGGCTTTTCTAAGTCTTTCTGGAGAGGCCTAGACAATTTGTCTGCTAAGCTAACATCATAACAAACAGGGCCTGACTCAGAAGGCTCCTGCTTGCTTTTGTCAGTTAGAAGCACAAATCCACAGACGTCTATGCATGTAAATGATTGTCTATAATCCTTAAAACACAGTACAGTTCTGCAGTAGACTACCTACTGATAAGTGCCCTAGGGTGGGCCCTAAACACACACTTTGCTAAAGTCACATCAGCTTATAGTCAGTTTTGCCCAACAAAAGTATGTTCTGAGATGACCAGCGCAATTATTTTAGACCTGACCCTCTTACACGAATTAAACACTCTTTTTAAAAGCCGGTGAAACACAATGAAGCCGTTCTTTATACAGTAGTTCTACCTTTAGGGTAGCTGAGCATAAGATTAAGTGAGAAACAATCATCCAGGAAACAAAATTTCACGATAGTTCCGAGTAATAGCATACACAGGCTTCTTTAACCTGCATAATGGATCGCTAAGGCAATCCGACACTTTCAAAATCTCTTAAATCCTGTCCTGCGCTGCACTACCGCTCACGGTGGCCAACAGAACGGTGGGTAACTTTGGACAGCGGGAATGTACCCCAGTCCATTTTATTACCTTTTCTTTTGGTTGTGGGGAGGGAGTCGAGGCGAGTCTGCCTTTTGCTGCAACTGCAGTTAAATGAGAAAAACCGTTGTGCAGCGGCAGCACGCATTTTCAATAAATCAGAACGGCCGGAGAGACGATTCATTCCTGAGACACAACAAGACCTTGAAATTAAGACCCTACTCCCCCTCACACGCACGGCTACTTCTAAGGAACAGTCCCTAGCGCAACGGCAGAATGACGATCCGCGACGCTCGTCAAGGCTTTTGAACCGAGAGGGAAAAAAACACACACACAACTTTTAATGAAAAATGCAGCAGCCGCCGGTGAAAAGAAACGCGGTCTTGTGCTCCCTGAATTTTTCATGGCATTTTGGAGAAAAGTTACGTCTCTTGCGTGCTTTTAGCAAAGGATCTGCGTCATCTGAAGTTGGTTTTCTGGCAGTCATCTAGTCTAGTAGTTCTGGCTCTTGTCTTGACGTCGAAGTGACGACGCACACACCAGAGTCTTACACGGAGCACACCTGCGGACCCGTCCACGAATTAACCAGACTCTTAACACACCGAAAGACGTGAATGTTAAAGCTACGTCAGTATACTGCGAGCTAATGGAACAACACGACGGAAATCCAGTCGCATCTGCTCCTCTCACACACACAAAAAAAGACGCATTAGCTCAGACATCGTTACTAACTAAATAACTGGTAGTGCAGACAAACATCGGGGGGATGGGTCTCGGAATAAAGACGTATTAATTAAGAAATGAGGACAAGATACACAAGAAACCTTTTCTGTCTGGTTTCAGGTCAGTACTTGACCTGAAAAAAAAGGGGTCAGTTAGTGATATTTTGTATGCAATTCTTGGCTAAAAGATCGTCTCAACCTAGAACGTATTTTGATAAGAAAATCCTCTCCAGATGACTCATTTCCTATTTTCCCTTAATTTAGGTTTTCAGTAGCAGTAGTGCAGAAGGGTTGTGCAGTTCATTATGCAGGCTTGGAGTGCCCTTAGGAGACTCTGGGATAAGCAGCCTCGCCGCCGGCCTGGGGGAGGAGGAGGAGAGGTTGGGCAACACTCCGCAGAGTTTCGGCTGGAGGGCAATCCGGAAACCTCCGGTTCGGCTCAGAAATGCGTGCTCTTGTACGACCTCCCGACTCAAGTGGCGAGAAACAGCCTGAGTCAGATGTGCCCGCCAGCACCTGAGGCCGAACAGACAGGGTGGGGGACGTGACGTCACCTCCCTTCCACAGCGCTATGTGACGTAGGCACAACCGGTTCTTACTAACCTAATGTCCACAGGAGACGGCAAAGCCGCTATCATGACTAAGAGCTTAATGTGTAATTTACTTTTTTTAAAAACTGTTAAAAACTTCGATGACTGCAACCGGATACTTCGTGATAACAGCCCTTTTTGTGCTTTTTAATGGCGTTTGGGACTGCCGATGATAACTTTATTGTCACCTAACCCACCACTCAGTTTGGAAAGGGTAATTCTTTTATAATCTGGCTCTCCTACGAAGACTCAGGTACCCACTCGGCAGAGAGAGGAACGGGTGCACACGTTCCTCCTACACGCCCAGATAAGTCAGATCGACCTATTACATAGTCATCACATAGACCTGCTCAAAAACATTATGTTCGCCGTATAGCGTGAATGCAAAATGTAACTTTTACACCATAGAAGGAAAATATTTTGCAGAGTATCTTCTTTAGATTAATTGCAAGACTTACTTTTTAAATGGTGTAGTCTCATCAGCAAGTTGCACAATGTCCAAAACTATTCTTACTGACTTTTAAGGCGTTACATAACTGGACTCGCACAACTCTGACCTCCTCCGTGTTTACACTCCCTGTTGGCTCCGTTCAGTCGAGGCAGGTCCTCTACTCTGGACCTGAGCAAGACCCTTAACCCCACCTGCTCCAGGGGGTGCCGTATACATGCCTGACCCTGTGCTCTGACCCCAAACTTCTCTCTCCCCACCTGTGTGGAGAGAGCAAGCTGGGGTATGTGAAAAGACAAATTCCTAATGCAAGAAATTGTGTATGGCCAATAAAGTGATTTTATCTTATCTTTTCTGTCGCTGCTCCAGTGTTATGGAATGCCCTTCCTCTGACTCTCCAAGAGACAAATTCTTAAACTCTCTTTAAATCCAAACTCAAAATCACCTTTTTACTAGGGTCTATGTCTGATGGCCCTCCTGTCGGTCCTGTATGTACTAGTTTATTTTTTTTCCTTTTCCTTTTTATTGTTTTTTTTTTGTTTTCTTTTGGAAGATGTACAACGTTCTCATGTAGGTTTGGAAAGGCGCTTTATAAATAACCTTTAGCCCACATGCAAGGGGTGTCGTGTCAATGCACGTCCATCACGAGCGCCAGTGACAGTAGCGAACTTCCTCCCTGCTTCCGGACTGCAAGAATATCAAAATTCTGCAGAGCCAGACGGTGTTTATTCAGATGGGGCACATACCAGGACCTCTGAAAAAGTAAATAGGGGGAAAAAAAAGAAGAACAAAATGCTTTTGGAACTTACTCCTGCTTACACAACTTTTTTCAAAGAAGTCAAACACAACACAGAAGGTGAAAACCCAGAGTGAGTGAACACAACACCTCCTGGCCCTCTGCCAACACGAACAGAGCACAGCGCAGGCCAGGGCTGCACAATCGCCCTGTTATTTCAGCTCCATCCTGTCTGCACCACTGAAATACCAGCTGCCCCCTGTCAGTTCCCATCCATCTCTCCGGCCACCCTGACCTCTGACCTGGCTCCTCTGGGCACCGACTGCAGAAGGATCCCCAGTCCCAGAAGAGTTCTCTGGCCATCGGTTCTCCTCCACAGCTGGGCTGGGAGGCGTCCTCCACCCCAGGCCTTGTCAAGATGGGTCCCCGACGTTTGTTTTAATGGAAAACCGTGGCAGAACACACCAGGATCTGACAGAGGCAGCAATGGAAGCTGCAACGCAGAAGTCCAGAGCTGCCTCACTATGGGATACTGTTGAAACACAGACAGAAGAAAAACCACTGCTCAAAGCTGGTTGTCACTGATTCGCCGCAGGTCTGAAATTTGATAGATTAAAGCATTAATCGATTTAGATTTGTTGCCTCATCAGCCTTAATGTCCCTCACCTAAGCAGACTAGAGAAATGTAATAATGCACTGTGTATGTATATATACACTGAGAGATGGATAAATGGGTTGGGATGCCAGCACTCTGCAGGTTGAGATGTCGCAATCCAGACCTGAGAGGAGCAGTGCAGTCTCCTCTTTCCCGGTTTGTGACTCAGCATGGAAGCTCCTGGTTTTCCACATCCTGTTTTTTTGATCGAATGACAGGAAGTGAGAACCGGAGATCAAAATGCAGAGGTCATCCTGCCTGGCTTGACCACAGTAAGGTTTTCTGGCGAATCGTGGGGGCCAGCTCACTTTCCAGACGTTCCCAGTGGATGTGCGGGAATTTGGGAAAGTAAAGTCTCGTCGAAGATCTGGGAATTGAAGGTGCAGCAAGTTACAGGAATGGTCTGTCTCTTAATTTACAGGCCGGCGAGAGTAACAGAGGTGTTAACTGCCCCCGGGTGAAAAGTGGCTCCCCTCAAGACCCTTCGAAACAGTTTCCAGAGAGATCTCCCCCACATGTCTCCAACATAAGAACCGTTTTCCCATCCACACATAAAGAGGGCAGGTTTAGTTGCTGCTGTTTATTACGGACTGCCATGCTGGGCTCGCGACAGTGCAGTTCCTCTGCTTCACTGAGTCTCTGGGAACCAGAAAGTTAAGAACGAAGGAGAGATGTTCATTGCCAGAGTTCATGGAAGGGAATGG
This sequence comes from Lepisosteus platostomus, assembly GCF_059453375.1. Lineage (NCBI taxonomy): Eukaryota > Metazoa > Chordata > Actinopteri > Semionotiformes > Lepisosteidae > Lepisosteus > Lepisosteus platostomus. Next base: position 24,492,410 of record NC_142625.1, read on the forward strand.
CAGTGTATTCTCTTTAGTTTGCGCTTAATTATTTTCAGCAATTCAGCCATTCATTTTCCTCCTCTCAAGTCTGTGATTACCACCTTGCGGTTCCTGGCAGCCATCTGGAGTCTCCCTTGTTTTCTCATGCGCGGCCCCTACCCAGAGGCCACTGACCTTTCCCCTCTAAGCAATGAGCTCAGCAGGCTCTGCTCCTTACCTAAGCCAACACTTTCAGCTTGAAGGTACTTCCACCTCAGCATGGAATTTCCCCAATTGTCCAGAGACAAGCATTCCGGTGCTGAAGTGTGCAGTGATCCAGGGCAGAGGATGCTGGACTGATCACCGAGGTTGACAGAAGCCTCTCTCCAGTCCTTAGAAATGCAGAACGCAGGCCTGATGCAAGCAGTGACCCTGTGAGTTACAGAAAACGCATAGCTACATGTCCACATTTAGATTCCTGCTCGGCATCTCCCATTCCTCTCATGTCGCGTCTCAACTCATTGTGGCCTTGTGACAAATCAATCCCCTTCTAGGTCTTATAAGATATACCTTCAGGATTACGGAGTTACTGATGAGAAAAGGCCATTAGATCCAGAAATTCTGTCCAGCTGTTCCTTGAAGGATTAGACAATTATCTCTGACACCAAATGTATTGATTGTTTGTTCCCAAGCATTGGTGAATGCCTCCCTGTGTGAATATGGTTTTCTTTTTTCCCACAACACAACACAACATATTTTAATTCTGTGTTTCTTTGTTGAGCCTAAAGTTGGTCCCTGACTTGACTTTGACAGCAGCAGTTTTCCATTTCAGAGGTCTCTGGCAAAGATCAGTTGATGATCAATCAATGATCAGCCGATGACCAATCAATGCAAGACCTCTGCAAACGTAGACCGAAAGAGTGAATATTCCTCTCCAACTTGCCATGGTGATATTAATCTTCACATCACAGACACATGACTCAATGCAAGTAGCGGAATTGGATTCAGTCATGCACGAAATTGAGAAGCCCAGAAATATTAACTAAAACAGAATCTACACTAGGTGTGTATTATATTTTACGTATTGTAAAAAGAAAAATGTCACGTCGCCAGATGAAGAGTGTAGTTCTTTTTTACTTGGACCAGAGCAAAAACCATATCACTGATCAATGCTCATCTTCAGAGGATTGGTCAGGTAAATGTTTCGTCTCTGAGAGCTGCATGTGCAATACCCCTATGTGTCTTTCAGCTCTCAGAACACTTATAAAGAAAAGCTCCCTTTTGCATTTGTTCAAGTTAATTACTTGTAACTAATCGAACACAAAATTCAGTCCAAAAAAAAAGGCAAGTCCTTTCTGGAGGTCAGAGTGCAGGATTCAGCAGCAGAGCTGGACAGGTTGAGCCAGGATGCCTGAAATAGCCAGGAGGGAAGCACAGGTGAGACACCCTCAGCAACCGGACATGAAACAGGAAAAATTAAATTGTCAGAGAAAGGCAGCTACTATGAATCACAAGAGTCCAATGGTGGCACAGCACTTAAGGGTTCTAAATTATTCAACAAAGTAGAGAAAAGCAAACATCCTTTTCCTATCATTTTGAGCCAAGCAGCAAAAGATTCGCGAAGACAAGACATCAAAATACCGCAGCAGCTGGCTTCCCCAGCTAAGACCGTTTCCCACCTGTCATTTCGACTTCGCTCCGCACAGCAGTGTGGCTTGGCGGAGGCCGTCTGTCTGCGCTTGGAGGAGACTGGCGGAATGTGTTACCGCAGGGCGGGGTGTAGCGTGTGCCAGGCAAAAACAAACAGGCGATGTGCCGAATACCCGATGTGCCAAGACAGACACTTTTGACACCTCCATTCTCCACAACTTCCTTCTCTGTCAGCAGCCAGAACTGCAAGCAGAACTGCCAGACTGAGCAGCTAAACTGAATTGGGCCTTTTAGACTCACAAGACTTTCCGGTCAATGCAGAGTTCCCAGAGACGGTTGTTGCGTGTTTTCCCAGGGGGGTCCCACATAGCAGTAAACTCATTTGGAGGAAACAGGCAAACAAATAAGAGCATAAGAAAGGTTACAAACGAGAGGAGCCAGTCAGCCCATCTGAAAGAAGCCAGGGTTTCAGCTTCAAGGACATGCTTGTGTACACAAGCCTCTGTGTAAAAAAAAGTATGTCCGGTTCTCCATTTTACATGCACTACCAATTGTATTATGTCTCCTGACGCATAATTGAATGCAGCTGTCCTAGATTGCCTAGCAATCAACACTGTGTTCTCCGATGTTCATCTTCAACCCCCGTAGTCGAACCCTCACCACCAACCTCGATCCTCTTGTCCTTTATGACAGCTGACAGCTGCTTGTATGCCCACAGGTGAGGGTTTAATCTGTTATTCCGGCATCACCACTCAGATCTGAAGCACGCAGCGTCACAAAAGACCACTGGCTGGTATCGCTCAAATCATCTCCACGAAGCGAAAGTGTGTTAGTTCATTTCACCCGAACTATAGAGGCACCACTATACCCCTCACTGCACTTACAGCGGATTGGTTTTAGACCAGCATTAACTCTGCATACTGAATTTCAAGGGATTTAGTGGTTCATTACTTCTAAATAGCTCCTCTAAGACCCAAATCGTCTGCGCAACTAAGTGTTCCAGACAATGTTGGTAGAAGAGTCTTTGTTTGTTTTGGAGGGGACCCATACACACCTAGATAACTGCAGCTCAGATCAGCGGATCCCTATCCTGACTAACAGAGATTGTCTGGACTTGTGCATCTATTTTTCGGTCAATGCCGATAGGACATAAAACGTATCCACTGCAGATTTTTTTATTTTTTTATAATTTGACTCGGAGACTAAAATGGAACACATTCCAAACGCTCTCTTCCATGTCCGTTCTGAAGGTCTGGCAACAAGGCAGAAAAAAGATTGCATCTCGTGACTTGCCGTCATGAGCTCATTTTCAAAATTACACCACGCTTTTGAGGAACAAAGCTTCACAGCTCTTCCCAGTCTCTCTGCCTGGATGAACTTTGCCCCCCTTACAGGAAAGCCCTTGGCTAAATCTTTCTTCTACGCTGCTGGGAATTTCTTAGGAACACCTGAGTCAATTCACAGACACAAGGAAGGCTCCGAAGGAGAGAGGCTGTTTTTCCACTCACGATTGTCAGGCTTCCAAGAGGTTACCGACTCAAGACTCTCGTGCAGCTAGTTCCTTCCAAGGAAGAGACATGTCTTGCATATTCCCACTTCCCAGCACTTCCTAGTAACTCGGGTCTGAATGTTTGAACTCTGTCCAGGGTAGTAAAGCTGTTTTTATAATGTAGCAACCAGAAGGTCTAATTTGCTGAAGACACTTGCTTTTGCCCATTGAATTCGTCATCTCCTGAAGGCTTGATTAGGGAAGGGGCCTGCGTTATCTTTAACATGATTTTTCCTGCACCTGCTGGGTGAGAGATGTCCTACAGTCTTGTCCTTGCACTTGCCCCTTGGAGATATCACAGGGGTATGAGTGGTGATAGTGTGTACGTTCTGGGTCACCGAGCAAGGTAAGAGGGCGGTGCAGACCGGCTTCGAACCGCGTCCGTCAGGAATGCCGCTCCGGAAGGGCCGCTGTGGAAACTCGGACACACTCTGCGGAGAAAAGGGCCAGTGGAGGAGAGAGGAGGGGGGTCCTGCCTGCACTTGCTCAACTTAGCTACAAAAAGTGATTTCCATTTTAAATTGGCCGATGGATTTACTCTGTAAAAGCCTTCATGAAAACTCAACAAAACAGTTTGTTGTTTTCAGATGGGAATATCTTTCCTCTTCTGTCTTGCAGTAGCAGGGCCACTGATGGAGGGGAGCTCCTTGAATCTTAATCAGCCTCTTCTGTTCCCCACGTATTATGATGCAAACAGGAGGGCTGCTGGGGAGAAAGACCTGCACTGGACAACCGTACCCCTGGCATCTTTCTCAAAGCTCTTAGGATTTCTTTTTTTTTTCTTTGTCCCTCCCCGAGAACCAGCAGCTCTTGTTTAACCCTTAAGTTTTTGCCTTTACGGGTCTTAACATTGCATACCAGACGTGTTCGCAATAGAAATGAGACTTTCATTAAAGGTCCTGGAGGAGGGGAGCCTCATGCAAGTATAAAAAAAACAAGCATTAGAAAAGCCTTTTAGTTACCTTTTTTAGTGTCCCCATTAGCTTGTCATAACAAGAAAAGCTGTTTTCAGCCTAAGCGAGAATTAATGGCTCTGGAGGCTGAATAACTGATGTGCAGAGAATCTCTCTCGACTATACGCTGCTACTGCTATTTGTCTAGTGACTAGGTGGAACAGACCAATAATCTCAAGAAAAGACATGACAGTCAGCTTCTGGGACTCCAGGTGGTTAGCAATCCGATCTGACACACTGTCCTCCCCCGTTATTAACGTCTTGGCTTCTCAATAAACCTCCATACAAATAAAATACCGATCCGTCAAGACTACCTGTTAGATTGAAACATAACCGGCTAAACCAAAACTCTTCAGCAGATCGGCAGAGAATCGTTCCCGGGTGAAGAAGGGAAATGGAGGAAAGAGGAAGGCATGGGAGCGAGTGGAAGAATGTGCAAGACCCTTTGCATGGCAGTGCACGTGTAAAACAAGACGAGGCAAACAAACACAGACGTGCGACACAGCTGCTGCCCTGCACTGCCCGGCGGGCACGCTGGGTTGAGCCAGTTGTGACAGCGTCCCCCTGGGATCGCACTGTTGCCAGACGGGCCCTTTTGGCTTGAAAACCAGCCAAGTGCCATATAGACCAGCAGCCCTGAGACTCACACACATGCTGGTCAGGGGGCTCTGCCCACAGCTGTCCCGTTTTTAAACTTCGGTTTGGGGGGAGAAGCTAGCAGTGTGGCAGGGAGTTCTTCTGAGGAGCTGCAGAAATCATTTGCAGTTTTAGCACAGTGACACAGTGAACCTGCTCCTGGTCTCTTCCTGCCAGCTGTGGGCTGGTATACAGAGCAGACGGACTGCAAGCTTGGCTTGTTTTTTCCCTGCCTGCCTGGCTGCAGTGGAGAAGCACCTGCCGCCTGCGGCGTCTCTGTTGTTTAACCAGAAGGTGAGCTGAGCCAGAGGATGTGCGTAGCTGCAGGGTAAATATTGAAGCAGGGGGTCAGGCCTGCGTTTGCACAGGTGAGGAGGCAGACTCTCTGGAATGCCTTCTCATTTCCTAGCGCACTCCATCTTTTTCTACCACCAGCGAATTACATTCTCCAGCTGACCTGGCTGCAAATGATGGAAATTGGATAAAAACACAGAAGGAAGAGACCGTGCTGAGGCCACTACGCACCACAACTGCACCACTGCTGAGTGCACAAGTCAATGTCGGCTGCCTGTACACTCTCGCAAGGGCACCAGCGATAGTGCACGAACACCCAGGCAGCTAGGTGAAGTGTTAGACTTCAGCATCTTTCTCCAGCTCTGGAATTCAAGAGGAGAGATCGGCACGGACTGGAAACATGGATACCAAAAAGCAAATGAGAGAGCCGTTTCCCTCAAAGTAGCGGTCAGAAACCTTTCAGCTTAAAGTGCCTTTTTTGATTTAGTTGAAGGCAAGAAGTTAGGAATGCTGCCTGACCTAGACTAGGGTTTTATTTGTCTGCAAGAATTCGCAAAACTTCACTTTCTCCCATCATCAGCTAGATCATTCTGTTACCTGCTCAATACTGACCAAAAACACAAATTATAAAGCTCACCAATTATTCAGTGTTTAAGTTAGAATGACACAGAATAACCTTGAAATCCTACCGTCTTTTTACCCCCCCAGGATGTCCGAGACATATTTTACACTCAATCTTAAACCCACTTCCCACTATCTGATTAACGAGTATTTTATATAATAGCGGTAATACTCACTTTAGATACTGGAGAGCCAGAGACTCTTTAGGAGTTAACTGAATCAATTATTAACCTCGTTAACATCGATTACAACAGTGGCCAAGTGTTTAATCTCTAAGGAGTTTGGATTCCTCCCAAAAGCCTCATCTCTAGGATGAGAAGTGAAGATATCTGAAATAAAAGAATGTCTCGACTTTCCAGCGAAACCTCAATCTCAGCACTATACTGCACACACAGTGACAGAAGGGAACCTTTTGCCACATTTACAAAAACCCAAATCTGGGCAGCAGCTCATGTGCATTAGGAGAAATTCCAACTAACTGTATAGACTGAAACAAGAAAACTTTGTGTTCCTGAGCCACAGGACATTCTGTGTGATCCCATAGGATTCCCAGTTAAAGTGGGAATCTACTCCCTTCATCCATCTTTCACATGAAAGGTTTAGTCCCTGTGGCAGCGAATGCATTCAAACTTACTCTTTCAAGCGTGAAGTTTTCTACCCTGAAGCATCTGACTGAAATGCTCAAGCACGCAATAGTAGTGGCGTAATGCTCTGCAGACGTGTGCTGCCTTCTGTTTCACTCTACGGGAGACCACTTTGGAGAGACATACTTTTTTAAATGGAAAAACGGGTTATTAACTGCAATCATTCCTCCCCACCTGGGCTTTCCTCACAAGATCATGTGCGCCACAATGTAGCACAGACATGCAGATACGCAATCATCATTCAACACGACATGCGAAAACGGATTTTGCAAAAACAAAACAAACAGCAAATCAAAGTAAAAAGAGACAGGCGAGACGTGAATGATCAATTTCCTGGTGGCATCCAAGCTCAAGTACTCTAATGTTGTACACTAAAAGATCTTCCCTCCCCACCTATGAAAAACACTTCAGTTTTGTCCTGTGATATAAAAGTCTAAGTCCATACACCAAACAAAAACACACCAGTCATGACAGAAAACCCAGATTTCATTTGCTGTTGGCCTCCGTTTTACATCCAATTTCTTTTTTGAAACAAATACAAGACCTAAATCTGGATCAAGTCTTTATGTACAGCAAGAGCTGCCATGTCCTCTCGCAGCCTTGACAGGAAAGCTCCTTAATTTGCTGGAAAACAAAAATTGGGAGAACAAAGAATCGAAAATGTCAGGCGCCTGCAAGGACCCCGCAACGTGTTAGCCACACGAGGAGAGGTGGCCTGCGCTGTCGTGCTGCAGCAAGTGTGCCCCTCACCGACAGTCTGATGTGATCAAGCCAACTGCACATCTCCTGGGGAAACTTTTCACAAGGGAGCAACAGACTAGAGCACTACAGCTGCCTGTCCCAGGCCTGGACAGCAGCCACCCCAGGAAGTACTCAAGCAGATGCACTGAATTCCTTCCTGACAAACTGCTGGCTACCTTTCAACATGACTCCTGTAGTGGCACACTAACATTTGCATTTGATACAATGGGAAAGGGTTTTTTTTTTTTAATAATTGAGTGGACTGCTGCCACAGCCCTGCATCTGCTGCTGTAAAAGCGTGCAAAAAGCAATGCACTCACATCACAAAGTCTGCAGTGAATACACACTTTTACGCAATGCTCCAGTGTCAATCAAGTGATGGAGCTTGGCAAATGTAGATTTGCACTCTGCACTAAATTAAACAGCATTAAAGTGAACAATTCAGCAGAGCCATTTTACAAAATTGTTTTGAATAAATAAAATCTCAAATACTTACTCCATGACCTGACTTATAAGGTCAATATTCAACAACCTGGTGTTCAGAATTAAAAGAATTTAGAATAAAAAGGTTCATTTAGGCATGCAGTAAAAACATGTTGTATTATAGGATAATTATCATCTAAAATGTATTACTTGGAAGGGGATTTTAAGAAGGGTGGGTTTTTGCTGCGTGTATATACATTTTTAAAAGGCACTGAGAAATAGAGACTGACATTTTTCCAAGAACGTTTTTTTCTTTAATGAGATGTTAAACAGTTGCAGATGTGCTGTAACATGCGGTCTTTTAGCAGATAAAAATCAACAGCAAAATTGCGTACATTCTGGTTTTCCAATGAAACAGAACTGAGGATTGGAGAACAATGCCACACATGAAGCCTTCCATGGGATGAATCAGCTGAGCCTTTTTCGAAAATAATAAATTGATGCCTGTGGTCCGGAGTCAGCGAGTGAGAGGAGACGGATCAACTTGCTCAGCTACTGTGCACTTGCAGGTGAAGAGTACAAGAACAAATGAGAAATGCTGCTTACTTTAACAGTCTGCTGAATTAGTGAGACTACAGATCTAGAGAGTTATATGTGCTGCACATGAAAGAAAAAATAACTCAACTTTTAAATTAACACAAGTTTTAAAAAAAGCAATAATTACATATTTACATGTGATTCACAATAAATAGAAATGTGTAACGCTTTGCCTAAAAAAACATTTCAAATACGTTATCCTTCCCTTTTATAAACGCCAGCCTCTCTTGCACAATTCTGTCTTCCTATCTTTCATGCGTTTCTCTTTCCATTGTCTTTCTTCGATCCATCAGACCCTCACCGTCTGATTTTCCTACCCTGCCCACTGGGAAAGTGAGGCAATATCTGTTCTCCTGTCAGTTTAACTCATCCAGACTGTATCTCAATGACTCGCTGCCTGACATCCCACACTTACGCTTACCCACCCCCTGCGAACTTACACTGGCCACCTGTTCACCGCCAACAAAACTCACATCTACAGGCTTCGCCGTCCTTTGAGAAATGAACTCAAGATGGAAGAGAAAAGCTCAGTGTCTATGCCACCCCATGGATACCCCCATCAATAAAATGAAATAAGTTCTCAAAGTCAAGAACGTGTGCCACCATCACACAAACGGTCATTTTGATCCTGGTGTTAACTGAATACTGCGCAAGGACATGTGTGAGTGCACACAAGGACTGCATACTGACTGCAACAGAAATCAGGTTCCCGATGTGAGCACGACCCGGGTTTTGTTAAAGCTGATTAAAACTATTCACATTAAACCAGTTTTTGTACTAGCTGAAAGACCACGTCTGGCCCTCGGTATACATTAGTTACAGTTCTCAATTTCTTTAACGTTGTGCTCTTATCTGGAGATAAGTTCTTCGTACTGTGCGTTTCTCTTTTTTTTTTGCTTCGAAAAAGGTTACCACGGTTAGGCACACAATGCAACGTACTTATCAGCCTTGACAAGAAAAAAAAAAGACACGCATTTCAAATGCCCTCTCAAAACACACCGGGGTCACAGCTCAGTCCCACTGAAAGGTAAATATTTCAGACTCTGGCCTCCACAGCCACATGTCTCTTGTAAATAGTAGCAAAGCTTTCATTTTCCCAGTCAGTGTTCAGCTTAACCCTTCCTCTGCCCGGCTCAGCCCCCTCAGCGTCCCACAGGAAGGCGTCTTAACCTGGGGGACGGAGTGCTGGGAGCAAACGAAGCTTCCCTTGAGACGCACAGAAATACAACACAGAAAGCAGTCCCGAGTCGTAATAAATAAGGAGAAGGTCCTTCTGGTCCCGGCTGGAGGCTGGCTACACGTTGGACACCCTCTGGGCCTCCCTGGCCTGCCGCAGGCCGTACAGCCACTTGATGACGCGCGCGTTCCTCTCGATGACGGAGACGCCGTAGGGCACGCGCTCGCCGGGCGCCTCGTCCGCGGGCCGGCTGCGCTGGGAGCGCCCGCACTCCGAGCTGGGCGTGCTGACGCTGTGCAGCTTGGACACGGACACGATGTCGGAGCTGGCGCGGGCGAAGCGCTCCACGCCGATGCTCTCGATCTCCTCGGGGTCCAGGCCGCAGTAGTTGAAGAAGCGCTCCAGGTCGGCCGTGGCGCGCGAGTACCGGTCGCTCAGGTCCGACTTGGAGCGGTGCAGCGCGGGCTGCTTGCGGGAGCCGCGCGAGCTGGCCGAGGAGAGGTGGGTGCAGGCCGGCGAGGGCGGCGGGGCGCCCCCGGGCGGCAAGGGGCTGGGCTGGCGGGCCGGGGGCTGGGGCTGGGGCTGGGGCGCGCTGGGCCGCACGTCCACGCGGCGCACCGTCACCGTGTTCGGGCCCCGCCTGGAGAGGCTGCAGCAGCTGCCCGCCCGCTCGGCCCCCTCCTCGCTGGGCGGCCTGGCGTTCTGGTCCCCCGGCAGGGCCCTGGGCGGGGGGCCGCCGCCGCCGCCGCTCTCCGCAGGCGGCCTGGAGGCCGACAGGGGGCCGTCGCAGACGTTGATCAGGTTGTTGAGGATCTCGAGGTTCAGGGCCCCCCTCCGGTTACACGCCTCCGCCCTGCGCAGGGCCAGGGGCGGCCGCCGCGTCGGGGTGCTCATGGCGCGCAGCGCCCCCGGGGACATCAGCGGCTTCTTGATCAGGGGCGGCTTGACAGGCTCCTGCCGGGTGCTGGCGACCTGCTGGCTCTTGACGTACTTGGCCTTGTCGGCCTCCAGCCGCTCCACCGCGCTGGGCTTCTTGGAGCTGGGCTCCAGCTGCCGGCGGAAGTACTCGGGCCCCTTGTGGAGGATGCGGAAGGGCATGGCTGAGGTGAAAGGAATCCCCGATGACACTTGTCTGACCATCCCGCCTGCCTGCAGAGTTTCAACGGGCATGCTGGGGTGGGGGGGGGGGGAAACAGGAAAAACACCAAGCGCCTTCTTTTTTGTCTTCTTGCTTCTTTCCAGATACTTTTCAAGTCTTTTATGCAGCTTCTTCCTCTCTGAAAGACGCCCACTGGACCGGGTCAGGGGTCACATTCCAGATCAGCCTGCCTCAATGGCTCAAGCACCAGAGGTTAACGGCGGCTCCTTCTCCAGGCACCGGGCTGCAGCGTGAAGGAGAACGATCCCCAGGCGGGAGGCTGACTTGCAGAACGCAGTGGCCCGCTCTTCACAGCCGCAGGCACCGATCTCCAGCTTGTAAGTCCCAAAGCCGAAAGCTCCTGAAAGATAACAATGGAATAAGGCAAGGAGTTAAGGATCAGCACTTGGTGTTCGCAGCAGCACATCAACAAAGCACTAAGCCTTAAGAGGGGGCAAGCTCTCTTTAATATCTGAAGCAGGCCCCTCCCCTCTCCTCCCAGCCCTTCCAGATGCTCGGGGACAGCAGCCAATCACGGAGGAGCAAGGGGCTCTGAAAAGACAGCTGGGGGTTGGGGCAGCCCATCCATTGGCGGAGGTGAGAATTCCCCGCCCCGCCCCCTTCTAACAACAAACACGCCCACCACATTTTCATTCAAATGAAATTCTTTGAAGGGATAAAGAGAAGAGGGAAAAAAAAAAGAAAGAGCTGCTGGTGTCCCCATTTGCCTGCAGAGTTTTGTCAAACCTAACAGAACAAAGATGGAACCTGGGCACTAAATCATTTTTAACCACTGGTAACAATGACACCAAATCAACTGTACAGAGTTATTGCCAAATTAGGCTGATATTTTCAACTGATGGCAAATGGAAACAAATGTTCCTTTTCTCAGTCCTGCACAGAGGGTCTGAAAGAGTTGCAGACCAACGATTAATATTAACTTTTACCCCAAACAGAACCTTGACTTTTGAGGATAAACTATCAAACCGATTCAGCTGTGACCTTGCAGTCTTTTTCCTCCAGCTACACCAAGAGAAAATGCTTGCTGCACTAATGAAGCACTGATTACACCAGGCAAGAAACTCTTCTTTATTTATGCATTTTAATTGATCTTTTATTCATCCCTTTTTAAATAAGAAATAGACTCCCTCTGTGCTAGATTTACAGTCCTATTTATAAAGTCCTTTTAGAAATACTGTACTGTAAGTGCTGGCAGATGTACGATTATATACCTCAGCTGCACACAACCAGCACATAAGACCTATTAAATAATTAAAGCAGTTTTCCACACACACACAAAGGCAAATTTAAACTTTCATAGGACGAAACACTAAGGATAGGCACTGCAACAGATTTAGCCAGGGCTCAACTTGGTTGTTTTGTTTCACTAAAACCTCGGGAAGCCTTTTGTTTTAAACACAGCACATGCACTGAGCTTTCGATGTTCAAAGAGAGCCAAAATCAGGCTATGGAGAGAATGCATCCTCTTCTTTCAGCTTCTCGGATCCCACCCTCAAACAAACTTCTCGTGATCGAGCCGGGAGTATAAACACAGCTTGTGCTGGATGCAGATTCAAAAGTCTCCTTTTATTCTCAGTCAAGAGACCGGGGACTCCTACTGTACTCTCACTGCACACTTGAACAGACCCAGTCCAGTTTGCTGCACGTTGTTTGGCGTTTCTATTAAAGAGCCACAAAAGGTCCCCTCTTGCTCCTTTTGTGAGGCAGGAGACAGCTGTTTGAAATAAACCGGGTTATTGTCACCTCTGCACCTCTTTTAAAAGAGCACAGCTGCTTCACAGCCTGTCCTGCCCCCTCAGTGGAGGCTTGAGCCCGGCTCCAGGATAACTCGCGAGCATTTTTTTAATCTCGCGTCGCCCCCCCAAAAAAAGCCCGTTCTGGCGTATTGCAGGAACACACAGAAAACCTTACAGCCACAGACCTCCGAGTTTCTAAAATGCTGGCTCCAAGGGTCTCATTGCATACTCATATTGTTTTCTTCCAATCAATAGTGAACAGTTTTCCAATTAACCAAAACCTGTATTTCATTACCAATTAAACAGATATATGCCCAATCGTACAGGACAGAGAAAAACATTTCACCATTGTGCACGGACACCCTTTGGCACTCTATTGCTTCTTTTTTTACTAAAAAAAGAGATAAGTCTACCTATGGCCACAGAGCAAACAGTTAGGCCTAAAGGTTTGAAGACCTCTAATTCCATTATAAGCACTGTACATTGTCTTTGAATCCCATTCTTGGCTAAACCTTCAGCAGCACAGAGAAACACAATGGCTGGAATCTGACACTCTGGAGACGTGCTGCGAATCACAAGGGCCCAGGTGTACCAGATCAGCTGTAAATCAAGAGCCATTTACCCTCTTGTCAAACACTGTTACACTGCACCACGTTTGCACAAGAAAGAACAAGATCAAGGTGAGATTTTCACAAGAAAATGCGAGAATGCAATGGCTCTGGTCTTTTTACAGGTCTGGTTAACGCAGGACTGCCATTGTCCTGTCCGGTGTTTCCGAATGTTCCCCGACGAATGGAGAGCACAGCGGATGGCACACATGTTTGGACAGCCTTTTAAAAAGAAGGGTTGTGGGAATTCTATCACAACTGTTTTTCTTTTGTTGTAGTGTCCTGTAGTAGAGAGACACCTTTAAAAAAAATAAAGGTAAATGCAAACCTTTTGTTTTATAGTGAAGACTAACCACTGCAAACAAGACACTGTCCCTTTAAACAAAAGGCATAACAGCTCTTACCACATTAAGCACCTATATAAAATAAAACGTATAATTAAAGGTGATTGCGATGTCTGAAAGTGCTCATTACAGTCACTGAGTCAATTATCTCCTTGAAATTGAGTAAACGGCTTCCGCCGAGATCTATGAGAAAGCACCAGGGGCAATGTGGACATCTAAACCTGCGAGCATATCTGGCTTTCATCACAGGCCACCTTCATCTTTGAAAAGCGAGAGAAAAATAATTAAGACTCGCTAGAGACGCGACCGGGAAGTGTAAATGTATGAATCATAAAGGATTTCTTCAATCAAACTGTCGCACCACAGAGCACCAGCCAATTCTCAGCAGATCATGTTGCTTCGGTGTTAAGTGTCACGGCTCTGTCTCTCTGTCCTGCCGCTCCAACTAGGCAGCGATGCGCTTCGCTCCAGATCCAGACGTGCCAATCTATGCCTGTGGGGGAATTGTGTGACCCTATAGGCAAAGCAGTGCAATCCCAGTCTCAAAGGCGGCTTGATACAGGGATGGGTTTAACGGTGCTGTGGGTCTGTGCAGACCGTATTCATGGATCCTATTGGAGACACACACACACTAAGGGTAATTCTCATTCACAGGCTGAACTGCAGTTCCAGAGATACCCAGAAGAGAGCAATGTACGCCTCACCACCAAGCCAGTCCAAAACCATGCCTGAGATCTGATCGCTGGACTGATCAGAGTTAATTCAGACAGAAACAGCCTGCTGCCTGATCTTGGCACTCCCCGATCAGGGACAGAAGTTCTCTATCACACATAGTTTAGTTACAAACGCCACCACAGCGCACAATCCAAAGACTGCTGTAGATGATTAAAAAATCACACAGGAGGCAGGAGGCACAATCTCAGTGCAACAGCTGGACTAGGCAAGCATGAGGAAAGGTCAAATATACAGATTTTCTGCATTTGTTTTCTTCTACACTCTGTATGTTTTGTGTGTGACTCCCGTCTTCAGAGGAAGTTTCTCACGGTTATTTCAGTGCCACACCACTGCATAGTAAACATTTCTTACATATCTGTCACACGCAGGAGATTACAAGTACATGCCAGTGCTGTGCACCCAGGAACCCTGCAGTTCTCTTGAGCAATACATTAAACTCTGAGAAAAGATTTTAGAGAAAAGATCACACTTAAGTAAAATGTGGCCTTTCCCCTTTACTAAACGACCAGGGTAGCTCAGGTAAACAGCCACCAGTTCCTTGAAATCATTCCACCAAAGTGTTCCCATTACTTCAAGAGGAATTCTAAAGTTGACAGGCCCGCAAGACTTGGCTGAACACTCCAAACAAAATCTGGTCCATGGGCTGAAACTATTATTTTGTTCCCTCTTTTAACAAGCGTACCCAAACAAAGACACAGCACTGCATCTTGCTAAACTAAACAATTTTAAAATCCGCTCACATAGGCTCTTCTGAAGCTAGCCGTTGGAAAGTGGGATTTGAGAGAATCATGGGACTTCGGACATTCCTTCCCAGCCTGCTCTGCTCTGCTCAAGCACACACTCACTCACTCACTCACTCACTCACTCACTCACTCACTCACTGTGTGGGTCGTCTCACTGCTCTGTCCGCTCAGGCAGGCTGCTGTCTCACGCCAAGTGCAGAGGACAAAACACATGTTACGTTCTTCAGGTCCTGCTCACGTTACCTATTGAGGTACCGTCAGCATCAACTAAACAAGTTCTTCTCTCTGTGGTTTTCACGATAAAGGCTGCAGCAGTCAAATTCTCTGCCAGCTTTCCCCCTTATCCAGGGACTGCTCTGCCCAGATCTGCTCTGCTCTGCTCTTGCTTCAGATCATGCATACCTTCCTTTTCGAAAAACAGAAACTCTTTCCTCCCATTGTGGTGAATGTCAGAACCTGGAACTACCAGCAGTGCTGCCCAAGGCCTTCTACAATTCCTCAACATCGAGAGCATTCTGTAAGCTATTCCCCAGACTTGGCAAGAAGGGTGCTTCACAGGCTCAGCTCAGCAACAATGACCAGGTGGATTCCCAAGGAGAGCCACTGGCTCGAGGTTTACACCAGGAGAGAGGGGTTAACCAGCAGGTAACATCACGTCTCCAAGTGCACTGTGCGGCCTTCAGAGTCCAAAGTGTCTTAAATCCTAACTAGTATTCAGTTTAACATTAACAGAGTGAAGAAACGCAGCAGGATTTATTGGGTAGGTGGTGACAATGTACACAAACATCTGCTACCAATGGATTTTACTTTCACATTTACGGAGCTTGAATTGGTAGCAGAAGTAATTTGTAACCGAATACACACAGACTCATAGCGAAACTAGCGCTTCATGTTTTAGTTTGTAATACCTGAATGAAGAGGGGAGAAGAAAGCAATCGGAAGAGTCTTTCAAGTAAGCATTTGACCATGTTCACCATATGCTGTAATGATAACCACATGTCCATTATTTACAGACGGGGAAAGCTTCCTTAAGCTGGAAACAAGCAGAACAAGCAGGCAGATCAAGCACCAACCACATACTTGTGCGCAAGTGTTCCTGTCTGTCGGACATGTTTTTATAGCCAAACATTAATCTGCAACTCTAGAAAAGAGCTGTGTAATCTGTTTGGCTGCCCCGCTGTACCTTAACTGCGCTACAGGCTAGAGAGATCAGCGCCGAGCCTTCAACGTTCATGTCCCTGCAAGCTCTCCACAGCTTACTAAAAACGTCCCGAGTCTTGTAACCTAAATACCGTGCTATATTTAAATCAGAAAGAAAAAGATGAGGTACCCTCACGAACACTGGATGCCACAAAATTCCCCGCTGCCACTGTGCCTCAGGACGCTGCTCAGTGCGTTTGGAGACTGCGCTCGGTCTACTTACGGTTTCCAGGAGCTCGGGTTACAGGACAGGAAGGGACACCGGCTGCAGGCCACTGTGCCTCGCGATCCACAGCCTGTAGCTCCCGCAGAGGCAGCAGGTGAGCGAAGTGAATGAACACCGCCAGGGTCCCGAGCTTAACAAGTCCCTCCGCCCCCAGCGCCGAGTACAGGAAGAACCACTCAGTCAGGAAGTTCTCTCCCTGTCACATGCCTGCGCTCTACCTGTGAATGAGCTGCTGGCTGGCTGGCTGGACTGGCTGACTCAGGCTGCCTGCCCTGCGGCTCTTTCCCCAGACACGCTCGGCTTTCCTTTCCCTTCCTCCTCGCCTCGCTCCGGCCCGGCTCCGGGGAGAGGAGACCAGCACGAGCTCGAACGGCTTATCTCCACAAGACGAGCGCGATACGCACACGAACTGCCCTGTCTGCGTGGGGGGGCTGGGGCGGGCTCGGCGTCGGCTCAGCTCGAGGGAGGGACGGACTGACTGTCTCTCTGGGCTGCAGCCAGACCTTCTAGATGAGAGTCTGCTCGCTGGAACTGAAATGCAATGCAGTTTTCCCCCCCATTGCATGACAGGTCTTGAGCACTGAAGCCTTAGGAAGTATTATAGTCACAGTATATGCTAGTGCAGTGTACAGCGCAGTTTGCACTTCTGCACAGTTAAAGAATGAATTCCCTGCACTCTCCACATTCCACCTGATTCCGAGGGATGTTTAAGAAAACACCAGTCACAGAGCAGAACCCGACACAGGGCCCTGGCTTGAGATGGTAGATGTTTTCTTCACCGCACACAATGTTTGCTCTGCAGTGGACAGGACTCAACCGCTTGCAGTCTGAGACAGGCACACCTGTGCGTAGAGGCGGTGAGGATGTCCGCGAAACCAATGCAACTATGGGCGAACCCCCTTTTACATACAGAAAATGGCATTCGGGTATGGACTGTGTATGAAACCACCTAGACGAGATCCTGGCTCCAACATGTGGCTACAGGGGGAAGCACCAGGCACTGATGGAAACTGCAATTACACGGAACTGCTGTCACTGCACATGGTCCAGCCATGAGTCACTAATGGTATGTTTCCTCTCGAGGGAGAGAGAGGGGATACTGGAACACGGCAAACAAGAAGGGATTCCCTCGGTCTGGTCCGATGCAAGACAAGTCCGCGCAAATCTGAAGACGTCACCTAATGCCACACCGACATCGTGAGCGTCGGGGTGAGCACAAGTTGTTTCCCCGGGTTCAGAGGACGTACTTTAACATGGAGGGATACAGAGGAAGGCTTTCACAGTGAGGGATAACAAAAAGAGCTCGACCCCACGGGTCTCACCCTTCCAAAGCAAACCAGAACCGCGGCTTGTCGACAACACGCGGGTTCGAGGATGTTACACTCGCAAGAAAATAAAATAGGATCACCTACGACGAAACTAACAAAGAGATAAAGCAACAGGGAGCTACTTTAAACGGTTTATATCGACTGTTTTCCTTCAGTATCTCCACTTCCACTCGTTTGCCAGGCAAATATTGGCAGTCACTCATCATTGAAGGAAGAAAAAAAAAGGTTTTTAATCTCTAGCAGGTATTTGCTTAAACGTCACGGATTTGTTTAGGCGCAGCTGATCGACGTGGGACCTCAAAGGGTGACGGTTTGAATTCAAATACGCCAAACACCTGCAAAACCATAGAAACCAAAGGACCTCCATGGTCCCCATTATCCGAACAGGAAACTCCAGAGCTACAGAGAATGCCAAGTGGCAGCTGGCACTGCCCGATGAATATTAAAACCCGCATAATCAGTGCAGCCTTTGGGGAGGGCTGGACAGCACACGGACTGGGTTATGAAAGGCATCCCCAGGGCTGTATCTGTGAGCCACTGTGCACATGACTAAGTCTTCCACTTATCATGTAAAAGACACTCGTTATACGTGTCATCTTGCCACTACATCCTGCAGCACCTTTCTCCTGTGCAAGAAAACAAGAAGGAAGAAATGCACCCGTTTATGTGAATAATGATAATAAATCCAAAACGATCCTTAATTCTTATAGGCATGGTGCTTGATGCTGACGCCTTGGCTTCTTTACAAATGGACAAGATCGCGCAATCAGCACCACGGGCTTTTCTTTACTCAAAGAGTGGTGGGAGGAAGGAACGAGTTCCTGGCCACGTTGCCGAAGTTGATAACCCGGCTTCTTTCAAGTTTTTATTTACATCAGGTAAAGCAATGAAATGTTAAAAAAAAAGACTTTTTTCACATGAACTTAGAATTTGCATTCGCAAAAAAAAACTTCCACTTGCAGTGCATTACAAAATGCACTTTTAGAGAGTTTATAGTCTGCCAGGTTAAATGAGGGTGGATGATCAGCGATAAAGCTTTTCCCTCTAGAAAGGCATGAGCCATCCTGCAGGCATTCCACACAACCAGCCAGGCTTCATAGTTTATGCTGCTGAGTATTCAGAGAGGGGAAAGTCCCGCTTCATTATATCTATACAACTGAAAGTCCTGGGAAACAGCTTCAGAATACTTTCAGAAAATTAATCTAAAAAAATGCTTACTAGATGGTAGTATGCACAATGCCCCACCTGGTAAGTGACAATCCTCAATGCTGACAAATGCGCACTCTCCTGGATAGTGGTTCGTTATTTTTGTGATAAATGTTACCTACTGTTGGACCAGATGCCAGGTTAAAAAAAATGCATGAAAAAAAGCAAAGTGCATTGCAGTAAAAATAATTTTACTGGTGAATTATAATTAATCAAACACACAGGGACATCAAGCCTGTGAAAATTAAGAACCAAATTTATTAACTGTGACTGCATTTAAAATTAAAGATTCGGTTAGTTTTAGAGTACGTTTTAGTATAAATCCTTCATTAAGTAGCATAGTAAAACAGTCCAAATCCACAAAAACAACTTTATTACTATTTACTTTCACCTTCCTAAAATGTATGACTTAGGAACTGCATCTTGGGAAGCAATCAAAGCCAAAGCAATCCAGCAGTGTTATTACAGCAAACGAAAATAAAAGCCCACAGACAGGAGCCTGCACGTACTGTACATCGACATTATTAATCAATCACCTTCGGTTCAATTACCAGAGTGTCACCTCTCCCTGCAGCTCCCCCACTTGTTTACAGTTCAAAGTCTCACCCACTGACCTGCTGAGAACCCATAGCCAAGCAAAATGATAAGACGGTCCAAAGCTTAATCTCAAACAAGCCCAAGAAGAATGTTAATGAGGTGTAGGAGGCCCTCGGCGAGCAATCTCAATACAGGACCAATGTCTCTGTGGTTACTGCACCTGAGCGATGCTGACAGAACCGATGAAGAGAGCTCACCTGCTCGCTTCCCACACCTCTTCCTGCACAATTTCACGCGCAGCGCCAAAAACCACCGGCCGCACGACATCAACACAACAGAGCAGCGAGTGAGGCCGAGGGGCGAGACGACTACAACAAGACTTGAGGTTCAAAGCGCTGCAGTGGGGTCATAAACCTCGATTCAAAACCAGGCTGCTGACGAAAGCGGCGCCGGCGGACCAGTAGGCGGCCCCCTTTCCTCTGGAGCATAATTTCCCATTCAAGGTCCCAGTACACTGACTGGGAACGCTGGTGTGGGGGTGTGGGAGTGTGTAACATGCTACCCTTTGAAGTCAGGAGCCTGGTTTCTTTTACTGAACCAGCTGTACGAGCCCCTTGGGATCAGTGAGCTAGTATGAACCAGACGGGCCACGCGGGCCGAAAGGTTACCAACGAGGAGACCATTAACAGGGCCCACGAGGGAGCTGGGGCTCAAAGAGAGACGCCCCAGGACCGGGGCGCAGAGCACAGCCACCTGTCTCCGCCTGCAGCAGGTATGAAAGGACACAGCGCCCTCAGCCCATCGAGGGGGGGGGGGCGATTGTCCTCGAATCGTTCGTCTGTAATTAGGCAAGCCAGCAAGGGTCCTGCTCAGTGGGAACCCTGTAATTTATCTGAACAGAGCAGGTAGCTCCACAGCGAACACGAGAAGAGATTTACACAAAGTGCTGCTTAAAGACAGCTCGAGAACCTGCCTCCGAGCTTTATAAACAGACGTGCTGAACAAATCAACATCATTCAAGCCTAGAGTGACTCAGCCTTTGACAAAAAAAAAAAAAAGTATCTGGATAAGTTTTCAAACTTTTTCTTTACAGGGATCAGATTTCCCCAGTGAGGCGTATTGTTTGAGAAGATAAAGCAAGATTTTTACTTTGCCTCCAGCTTTTTTTGCAGTGACAGAGTGAACACCGTAAATTTTGTTTGTCCCCCCACAATTAACAAGACGTCAGACCTGGACTGAGTCACAGAGCAGGACTGCTGGCCAAATGTGGCATCAGCACCCAAATTCACGAGAGTCTGGGTCATGAACATGTACAGTATCTGCAGAAACGGAGATCAATTAGGTCTCCACCCTGCATTTGTTTGGGCCTGCTCTGTGAACCAGACCTCAAATGTGATGACTAAGTGATACACAATGAGGAGATCAGGCCATCTACGTACTGGCAATGGTGAACACAGAATATGAAAGGAATTCATACTCGAGCATTGCAAACTCGCTGCTACTGACATCCCAAAAATGCCATAAATGGACAGCTTTTCAAGCTCTCACTTCCTTCATTCGGTGGCTTAATTAAAGCACAGGTGGCATTCCATTCTTATACAAATCAAGGATAAATAAATCCGTGCAAGAGACACTTTGCCCCTGCAATAGGATGAAATGGGTTTGCGCGTCGCGACTCTGGTCACGCAAGCTGAACCACTTATTAGAGACATAAGAGAAAAGTTTCAATAATGAAAATACGTTTGAACAGAACCTCAGCTGAACCTAGCGATCACAGCTGCGCAGCCGGATGGTATGTTTTGCTGAGCAATAACAAAGAAGGCAAAGATCACAACTGAGAGGAGGCCATTTGACTGATCTTGCGTGGCATCCTGAAGCAGAGAAAGGAAAAAAAAGCAGGACCACTTCCACAAAAAGTGCCGCGGTCTTTAGCAAACGGTAATTGAACCCCACAGCATCAGCTGTACGTGGAAGATTGAGAGTACAGCACAGCACAGTCTGGAAGCAGCCAACATGCCCTGAGAACGGCCAGCTCCAGAGGCGCAGGGGGTAGGCTGTGTGGGCCGGGCCACACCGATCCTTTCTTCCCCAGGACCGCACCGGGCCCGCAGGCCTCTTCCCTCTCCCTCCCCTGCACAGCAGCTCTGTGTCCTGCCCTTCCTGCTGCTGTGCTCCGGGAGCCGACTCTCCAGCCAGGACCATATGACAGGAGGGGCCTGCGCCCCCCCTGCCAACGGTATTATGGGAACCAAAATGAGAAGCAACATAAACGTCAATGTAAATGTAAAAGCTGCGAACGATTCCCGAAGAGAACCTAAAGCAAGGTTGAGTGTAGGTTTAAGCGTTGGAAAGCAGCTGGGTGGAATCAACCATGATCACGAAAGGCAGAGCTACACTCAAAATGAAGCCTTAGTGCTGGGTTGGAGAGAGGACTAACTCTGGCCCGGGGGCTCGGGTTTTCACAGTCCCTCTTTGACTAAGAGCCCCATCAGTGCTCCCGTCATCAGATCGCTTTCCACTCCCATTCACTCGGGGGCGCAATCCCTCACCAGAGACAGGAGGCACGAGCGATCACCTCCTCTCTCCGGCGCCGCAGGCTGCAGGGGACCCCCCCCCGGGTCAACGCCAGGACAGACCCCCCTGCGGCGCCGGGCGTGCCCCACGCCCCCTGCCCGCGACGGGGGAGGTGAGCCCCTTCCCTCCCCGACACCACCGTGTCCGAAAAAGCGGCTCAGGAGGAGGTGGGGTGTGGAGACCGCGGGGCTCTGTGCGCCCGCCGCCTGTGCCAGTGCCCCATCCCCGGGCACCGACAGTTGTGTTACTTACAGTCTCAATGAGAAACTAAGCAATGAGCTACTCCTTAAGCCTCACGACAAGCAAGCGGCCTTATACAGGAGCGCTAAAAGAAATCGTTACCTTCCGGCTCCCAACGAGACGACGGTCAAGTCGCGTTCTCCCCCCACGCGCTGGCTCCCCGTCGAAGCGCACTCGAGAAATGAAACGCGACACTTGGCCCCTTGCTTTTTCTTACGCTCCTCTCCGTGACATCATCTCGCCCAGGTTCCAGTGCGCTCCGAGCTGCACAACAAGCCCGGACAGGTCCGGACTAAACTCGAGACGGGGAACAGGGAGACCGACGCCAACCCGCAACCGTGCATTTTTACCTCTAGGACTGAAAAGGCTTTCATTCGCACTGCAAGGTCTAAGGAGAACCTATCAGTTTACAGCAGCTCTTACATAAGAAAGAAGGAAAAACACCTGCCGTTTAACCCCTAAGCATCCCATCTTTTGTTGCAGCACTGATAATCCTGCCTGGAAAAGTCTCCAAGCCGGCTAAGAACCACCTTTGCTGCCCCAGAGTAGGCATAAATAATCTACATAAAAACAACAATTAAAAAATTAAGGTTATTAGGAGCCTACGACTAGTAAAGGTCAGGGGTAAGTTTGGCCAGGAAACCAGGGTAACTCCACTACTCTTTTTGAGAAACACAATCTGACCCCGTGTCTTTGATCATCAAGCCCGAGCCCTGACATGCGACACCGCCGGCCTGGAGTTTCTTGCAAGTACAACTGCACCTCTTCACAACGACCGCTGTGCCAGTCCACTCTGCTCGGGGCACGTTTTTACAAGAGCTCACGACGAGAGAAGGAAGGAACGCGATCACACGCCGTCCTCCATTTTAACATTCGAAAGCAAACAACAATCGAACAAGAATGGCATTCAATTCTTTATTAGGGATTGAGTCAGACACACCCCTGTCCCCAGTCTCACACCACACTTTTAATTGTGCTCAATTAGAGGTAAGTCTATTTAAGTTCACAGCATCAATGTTCCACTGATGTGCGTTTGTAACAACCAAGCGTGATGCCACCCAACTGCTCTGGCAAGCACTTACGCAGCCCGTTTTCGAAAAGCATGCCCTGGTCATTCACAAATGTAGCTAAATGTTTATCGCCTGGGAGTGGGCAGGAAATAAGATCTTCTAAAAATAACACCGAGACGTTGTGCAAAAGTAGCTGTTTCACAGAGAAAAGCATGGAGAATCAGTTTCCAGTGTTGTGTGGCAGGGCACACTGGGGACAGGTTGTGGATTTCTAATGAGCTCCAAGAGAGGTGTAGGACAGGACCTTAACAATTGTTCTTGCAACAATCTAAACTGTTTTGTGATTTAGGGGTTATTTTATTCCTGCATGATACTCTGCATATTTTTTTCCCCTATTCACTTAAAGGAAAAAAATGAGGGACCATCCCAATATCCGATCCAAAATGCTTTCCCACTCAAATTCTGAGAAATTATGTGATTGATTTCATTATTCATATATATTTATATTTTCTAGGAATGCATTTTACCCCGATTTGACCATTAAGGATTTCAACCAGATTATAATGACTTTCCAGTGTTTGTTGTAACACTTGCAACATTGCAGAAGTGTGCCCATTATCTCCCATGTGCAAATTTCCTACCTCAGAATCTTCCAAGGAAAACAGGATGAGCCGTGCATTAAACAATAATTAAAAATGCATGTGGGGAAAATAGGTAAATTTCCCAAAGAGGGAACAAGGGTGCCGGTATGCGTTATCCCACTGACTGGAAAAGCTTTCACCCGAAGGTGTGTCGGCCCCAGCAAAACATCGGCCTCCTCAGCTCACCTCTGACCGCAGCCCGCTTGACCTCTGGCGAACTGAAGTCCCTGGATTTTCCAGTAACCTCCTCGTAACTCGAGGCAGGAAAAGTGAAGACGCAACAAAGGGAAACGCCGTGTTTTTATTTTAGTGGATATTCCCACTCCTATTTCCTCTTCTTAAGGAAACCCAGAGCACATAAACTCTGTCTCCGAGCAGCACCGCATAAACAATTGGAGCGCGGCGCACAGGATATTCGGATAGACGGAGGAGGAGGGGGGGGGGACATTTCTCGGAACCGCAACCGGGCCTCTGAACACAAACACACCAGTGCCTCCACAAAACCAGGCCGCGCTAATCCAGCATCAGCCCTACCGAGAAAGCGACTAACGACCCCTGCCCCACCTCCCCATGAAGCCCACTCAACCCCCTCCTTCAGGACCCCAGCCATCCCAGGCCACGAACTCCTCCCCCCCCCGTGCTCTGGCAAGCAGTAGTGCACCGTCCGAGTGCGGACCACTAGGCCGAAGACCAGCCTCGCCCCTACCGCAGCTCACATCACAGACAGCTGACTGCAGGGTGTGCACTAGGCCCTTTTGACTTGGACCTCCATGTTTAATTCCCCCCACAGCCACATCTGTATAGCTCCGTTATGCCGTTTGTCACGGGCCGTCTCCTGCCGTGCTGTGCATGTCCCGAGGACTCCCAGCGGACTCGTGCGCCGCCCCAGCGAGCTCGCACTCCCACGCCAGAGCAGCCCGATGCCCAGCTCCGGGGACGGACACCTCCCGAGGCTGCCCCCCTCGCCGGGCCAAGGAAGGGCAGCAGGCGTGTGCAGAGGGCAGAGGGCAGAGGGCAGCAGTCCCCAGTCCTGGTCCTGATGCCCCACACACCTGCCGGCGTCCACCCCATCACCAGACAACCGCAGCCTCAACTCATCTAACAGGTTCAACTGGGATCCCCAGCACTCTGTTTCTAGCCACAAGTCTGGGGGTTGTATTGTAGCTCTCGTTTGTCGTGTCCGTGATTGCAAAGCGATTCCGTCTTCAAAGATGGAACTTGCATCTTTTGAAAACAGTAACGCTTTCATCTACAGCTGTAGCTCCCAGATTCTTTTAGTAGTTGCATTTTGAAGTGCTTTCTTTGTCTTTGTACTTTTTACTTCACTAAACGCAACGGCGAACAGGTGACAGAGCCGGGGACAAACAGTTCACCTCCCTCTCATCATTAAGTGAACGAAGGGCTCGGCTGGAACACGAATCCGCAGGTGCGCAGGGCACCAGGACCGGCACTGGGACCCGTGGCACCGCGCTCGCCTGGGAGTATTTTCCAGGGCCTACAGCCGTTACTGGTTGTACTGGGAACGAACCTTAAATATATATATATATGACCCCCCCGACCCCTAAAAATAAGTGACAGGGTGGAACAGCCGATGAAGCACAACCCAAACTCGTCCGTGCACGCTCCATCCCAAACTGGCACACAGCGATTACAAGCAGGGAGCAAAGGAACAGGGCACAGGTGTATTAGTAACCCGATGCAAGTGAGAGCGTATGACCACAAAACTCATCACACTGCGGATTCAGATGCACCGAGCGGCGCAGTAAGGGCAGCGGGCCCGCGGCGGGGTGAGGACCTGCCCGCAGGAGGTCTCTCTCTCCTCCTGTGTTGGGGGAGAGCATGGCCGCCGGGGAGGGGGTGACCTCCAGCCAAGACGAACGGTATCAGACGGTTTCTTCTAACAATGCGATCAGTGGGACGGGGCAGGGGAAAGTTACGACACCACCGCAGTCTTGGTACCCCTCCGGAAGAAGTGCGCTCTGGGCAACAAAGTACAATTGGGCGGCTGCGTGCAGGCGTGCAGGCAGGGAGTTCTTGCTAAGGAGGCGAGAGAGGTAAAGAAAGTGTGTGTTTACCCACCTGCCCGCAGGACAATCGGGTGGCGGAAATGCACTTAATAAAATTGCGACAGATTAAAAACACATGCCACAGCACTGAGATAAAACCAGCACACCTCGCTGCTTTCAGCGACAAACGCCAGGTGCGGAGCAGTAACCACATCTAAGAAGCGTGTTCCCACGAAAACACCATCTTCCGAGTCAATTATAGCAATAATTAATACACCCGTTTGCTGTGTAAAATTACTCACCCCTCCAGCTACGGACAGGCAAACAAACTGGTCGGACCGGTCGAGCGGTGCAGAAAGTTTCAATTTCTGCGCGGGCGATACCAAAACGGTGCAATGAAAACTTTGGAAACTGTAGGTAAAACAACCACTCTGGTGAAGAAAGGCCGGCTTTCTCAAACGAAAACGCGTGGTTTCGTTGCAGACCGGAATGCCTCTTTCATTAAATGTAAAAAGTTGAGATTCGAACCCCGTATTTTGCATTTCGGGGCGCTATTGGGACACCCCTCTCGAACTCACTTGGTGCGGCCAGGGCGCTGGAATTGGTGAATTCAGAATTCGGGGAGACGCAGAGCACGCGGTTTCCAGGCAACGCGCTCAAGTGCTCGCGGGAGGACATGCTCGGTCATCCTGTTGTGAGACTCTGGTTCAATAAACATAATTGTCAAAGCGACTGTGGGTATTAATACCTGTGTGAGGGGGAAAAAAAAACATGCTGACACTGCATCTCACGTATAGGGGGAGTGCTCTTTAATTGACTAAATATGTATTTATGATCACCTACCTGAATATTCTCCCAAGACGAACTTTGGTGGGTTTTTTTCCGTGTTTTTTTCCCTGTGAATTATAAAGTCCTATTGCTTTTTAAACTTTTGCCCAAGGGTTACTTTCTTGGCCAGGTCGGGGGCAGGTTTTTCGCGGAAGAAGGAAGTGCTTTTTGCATGTGCGCAGGGGCGTTCAGCTTCACCACAAGAGCAGTGCGTTTGTCCCCCGCTCACACCTGCTCAAGAGGAGAGCATTTTCGATCCTTGCCGGCTGGTGAACGTTATCTCATCTAATTATGGCTGTCAAGACGCCGTCATTACACGCCTCTCTCCCTCTCCGGTTCATTTATTTAATTACCTGCTGGAAGCGAGCCCAAGCCGAGTGTGGGATCTGGCCCAAGCCGAGCTGACGGTTATTTCATTGGCATGGTGTTTAAAAATGAGCTCTTGTGAATGTTACGATGTGTTCCTAAAAGAACGGTGGCCATGATCACAGAGGCCGAAGGCTCTGCTCTTTTCTTTTCCTGAAAAAAAAAATTCTAAAAAGAAACATTTTGGTTGAGGGCCGAGTGCTTGATCCTGCATCAAAACTAAAGATGCCGTCTTCCTGTCTGACTCATGACGGACCCTGGTGTGCAGTCAATCCATTCTAAATTTAACGTCAGACGCTCGGCTTTGTTGCGAATCGGAGCTCATCTCCATTCTGCTCCCCTCGCTGTGTGGAAGCCGTTTGCCTCAGCCTCCAGATACTCCAGATCAGGGATGCCTCCAGACCTGACAACCCCCACTGACAGAGAGCTGGGCCCTGTTCATGTCCACGGCTCTCAGGTGCCACCAGTGACGGTAAACTGCTCAGTTTCACATCACTTGTGGGGCCAAAAACAGAACTTTTTTTTTGTTGTTGTGGTTCCAAGAGTGTCCTGCAGTTTTTCGTGTGCACCGGAGCCTCTATCTCAGCACAAAAGAGAGAAAGCAGAATGTCTAAGAAGACAGTGAGCTGTATGGAGAGCTAGTCTGGAAACGAGATGAGTGGGGCAAACTTGCATCCTTAGAGCTATAAAAGGATTTGCTAACCCTGCTAATCCAGGAGGTTTCTCCAGCTAAACCAGGGAGGGTCTCCATAGCACAACCCTAAACTCTCTCTCCCCCCTGAAATGTACACTGCCCGACCTTCAGCAAATATCCCAAGGTCTTTGTGTGCAGGCCTGGGCCCGAGGGCAGCCACAATACGTTCTGTGTCTCGTCGGATTCTTCCTCGAGAGGAGTCGTGACGTAGCCGACCGGTGACACAAAACCACGGGCGATGACAGCGGAACCTGACAAGGCACTGAAACGAGAAAGGACCTTGTGACTTCGAATTGAGGCATTGTAGTGTCCGTTAGCGCTTCTCGTTACAGTTTCATCATGACTTCACAGCTGAATGTCGAACGACACAAAATAAGAATAATAGAGCAGGTATTATCCTCCGCCTCCGAGCTCTTGTTTGTCAGGTTTCAGGCCTTAACTTGCTTTCTTTTCTATCTGTGTGCAAATACCAGGCACACAGATATAAACTGAGATCACAAAGGACACAAAGTACTGAGCACCAGACCTGAAAAGAGAACTGAAAGGGAAAGGTCGTTTTAAAGTTGTGACATGGAATTCACTGGCAGGCGAATTCAATTGCAGACTTCAGGCAGGTTTTTGATGGCTTGGAGATTTACACCTGCTGCTGAGGTTATAAACCAAGGCTGACTCCACCTGGTCCTTGGAGGTTCACTTTGAAAGGATTTGTAAAGTACCACTTGTGAAATGTTGATTTAGACCGGGGGTCTACAGCCCTGGTCCTAGAGAGCCCCACGTTCAGCATGTTTTGTAGGCAGCTAATAAATAATCAATTTCAAAAGGCAAATTTAATCATGCTCATTTGAAAAGATGATATTTTCAATTAAGTAATTTAAAGATAATTTGGAATAAAATCTAGAATGACCTTTAGTCTTCAAGGTCCAGATTTGACTCCATTGAACAGATGACTTCCTTAAGTGATCAATAACTTGAAGAAGTGTGTCTAATCTTTAAATAACAGGTGACGTAGGATGTCCTAAGAGATTATTCAACTGATGTGAAGAAACCAAATATGCACAACGTTAAATTCCTCAGGGCTTGATGGCTGTAACAGTGTTCCGGTGTTGTACTGTGTCTCAGCGTGTGCACGGTCCTGACAATCAGGCACCATTTTTCTTCACAATAAGTTGAGAAGAGATTTTGAACAGGAAAACCAAATGTCTCCCAACACAGAGAGAACAAACAGTCAGGTGAAGGACTTAGAAGCTTACTGCGACTCCCTTTGTCATAACCAGGAGTGTAATCCTGAGGCTTTCCTTTAACAAAAATTCACTGGTTAAACTCCAGCCTTTTTTTTTGTAAACATGCATCCTTTATCATTTGTGAATTCTTGCCACAGCTTGATGAAGCACAACAACATTCCGTCAGGGAGGAACGAACTAGTATGATCACTTGTGACATTATATGATGCCATATCCAGAGATTTATTTTAAATGATTTAAAACGTATGTTTTTTATAGCTCTCAATGCCAATCAGGCTAGCCGAAAAGCCCTCTGTCAAGATACAGTGTAAGGTTATTTTTACATTTTCCTCTGGGCATTGGATTTACAATTTGTTCAGACTGTTTATAACAATTCACTCACCAGACGTGAATGGATATCTGAAAAAGTAAAAACCTGTTCGCTGACTCGCATAGTATTGTAACTGTAGCGTGGTTCACATTCTGCCTGTAAGGATCGTGGACGGATTTTCTCTTTTTCAAAGTTTTTTTTTCTTAACCATCACATTATGTATAACTCAAAATAGTTTAACAGTGTAACTGAATAAAACATCAGTAACACAGGGCATGACTAAGAAAAGTGTAAATGTTGATTTTTTTTGGACGGAGGCAGTTCATTGTTGATGACGTAACACATTCTGGGAAAAAAAGGTGCATTTTAGCTGGAAAGTATCCTTGTTTTACAGAGATTTTTTTTTATATTCAAGAAAAACATGCAAAACCACATCAAGAGCAACATGGGAACTTTGTGATGTTCAGTTTTCCGGAGACAAAACCCCTTCACGTAAACGTATTTTAATTGCTCTGCAAATTTGGTGACGTAGTCCTTACTATGGAAGCCCGTTTCCGCCAGGGAGTAAAACAAAAAGGCGCTATGGTATCTCAGAATTGCGATTTAGTATCTCACATTTGCGACATATTTCCATATTTCCATTGTATGTCATTTTATACTTAAAAAAGGTCATAGCGCGGTTTTTTTACTCCCTGGCGGAAACGGGCCTCCCTACTTTTCAGCATGCCTCCCAAAGGAAATCTTGTTGTCGATTAGCGAGTGAACGCGATCGATTCCCCCATATGCCTACCGGGGAATCACGCGTGGCGGGGCACCACAGTCCACGTGTGCACCTAAAGCAATAGTCAGGCCAACCCCGGAATCAGTACTGGACAGTCCAGGTGTTACACCTGCGTGTGCTACACTATTGCGCAAATTGCGATTTAATCTCTGAATCAGGAGGTTTAATACATTTCAACGTGAAGGGCTGTTTTGACACACCTCCACAGTGAGAACCCCCTCGTACTGAGGTGATCAAAAAGGGTTAAGTCACATATGTCACAATGGCATACAAAAATAAAAATGCCCTTTTTATCTTTCTGTCTCATCAGTCATGACTGGTTTACATTTCCTTCTAAAGGTTTTCCACAGGAAAGAAAAAGCGACTCGGTATTTTCTGTGGTTTCCCCTCGAATTCCTGAGCCGATTACACGGAAGATTCGCCATTCCAACGTGTGTTTTGCTGTGACCTATATATATATATTATACAGAACTCTGTTCTGCTGAAAAAAAAACGTTCACTACAGAAAGGTTTGATGAGGATTGCATCTCGTTTGCTAAAAACTGATCCAGAATTTATTGACTTTGTGCTGAGCAGCGGTAAGAAAGCAATACTGCATATTCAGATACTCATGAATTAATATGTAGGCCCTAGTTTGATGTGAGCTAACACAGTATGTACAGTATGTCACTCATTTATAAAGTAGGGGACACATTCTGCTGGTTTATCCACTGGTTAAAAAGGTGCAGTGTATCTTTTATCAGAAAGGTGCCTGCAGTCATTCACTACTCCTGTTCGTACTTCAGCAGTCTAACTACTGCTCAGAACGTTTCAGAGAAGATGTGACCTAAGGGCTCTGAAAAGCCATGTAACACATGGGGCATAAAACATATATAGGGTCAGCCTCCTGGAGAACTTCTGACTTTCACAGAGCTTTCCACTCAGACAGACAGCAATGTACAGCCTCCGCAGTGGCTCGGTGTTGCTAAGCGGGTATTTCATTGAAATCCCCCTGTCAGGGCATCATACAGTACATCAGAACCCCGAGGACTCAGGCTGCGTTAAGGAAGTTAATCAGTCCTTTAGTTTCTTGTTACCTCTTCTCCTTGTTAACTTTGTTTTCTCTTACTGTAAAGAGAAGTTACTTGTAAAGGTTCTATTTACAACACAGCTGTTTTTTATCATCATTTAGTTAAAGGAACTCTTACTACAGCTCTTGTTACGCTTAGTGGACTTTGCTTACATATCAGTTCTGTTAAAGACAGGCCGACTTGCTACGGAAAAGAACATCCCTTGTTGTCATTCGGAATACAGTCCCTCCCCCTCCTACCCCCTCCCCCCCCAAAAAAAATACACAGGCGTATTTGAGCCTGAATGACCTCCCATCAGCTGAGTGCCGCGCTTTAACATTTGCACAGGATTCGGAGCACGTGCCTTAATTGGAGCGAACACTACAAGAGCGCTGCATGTGTTCCAGTGTCAAAGACCCCCTGCGCGGGGGGCTCCAGCCGTCACTGATGAGATTTTCCATCAGTGACCACCTGGCTGTGGATCCGACTTGCGGAGCAGTGCAGCCTGAGGGATTCTATTTCCCTGGAAGGAGGGTGGGGGTGAGGGGTGAGAGGAGTCCTCCTTTAGCACAATGGGGCTCCCTTAGAGGTTCGCGTCGGGGCTGGAGCTCGACAAGGAGGGCCTCTCCAGCCAGAGTACAGCACATTAAAACTCCCGTAGATTACAGCGCCCGTAAACTATGAGAGAAACAGAAGGACTGGAGGAGTCTGTTTGTGTGACGCACGGGGCAGAGCGAAGTCAAAGTGATCCTTCACACAGGGCTGGCACGTGCCTGTGTAGGAGCTGAGGACATCTGCATTCCTGGATCATTGCTCCGGTAGCCCAGCTAGAGGACAGCCCCACTCTCCCTCTTCTTCTAGTGACTTCTGCGGCCAGAGGGGTCTTTCTCGCTCTGCGTCACACCACGTTTCCTTTGAAGCCTCCCTGCCTCGGGTTCTCATCCTTAAACAAAGCAAGAACAGTGAAAACACCTTCTGTGTTTACCGGATTCCTAGAGTCTATATCGGGAAGAGTGCGTTCATATCTGGTCACGCATCTCACCCAAACAGTGCTATTTTTATGGCTCATTTCCTTGAATTCACTGCAAACCTGGACTTGTCTCACACCCAGCTCAACACACGGGCAGTCAGTCCATCTTGTCACAGATAAAGAATGCGTTTGGCTCCCTGACCACTGATATATTTATAGCTGTAAAACCTATTAGTCTGTTTTCTGCTTCACAGGCCCCAAGCAGGGACAAAAACGAGGCCCTTTTCAGTCGTCATGTGACACCTCACTTCTGTGCTTGTGATCTGAGGGACTAAAGCAGTTTATGACTTTATCACTTCTTGCTCACAGAATTGTTTTCCAAACCTGTACCAGCCTGCACTGTACGTGGCCTTTGGCTGTCCTCCTGATTTGAGCTCCTGCTGTTTTTCTAACTCCCTGCCAGTCGCCCCCATTGACAGTAGGGACCATCCCACCGACTGGAAAAGAAATAAGAACCTCCAGAGCATCTCCTTCGTCAAGCGCGGCACCGTTGTTCACCTGCATGATCTTCAGGAGGGTTCCTGCTCTTTGCCGCATTTCTCTTACAGTGTCTTCAGTCACAGCAGTATCCACTGGGAACTAAAAACAAATGTACAAGACAATAAGCAAAGCACAGGCTGCCTTGTGCAGATATTCGTCTGATCACACAGAGCAGAAAAGTGAAAGTGCTCAGGATCTGCCATGCGGTTTGGCTCTGAGTTTAGGATGTCATTCCTGGCCCCCACTTCGGTCAGTTTCACGACGGATCATTTGTCATAAAGATCTTGCTACAGCCACCTCATTGATAGAAAGCAGTCCGATATAAAACTCTCTGATATTGTAAAAAAAAACCCGGTAATGAAAAAGTTTGGGGCCTAAAAAAAGCTTTCAGATCATCATTTATTTAAATGACTTGAAACTTCGGTCGCAATCATCTTTCAAAAGGGCCCATGAGCACTGACTAACGGCAGAGCAGAAAATAAGGACATAAACCTAATGACTGGCGCAGAGGCGAACTCTGCCAGGCGGGGAGGGAAGTCTCTGGGAGGTGAAGATTAGTGGCCCACTTAACGACAATCTAAAAGCAACTACACTCTCCATCTCCGTGTTTCTACCATGATTTATAGCTGGAGAGGGTCATAAACAAGAGGAGAAGGGTAGTTTTGCTAGCCCCACGTGTTTGGCCAGGCCAGTGTCCCTGTGCAACTGCAGCATGGGCCCAGCATATGTTCCGCCCAGCGGCTCATGCAAAATTAAACAGCTTTGTTACATTCAGAGCGGAGAGGGAGAGGAGGGCCGCGCAGCCTGCAGCTTTGTCAGCCAGGGCGCAGGAGGCACGCTCTCGGGGTCACGGCAGGTCAAGGTCTAGGCTGCCGCGGCTGATGACCAGCGACTGGGGCTCCAGGGCGGACAGATGGAGATTTACAGCTTCTTCAATGGAGCGCTGACAGGCTGAGAGGGAAGGCCCATTGTCCGCAGTGCTTTGACAAGTGATTTTGATAAGGTGGAGCCTCTCTCTCAATTCAATTC
This sequence comes from Lepisosteus platostomus, assembly GCF_059453375.1. Taxonomy (NCBI): domain Eukaryota; kingdom Metazoa; phylum Chordata; class Actinopteri; order Semionotiformes; family Lepisosteidae; genus Lepisosteus; species Lepisosteus platostomus. Next base: position 24,525,757 of record NC_142625.1, read on the forward strand.
AAGGTGTTGCCAAAGCAAATGAAAGTAATGATATTTACATTAAACAAAACAAAAAACAGAAGTAAAATAAAATCTACAGACATATTACAGACATTTACAACAAAGACATATCATAAAATATTGACATATACTGTAGGCGGCTGGAGCATTATTGGGAGACAGACTCACTGTTCCGCAGGCTGTGACAGGAGATCACATACTGGGCTGAACTGTGAGTTCCCTCCTCCCTCTCCCAGTAGGACTGGGACCCATTGTGGTTCTGGCAGGTGTGGGAACTCTGGGATTAGATTTCTGAATTTCGGGAAGAATGTTCCTCTAATCCCAGAGTATCTGTCACAGTGCAGTAGGAAGTGCGCCTCTGTCTCTATTTCTCCCCGCTGGCAGTGGGAGCACAGCCTGTCCTCTCTGGGCAGCCAGGTCTGCCTCTGTCGCCCAGTTTCTATGGCCAGGCTGTGGTCACTGAGCCTGTACTTCGTCAGGGTCTGTTTCTGTTTGTTGTTTTTTATTGTGGTCAAATGTTCAGCTAGTGTGTATTGTCTGTTTCGGGTTCTGTAGCATTCCAGTTTATGTTATCTCTCTCTCTCTCTCCTGGCGGCATCTAGCTCAGGTCTTAACACACACACACACACACACACACACCCTCGCCCGCCCTCCCCCCTTTTCAACAGCCTCCTCCTCCACCCGAGGCTGCCAGCTGCCAGCCCCGCTCCCCGACCAAGCAGCGGCTTGGGCGTCCCGTGAAAGCAGGGGAAGGGGCCGGCTAGACGCCTGGGGTCAGAGGGCAGGTGCGTGTGCACTGGGCCTTTCTGCTGGGTCCAGGCTCCATTCAGCGAAGTCACTTCCCCGCGGTGACACCTTCCACGCGCTGTGTGAGGAGGCTCGCGGCGTACGCTCATTAAAATGGTGATCACCCCTGCTTAGAACAGAGCTTCCACAAAGGGGAGAGTCGTAATCGGGCCTCATCCCTCATCCCTAAGCTGGGGCCGGTGAATGCGGCACACTTCCCTTTGTGCTGTGAATTTTTTATTCAGCAAATCCATTTAATATGCAGTAGGCACGGCTCACACACAGTTGCATACAAAAGCCTGCAAATGTACGCATAAATCTGAGTGTGCCCATGTGTGGTTTTAGTGTTTCTCCATTCGATAAACCTGAAAACGTTTGATAACAGTCTACATATTGTAGATGAACAGACAACATGTGAAAAAGAGTTGCATGTTCTTCTGATTGCATGATGTTCAGATGTATTCATATATTTGGCAAACCATCCTTTTGCTTGGACAGCCTCAGGAAGACACTTCCAGTCTTGTTGGGCTGTTGTCCAAAGATTCAGCTTGTGTTGTTTCATGACATACCTCGGATGTGGGAGCGAATTAGTTGCTGTTTGGCGAATGGAAATCTTTTCTTTTTATGCATCTCCCGAAAGCGCCTGATTCACGAGGGTAGCCTCAAATAGTAGTTGGACATATTGTATCCTGATGATGCCAGATTTCTAACAATTTCCATGTATTTTTGCTGTATATAAAAAACATACTTTGGAATAAGCATCGGCAGGAAAACTACAAACCCTGCAGCCACACACAGGAAGAATTAGGAAGTGTATGCAGACTCTACCAGACCTCTTGTCATTGAACTCATCAGAGGTTAAAGGCACCATCTTTTCAAAGAGATTAACTGTGCTCATCTGACTGTATTCATACTGGCCAAGCATTCTTCTGCGCCCGCCTTCACTCATGTTAAGAAATGGTCAGGCATCCCTCACCTACAGCACCACGGGCCTGAAAGCCCCTAGGAATCACAGGGATTGTTGACTGAAGCAGAGGGAAGCCCTGCAGAAACAGATGAATCTCAGCCCAGCCTCAGCAGCACTCAGCCGGTTCTGCGCCTCCATTCTGGGAAGTGGTGTATCCCAGGCTTGAACCCGCGATACTTAAATCGTGGTGTACAACCTGGGCTCACAAAAAACGCTCGAGAGCCTGCCTAGTGCCACAGATATTTTAAAACCCCCAAACGTTTGCCTCCCAGACACTTTTTCTGATTCCACATGTGGGTAATATCAGCCTTCCTGAAGACTGACAACATGGTCAAAACTGACTTTCCCCAACATAATATGGCAGAGAGTGTTTTGCTTCTGTGTTCAGTCTCTGAACACCGAGTGGTCATCAAGGTGACCTCCAGGAACTTCTAGACACATTCTGAGGCTTTGTACAGCCACTGAAGTTAAGGCACTGCCCTTCAACGAGTTTACAGTACCTTTTATCAGATTTATTGTTTGCTCTCCTAATCTTGTCCAAGGAAAAACCCAAGAGCAATCCTCTTGCTTAAATAAACCGATGGTGGTGCAAACACCAGATACTGTGAACAGTGGGAAAATACTGCGCCGTGTCTCCTGACTTTGACTCTATAGATAAGATGGTTGAGCCTCATCTTCTCAGGAGAATGAACCAGCTACAAACCATCCGTAACAAGTAACCAGTTTTGACTAAAACTCTATGACTACCTGAACCGTCGGAAAGAACATGTTAAACCGTACTTTCTCAGCTCTGTGCAGCTCAGGGGAAAAGCATCCTCTGCTGTCTTCCCCTTTTGTTATAATCTTCAAAAATAGCATCACTACATCCAAAGAGCTGTGGAACCCTTAAGTCATGTCAAACTGGTTCACTCTCCTGAGAAGATGAGACTTTTTCTTCTTTGACCTCAGTCTACTATTTATGAAAATTAGGCTTTTGAGCTTAACCCTCATATCTAGAAGGTCAAAGCATGGGGAATGCAGTGGTTAAAGTATCTTGTACAGTATCTTTCATTCTATTCTTACACAAGGCCCAGGTCAATCACAAATTATTAGATGATTTAAAAATAGACAGAATTCTCATTATTACACTAGGGATAACACGTAGCAGAAAAGTCCCGTAGCTCCTTGGTCAGCCGACAATGTGAGTCAGCCTCCAGTTTACTGGCCACCTGGAAAAGAAGATGAATGGGGCTGTGTTGATCAACCAGTCTGAATATGTGCTCCTATTCTGGGGCACCTCACCTGGGGACACCCCTGCAGCAGCTGCAGGGCCTGTGCTGTGCGCAGCCTGCTCTCACCGGGAGGGCTCACCAAGCCTGCTCTGGCTGACGCTAGCTCACACTGCTGGCGTGGAACACCAGCCTGCCCTCTGCTGAAAGCCAAGAATGAGGCCTCCATTGTGGTTGTGTAATCCGTACAAGACATTGCTGTGGTTTAAACAGCCTGCATATTCATGTCCGTGAGAACTGAGAAAAACCTGAAATATTCAAATGCCAGTCATCAAGATAAGCCAGCCTGGTATCTTTCCCAAGAATGAAGAATAGTGCCAAAACATATCACAGCCTTTGCTTATTTATTTACACAAGCAGTCAGAGACGTATGCATTGAGATCATGCATCTCTAACAATGCTATTCAATAATTTACTTAGTGCAATTCATTAGTAAGTAATGCTGTTGAAGAAGGGGGTGTCAATGCATATGTATGTGACTACAACACTTAATGTATGTTAATTTACCACTAAACTACTGGGTCATTCAAACTAGTCCTAAAGATAGGTGGATTTTATGGAGGTTTTTACATTTCATGCATCAATAAATGTGTTTTATGTACTAACTGCAGGCATATTTGGAACTACGAGGGGAGACCGGTCCCCTGAATATTATTGACAATATTACTAGGGGCCCCATTTTCTTTGTGAGATCATTGTGATAACTCTCACACACCGGGGGTGCCCTGCAGCACAGATATTTGAGCTCAGCGTGCTATCCTGGACCCCTCAAGCGGGCTGTATCAGTTTCACTGATCACTGCCTGGAGTTTACAGAGCACTTACTTCTGGGGAGATATGACTGACGGACTGAGACCTGTGGCACCAGCATGCAGGAGACAGCACTGTGTCATAATTAGATTGTCTCCCCTGGAAACAAGACTGGCCTAGATAGCTGGGATCTGCATAATATTTAAATAATCGAATCAAGCTCTTGATGAGCTATTCTGTAATAATTAACATTTCGATGGTGGAGATAATGATTATTTAGTTAGTATTAGCAGGCCGACTGAATAAAGTTCTGCATGCAAATATAAAATATTTTACTGCAGTAATTTTATTTTTAGTTGTAGTCAAGTGGTTCTCAGACCTGTGTTCTCTGTGCCTTTCGGTTTTTACTCCAGTTGAATTCTTGATCACAGGTTAATTGATTTCTGTTTGGGACATGCAGTATATGTACATTTGCTCAGTACATCTAAGAGCAATGCACAACCCTGCAGGCCCAGGAAAACTAACTCCAGAAAGACTCCCAGAGACACTTTTCTCACAGGAGCACTGGACTGAAAAAAATGGAACTGTTAGACAATTCAAAGAGTTTCAGAAGTGCCTTCATTTCAGATGTATTGCCTGAAATGTAATCAACTGGACCTCTGTATGACTGTCATTCTTTCCCGTCTCTTCAATCGATTAGCTGATTAGTGATGAATCAATTGAGCAGTCAGTAAGAGCTGTTTAGTCAGAGGCTGCATGAAGCTCTGTGTGCTGAAGCAGTCGGAAACAAGACCCTTGAAGTGAAGTTTTCAAATACTCAGGGCTGAGCGAAGAAACTTTAATCAAAGTTTCAGCAAGCTATCAAGCAAGTCAGCAATTAGCACTGGAGATTTACAGCTCAGCTGGAATGGAAACAGGCAGACAAGACAGAGTTATTCCTGGACCAGGGTTGAACTGCTGATCTAGATAAAGCACACGCTTAGTAAAATCTGTCATTAATAATCTAGTCAAAATTCAGATTGCATATAAACTAATATTATTATATTAACTGTTCACACTCCTTATTTTGATTAAAGGCTTCTGACCCACCTATGTTTTATGTATACAGTATATTAAAACCTGTAGCTGAAGACTGTTTAATGATCAATGCAACCCCTCACATGCTTAACAGTTACGATCAGAAAACACTTCAGCTCAGCAAATGCAATATAACCGAACTACTGATGTTTACATAAGTAACTTGTTAGGACAATAGCTAGGAGGTTAATGCTTGGCTTTGTTTATACTTGATTGATTAATGATCAGTTCTGTCACTTCGCTTTCAATGATACAGTCAGATTTTACAGAGCCATCTTGTGGACTCATTATGAAGGTAATTAAAGACAGGTCTAATCTCTTCAGCAACAATGGCCTCTGACAAGGAGCTGGTGATTCACAGGACAGGCTGCAGTGAAAGAGGTTTTGCCAAGTCCTGGCAGGAACAATGAAGCCCTGCCTCTGGGGCGTCAGTGGGGGGTGCTTGTGTGTGGGGGTGTTGATTAAATTACCACCGGCACGCTCATTTCCCAGTGCTTGTGCCCTGAGTGGAAATTGCACATTTTCACTCTGGAGCTCTTCAAAAAGACAAACCCAATACAAACCCAAAGTACCACAAAGGTCCCCCAGTTAGATTCTAGGTGTACTTAATGACATTCACAGATTGCGTGTTTAGCTTTTGCAAGTTTGGCTCTCAACTTGGAATACACACATCTGTCTACATCAGCATGTTGTTTCACTCGCGATGTAATTTTTAACAAAAACAAATTGTCTGAAACCCTGTAGAATTCAATGTAATCTGTTCCACAGAAGCCTGCAGTCTGTGGTATTAAAAAATGTAATTAGCTTGTTACCAATATTTGACTATCTGTATTCAAGATCCCAGTTTTAGTTGGAATCATTATGCCCACATCCCCACACGTGAATTCCAGCACAAGTAGACTGCATATACTGTACCTGGAAATATACATGATACATTAAGCAATAAATAATAAACTTCATTTTATATATATATATAAATATAGAATATTTAAGGTGGTTTCTCAAAGCGCTTTACAGGATGACAATAACAATAAATAAGAAGACTACAACAATAAATAAGAAGATTTCACAAGATGAAATCTTGTGAAAGAAGAGAATCTTTATAAGAACAACGCAGACAGACGTATTTGCACTCTTGGATTTGATTCACTTACCAACAAGACCTTTTTGCATTTTCTGAATGCTCTTTCATCCTATGAGCAGTAATAATTCTAAGGAAAACCAGACAAAATGGAGGCAAGGGACTTCAAGAATGAGATACAGTATCTGCAGACTTTGGTCCCCATTTTCTGCAAGATCATCAACAGCTCATCCAGTTTCATTATCCAGTTCAGGGTCGCAGGGGAGCTGGAGCAACAGGGCACACACACAGATGCACCCCTGGTCCAGAATTACACCCAGGGCCCCAACACTGCAAGGCAGCAATGCAAACCACTGCACTGCAGTGCCGGCCACAGAATGATCAAACAGCGTTTGAGAACCTGTGCAAATGTTTTTGTTTATGTGTTTGAGACTATTGAACAGCACGCTTCTCTGAGATTCCAGGAGGGAAGAAGTTAATGTTGTAAGAAATTAAATGGTGGTGGTGGGGGCAGGGGGGGGAGTGAATTGAAGATAAGAATAAAATGTCATACCTTATATCCTGGAGCATTAAAACAGGCAACACTTAAAACTCTCTTCTCAGGTTCTGCGGCAGTAGCTGCTGCAGTGTTTGAACACAAAGCAGAGCTGTCAGACAGGACTCGTGAAGGAGGTATTCGTGTCTGGGCATGCTGGACGTTTTATCTCCGAGTCTCATGCTTTGTCACTTGTTTGTTTTATTAAAGTTCTTCTTTACGAGAAAGGAGAAAGCTTCACATTAACGCAAAACCCACTTCTGGGATGCTCTTAAACATGATGGATTATGGCAAACCATATCCTAAATGCTTGATCCTAACTAATTGTACATACACCCTTATTAAATTCTACTTTGGTACACCATGATAAAGACAAAGTGAATTACAGCAAAGCCTGGTGAAATCATGGTAGGTTCTGTAGGTGTACTCAGGTTCATGCTTTACTGCTGATTCTGAAGAATCGAGTGTCTTTTTCCATCTACCCGCTAGGTAGAGTCTCTCAGTACCTTTGAGGATTTTGAAAACTGGGACCACGTTACCCTCTTAGTCTTCTCTGCTCAAGATTCAGTTGAGTTCAGAATTGTTTAGCCTGTCGGTGTAGGACTCTTCTTTAAGTCAGAGAATATACCTGGTTGCTCTTCTCTAGAATGATTGCAGAGCAGCACAGCTTATTTTGCAACACAGCAGCCGAATTCATCCACAATATTCTAAATGAGATCTTCACTCGTGCATTGTATGATTTTAACATAACTTCCCCTGATCTACATTCTGTGCTTTCAACTGTATGGCCTCATAACTTGTTTGCTTTTTTTTTTTAACTGCTTCCCTACAACATCTGGAAAGGGGACTTACTCATATAAAACCATAATCCTTTACAAAAGTAGCTTCTTCAGATTTCTTGCCTATATCTTACATTTACACTTTGCAACATACAGTGGGCAAACTTGCTCTCAACGTACACCCGAAACGTTGATAAGCCATATTTCTCTCCGATACAGAGTCCCTGTGCACTTTGTTGAAAGCTCAGATATAACGGCTGTGTTTCGGGGGATTGAGGGCTGGCTGGGGTAGGAGGGAGGGCGGCGAGAAACTCTACTGGGGAAACAGATTGACTTCAGCTACCAGTCAACAGCTATTTTCTATCCCCCACCCCCCGAAAGACAAAACCCATGACAAATGGTAGCCGTGCGGCCGATCTCCAATTCTAATTTCAAGTTCAATGGACGCACCACTCAGCCCGGCGAAGAGGACAATGGGTGCCGGAATCGGTGTGAAAGAAAGACCGTTTCAGCTTCGTTCTGTTTGAATTGTTCGGTCGGGCACGTGCCGTCAGGCGAGCTGGGGCGGGGGGGGGCGCGCCGGGAGACGAGGAGTGTCTGTCTCTTCCCCCTCGCCATTATCACCCCAGCTGTTAATGTCAAATCAAACGCCCACCTCACCCTCTGTCCCGCTCCCCCCCTCCTCCTCCCCTGGGTCTCCAGCAGGGCGACGCTGCAGAGATGAGCACGGTCTGGTCCCCGACTTTCAGCCTGCGGCCCTCCCCCGCCCCCCATCGGGAAGAAGATCCTGCTGCTCCCGAAGAAGCGCTGTGGTGTCCGGATAGAAAGAGGCTCTGTTCTGGGGGACAAGCACAGCGCACAGCTCGCCAAGGAACGACTTCAGAAAAAAACGTTTCTCTTCCATTCCTTGCCAGAGAGCAAAGTGCTGCGCAGCTCAGATTAAACAGTGACTAATTACAGCCGCAGCCTGTGGAAAATTAAAAACTCTTCAGCTCCGGTCCTCGTACTGCCCTTCCTGGCTGGTGCAACTGCGTGAGGCGCGAGTGCTGGGGGGTTTCACAGGATCTCAGTGATATTTCTTTGGGCAGGAAAGAGGGTCAATTAGAAATGAGACCTTTAGGACTGAAACGTCCATTTCGCTCTAAGCTCTCCTGCCAAGCGGCCAACAGCAGGGGTCATGAGCAGCTGCTACTCTCTGGAGTGGGCCTTGGACTTAAGGTTAGAGCAGGGGATCTCAGCCCTGGTGCAGTGCAGCTGAGCTCTTTATTTCAGCGACTCCTTAACAGAACCAACAAGCTGCTGGACTGGATCCTTACCAAGTTTGTTTGTTAGGTTTCTGAAGGAACATAATTGTGAAAAGGTCGCCTATCACATGTTTAGGAAACAATGAAACCAGCTCCAATTAAACTTATTATTAGGCCTGTTAAGGGTTGGGCTTTTTTTATTGTGTGGAAGTGTGGAGGTCCCCAGGAGCACGACAGGGAACCCCTGTGTTAGAGAGGTGACTTTCTTCCTCTGCTGCTCTCAAAACCTTTGATCTAAGCTTGAAACTTAGGACTGGTCTCTAAATGTTGAAATCCAGCAGGTTTTCTATAACACTTTGAAACAAAAACACTTCAAAACCAGAGAAAATGTGCACAATCATGCGGATTTTGTTTATTTTCGTACGGGTGTTAAACTGCTGATGGTTTACAGAGGCTTGGGAACTCTGGCCACCTGCCAGCCCTCCAGGGCTCCAGATGTGTGCCCTCTGAGGGAGAGGGGCCAGTCTGTGCCACCTGGAGACTCTCTGTGTGCGAGCGCTGGCACTCAGGCATCAGGGTGTACTTAGAGAAACATTTAGGCTTCGCGCCGTGTTGAAAATGGATGATTCACTGTCTTCACACCGTAACGATATGCAAAGTGAATATTTGAATTCATCACAAAAGAAAGAAGGAGGAAACAAAAAAAAATCCCCCTGCGAGGCTCAAGACAATTGATCAGGGGGAAATATTGAGGTGGAAGGAATGCAGGCTACAAAGAGTGGGTTTTTGCTTCCTGCTGTGGTACTCACACCACCCCACGATGCACGCAACCCTCGTTTTTCCTGCCGCACGTTTCGATTTCAGTCTTCTGAAGCACTGAAGAAGACAGGAGCAGTCTTGTCTCGCAGCCTGGGTTGGACACAGCGCCAGGAGTGAAAGTCCGAAGCGTGGAGCAGACGGCCTGCTGTGGTGTTTCAGTCTTCCACAGACGACGAGACGCAGGCCAGCTCTTCTTAATCTCACCTCCGGCGCTCCGTACAGAGAGGGTTGTGAAACAGGCCCGGGGATGAGGGTTTTTTTCTTTTTTTTTTTTGTATTGTTTGTGGAATTTTCCTGGGATAGGGAGGGGGGGGGATGTTAGGGGACTTGTCCCGACCTGCCTCACACTGAACCCCCCCCCTCCCCGCGTAGCACGCTCTGCGGCAGGACTGTGCTCTGCTCGGCTTCAGCAGAGAGCTCAGCTGGGCCCTGTCTGCAGCTCAGGCGAGGACAGCTTTGGCCAACTCTTTGTCATGATGACAGCAGCAGCGTGGCCCAGTACGGAGGGAGAGCATGGCACAGCGATGGGGAACTGCTACACTGCTGATGGCAGCCCAGGTTCTTATATACACAGCCCCCCTTCTCCAGATACACACATCTGTGTTTGGAGAAGGGCTTTCGAGACCCTGTACCTCTGGGACATACGGGTGTTTGCAGTTAGAGAGGGGTCTCTAAACCGGATTTTCAGATTTGTTAAAAATACTGATGTCTAATTGCTAAATGATACTTAATTGAACTGTTTAGTTGACTATAAAAATGTACGGTCTTAGGATTCATATGGAAGAGACGTTTTCAGCTTTTGAGGGATTTGGATTTCCTTAATTTCTTTCTTAACTGATCAATAATGTACAGGTCTCCCCAGTCCTTTAGAACAGGTAATGTAGGGGGGACATGCAAGTCTCCGTTTGGGCTGTTCCTGGCAAGACTGAGACACCTGCTGCCGCCTAGTGTGCAACTGGCCAATTGCAAAACACGAAACCGTGATGGGAACGGTTCGACAAGCTTCACAGCCCGGGAGTCCGTGCAGAACAGCCCCGGCCCTGCATTGTTCCTGCAGGCATCTGCGCATCGCTACCTGCTCCCCAAACCGATACTGCTCCGGCCTTCGCTCCCTCGTAACCCACCCATCGGAGCTCCGACTAGACTGCCCTATTTTCCGCCATCACACCCGAAGAAGGCTCCCCAGCCGAAACGTTGCGTTTCCTTTCGTCTCTTCCCAGCAGGGAAGAAACCCCTTACTCGTTCCTTTGCAGCCCACGCGTGCTGACGCGGCTCCCCCAACTACTTCTTTTCTGCAAGGGCGGTATCTCGTGCCGTGTCGGTCTTCCCGTGCCGAATCCCTTTTCTGTCCAACTCCGTGTTCTTCTTTTTACACCATTTACGTTTTTTTTCCCCATTAAAAAAGTCATGCTGGACAAATACCGATGACGGAATAAACGCCAGTAGCCAAAGCGTCAGGTATTTAGCAAATGGTCGGTCCTGTTAAAATGGGAGCTCTGTAGCGATAAACCCCACTGTATTCGGTCCAAAACGTCCATTGTATACGCCATGTCTGCCACCTAGTGGTTATTCAAAGAACCGCAACGAACTGCACTTTGGGGCGCTAAATACGACTCAGCGCTATGGACGTAATTTTGAAAGAAATAGACGTTATGTTAAATACGCAAATATCTTCTGTAATTGACTATTTTACTTGCACGTTATTTTACACATCACGCGAAACGGTTCAGGCAGAGTCCTGTGTTTGAACGGTTCAAAACAGATATAAAGGTGTTATTCGCAGACTTTTTCGAAATGTAAAAACATTTCGATCCTCTTTTACTCCGTCGAAACGTTTTCCCATAAAGCGTATTTGTATTGTAATAGGTACCCCTGACGACGTTATTGATATGCTACATGTACTCTTGTTTTTATGTTATTTCCTTTAGTTGTTCAAATAAATAAAAAAAGTCTTAAAAGTGCCCATTAATCTGAAACCTGGATTACGAAAAAAAAAAGACGCAGCCCTACTCTATTACGTTTGACTCCAGGTAGCAAAGCGATCTTTTCTTGTGGCGAGTTCATGTAGATTCACTGTAGTTGCGGAGGCCTCCGGTCCTCTGGAAATATGAGCCCATGACTACCAACTAAAACTTACAAAACGAACAGAAGACTACACCTCTCTAACGCAGTTAATTACGACAGTCACAGTCGGGGAGGTAGCGGGCAGGGGAGTTCAGGTGCCTATCCCTGCTAATTCTCCTAAATGTCGAAAGCATCCAGTAACGGTACTGCAAAGGAATTATCCTCCCATCGTGAGCGTCACTACACCCCAGGGACGGACTCCAGCCGGCCTCACAGGCGCTGTTCAGTCAGTGTGCTTTATGATCCAAATCATCTCCGATTGCAAAAACGAACTAGGATCCTTCAGCCCCCGAGGAGTGGAGAAATCCATCCTTATCACGTAGGGTACCGGGCCTCCGATCCTTCGACGCCAACCCTGTGCCGCCCTGGGGCAGAAAATAATCTTGCAGGCGTGACTCCACTGCCCCCTAGTGGAGAACCCTCAAGCACTCTGCGCGAACAACCATTTTGCGGCACTGAGACAATACTACCCCTCCCCAAGAGCTCGCGGTTTCCGGTTTTCCTTGTCGGAAATATTACTTTATACCCTCCTGATTCGCACGGCTATTTCTAGTCTCTCTGTTTCTAGGTCTGGTACTTTGGGGCCACCACACTCACCGGCTGCTGTCAGTCTGCCTTTAATCGACCCGTTCTGAATATCTCGATATCCTAAATGACTTCAGCTCTTAAACCGGGTGGTGCTTTTTAGTTCTTTTATAGGTAGTCTAATCTATGGGTTTGTGTTCCCAGCTCTCCGTTACACGTTTCGATCGTCAATTCAATTAACTGAATAATAGGATGGATCTGAATATATCTGTCTGGCTCTCAGCTGTTAAATTGCAGGTTTCCCTCTTAACAACTCTGTTTCAGAAGTGAAATAGAACCCCTGCTTCTGAGTAGAAAACAAGAACTTGCAGCTATTCCAAACAAACAACACGCAAGTTGGATTACAGCTCCAATCAGGCAGGACTGGGAACCCCTGGCATTCAGGCACAAGAGAATCACGAAAAGGCAAAACAATTAGTTCAATTAAGAAAAGCAATCAAGTCATTGAGAGCTCATCTGGAGTGAGGAGAGCCAGCAGGTGCCCAGGGGCCCTGAGATGTTTTATCATGAGTGCAAATGCTATTAAAATCAGCTCCTGCAATTTCAAAACAGATGCATAAAAATGGTCTCTGTGTCCCACTACACAGCTGCAGGATTCATTATGCCCTTGAAAAACAGTTGTAATACTAGCGAGAACAGATGTGTTCACTGATTGTCATTGAAAATGTTTTTAAAATAGTAAAAAACAGAGGTTACCACTTCAGCGCTGCCCCTGCCAAAACTGAGGGGAATCTTTTACTGAGGAGTAGAGTTTGTGGTTTACACCCGTTGCTTATCTAAACGCATCAGCACAAACATGTGCAATTACTGCCAAAGACCTTCCAGTTCCATTAACAATATCAGGTTTGCTGGGCCTCTTAATTTACATGCTTTTAAACAACCACACTACACAGAGCTGTGGATCATACAGTCATAGACCAGGTGTCTAAATGACCATTACTGGGCAGTACAGGAACACTCCTTTTGTCTTGGACATGGGAAAGCACTTTTAAAACACATCCAGGTTTAGTGACGTAATCCATAGTGACAGAATTATTTAAATCTCCCCTAGTTTTTTACTCTCGCCAACACCCTGCTTAGTGCTTATATAGTGATTAAAGGATAACCCAAATCAATTAGGGATTAGCCAATCAATATAAAGAATTAATCTGACAGTTTGCAACCTCTCCCACCCCCAGCTGGGTATTTGAGGTGTTTTCTCTCTGTTCAAAGCCGTTTGTAAAATCAGGAGCAGATCTGCTCAGGTAAGATGTACAGGCTACCAGTCTAGGCTTTCAGTCTGAAACTCCCACGTCTAGAACTAGCAAAACATAGTGATGTGATTTGTTTCCAGCAGGTAAATCAAACACTCAGTCCTGCTTACGGGATCAAGAAGGGGGATCTATTTAGAAGCAAAGTTCTGTTCACTAAGAGTAGCACCCAAGAGTTAAGTGTATCAAAAGGTTTAAGGAGAGTAAATTTGTCTTGACCTGCTTCACTGAGGGCCAGCCCCCTGGCTGCAGGATGAGCAGGCTGGGACCCCTGTAGAGTGAGAGGTGATCCCAAGTGGAGATAGGGAGGGACATACGAGGGAGAGAAGGGGGTGACCTCTAGTATTTATAAGTTAATGCACCATGGAACCAGGAGACTGTGGATGTTTTAACTACTGTATGTTTAAGCAAGGAACTGCCAGCCTGTAAAAGACAATCTGTACAGGACAGCATTACTAACAACTGACAAAAAACTGCACCAGAACTGGCCGTATTCACAATACATTTCTGGCAGGTATTGGAATTGACTCATGCATCGTGGAGCACAATGTTGCAGAACGATGCAAAGGTTGTAGTAGAAGTGCTACGCTTATTATTTTAGAAGGTGTATTTGTTTTCTAGACTGATAAAATACTGAGTTTATAATCCTGAAAATCATAATAGTTATAGATTTTAGCTGGCTTCATCCAAAACATCTGATATGTGCATCCATTTGTACAGCTGGGCATTTTACTGAAGCCATCTGTGCACACAGCCTTGCTGAAGGCAGCAACAGGACTTAAGGTTTGATCCCTTAGTCTTCCTGTTACAGGTCCAGAGTCCTGACCGCTAATTCACACTGCTGCCATCTTTTAAAACCCAAACTTAACACTGAAAGAACTTCCTAAAGTGTGCACTTAACCTGCACTCATTGCTGCTGTTTACCCTGTGGAGAGTCTGCTTGAGGCTTGGGTTTCAGCTGTGCCAAAAGTTACGGTTGCTATCCCAGACTTCTGCTGCCGAGTTCAGGCCTGGCCGGGGGCCAGCAGTCTGGAGGGTTCCATTTGTTTAGCGGGGAGAGAGGAAAAAGTTTTGCTTCCTCACTGGCAGGACAGCAGTCCTCCCCACTGTTTCTTCAACGTCAACTGTCCTCAAAGGACACAAACCAGGAGCTCGATCGACAGTATTGAATGCACAAACCTTGCAGTGCCAGTACAGTATCGCACTGGAAAATGTAGCTGTACCCCCATCCCCATAAGTCCTTGGTCAGTGTGAGCTTCCCTTTTTGTGCCGAGAGTCCCAAACCCGAAAGAAAAACTGCACAACCGGGCAGCGAGGGGGGAAGAAGTTAGAGGGCGAAGTTCTTCTGACGCCTGACTCGTTCTGTCAAGAGCCGTGAGTACGGTCACTGTGCTGAGACTGTGCACCTTGCCGGTGAGGGTAGACTAGAGGAAACTGCTTCGATCCAGCAGTGGAAGAGAAGCTGTCTGCTGCTCTTGAGGAGTCTGAGAGACGGATTTAAGATTTAACATGGCAGGCTGGTCTGCCGATCCAGGGCAAAGTGTGGCTTTTAAATGCGACTTGCTTTAAGCACGTGGTCAACTACTGTATAGCTGTCCTGTACTGTGCATTTGACGACCTGCACCGAAACCCTTCGATTCCACATATGGGTTAAGTGTCAAACCCCCTCTGCTCTGCTGCGACGCGTTATTCTGAAAGGCCTGTTAAAGGCTCTTTCTGTAAACAAGTAGGACAGAGTGCAACGGGCAACGCAGTCCATTTTTGTTGTTGTTGTTGTTGTTCTTTTCCTTGCTTCCTTCACGGCCCGCGAGCTCCTGATTCGTGAGAAAGTTCCCAGTGTTTTGTCCGGTGGCGGTCCGGTCTCCGGGCTGTTTTTTTTTAGTGCTCTTGCCTGGTCGCCACTCCTCCGCGCGCTGCTGTGGCTCAAGGCCAGGCCTTGAGTGGAGCCCGCTCCGCTGTCTGCTGTGGCTCAAGGCCAGGCCCATTGCAGAGTGTTAGACAGCTCCGCTCCGCAGCTCCTGGACGGTTTTTGCAGGATTTTCCGAAAGGATTATCCGAGGGCAAGACCAGTACTTCATTTGTGCTGGAGCTTGGCCGTCCAAGTCCCCCAGTGCAGTTCTTCCCTGCTCCTGACAGACGTGATCCTGGTGGTTCTTGGGGTCGGACCCATGCAGGGTCACTCCCTAGGCCGGGTCCTCCGCTGGGGATAGTGGAGCCCTGTACCATGGGGGACCTGAATCAGACTCCGGGTGTTTGTACACCTCACTCGAGGAGCTTCTCAAGTTTAACATGGACTCCGGTTTGTTTATTTTAAATACATAATTTCCATCTCCAGCCCCCAACACTTGGGGCTGGAGAACATGTATTAGGCTTGGAAACGCTGAGAATTTCGATACGCGACAACAGTGTTCTCTATAGTCCCAGGAGCAACAGGACGAGGGTTTTATTTTGGGGGGGAAAATTCCTGCTGAACAGCAGACCAACAAGAAACGATGAAAGGTTCCCAGGCAGTCTAGCTTTCACAGGGCAGTTTGAATGGATTTAAAAGCGCAATTCAATAGAATTCGAATCAGAATGGCAGGAGATGGAGACGCAGCCCAAGGTCTGCTTCTCGCGAAGTCATGAGCATCAGCACCTGTGGCCTATACAGCCATGGAAAGAGTAGCTGGGTTTCCTTTAAATGGACCATCTTCAAACTTGCAAACCTGGGCTGTTGCTTTGCTGACGTAAAAGGACCGTCTCCTTGGGCCAAGCGGGGAAGTGAACCCCACGCTATGATACAGACGCGCCCGGTTTGCGGCCTGTCACGGCACGCTGACCCCCTCCCGCCCTGCCGTTACAGATGTCCCAGCTGTCGCTGCTGCGCGTCGGGAGCCTGCTGGCCAGGAGAGGCACCGCGGCCGGTGTGCGCGGCAGTGTGAGGACGGCCAGTCACGGGCACGGTGAGTCCAGCGCCGCGGTGTTCCACCAGGGGGCGCGCCTATACAGGAAAACGGGCAGTTCAAGAGTCGTCCTTTGTCGCGGCGTTCTGGAAACGTGCAGTTCTCTGTACGAAGGTGTGATTTCATTGAGAATAGCCGCACTTTCAGCTAATATACACTGTTGCTTTATTTTATTTTTTCAGTGATCGTGGGTGGGGACTTATCCTGCAATACAGGGATTTAAAATTGCAGGGACCGCAGGGATGACTGGGGGGCGCGATCTGGCCGTGAGCGCGGTGGGTCCCGGGTTCGACTGTAGTTGTACTCTCTGGAAAGAGCCCCCCTTATCAAGTTTTATCTGTTTGGGGAGGCTTTACGGCTAGGATTACAAACCTTCTCGCCTCCCAGTGTCCTTACCTGAACCGTAATTCAACCCACGTCTCCGTCCGGCAGGAGTGGCGAAGCAGGCGGACATGTCTCTGCCCATGTACTGGGACCGCCGGGACACCCCGCTGCCGGACGTCCCGTACCAGCGAGAGCTGAGCGGGCCGCAGGAGAGCCTGAAGCTGAAGGAGAGGAGGTCGTGGAAGGAGCTCACCCGGGAGGAGCAGATCGCCTGTAAGAGTCGAGCGTGGCCTGCGTCTTCGCGTACAGGAGCCCCAGAAATAATAACGATCACGCACGACCCCCCACCCCATACAGGGTCTATAAAATAAAACTCAAGTGCGGTGAGTCTTGACCATTAAAACTGGTATCCGCAATTCACGTCATTTGCGTGGGTTCGGGATCTCTGAGCACCCGTGTGCCACAAAAAAACCTACTGCTCGTAAGTATGGGCTTGAGGAATTAATTATCTAGTACTGCACATTCCGGGTACTGCGTGCCAGATTGCAATTTGTTTTGTTTTTTTTTTACTTCCAGTCTTTGAGGAAAAATGTGGGTTGATGTGGGCACGGATCGGCTAATCTAACCCGGCCCCTCTCGTCTGTGCCCGTGGGTCAACAGCGCCTTTATGTCCCCCTGTTCCCCCACAGTGTACCGCATGATGTTCAAGCAGAGCTACGCGGAGATGAAGAAGCCGTCGAACGAGTGGAAGACGGTGGTGGGGGGTGTCTTCATCTTCATCGGGATTACCAGCCTGGTGGTGTGGTGGCAGCGCGTCTTTGGTGAGCGCCGCTCGGTGGTTATGTCTGCCGGCAGCCCTCTGCGCTCACGGCGCTGTTGGGCGCTCTTTCCCGGCGCGGGTCAAAGCGGTCAAGTACGTTTGACTACGTTTCCAGCAGGAGCTTGTCGTTACCGGTGGCCGTGTGCACCTGCACTGAAATCAAGGATGACAAAGACAACTGCAGCGTGCGGGCAGTTTGAATGATCTCTCGCCCAATTTGCGTGCGCAACACAGGCATTCAGAGCCAGGAAAGAAACGGGCTTCTGGGTAGATGATCACAGGGCGGTGCCCTATCAGCTTCCTGTGCTGTTAAAGACCTGCTTGGACAACAGGTTGGCCACTCCAGCACTAGACTGACTCGTGTGCATCTGGTTTACTTATAATTCAAGTCTAGATAATACTGTAGATATTCTAAAACTCCTGATGCCTCTCAACATGGCTTTTAACCGTTCCCTGTGAAAACTTTCTGTGATGCTGTATTTGGCTGTTGTTAATTTGACCGCCCTGTGATCAGAAAGTAATACACCTCTGAATTCTTACATTTCTGGGTCTTCCTTGTGAACCTGCCAGTTTTTTAACACTGGAGCCAAGCTGTGAGCCTCCCAGAAAGGTAAGCTTGGGAGACTAACGGTCCTGATCTTCCTACCCGCTGGTTCTTCTTCAGAAACCTAGCCCTGCCCCTTTGATTCCTAGTCTCCGAGAGAGCCTGCTCCAAACGGACCCGTTGCATTAGGAAGGAAAGGAAATGCTGCCGTTTTAGCGCTGGAGGGGATCCTCAGATCGATTGTACTACCACACAGCCTAAATAATCTGAATGGGTCCTTCTTGTGCGTAGCCTCTTGTCAGAAGAGCGTGTTGCAGCCCCTCTCGTTGTCCCTGTTCCAGTGTACCCCCCCCGGCCGCACACCCTGACCGACGAATGGAAGGCCACGCAGGCCAAGAGGATGATCGACATGCGGGTCAACCCGGTGGAGGGCCTCTCCGCCAAGTGGGACTACGAGAGGAAGGAGTGGAAGAAGTAGGAGAGGCGAGGCGAGGCCGGGACGAAGGGCCAGTGGGTCACCCTCTCGTCGGCCTGCCCGGATGAGCACTCTGCCCTCCCTCCTGCGAGCCACCTCCGTCCTGTCCTTCACGCCTCCCACACTCGGGGAGGGAAAACCCCTCCTGCTTGCCCGGCGCTGCGGCAGGGCGCCACTGCGCGCCTCTCGCTTCTAGGAAACGAAACAAGCCTGCAGAAGGTAGAGCCGGTTAGCTTCACCTGAGATGCACCCACGTTTTTTCCAACGGGAGCCAGGATTTGTTTGATCAAGTTCCGAGGCAGTGCGGATGGGAAAATCGGGGAAAGTCCGTTGTGGTGGGATTCCCCTTGCACACTTCTGTTTCCTTTTGATATGCACTGTCTGAATCGAAATAAAAATCTTGAATCGTGCCCGACTGCTCGTGTCTTGTCTAGCCTGGGACGCCCACAGCCTCAGTAGAGCAGGTAATGGTGTGAGGAAAGAACAGGTTTGAAATTATTTTCCCCATCGGATCTGTGGTAGAGATCCCCCCCCCCCCCATCTTTGGAAGGATGTTCTGAGACTGGGCTTATGCTTGCCTCCAGTTTGAATACTGGTTTAAAGCGAATTCGTTTTTCAGAGGGTAAAGCTGATAACTGGTACATTTCAGGTTTTGTTTTTTTGGGATTAGCTTGAACTTTAGTGTTCTTGTTTGCTTTTGAGAAGTCTATACGCGCTTCTTTTAGGGCACACAACATTTAAAAATTGGAAACATGCAAAATTGTTTCATGGGGCCTTTTAAAGGAAAAAAACACAGTGCAAACCTGCCACTCTCCTTATGACCTCTTCCAAATTTAATAACATAATCCTTACACTTATATAGTGCTACTCTTTCTGAGAAACACCCTGGCATTTTTAATGACCCCAGAGAGTAAGGACCTTGGTTTTACATCTCAAGTGAAGGATGGTACCTTTTTTTACAGTATAGTGTCCCTGTCACTATACTGGGGCATTAGGACTCCCACAGGCTCCAGGGTAAGCGCCCCTAACTGCTCCCACTAACACCTCTTCCAGCAGCAGCCTTAGCTTTCCCAGGAGTCTCCCATCCAGGTACTGACCAGACTCACACCTGCTGAGCTCCAGTGGGCTGCCAGTCGTGAGCTGCAGGGTGATATGGCTGTTGGCAGCAACCAAGAGGCTCCACAATAAATAAAACGCCAAACATTTCTTTGATACTGTACTAGTCTTTATTCAGTGTTAAACATTAAAATAAAAAGCACAGGCTTCTAAGACCACAACGGTTCATTTATATTAAATTAGAACTAAACAAAACCTTTAAAAAAATATTTCCACTTTTCTTCTAAGAGGACTAAATATACACAAAGGGCCTTACAAAGACGCTTCAAACAGACATGTTGGAATTAAGGCAGCGGGAACTCTATATGTTGTACACTCAGCTTTAAATACTTCTAAACTTCTGTCAAGGAGACAAGTGGATGTAGTGCTTGTACTGATAAGCTGGTTTTTAGACCCTGGAGCAAGGACATCCTCAAAGTATTCATAACCAAAAGCAGGGGAAAAAAAACAAACTTTTGCAACAAGGTTAAACATTTATTAAGGTGGTGCATCATGGAAACAACTGGCTTGTATACAAGACCAATGTATTAATTTCATGGACGGATATATTCAAGGTTGTCTATTGTCAGTTGTCGGTCAAAAAGTTCTTGGAGTTGCTGGTGTCATCGTGCTTTTGTTGCTAGCTGAAGTCAACCTAGTGCTTTTCTCCAAACATCTGGGATTGTTCTTGCACTTACACAGCACTCAGAACATCCCCATCCCTGAAGACACCCTCATCTAGAACGCCTGGTTAGAATATTAATATTATGCACTTAATTAGACCAACTATGCAAATGAAAGCCTGCATGGGACAAATAAAGCAGAGGGCAGGCCCTTCAGGAATTGATCCTATGAACCCTGGGCTCGTCGTGTCCACAAGGGGAGGGGTGAAATGTGCAGAGAGCGAAGATTAGGCCTGTCAAGGAACAAAAAAAGAAACTGCAAAACCAGCCCGTTGCGCAGAATCTCAAGTGGATTGCATCCGCCTCCCTCCGACTTTATCGACTTAAGAGAGTAGAGATGTTTTTTTAACTAGTTAGCCCAGGTATTTCAGTTTCAAAGTCTATCTGCACCCAGACTGGCCCTCCGGGATGGCCAGCACCAAGCTTGTGCACTGGGTTCCTGCTCCTTAACATCAACACTCGACAAAGAGCTGGAAAGCACTCCACGAGCAGTGGAGGCGTGTTCAGCTTTTAGTGTCTGGAACAGAATCTAGCAGGACCTGGTCATGCTGACTAGTTAGCTCAGAACCTTCCCGTCAAACAAAACTAAACTAGGGACGAGCAAGCAGCCCACCTAATAAAACTTTTTACCTCCTTGAATATTTTTCCCAGCACAGGAGGAGGAGATCGGGAATTCTGGGGAGGGTGCCGAGGGACAGTTCTAACCTCACGATTTAGGCTTAAGACTATGCTCCTCTGAGAAATTCTAAAATCTCAGTTGTTCTCTTTGACAAAGTTTCCACTGGTCTCTACGATACGCTACTTACACTATTGCTAACAAGCCTGTGCCTTAAACCCAATCGTCAGATTGGGAATAAGGAATTTATGCCTGATTTTGGCCTTGCCCCACCTAGAGGCAGTGGACAGAAACTGGTTCAAAATCTGACCAAATAAAGCAAGTTATGACCCAAACACCACTAACAGATCACACCTGGCATTTAAAAAACGTGGATATCAGCAGCCAACATTTTTTTCTTAGAAACATTTTAAGAGAAAAAGAAATCAAGTAAATTCAATTCAGTTCAATAAAATAGTTTCATATTAAAACAATTTTAAGCTAATGTGGGGTGGACGTATTTCTGAACTGCTATTTTCTTACAACGTGACAAAACCCGATATTCATCCGAGATCAAGGCCTACAATTGGAAGTGTTTATTCCTCACAAAAAAAAATATGATGCACACGACACAGTATGTAGAAGCTCTTTCCAGTTACGAAAGACTCATTCCCACCTGTAGTTAAATACTGATTCCAAAATTGGTTCTATTATAAACTGACAGGCCTGTATTAATATAGACCTAATTAAAAGGTACCGTAAGAGAACTAGACCAAAAAAAAATACTCCCGCCTTCCTACTCTGCGTTTTAGTGTGATGTGGTTTTGTCAGTTGGTGCAACCGTTACTTTTCCCAAAAACATACGACAGTTCTCGCAAAAACTGCGTCCTGGCAGCTGAGAGGAATAAACTGGAAGAGTGTACCCTTCCTTGTTTCTCCTGTTTCATCCTACACTTCACCTCTTTTAATATCCGAAAGGAAAAGCTGCATTCGGAAAAGGGATGAGATTTTTTCGGAAGAAGGAGAATGTGCACACGCCCCACGAGTTGGGGAGGTGACGATGATGATGATGAGGACGAGGACGACAGCATCACCCAGTAATGGCTTCTGGCTAATCCCGGCACAGCACACCCCAGAAGGAGCACGTCTCCAGCCCCCACCAGCCTGCCTCCCCAGGGCGGCTCGAACCCACAGCATCCAGGCCCTCACAATCACCTCGCCAGGGCCAACTGCTCAGTGCAGTACAAATAATGGCACTTGGGCCGTGTGGCTGGCGGTGAGTCATCAAGATTGCATCGAAACCCCGTTTTTGGATGCCATCTGTTGTGACACAGCCAAGCTTAGTCACTCTTCCTTTGGGATCTGAGCTCACAAGAGTAATAACTGTGAGAGTCGGGCATTTTAACGATTCACGGATAAAGAGCTTTCTAAACAAAAACACCTTTTATTTAAAAAAAAAACCCACAAAGTGCGTATACTTAAGATTCCTTTCTGGACACCTGCCCAATCTCTAAAGCCCTCTTTCAAGTACACATTCAACATGGTGTCGCATTAGGCTCTGACTCAGCAGAGCACAATAGCTCAGCATTGTTGTTTACAGAAAAGGCTGCTGTATTTAAATGCCTCTTGATAGTTTCCCTGCTACACAGCTTACAGAGCAGAACACCGGTAAGAGAAATGTTATGTGCTGACGTCATACAGAACGTTCTGATTAAGCATTTGAGATTCCAGTAATATCTGTTTCTGGACGGATACTTCTTGGTGGGTGGTTTGGAGACAAATGTTTACCGTGTATCTCTCTCGCTTTCAAGAATCGTCCTGTAAGGAGGATATTACACAACTGGGGGGGGGTTCTCCAGCAATGCTTTAATTGTAAAATCACATGCAATAAAAAAAAAGAATATCATAGGAAGGGAATTTGACCAGGATCAGGGGATTTCCAGCACTGGTGAATATATCCTCTTTTTCTTTTTTTTTGTTCTTCAGACATTTGGGAGTTTTTGCTTTTTTGAACAACAACAAATAAAAAAAAAAAAAAAAAAAGAGAAACCACCAAAACCTGAAAGGGCAACGGGGAATCGAAACGCCACAAATGTAAAATGTAAAACGAATGTCGGAGCAGGGACTTAAAAAAAACCAAACCAAAACCAACAGCAACAGGTTGGCCAATGCCTGCTTCACACGTACTAAAATCTGCGCTGTCCGACGTCCAGCGGCCATCTCCTTAAGCCTTGGGCGTCGGTGGAACAGCAGGGAACCGGCACTTTCGACAGCTGGTTTATATCCCCGCCGACTCCGACGCAAGGCACAGAACTCGGCTGACCCGCGGACCCCTCGCCACGTGACGGCAGCCAGCGCGGATCATCCGGGCGCAGACATGGGGCTCGTCAGGCGCAGGACACGCATGCTGGGCGCAACGGTACGAGCACTCTACAACAGCAAGGAAGGGATCAGTGGGGTCCGGCGCGGCCCCTCGTCCACATGTCGTTTGTTAAATACGCAAGCGTTTGTGTTAATCCTTCGTTGTCTGAACCCTATTTAAGAACCGGTTGCGGTGACGCACTGGAAGGCCCATTTTACTATTATAAATTGTACATATACACCCCTACGTGCACTCCTCAACACAGAGAGGCGTCTGAAATGTCACAAACGAGGGTGGGACGCAATAGCATTTGTTGCATTTTTAATGCCTCTTGGTATTTATTTAAGAAAAGTCCACCAACAAAGCCTTAAATTTGGGTACTCCTTGAAACTGCTCAAGACGGCAAGTGTCCGAGTCTCATCCAGTCGGATTAAATATTCCCATCAGTTTCCGAGTGCCTGGGGATCCCCCAGATTTCTGGGATGGAGTGCCTGGTGAAGCTCGGACTGCTGTTCCAGCGGTTGACGCTGTTGGTGTGGGACATACAACAGCACCTAAAGAGGACCAATCGCCTTCACTACGGAAATGAGCCACCCCAGCCTGCTCACCCAAACCTCCCCAGCTGATCGCGAGCACGGTCCTGTGCTGTAAACACTCCCTAGCACGGTCCTTTTTTTCCCCTAAACTTTAAAAATAAAGTAAGCCTCAAATAACGGGATAATGATAAAATAACGACCCTCAAGAGGGGGGATGGAGGAACAAAACTGGTCCCAAAACTCTTTTCTTTCTGCTTCATGAAGGCAGTGACCAGCCCCAGGCTTCAGGGCAGGCGAGAGAAGGGGTGTGTGGGTGTGTGCGTGTGTTGGGGGGGGCTCCTCTCCGCACCTGGCACAACTGCTGTCCTATAAGCGTTTCTTGGCGATGTAGGAGCCCACCACCAGCCCCGTAACCAGAGTCATGCCCGCCAGCAGCCACTTCTTGAAGCTCTCCTGTGATCTCCGGTACTCCGCAGCCGCATCCTTGCCAAAGATCTCCGCAAACCTGTCCTGAGAAAAGGAAAGGGGGAGAGAATTATTTACTGGGGAAAAAGGAAATGTTCTAGACCCCCCACACTCCGGGCGGTTTCCCACAATGCTCCGACTGCCTCGGAAGACAAAGGCAATGGAAATGAGCAGCCAGCAGCCTCAGAGGTGAGTGATTAGAAACGGACAAATAATAATAATAATAATAAATAATTGCTTACACTTATATAGCGCTTTTCTGGACACTCCACTCAAAGCGCTTTACAGGTAATGGGGACTCCCCTCCACCACCACCAGTGTGCGGCCCCACCTGGATAATAAGACACCCAGACTCTTGCATCTGGGAAACAAAATAACCCAGGGCCAAGGATGTCAGTGGATACAAGCCCAACGGTTCCCTCGAAATGCTCAAGATGCGTGCAGGTCACACACTCTGTATCCATTTGCTTAATGCTCATCAAACTTGTATCTCAGCACAAAACCTCCTCGAGTGAATCAGTGCTCCTTACAGGCAGTAAACAAGGTGTGACTTGAGCATCAGATGGGGCTTCTCTGGTCAGCCCCTCACCAACTTTGGGTGGGTGTTTGTTCTCGTCGCAATTTCACAGCATTTGTGTGCGCACCATGCTGTAACATTTTCTTCTCTCGCCAGACTTTTTGCCGATCCTAACAGATACCCAGAGAGGAAAAGGCTTGTGAGGGGAATTCAAGACTGGGTTTCTTGAGGGATTTGTTTAAATTTCCCTACAGGCTCACGGTTTCCATTTCAATCTGTTGTGGGTTTTTTTTTTTTGCTACTGTGGTCTTTGCAGCTGGTGAGTAATGGTTCTCTAATGTTTAATCCATGTCGATATGCAGGCTCTGAGCTAACAGATGCACTTTTTGTTGAAACCTTCTTGGCTGCCAAGAAGAAAGTAACCACTTGTTTTCTGACCTTTACTCCTCCCTCTTCAGTCAGTGGAGCCATGAAAGGTGCTCAGACACTCTTGTCCCAGGAGCTGTAGCTATACTACCGACACACTTACGGCCTTCGTGCTGCCCATCTTAATTAGGCACATTCACCTTAATGATCATCACCTTACAGTTTACCTGGCATTAACATTAACACCAGCCTCATGCGGTTAAGAACCTTTAGCGATCAAGGCCCAGTGCTCCATGGGTCTCATTCACTGGGTAAGGCGGACCATAGCAGAGCAGCTCAACACTCAAGCACATCTGGCCCCGGGACCGATCCCACTGATCTTCCTCAGCATCACCCGAGCTGTCCCCGGGTTCTGATGGCGACTCGCGGGAAAGGGCCCGGGTTTGAAGAGCCTCAGCTCAACCATCCCCCCCTTTCAAAGCAAGAATGCGGCGCACGCGCGCAGGACAGGCGACGTCTGCTCGTCTAGCGCTTTACAGGACGCACGAGTCCAGCGCTGCCACCACCCTGAATGGGAAAACAGACTGGCCCATTCTCGGGCTGCTGGCCACCAGTAGGGACCTCCTCTTCCTCACCACTATGTGCTCGATGTGTTAGGTGTTGCCTATCCGTGCTCCCTGCTCTGCCTATTGCACTGGCCCCCTTCTACAGAGCGATCAAGACCTCTATAGACGTCAGCTTGCGTCTCTTACAGCTGTCCCACTGGGGAACTGGCTCCTGCTGCTGCAGGGCTGCTCTGAACCCACTCTGGCTGCACCTGACCGTTCCCAAGATGATCACTTGCACATGTAAAAAGCCCTACTGATGTGCATCCTTGGGGGGTTTGCCAAAGATTGTCCTCGCTGACCAGTCCTAAACTTTTTGTGACCTCCCACCAACCCCGGTGCTCCTATGGAAAGGCAGCCACTGCCTCCCAAACTCTCCAGGTGGCGACGCCAAACCCCCTAGTGTGGAAAGACCTAGACTGCTCATGGCTGGAGTCATATTGCCCACTGCCCTGCGCTCTGCACCTCTATCGCTTTCCTGCCTGCTGTGTGTCGGCACGCAAACCACTCCGCGCTCCTGCACTTACTCCACCTGCAACACAAGGTGCAACACTGTGCAGAGCCTCATGGGTCACTTCTGCCCAAGAAGGCAAAGAGGCAAAAATAGTGCAAGATAAGGACACTGGAAGGAAATTCAAGGAACAGCTTGCTTAACAGTAGATAACCATCTCAAACTGAAAAGCTGAACGCAATCTCAGGCCTCACAGCTCAAGCCAAATGGAAACAAATTAAGCGGTTCAAGGTTTTTTTATTTTTATATGATTTTCAGCCAGGATTTATGCTTCTCTTGTGTATTCTTGAAATGTTGCATAGGCTCATGTACTGTCTGTGGGACTGCACAACGCACGCAAGTTTGATGTGTCCAAGAGCAGAGACTCAAAGTGTTTGTGCGCAAGAGCTTTTTTTTTTCAAAGGCCAGCATACTGCAAATATACTGCAAATATATCCACCATACTTTTAATCTCAATGGCCAACACGCAAGCCAACAGGCTGTAATACTAAGTTCACTCTACTGTATATCCAGGTGATAAAGGAAGACCTGGGATTTAAACCGAAGCGCTGAAAAGCAATGCTGTCGAGGTGCATTGAAACTCCCATTTCCCACATGCTTGTAATACTTCCCACTGGGGTGTAGCGCCGATTGCTGATTAAGAGCATGCCTAAAGAGAGACGTACTGCATTCCCTTTTCCCTGCTTTTCAGGTCATGCTTGTGACTCGTGACTTTTTTTCTGGTGAAATAACCAGGCTTAAAAAAAAATGCAAAGACTTTCACCCATTTGCTATTTCTCTATTCCTTCTACTGTAAAGAAGATCTACAAGAATACTATACACATAAACATCACCCTGAATATAGATATAGTTTTTTTTAAACTACATATTATTAGATATAATAATTGTATTTATAAATAATAGAGATAATACACAAGACAAAAAAAGATAAATACACTGTATTTATCACCTTCAAGAGTAACAAAGCACATACGGCATTTCAGTGTATCCAGCATTCAGGCTTAAAAAGAGGATCCCATGTGAATCCAGCCTGCAAGTGCTTCACCTGCCTCCCCTGAACAGGAATCAGCACGCAGTCGGGAACCGTACAGAACAGATCGCGTTTCTAAGAACCGAGCTTTCTAAGAAAAACGGGCAGCGGGGCGGCAGAGATAAGGAGGCGGAGGGTGGGACGCGGTGCCTATCGGGCCCGGCAGCAGACAGCCCTGACGCCACTGCTCAGCCACAGCCCAGCCAGCAGCTCGCTCCCAGGAGCGCCGAGCGCCCACGCGTCCGCAGCCCCGCACCGGGGAACAGGCCCTTCTCCTGCTCGGCCCAGGGGCTGCTGGAAGACTGTCTCTCGCGGCAGCCCCAGGTCGCGGCTCTAAAAGACAATGACGCAGCTTGTCAAGAGATGGCAGAGCGCCTTGTAGTGGGCTGCGCATTCCTGGGACTCTGCACGACAAGAGATTGGTCAATCTTGATAAGAAAAGTATGCAGGAAACAAAAGAGCAGAAACAATTGGCTCTTCCAGTGAATTCAACACCTATATCACAGTACTCCCCCGTAGTTTTCCCCAGCTACAATAATTCCACTGTGATGCATTCAAAAAGCTTTGCCTATGCATGCAGGCCTATATATAATATACATGTTTAATGTGCTCATGCTCTGGGTAACCACATCCTTCCTAGATGAGTGTCAGTGTAGTCTGTACAGTGCCCTTTGCTGTGATGCCCATCAGCCTATATTTAGTCCCCTGCCGCCCTCCCCACTGAAACTGAGAACAACCTGAAACAGGAAGAACATGCTGTCAGATTCCACCACACAACTGCAAGCTCCCAGGGAAGGGTGCCTGAAGAATGCTGTGCACAGGACAGGGCGCGGTGCTGGGCCCTCTACACCTTGATTGCAACAGTTTGGATTCCACGCCACTCCACAGCCATAAAAACTACGAAAGGTGTGGAGGACGGAGTGCCTAGCGACCAGGCTTGTTACAACATGTTCTCCCACAGGAAAGGTCCTCGCACACGCGTGTTTGCAAGCGTGTGTACAGTAGCTGTGATATGCACGGATGCACGATGTATAGCGTCTCCAGCAATGAAGACAAATCCAATCAAGTCATGCAGAAGGAAGGAGGGTGTTTAGAAGAGGCTGTTCGGACCACGCACAGGAAAGAGCTGCTGCAGCAGGGTGGCGGCACGTTTGTACGAAGAACGCTAGAACAGAACGTTTCAAGCCCCGCATTCACGCATGATCGGCAGGCACCCCCAACCTTCCTTCAAAACACCACCGAGATGAATGATGCAATACTGCAGGCCAGAGCGTTACAGCTCCTGGTGCAGATTTTGTAAAAAGGAAAAGGCGCAGATATTTCCAGCTGTCCGGCACTGATAGAACACGCTAGCCTTGATGCAGATGGGCTACACACTACTGGACTCTCTGGTGGGAAAACTCACATGTCTTGTGACTTCCACTCCCAGCAATCCTAAGCACAGCTCACTCCCTTTCAGTCAGGTTTGTCTTAAAAACAGCCGTCTGAACCAGGACACATTTTCCCATGGCATTCACACACGCAGGAGTCATGTGTCCAACTGATAAAAGAAGAGATAACAGCCCTGTTGATGTCATCAGTGCAACTCATGGTTCTAAAGACACAGTACATACAGTACCACATGCTTTATTTTTTATGCTTTTCACCAGTCATCCAGTTGTTTGTTTTTTTTATAAGGATGGGCGGCACAGTGGCTCAGTGGCCAGCACTGCTGCCTCACAACACTGGGACCTTCAGTTCAATTCCAGTCCTGGGGTGCTGTCTGTGTGGAGTTTGTATGTTCTCTCCATGTTCATGTGGTTTTCCTCCAGATGTTTTCTTCCCACAGTCCAAAGACATGCTGGTAGGTTTATTGGCTTCTGGACAAATGGGCCCTGGTGTGTGTGTGTCTGTGTGTCTGTCTGTCCTGTAATTGGACTGGTGTCCCGTCCTGGGTGTACCCTGCCTTGCACCCATTGCTTGCTGGGATAGGCTCCAGCTCCCTGAACTCCTGGAAGAAGTGGTTAGAAAATGATCGGATTGATTTAAAGCTAAAATAAACTCTGCAAAGTTTCACGTGTACAGTATTGCAAAAGCTAAATTAAAATGTTAAATAAAAGATTGGGCCTGTTAATATTTCATTAACATCTGTGCAGAACATGTGATTTTTAATAATAAAAGCCCTTTCAGTTTATTTTCCAAGGGATTTATCGTGTAGCCAGGTTCATTTTCAGGCATACAAACGGTTTATCCTTCCTGCTCAGCTTTCACTCTGCCGCTGTGCTTGCCCAGGCCTGCCCAAGCTGTAAACATCTGCACATGGGCTGGATGAAGGACGTCCACAGACACAGGCAGGAGCTGCAGGGAAGAACACCCCTCCTCCTGGTGCAGCTCAAACACAGGCTGCCCAAGTCAGCCCTACGCACAGAGATGGAAAGACATCCGATTCTAGTCACGGACACACTTGGAAAAAACTGATTTTAGTGGTAAGAGGAGTGCACAGAAAGCAATCCCATTGCTTGCCTAAAGCGAGCTCCCTCTGGTTAATTATTAGAAGCCCTAAAAAAAGCCTAGGAAATCTTGTCAGACTTTGTCCTTCTTTTGTGGCCATCAATTCTTTATTCTAAAAAGCCATTTTTTCAGAATTATTTACCTTCAGAAGAGCTCGTACACAGGCACAGGAGATTAAGTTAAAACTAACAATGTTATTAGTACAGAATTCACTCCAATAGGTACCTGACCACAAACGTGGAAACCGGTGTCCCATGATTTACTGTCCTTCAGCCCACGCTTATAATCTCTGTAATGCCAGCTCAACTCGAAACGAGATGAGCTGTATCTCTGAACAGGATCAGCCAGTAGAGCATTGCAGCTACAGTGGGCTCAAACCACAGGTTGTTTTTTTGCACCTGCTTAACCTGCCAATAAAAAAAAAACACTGCACCACATTAAGAGCAGCCGGCAAATAACCATTCCGAAAAAATGAGCTATGTTTTTACCTTTGCTTAGAATCAAACATTATAGATGGTATCAGAGTTACAAATACTTCCAAAAAAGTTTGGGAGCAATTTTCACGCAGAAGCATCTATATAAACAGACATACAGTATATATATATAAGGAGAGTTGTGTTTTCTCCAAGAAGAACTTTAAATTTGCATTACAATCTGCTTCTTGATGACAGTAGTATTTTTCAAACGTTGTTCCTCAACTGAAAAACTGGAAGGATAATTTCCAAATTCCCAATCCCAGTATTTTTAAGATGACACAAAAAAAAAACAACAGATCCCTGGACGCCTTGCAACTCGGAGAAGTTCCATGCTGCCCTTAAAAAGCAGGAAGCTGGCATATGAAGCAGGCCAAGCACGACCCCCAGAACTGCAAACCTGCACAACAGAGCAGGGGGGGAACAGGGCTGTGTTCTGGCACCACAACGCATTGTCTAGGTGTGGGTTTAAACACTGGAAATGAAGTTTCCAAGCCATGAATGTTATCAGCGGAATATAAAAGGACCTTATAGCTGTGGTGGGAAGGAAAGCAGCCCTGGAAAGTGAAAGATTAACCGAGATGGAATGTCGTTTTCAGAAAAGGGCTCAATTATGCAACCTTGCACCTTGTGGTAAAAAAAACCCCCAACAGTTTTGGCACTGAATTATCACCCCCCCACACACATATCCACCCAGGAAGTCCCTGATATTCCCAACCGCCGAGTTCCATTTCTTTTGAAGACTGTAGCTGTTTCATGGGAAATTTGCGCTGTGCCATGTCAGGGGGTGTGCTGACCTTTGATGGAAAAGAGCCACGTTCATCCCTGACAAACAGCAGGGCCGGGATTTGCAAAACAGCAATAAAACTCCCCCCCAGAGCAGAGGAGCATCTTTTACTGGTGCTTTTTTTTTAAAATTAAGGTTAACTTTCTTCGGGCACAATCACGTCACAGAAAAAACATTCCTATCTGTATCGTTAAGACAACAAATCGCCACTTTCGCCGGCATCGCGTCTCTGAAACAACGCTGACAGTAACAAGAACAACAAATCAGAACTGTTGAAAGGCCAAAGAACACTTCCTAGACCACTATCTGCTGGTCACAAAGCTTCTTCACAGAGAGATCTCCTTCCTGTATGCAAGACCCTAATATGACTTTTCATTCCCCCCCCTGATACTGGGGCAGCAGCTTCCAAGCCAAGCTCCATGCAGATCCCAGCTGCAGCCCCCAGCGCTGGGCAGGTCCCAGAGCACCGTGCGTCTTGGCTTCATAATCCTGCAGCGCCAAGCAGGTGGCTGGTTCTATATATAGAAGGAGGTGTGTTCGCCGAGGTAATGACATCCTTCCCTGTCTGGGAAGTGTGTTCGCCTTAAAACCAATTAGACATGGTCTGCGAGCTCTATTCAGACAACGCTTATTAGAGCTAATCTGGCAGACATACAGAACAGGTATTTAGTATTGCATTAGACATAGATGCAAGGCCAGGTTGGCTTTGTCTGTACTTTTGGGGGGGGGGGTCTGTATTGAAAATGCAGTAATGCGGAGCAGTGGTCAGGGTACAGGAAGGCTGTGGGTTCAAACCCCAGGTGAGAGAGGGCTTCTGTACCTTCGAACAAGGTATACATCATCTGAAGTGCTCCAGCGAAAGAGCCAGCTGTATAAATGTATGCAAGATGCAAGATCACTCTGGATAAGAGCACGAGCCAGATAAATTAGTAATAGCAG
This sequence comes from Lepisosteus platostomus, assembly GCF_059453375.1. Taxonomy (NCBI): domain Eukaryota; kingdom Metazoa; phylum Chordata; class Actinopteri; order Semionotiformes; family Lepisosteidae; genus Lepisosteus; species Lepisosteus platostomus. The sequence continues at coordinate 24,557,580 of NC_142625.1, forward strand.
GTGATGCACTGGGTATTGACGCAATCCTCTTGCAAACAGGCTGCTACACTGTGGAGGAAGGAAGCATGTGTCAGATTTTTCCATGGAGAAATCTGAATGACCCACGTCATGCACCAAGCCTGTCCATGAACATACTGTGCTAATTCCGACTCTCCCAGCGGCCTGTAACTGAGGAGCAAACTACTGTGCAACAGAATCTCAGCATCTCCACTAACCAGCTAACCACCACCATCAATACTGCTGTAGTAAGGAGCAGGCTGCAGCCATTCTCCCACAAGGTCTCTGGGTATATCCTTTGATCTCAACGCAGCCAGGGGCCAGCATGTGTAGGCAGAACGCTGCTTCCAACAGTCCGGTTTAAGAGCAGGAGGCTCCGGGCCCCACCGCTGCGTATACCCAACCAGACTGAGAAGAACACTCCACTACTCCCACAGCGAGAGGCCAGGAAGCTTTGAGGCAGCTGGGATGGAGAACAGGGAGGTCACTTGCTTTAGAGCAGCTATCGTCCACATCCTCCTCGCACTCCACCGCGTCTGCGAGTCTGGGAGCAGAACTCCCGCCCTTCTGCAGGGAGGATACAGATGACAATGCATTCCACTGACCCTGGAATGACAAAACTGAAGTCGCTTTCACAACGCAAGTGTGATGTCATTTAAAAAAAGAACAAAAGCCCTTTGAATGCCCGGCGTGCACTGCCTCTTCACAAGAAGCTATAAGGCATTTGCACAGGCTGTCGAGTGCAAGACGTGCCTTACCACGACTAACCAATACACTTTATCCCCCATTGCCTAAAAAGACTTCCAATTAAGAACACATTAAAACACAGGGACAAGTGAAGGTTAATTCCACACTGAAAAAACAGGAGAAACAATGTTTCGGCTGTTGAGCCTTCTTCAGGTGTGTATTAAACTAGGAGTTAAAGGAAGGTCAATTCTGAATTAGGAGAATACACAGCTCACACGGCACCCAGGAGACTGTATGAGTCCTTTCTGGCGTTGATTTCACCTCGCATTTTAAAGAGGAGGCAAAAGAATGACCCTTCACCTCGGAGAGGGGGGGAAAAAGATCCGTTTTTCACGCCCCCAAAAAAAGATCATGTGAACATTCCAACAAACTGAGCAAGCGAAGGTCAAGAGTCCTCTCACTCCTCTACAGCGAGACCCGCTCCTGCCCAAACCCCAACCCCGATTCGTGCTAGCACGTCACCCACGTGCCACCAGCGACCTGCTACTGTTCCTGCCACAGCCCGACTGCCAATGACCCAATGACAGGAGGCCTGGGGCAGCGACAAATTCACATCACACGATTCAGTAGCACGAATTTAGATGACGGAATCCACTACCGCTGATATCATGACTAGTCGCAAATGGCTGGCAAGGTGGAAAAAGAACAAGGTGAAATGCAGCTGAGAAGTCCACTGGACTTGTATGTCAATTAGGAGAAAGTAAATATTCCCCAAAAGATCCACAAGACTTTCCCAGTCACTTTATATTTATAAAAAAAAGTGTCATAACTCCTTCATAAACACCACACAACACCATAAAACAACAGGCCTAATCCTTTACAAACTTTTGTGCACATAACATGACGAGCACGTCGATTATTTGTTCCAATCCATCATGCGAGTTTCGGCTTGAAGATGGGAACAGAACTCCAGGTAGAGAGCAGTCCGGCAAGAATGATGGAAGAGCCCATCAAAGCCGAGAAGGACGTGGCTCCTGGTCCGTTCGCCTGGGATCGTGATTTGGAACGCGTTTTTTTTTAAATGCATGTTGTTTGATTGTGTTCCGCAGTGTTTATGAAGGAGTTATGATGCAGTTGTGTTTCAGCCTCCTTCGAGTCAAGCGTTACTAGAACATATTGCAATTGTAACCCGAGGTACGTCTTTAAATCAAGTGACTGGGAGGGTATGTTGCACAAGGCAACGCTCACAGTACTGGGATGGGCTGAGCCACTACTCCCAGTAAATATCATTACCGCATTAGTAACCACATCGCTCACAGAGCCGTGCTGAAATGCTGACACGCGCGCCTCCTCAGTTAACGCCCTCATGGCAACAGAGCTCAAGACGACTGCCCTTCTGTTCGAGAGGACCACTGAAGGACGGTACTCAGAGTGCCCCTGGGAACTGCTATCTGCTTGGAGAGCCAGAGGTCACGAAGGGAAATCCTGAGCACTTCTAAGCAGAATTTTTTTCTGCTTTTTCAAGAGCTGGCGACATTATGGCGACTACGTCCTTTACCGCTCTTCATTTCTCCCGCGAAGCCTCAGGCGGAGCAGACGCTGTATGATGCAAACGGACAGAATGTACAGAAACTTTGTTTGGGGGGGGGGGGGGGGGGAAGAGGAAGACGGCGGAGGCCTGTCACAAGATTTGTGAGTGACTCAAAGGCTAAACAAACAGTGCACATCCCTTACAGCTAACTACAGTGTTCAGAACTCAGTGCACCTCTGCAGTATACACTGTTTGCACGAACCATGTTTTTCTTTTGCACTTCTACATATTTCTTCTTCTCCACAACAGATGTACTGTTCTGGTTGTTATTACTGATTCTGTTTGTAACGTACTGTCTACATCGTGTGGCATTGTCCGTTGTACTGTAAGGCCCGAGAGATCGATGTGAATAAGAATTCCAACGTACGTGTAAACATGGCAATAAACTCTTCCATTACAAGAAAGCGATCAATGTGTCCTGTCCAAGAGGTCGGGCGCATCTGCAGGGCTTCAAGGTCTCTTCCAAGCAGCAGCACCTGAAGAGCTGGGAGGAGCAGCTAAATTGGTCCAATTGAGCCAATTATGAGCTTGTTCTCATCAGGACTGGGACGGAAACACCCCATGTCCAAGGACTGGACACCCCTCTCCCATAAAAGCATGACTCCCCCTTCTATAAAATACACAGATAAAAAAAAGGCTTGCTCATCCTTTAGAAGATGTCTGATCTCTGTCTGTCTGATCTCTGAAGATGTCTGCAAGTCGACAGGTACAGTGAACCGCACATCACGAGGAGGGGACAGAGCCTGTGGCACGCCCCCTGTCGAAGCATCCCATCATGAAGCTGGGGCTTGGTGTTGAACTCTGGGTTTTAATTCTGTTTATTGCATTAAAATGCAATGCCTTTCAGGGCAGTGAGATGCACTCTCTTCGCTGCCTAAGTTAGGGATTGCCTTCCCTAGCTCAGGAGCAGCCCTCTCGCTTCTCTGCAAGTGAAAACCCAGACACGGCACTGCTGGTTAATACGGTAACCCCCTGCAGAGAAAGCAAGCCACTCTGGCAAGAAGAACAGGGATCTGGAATGAGTTACTCAGCCGACTTTGACCAAAGGACTGTGGTACACAGTGGCGGAAATAAGACACTCCACACAAGCACCTCACTTCCAGGATCCACACAGTCTAGACAGCAAATTAGAAAAAAATGTCTGTTACATGACACCGCGAAAGATTTAAAGCACAGCCTCTTAATGCACTGGGAGCTTCTACACGCTGTGCTGTGATTAATGAAGGCTGCTCCAGGGAGCTGCACTTAATTTCTGAACGCGTCCTGGAACCAGTCCGCAGCTCCGCCCTCCACTGTCGGGGTACCGCGCCAGGACAGCAAAACAAAAACCAGCGCAAGAGGAAGGGACATTGGAAAAGAAAGGGACAACACCTGTGCCAGCTGGCTCGTGGTTCCGGCTGTTGGAAGGGACACTTCAGCCGGAGTCTGCAGGTCGCTATGTGGGCTGACACCTGACTGGCCTTCATGGCTAGAGGGGACAGAAAGCAGCCTGCGAGCAGGCACAAGGAGGCGTGTGCAGCGCTGGAGGTGGGGGATGCTGAACCTACTGCCTGAGCCGCCACTGTGCCGAGGGAGGGAAAGAGCTGCTTCAACTTCACTCTTCGCCCACGGATTCCTTCCTCGGTCCGCAGTGTGTGCGTTTATGTCCCTTAGCTTGCGTCCCCACCGCCAGCCAACACTGAGTGTTCATCACAAAGTCAACGCGCTACAGTTCGACACCGTCGGTGGGCAGTGGTGTACAAGACAGAGTGGGGCGCAGGTATTAAGCGGCCGCTGCCAACGGAAGGTCCCAGCACAGCCATTTCGTCTTTGTTTTGACTCCCAAATTCACCAAGGAGACCAGCCATGCTCTGCCGTCCCCGGAGGGTCAGAAAGAGCCCAGTGGGCAACAGCGTGGGGAAAACTGCACCCTCAGCAGCAAGCGGACAAGTCTCCACAGGCCCCAGCTGGGATCTCGACTCTCCTCCTTCTGTGGCCTGCAGCCTGCAGCCCCTCTTTTATGATGCAGCAGTTTCGTTTCTAACATTCGCTCCAGCTTTCACTGCCTGCCAGTCCCAGCACGAGGCAAACCCAGGTCCGGGAGTTAGGCGCGGCCTAGCAGGGGCCCGCAGTGTGAGGAACCCAGGCACTGCAGACATGCAACACTTCAGGAGTCGACACGCAAAATCAAACTCTTGCGACTGTGTGCGGTTGGCAAACCCAGGTCTGACCAGGACTGGCTGTTAGCACGGGTGTCTGTTGCAGAAACCGTGCAGCAATTTTTGCAACACATTTTTTTTTTTCTGGCAGAAAAACTGCATGAATATTTCCTCTGCTTTGCTTCCTAGTAAAGCCCTTAACGTCTAGCACCTCTACAACAGTAAAATGTTCTTGTGAACCTCGGGGTGCAGGAGAAGTGTGGTTTATTCAGATGTAGAGGCCCATTTATGTAATGAAGTCATAAGCTACATTACTGGTAAAGAAAACTTTCTTTTAAACTCCCACCATTCTCAGCTTCTAAAACAGGGGATGCACCCATGACCCCATTTTCACCAGCCCAGCAAGTCAGATGAGCTTCAGCCCACACGGCACACACGAAACTTCCAGTAAATGTGGCAACTTGTTTTTTTTACTTTCATGTTTTTATGGGTCATTTAATTTACGTTTTCCTGCAGGCGTCAAGGAAAGGAACTGAAGTCTAGATGTGACATTTAGTTTCTTAATATTTGTATACATATTTCTTATAAAGTGTACATATTACAGAAACAAAGAGATTTTCAAATTAAGACGAACTGAAAGAGAAAAATCAGCCATAGGCTCACCTGTTAAAAGATCAGGATCCCCTATTGAAGAAGGAGTTCAGCCTGCACCCCACATCCACATTCATACAGGGTAATGGAGTCGGGATTGAACTGAGGACAGAGATCTGGGGTGGAGAAGGTGATGAAAGTCTCTCTTGCATGTTGGGGAACCCATTAGCTTAACTAGGCTGGGGTCGAAATATTTTGACCAGATGCATGAAGATGGGAACTAGGAGCAACTTTTTCCATCTGCAATACTAGTGTATTTCACCCTCCTGCAACCCTCAAAAATGCACGCAACACCAAAAACGGACGTTTTCCCTTTCAGTTTGGAAACTTTCTCCCCCGCACTAAGACATCCCTTCCAGATATTTAATTCTGCTTTATCTTCTCATCACAAGAGCTTGAATCACCACTTCCCTGGGGGGGGGGCTGTGGAATTCCTGGCTCTACAGGAACAGGTTCTGCTGCCGTTTCGAGAATGACTGAGGATCTAGGCACTGCTCCAGCCATTCTTCAGAAACACCCCCCTCCCCACCAAAACAAATAAAGAGATCAGATGCTTCCCAGCCAACTTGGGGCTCTTGAACAATTCCGATTTGTTTTGAGCTGGACTTGCCACAAGCATAAGCATTGCCAGATCACAAAAGCGCTGATTACCAACCATTTGGCACTGCCTGGAAAGGGTGAGTCAGTTAAGAGAGGGGAGAGTTCCACTTCCTTCCCTACAACAAGTGATGCAGAAGGTCCCTCTTGGGTATGCTGCAGCTCCTTTCGGTTAACATTGCTTTTCTTCATATCAGACGAACCTAGTCAGGAATCTTCTTCACACCTCACTGCGATGATACCTGTTCGGCAACAGACGAGTCCTGCACCCCCTTCACAGATCACATCTGCAGGTGGCCAGCCGAGAGAGAGAGGGCTGACCTGTCCCTACCCCCTGCACGCTATGGCCCGGAGAATCCTCATCACGCCTGGCCTGCGACGTTAAAATCCTGCAGCCTTTTCACCACTACAGCTGATAATAATAACAACCAAGTCTTTTATTCAGCACCTGTAGTAGGTGCAAACCTCACAGCACTTTACAGTAGGTGTAAAAATAAACGGTGATAAGGACGTAAGGAGAGCAAATTGTTAAATAAGTACAAAAGTCCAGCAGTTAGATGTGCAGAAGAAGATATACGGTCAACAGGAAATGGAGCGCCCATTCCCTTAGCAGACACAGACTTCAAATAAAAGACTGTTTCGAAAAGACAGGTTTTATGTCTGGCTAAAACCGTGCTCCTGAAAACCAGGAATCTCTTATTAACCCCCTATTGAAGAAAACGCGCAAAACCGCCACCAGTGATGCAGAACTAAGGAGCTGCACAGAGACGAGCAAGCGGCTGCAGGGATCTGCTCACTCGCCGTCCCGGGTTTCTACGTCACCACGCGGTGCAACCGTGAAGAGCCCTTAGACGGGCAGTGACGCACTGGCCCCTGTTCAGGGGGGACAGCCGCTCACAGCACATGGGGGCTCAGCAAGCCTTCGGGCCCTCGGTGGCCCCTGGTAGGTTGCTTTCGGACGGGGGGGGGGGGCGCGCTTGATGAACTCGCGCGGCCGGAAACAGGAGCCCCGGGAGCGGCGTGACGCAAGCCATTTTGAAATGCAACGCAAGAACAAAAGACGTGACGTCTCGGGCCGCAAAGGCAAATTCCCCCCGACGCGAAGCCGACTGTGACCGAGCAGAGAAGGGACCTGAACCTGACTTGAACTGCAAATCGCTGCAATGCAGGGTCACCGGGTCGCAACGCTGCACTCTAAAGCGGTGCTCTGCTATATAACCCATTAGCGCTGATGAGCGCGGACCTGGGCATCGCCTCGCACATATAATAATCACCGCATCTGTTCCCCGAGAGCGTGCTGAAAAAAAAAAAAACATGTCAGGGGTTTATACCTGCAGGCTGGCCTTCCATTCCACTGGCTCAGGCACTTCTATAAATAGGAGGGGGAAGAAAAAAAATCGCTTCTGCTTGGCTGGGCTGATTTGCGACCTCAAAACAGAAAGCACCGTTATATAACTCGCAACGCGTCGGCTGCCGCAGCAGCTGCAGCTGCAGCTACAGCGCTGCTCTGTGTGAGTCTGCGGGCCGGGAGGCGCAACGTAACGGCGCCTCTGCAGCACGGAGGGGCGTCCAAGACACCGAGACACCACCGCGGAGCTGGGTCCTGTCGCCTTCGTGGAAAAAAAAGTGCCTTTGCGGCTTTAAAGTGGGCTCTTTTCACCCCGCAGGAGGCGAACAATGCGGAGCGTTATGCAATATCGGCAGCCCGTCTTTCTGTAAACACAAAGCAAGGCACGTCACATTTATTTTGCAAGGAAATAATCTAATGGCCACTGTAAGGCAATATGCCGTGTTGCAAGAGGGTTGTGCATTCTCTACAAAGAGCGACAAGAGCACTGTCTCGTCATTAGAACCCCTGCAGGGAATATCACTTTACAGCTGCAGAATGCTTAAGAGCGCAACCTGGGATTCAACACGCTCCCCCCAGTAACTGGGAGATGCGATCGGACAGGTTTTTCTATTAGAATTCTGCAAAAAAAGGGTTCCCTTAGGATAGGCTCCCTGAACTGGAAGATGGGATCAGAAAATGGGTGGTTGTTCTCCCTGGATAGAAATGTGGACGTGAGGAGAAAAAAAAACGTTTTTGAAGAGTTTAATTTAAAAAGGGGGGGTGAGGATGCTTAATCAATGCTGTCGAATGGGTCATCAGCCGAGTCCACCAGTGTGGTGGAGATATTTACCTTTCAGGGAGCGCGCCAATGCCGGGACAACAGAAGCACGCTGTATTATCAGCGAACAGAGCCAGTTTACAGAGCACACAGAGCCTTCAATTCACAGGGCCTCACACACAGCGACGCACAGACACACGGGGACTGCCTGGTGACAGCAACGGACCAGAGCCCTCCCAGGCCCTGTCAGCGGCTTCATGGAGGTGCAGAAAGCGGAGCTGTACAGCCCCAGAGCGTCCTCCGGTTTCTGTCCCTGTCCGTCTCCACGCCGAAACCAGACCAGCATGGTTTTGCTCCCCGTTTCTCAACCGCGTGTTAAAAGCCATTCGACTTTTCACGCATCCCTCACAAACCCGACGCCGAAACGTTAGGAGAGTGCAGGAGACGGGGTTCGCTTGGCCTGCTTCTTCCCTCAACTCGACCCTGTGTCTCCGGCCTCGCATCCGATGTCTTGTAGGGGCAGCGAAGGGGAAGGGGGAAAAGAACTGAGCCTGCGAGGGGCTGACCTGCCGACAGCGAGCCAGCGTGCACGCCGAGCGCAGGCTGGGAAACTGGGACAGAGAGCACGGGGGGAGACGCAGAGGGGTCAGCGCCTCTTACAGCAAGACTCCGTTGCTCAACATCACCCCACCCCACCCCACCCAACAAAAGAAAAACAACACGGAAAAAAAATTCGAGGACAAACCAGAGGACTGGGTCACGCGGGCCAAGGATGAACGCCGTGTGGCTCAACTTCCTGCCTGGCCCAGTGTGGCCCCGGAGGTGCAGGGAGAGACCCGAACTCAGAGGCGTTTTTTTTTTAAAAAACAAAACAAAACAAAAAGACTCGGCGGCCCTTAAGGGTGGCTGAATGAGGCGATGAGCCCCCGAGCTGCACGCCAGAGCCGCCGCCACACTGAGGCCCGTTGTGGTCCTGCTGGAGGGGGCAGGGTCTCTCCCGCCTCTCGCACAGGTGAGTCGGCCCAGCTCTGGGACAATGGCAGGGTTGCTATAGCGATCGCTCACAGGAGAACTACAACTGGTCCAACAGGAGGGGGAGCGCGGAGGCCCAGGATGCAAAGGGCCTGGGGAAGAGGCCGGACACGACCACTCCCGCTGTCCCGCGGCGGCGCTGGCGCGAGGCTACAGCAGCTGTCTCTCGTGGAGAGGGGGGTGGGGGTGGGGGCGAAAGGGGAAGGAGGAAATAAAATAGCTCTCTCCGCTTCATGCTTCGAGAACGCGCCATTTACAAACGCAAAAACAGATCGAAAAAAACAAACAAACGCTGCTCGACCTGCCTTGCTGGTCGGTTGACGGTGTACACCTGCGCCCCAGCAGAAGCCATCTGCTAACGGCTGAGCCCCAGCTTCCTGCCTGCACCGGCGGCGCTCTCGAAGAGGCAGGCTCCCCTGCGGGGCCACAGGGGCCCCCCGCCCTCCCGCTCTCCGCCGACCCGTTCGGTACCAGGGGGACCGAGAGCCGGCCCTTCGAAGCGCTCACCAAAAACAAACAGAACAGCAGCAGCAGCATCAACAAGTTAGATAAAAAACCCCTCAGTGTGAGCCAGTGGTGGGGTAGAGTTCAGTCATCTGACAGCTTGTGGGAAGAAACTTCCAACCTGGTGTAAAACCCCTCTGGTGTTTGCTGTTTTACATCGTGCCGAACAGCAGAGAGGTACCGGTGAATTCTTTCAAGCTCTCTACTTCGCACATCAACAAACTAAAAGGCAAATTACCGGCAAATTAGCATGGCCACATGCTTCTTAACCTAAACTATCAGTCGAGACAAGAACCTTGAACCTGGCCAAATTGGCCTCCTGTCCCCAGAGAGAAAATAGTTCATCAGCAATTCTTGGAAGACTTTTTTTTTTAAAAGAAAAAGACTGAGCTACCAAACTGTCCTCAGGCTATCTGCTGCCTGATTGTACAGCTGACTGAAAAACAACCCTTCCCCTGCAGAACCTCAGCAACAGGCGCTATCCTGGGCAGAAAAAGCCATTTAAACATTAACCAAGTAGTGTCAATCACAAACAAATAATTAATGTTTACCAGCACAAGGCTATCTGTTTTCTGTAGCAACTTGGTTTAATCAAATGCAGATCTAAAACCTCTGATTAATCCAAAATTCATGCAGTAATTGACAGGACTGAATAATTATAATTCAGGATGTGTCATCCCTCCTCTTAGGAATTAAGTGGCTGAACTGTTCATGGAAAAAAATATGATGAACCAACACTCAACTGGGGACAGGGCTAATAAATTAAAAATCATCGCTTCGCTTTCAAATCTTATTAATCATATTTAAGAGTTGAATAATTTAGCATTGCACTACAGTCTGCAGATACCTTGCATCATCTTCAAGAGTGGAACAAACACAGTGTGCGCCTCCTGTTACAGGCAGAACTCTTGAGTTCATCATTTCTTTCCAGCAAACATCAGGTTTTCTGGAGACCACCCGAGAGCAATCACTTCAGACGTCTGGGCTTTTTAAACATTTATAAGATAAAAACGTGTACTTCCAAGGGTCAACAAAAATCTATACATTTCACACAGAGAAAAACAGAGTAATTACCGCCAACGTATTACCAAACCTCCCAGGATCACAAAACATAGCTTAGAAGCGGTAAGTTTCTACCAAAGAAGATTCCTGGTTGCGGTTACAGAAATCTTACTTTCTGCTTATTTTTTTGGGCCAAGCACATCAGCGGGGTCTCGGTTCTGGGGTCTCGGGAGGTATCCTGGAAGGCAGCACACTTCCTTTATGGGCTCAGCCGGTCTGTGAGTAGAAGCAGGAGGGAGGAGGGGAGACATTCTTGCTGAGGATGTGGCTTTCCAGACCCATTCCGGAGACATTTCCTGCTAACGCAACCTTCCCTTCCCCGAGCAGCAACCCCAACCCCCCCCAGTCGACGGGCCGGGTTTCCGGCGTCAGGGGAGCGGGCCGGGGCAAATGAGATCTTGAGCAAATGGGATCTTCAGCACCTGATCCCCCCACTGGGCCAGAGCGCGGTTCCCAGGCCGAGAATTCGAACCTCACTCTGAACGGGGAGGAGCGGCGAGGCTGCGGGGGTGAGCCAGGGGCAGAGCGCCTCCGCAGCACCGCGCGGCTCTGACCTCATCGACCGGAGGAGCTGCGCGGCGGCCGCCGTGAAGCCGATACTGGGGGGGCACACTGTAATCGGGTTTGCTGCCTGCCCTCTCAAAGTTATGACCTGGCCTGACGGTCGACTGTTACCCCCTGGGAAAGATCTCCGCCACGAAGGGGTCACTGGAGCCGCTGAATTCCGTTCCGTAATGGACCGTCTACACTGTGTGGCGTCGTCTGCCCTACCGTGCACGTCCTGAGAGATCAGCGCGAATCAGAAATCCAATGCACACGCACAGCAGGGGGGTTTATGGTTCAGATGTACTCTAGTGGAAAAAGTGCTGAACTGCCCATGCTGGGCGTCTTTGCAGGGACAGCCTAGGCAGACCTCTCAGCTGTGAGCTACAATATCCCAAACGGACAGACCTCTTGGAGTTTTGCCTTCCCTTCTTAAAACTGGGTCATATCTTGGGGCCGAACAAGAGGCGCTTTTTTTTTTACACAAAGGGTTGTGGGAGTATGGAACATGCTATCTACCCAGCCATGTGGAAGCAGACGTCCAGGCTTTCTTCAAGGCACAGCTATAGGAGACCTTTGGATCAATTAACTACAAACCAATGGGCTCCCATCATTTGAGAATGCTCTTATACATGTTCAATGCGAGAGGTAACATGCAACACTCCCAATCCCGAGGAGAGCCAGTGATGTCTGGAATGATGGCAGAGATGAACAGCACTGTGTGCACACAGACTGAAGAGCCCACACCTCCCTGTGCCAGTTCTACAGCCTGGGTGACTCATGCTGTCGTGCGGCTGAGAGCTCATGGCCTTCACATGTCTTAAGTTTAAGAATCTGATTAGCGAGAAATGAGAGATTACAAAACTACAGGGTCAGCACAAGGAATCTGCTAAAGCTTACAAATAGCTGGGCATCTGGATGGATGAGACTCACATACCTTTTGATTAAAGACACGTCATCATGTAGCACTAAGACTTATAGTGAACTGATCCCGAGTGCATAATGAGGAACAGTATAAACGTGCAAAATGGGCACGTCTCTCTCCCAGCAGACTTAAACACCGGCCTGCTTTTGGAAAAGAAAGAGGTCTAGGGACGTTTCCATGTTACCCCACAACCTTCACTTACATCAGTTTAATGTCTTCCCAATTGAAATCTCGATCTATTAGAGATTACGAGGCCAAAGCCACGTACTGAAAGTGAAAAATGGCTTTTAACCATTATGCCATTATGTTCTCTGGCCCTAGAATACCTTTAAAAAAAAAAAACGACTGTGTGACCACGTATTAGGCAAGGGCTTCAAAGATGATTAGATTTCTGGCAAACAAAGACAAAAGTCTAAATGGTTTTCTTTCCTCAAAACTCCGAAGTAAACCTTCACACTGACTGATGGAAGCACTGTTCTGGTTGTCTAAAGGCTGGTGGAAATGGGGCGACTGTATTGTTGCCGCATTCTTTCCCAGGACGTCGAGATGAACATCTCGGTTAGACAAGGGGGCATGACAAACATGGCTCCATTTGCATTTCAGGTTCCTGTAACCAGCTCTGCCCAAGAGTGTGCTCGCCTCGATTTCAGAAACCAAATTCCTTACACTTATATTGTGCTTTTCTGGACACCCCCACTCAAAGCAGCAATGGGGAGCCCCACCTTAACGTGTTAAGGCAGCCAAAGTACACCAGTACTCTCACGACACACCAGCTATCAGCAGGGAGGAGAACAGAGTGATGGAGCCAGTTCAGAGATGGGGATTATTAGGAGGCCATGATTGGTAAAGGCCAGGGGGAAATTTGACCAGGACACGGGGGGAACACCCCTACTCTTTTCAAGAAACGCCCTGGGATTTTTAATGCTCACGGACAGCCAGGAGCTTGGTCTTACATCTCATCTGAAGGACGGTGCTTTTTTTTTTTTTTTTTTTACAGAGTAGTGTCCCCGCCACTATACTGGGGCATTAGGGCCCACACAGACCTCAGGGTGAGCACCCTCTACTGGTCCTACTCTTCCAGCAACAACCTTTCCCAGGGGGTCTCCCATCCAGGTACTGAGCAGGCTCACCCCCCCCTGCCCAGCTCCAGTGGGCTGCCAGGTGTTAACCTGCAGAAAACCCCACTGCTCTTGCCTTTCTGACCCCCACCCTCACAAACCACAGGTCTCAGAGAGCCTTAAGACGGAGACCTGAACGTCACATCCACGATTCTAAAGGAAAACCAAACGTAGAAGACAGGAACAACATCCAAAATGTTGTTCTTGTCACCCCCACAGAAGTCACCTCCAGAAGCTGCGATTTGTGTTCAACAGGAGCATGAAAAGATAAAGCTCCCTCCAGCAGAAGCTCAGTCAAACAGCTATCAATCCAATTGCACCAATGCTGCTGGGTACAGATGGTGGTCACGGTGTCTCATTCATTAGACTATCGTGACCAGAACGTTCATTCAAGCTTAGAAGTTACATAAGCGTACACTCTCTGGGTCATGTGACTTTAAGGGAATCTGGCCCCACCAAACACAAAAAAAAATGCTCTAACCCTAAACGAGTGGATCTACCAAGTGAAAAATTGAATACGTCGACGAGACAGAGGAAGCAGGGAAAACCACAAACTGTGCTTATTCCCCTCCGAGAAGTGAAACTGGCGTCTGCTCTGTTCCCACTTCCATTCATTCAGACTCGGCACAGCCGCCGCCCCCCCCCACCCCGCCCGCCCGCCCGCCCGCGCCTCATTCAGCGAGAGCTTCAAAGCAACAGCACAGCACGCAGGTGGGTGGGGCCCCTCGCCGAGCCGCACAGAGGCCGGGCGACAGTCACGCTTCTGGAGTCCAACTGCGATTTCCAGCATGGGATCCTCAGATCAATTCGCTGCTAGCAAACCCCCAGGAGACAGGTTGGGGCCGCCAGGGGTGGCCGCTACTGGGACGCAAAGGTCCAGTCAGCTCCAGGTGGACTTGCAGACGTCCCACGAAATTTGAAGCCAACCGGCAACTTCGCAGCATTTCTCCCCGAAAGGGAGGATCGGGCGCCTACGTTAAGGGCGGCGTCTTCCTGCTCCGGGAAGGGGGAACATGCATCTTACTCCTGCTTGCTGAGCCCGCAGCAGGAGGGCAGCTGTCACAGACGAGGAAGTACCGAAGACCCCGCCACCGAAAGCACGCTTGTGAAGTCGGTATTGCATGCATCTGCTTTAACGCTCTTCCATCTTTTTTTGTTTAAAACTTCATGCTTCCCTAACATGGATTAGTGTCAGCTCGAGTGCAGCTGTCTATTTTTCTAACCCTTTGCTTTTTTTTTTTTTCAGCGTCGTCCAACCTGAATTGGGCATTGCCGCCGAGGGAAACTCGCAAATAGAACAGGGCTGCCCAAAGCCCTTAAAAAGCATAAAAGTAAGACGCAAAGGTGGTGAGAAAACACACCTGTTCAGCTTTAAAGAACATTCAGCTTCACCAACACCTGGAACCCAGACCCTGCGGACTGGAACCCAGACCCTGCCTGTCTAAATGCAGCTCCTCAGCATGTACACAGAAGAGTAAGTCACATTCAAAGCAGAAAGAAAGGTAAACCGCCCTGACAATCACAATGGAATGCAGATCAATCAAATAAGAGGAAAGGACACTGCGCACTATTTTGCGTTTAGACAGCCCAAGATCTTGACACCCAAGACCATCCTCCTTCTAGCTCAAACGGAGCTAGTCTAATGGATTCAGTCTGGAGCCCACACTGCCCGATCAGTGATGTGCAGTGACTATATTTTGTGGGGAACGTAGACAGCTCTGACCCCATCTATGCGTCTAACAATTAGGAGAGAGGTCCCTGGGAATTCTGAGCCCAGGGAGAGAGGGAACACACGGAAGATGCTGTCCAAAACCTTGAAGAAAACAACTGCTTTCTTTGGTAACATTTGTTTTTTAAAATCTCTTGTCCGTGGAAGAGCAAAAAAAAAATAAAACCAACCCAAAAAGAGGGCCATTGTCAATCCCTGCACTTTCTCTGGCTCCAGAAGGCTTGAGCCACTTGTCACACCCTTCAGAGATGAGATCTATGAGAAGACGCCCAGCAAGGCAGCTGAAGGCTTTTTCATTGGCACAGCTCAGCCCTGAAACTGATTCCTGAATTGGAAAGACTACACTGGTGGCTGCCTCCATCTGTTGGCGTGCACGAAGCACAGGCGCAAAAGTCTGGTCAATGCCAAACTGACGCATCGGACTTAAAGCTATAGAGAATGAGAAAGAAAGAAAGAAGCACCAGGTACCATCAAGAGCGGACTCAGCAGACAACCACATGAAACATCACGGGTATAAACAGAGGGGGGGGGGTCGATGCAGCAGTCTGGGCCAATACCAGACTCGGGTCCAAATGAGCTTGCCAATGCCCAACGAACAGCTTTAGTTGCTCTCATCCCTATTAATCAAGAGGAAAGCCAGCTGCCACCTACTGAGCTCAAATGCACCTGTCTGCACCTGTACGGAGCAATAGCACTGTGGCTAAGGATCTGCCTGTGGCTCGAAGGTTGTGTGAATATCAAATTAAAAAATGAACCACAAACTCAAAAACATCCCCCATGCAAACACACGCGGTCCTAGACCCGGATCATCTCCAGCTGGGGCGCCCCTGTGTGGAGGGGCAGGGGAACTGCACTCACCCATCCTCCCTGACTCTGGATCCAGGGCTGAATGTTGTTGTCCAGGTAGACGGTCATCCACTCGGCTATGCGGCTCACCAGGTTGCTCATCTCCTTCTCCACGCACTCCACGCACAGCGCACCCCCGAAAGCGAAGAGCCCCACGATGCGCCCCCAGTTCACCCCGTCCCGGAAGACCTCGTCCATGACGTGCTCGAAGCTCTGGTAGGCGGTGGCGGGCGTGATGTGGAGCTGGGAGGACAGGTCGCTGAACGCCCGGCCGTAGCGGAGCTCAAACTCGTTGGCTGAGTCGCGCAGCGCCCCCTGCACCGCCTCGATCCCCTGGGGGGGCTGGCGCGACACGGGCCCCCCCCCACCATTGGCCGCGCCGTTCGTACGCTCCTCTGCGTTCGGGCTCCCCGAACCCACCGCCTCAGCGCCTCCGGTCCTGCCCTCCAGGCTGAACTGGTCCCAGGAGTAGTTCTTCTGCGAGAGTTTATAGTTGATGTAGTAGACGACGAGGTCTCTGTTGCTGTACGACATCTTGTCTGCTCGTCTCTGCCTGCTTCACGCCGCAAAACCCATTCTGGACACAAGGGATTACCAAGTTCCCTTGCCTGGACGCTGCAGTCTCTTTGCTGCCGGCTGACGGTCTGGCCTTTCGGAATGAGAAAAAAAAAAAGGCATTCTGAAATCCGTCAGGACCGGTCACAAGGAGCATGTGGCACAGATGAAGCACATTTTCCGTTCATCACGGCATGCAAAAGCAAAAAGGCCGATCATCTCAAATTCATGCACTACCTCGTTCGAAACACAGCCACCAGGAAGCATTAAAAACAACTTGGCAACCAGGGTCTGTTTTTTTTCAAGCTCCAATATGGGGGCTCATTATAAGCTACAGGGTTGGTGTAGGGATCACACTAATTAAAGAATGAAAACAATCTGATGTCTGTTACTGTCTGACAGCGTTCATTAATTGTCCAGGATATGGCAGGAGAGTGTCTGACTGCTCTACACCACATCCTGTCACAGCGCCACTGCTCATCTTCTCTGTGGCACCAAAACCCTTCAGAAATTAGACTGACAGGAATTCAATGAACTGCCCTGCAGGGAGAGATGACCACTGACACGGACAGACAGACAGGCAGGGGTTTCTCAAGTGACCCCCGCAAAGACCAACTCAAGAGACCATATTGAGGCACAAATCAAGACGTGCCCCCCCCCCACACCACCACCACCACACTCAGGGGCAGGCTGGGGAGGAGGGGTCAGAGGTCAGTGTTGACCTCTCCAGTTACCTGACTCCTTGATTCCCCGATGCCAGCAAAGAGCTGCCAATGCCCCTGTCCAGAACTGCTCAAGATGCTCAGATAAAGTACAAGTATTTCTGCTGCCTTGAACCACAGGGAACTGAGACATCACAAATTAAACCCCCCGCCAGGGAAACCTCTACAAACTAGGGTGTCTTCTTTCCCATTTCTAGTGTCTAGTGTTTCTGTACACACGGACACACAAAAATAAACCTATTCACAGGCTGAACAATGTGAATAACACAAACATATGATATAATCACGCAGTTGGCTATTACCTAGTAATCTTACACACATAACATTCCCTCCATAACAAACAACACAGCCATTTATGTTTCTCAACAGGAATAAACGTTTTTCCGACGCATATAAATGTTCCTCGGTCTGACAAACACACATTAAGACTGAAATGATGATCAAAGCTGTTATTATTCTCCATGGCGCCTGACCTCATCCAGGTTATCAGAGGCGGCTAGCGAAAGGTCGGAGTATCTAAAACCTAACCTTTCCTATGTTAATCCTGGCATTTGGACTGGTATTTTACCGGCTACGATAACGACAACTTCCTCCACGACAGCTCATTTAAAAGCCCGATGTGAAGGGCCACGGCTCCCGAGACAGATTTACATAGAAATGCGCTATCACGGCCAGACGATCTTTGCCGGATTCCCCGGCCACATACAGTAGGTGTGACTGTGATTTGTGCGGTACCGTCTGCAGATAAATGAGACAAAAGACAGGCTCGACATTTCAGACAGGAGAAGGCTGACATTTAGGGATCCTAGGGTTCGCCTTCCAGTCTCCCCTGCGAGCTGCTCTTCCTACCGGAGCGAAACACCAACAAGCAGCCTACTCCCCCCCACACACACACAATCGGAAGCAATCGCTAACTATTTTATTTACTCAAACACGCCCTGAAAAGGATCAACACCAGTGTCGGGGCTCACAGCGCACGCCGCAGCCAGACAAGAACGCCGTTTGCTTTCTGAAAACCTGCTGGAGAGCACTTTTTTTTGGGCTCATCGGGAAAAATAAAAATCCAAGCAGAAAATAAAACCAGCACGCATCTCGCAATCCACTGCCGAACTACGGATGCTCCTCGGCGTCGGCGTTTCAATGCCTCGCAAATGGAGCAAGCGAAACATTCTCCATCAAACCCAGCCCAAGGCTACGACGGACCTGAAAAGGTTCGGGGTGACACTCACCTCGGCAAATGAAAGTCCTGCTCGGTAGCAGCCCTGCGTTGTTTGCCTTGGTGGCAATACCGCTGGCTCGTCCCTATCCAGTCAATTGAGCTGGGCTTCCTGAGTCACTGCACGCTGTCAAACCCTGCAGCACAGGAGCAAAGCAGAACCTATTAGCCAATGCACGGCGCACACGGCCCCGCCCCCTCGCCGATGAAAGGGGGCGGGGGCAATTACGTCCTTCCTACCGTAATTGCACAGTTAGAGGCGCGCACACGCACGCATGAGGCACAATTACGTCAATAAAACTATACATCTTTGTAAATCGATACGACACATTGCTCAAAGCAAAAAAAAAAACCGCGACGGTTACGAGTGCATATGAACTGTACATAACATAGTACATAGTTTAGTTTCCAACAATTAAACGACTGCACTGGCCTATTTTTAAGGCGGACCAACCCAGGTGAGTAATCCATTTTAGGAGACCAATCATACACCACTAACCACTGTAACCCACATTAAAGTGGTTAATGACTACCCGCAACGAATTAAAATCGGCCCTCCACGGTGAGCCGGAAAAAAAAAAGTCCCATTCCCCGTTACTCTGTTGTTTTAAGATTCTCAATTTACCTTTGCAGAGTCAACATGATTATAAACCCGTGTGCAGAAGAGGCAGGGAGCCCATTTCTAATTAACCGTCAGCACCAACGTAGTCCAGCCACACACAAATCACCTCTGATTGAAGAAGACCACAATTTAGCACTCGCACATAGCACTACCTACCCCATTCGTTTGAGTACCCTTCATAAATCATGGTCGCTTAACACTAATCAATAATACGGACTAGGATCCGACATTTTACTCATTTCCACAACCCCACTCGAGATCCAGAGGCCAGCCCGAGCCTCTTTGCGCACTACAATTTTCCTTCTGCAGGATATTCCGCCTTTGGGATGTAAAATGACACTTTTTAGACCAACCCTGCTCGAGTAACGACGGGACGTCATGCTTTTTTTTTTACCTCGGTCTTGTGCACACTGGCTTGCAATTTGTAATGCACGTTTTCGGGAAAAAAAGAAAGAAATCCCGCATTTACACAACGTTATCCTTCTTATGTCGCAGCAGTGTTTTCGTTAGCTAATCAAGGCAGGTCCCTTAACCAACCCCTGCAAAGCACAGTAAGCGTGTTCAATATGGTTACAGTCACGACGTCTGAAATAATGTATTTAAATCTGACCTGATTAAAGAACAGGAAGAGGTTGTAACGCCCTCGTCCGGACTGGTTTTCATCTTTAAACCAACACGGGGTGAAAAACGATGAAACGCTTTAAAATATCTCTATGGTAACGTTTGTTTCCTCTAGTGACGAACCACGCTTCTCCCACTCCCCCGTTTTGTTAAAGACACAGCGCCTCACTGTGGCCGCTGGGGGGAGGTACCACTGCAGGCAGTGAATACTGCCACTTCGCCCCAAAATAGATAAGATACTTTATTGATCCCGTGAGGGAAATTGCAGTGCAACAGCAGCTTAACACACACAACACAGCCACAGTGTAACGAATTATATAATAATAGTACAATACATACAATACAATACAAGAGTTACTCACAGTCCGGACACACAAGAACAAACTAGAACAGAACAGTACACAGAAAAATCGTATCACACATATGAATATAAATATAGATGTAAATATAGATATAGATATAAATATAGATATAAATACGTCCCTCTAATCCGTACAGATCCTGAAAATAACCATAATCACAAGTCACGATATTTCAGATACGTCCTAAGTGATGGGTGACAAATCTTGATAAAAACAGTAGCGAATTAACACTTGTGTTCGGTTTTTTTCATCCTATAGTTAACTTTTATCTATCTGCTGAACTCTAAGACTGTACAAAAGTTAAAGTAGCGTGCGATGTAACCACATGTTTATAAAATCGGGTTCGTATTCAGCATAACACAATATAAGACAGGATGTCCTACAATACAAAACAATACGAGATGACGAAAATACACCCGGGTCGTCCTTGATTGTTTTCACATTAAATGTGTCTGTTACACCAGAGATCTTTTCATAAAGCACCAGAGAACAGCACGAATTCCTTTCCTGTATTTGGTGAATTTGCACTAAACTAGCAAGCCAGCCGAGCAAGATTTACCGAATAGCCTCCTCTTGTGCCTCGTTTAAACTGTCTGCTTGGAATCTCTGATTCTCATGCTCTGACATGTTCTCTGAAACGGCTTTCTTCTTGGCTTTTAAGAGCGAGGGGCAATACATACGATTGCTGGACAGACACAATCTCTTCTGAGCTGTCCGATCTTAAAACGGTCAGGGGGTCCGTGTATATATATGTGTGTGTGTGCAGTTGAGTATGTATTTGACATGACCGCATGAGAACATTTACAAACGAGAAGAGCCTATTGGATATTTAATAGCACACTGATCCAAGCATGCCATCGTCTTGAGGCTTCAACAATATGGCTGGGTAGCCCGTTCCACGATCTTACGAACCGCTGTGTTTTAAGTAGTTCCTCCTGCTCTCAGTTTTAAATGCACTTTCACCATAGCGTACACTTTTGTCCCCTGGATCGGGTTTTTTAAATGTTCATTCTGAAGTAGTTCGCTGGGTTGACTTTTTCATTTACAGCCTTTAGGATTCCTAATCCGTGCGTCAGGTTCCCCCTTAGTATGTGCTCTGTTCAAGACAGAAAGGAGGGCGGGACTCTCAGCCCCTCAGTGAAGGATATTATTTTAATCCTCGCAATATACTGTATAACACTATTGGTGAAGAACTGCACTAGATTCGACTTCCCAATTTTGTTCCCTTCTATATATTTTCCCTGAAATTCGAAGAAGGCTGCACGTTGCGTGTTTTCTTCTACTTTCCACTGTGGAATGAAGAATCTGCTTGTTCTTTTCTAAAATGTAAATCGAGCATATGAATCTAGAGGTTTTGAAGCCGACACTCCACAGTTCTGCTCTTATCTTGCTCGCCCATCAATACAATTTCGTATAACTCGTTAGAAAGGGTTGGCCAAGCTTTTTTCAAGTATCGACAAACTGGCCTACATGTCTTATATAGCTGATTTATGTACATTTTAGATCCCCCCTTAATTCCACATCCTGCACGTTTGACCCAAACCCTTCCACGAAATGGTTATCAACACATCATCTTGACGCTCCCTACATTTTTACGTCGGTAGTACGTGGCATGAAAAGACTACATTTCCCATGAGCGCTCAAGCCTACCCGAACGATTTCGGCCTCATCACCAATAGAAATGCGCCGAGGCTGCGAGTCGCCTGCTGATTGGCCAGTTTGGAAAGGGACGGATTTCAAATGATAACGGCGCTAGGGGAGGTGTTAGCAGACAGACATTTTCTGCAGAGCAAGTAAAGTAGGGACGGGGGAGAGTTATAACTTTTCTTTAAATACAGTGGATTTCTTACTCATCAGGGAAGAAACTTTGGAACAGGTATGTAATCGTGCATTTAAAATACACGTCTTTTATGTGAGTTGACGTACCCTGCTGGTTTTGTGGCTGAAATGAGTAGTTAGGGCTACTTTGTTGTTTGGCCTAGACGCCGAGCTGTGTCGGACCCGACCAGTATTGTTTGGGTTTTTTTTTTTGCTGGGGGTGTCGGGTGGATTGTTTCTATACAGTTATGTAATCTCTTTGGGGTGGAAAAATACTGCTGAAGTATTGAAAAAGAAAGGATTCTGCGTAGGAATAGCCACAGGTTCACCTTAACGACAGCATCTGGATTTGCTTCAGTCAGCGTCGTCGTCTAAGGCGGACATCGCCTTTTTTCATATGCTATACCCAAGTAAATAGGATAGGACATAAATAACGCTTCATGCAGGTATATGTGTTTTTTTTTTCCTGCCCGTGATCGCTTCAAACTAGACCCCCCTCTTTCTGATCGGACTCTAAGCGTGTAGGAGGAATCTTTAGCTCAAACATGGGTTGTTAGGTGAGCCCGGATGGGCTTCCACCTTGATTTAAAAAAAAAAGAAGTCACCCCAAAAATTCAGTCAGGTGAAAGGAGAGAGCAAAACGTACTTGGTGTGGTCTGGGCGTCGGGAGGCGGTTCGGTCAAAACTTTGAAATTGCGCGTCTCCAATCCGCTGGCAGTGAGTCTGTCCCTCCACCGGAAGAAGGACTTTTCCCATCTGCAAAGTGAGCACCCCCCCCCCCCTTAAATATTTATAAATAAATACTATAATATTCCAGGGATACGACTGGATAGTGTATACCGCTGTAGGGATACAAATCAGTCGGGAAAAGAAGGCAGGTGCTGCACTCGGAATGTAAGGTTTTATCGATTTTAAAACTTTTTTCCCCCCAGTAGGGACAGAGGAGCTCGGCACGGCGGAGAGATGGACATGCAGCAGGAGGTGTCGATGGCCGATTATGAGTTTGACGCGCCTTCGGTCGTGATTGATTTCAAGTCCCTGGACAGGGAGGACAATGCAGATCACTGGTTCGGTAAGACCGTCTCGGGCTTTTCGCGTTTTTTGCACCCTCCTCTTTCCTTGTAAGCTGGTTATATCTGGGCTTGCCTGCCTTTTGTTGTCTGAAACATCTGTTATTGCTTTCAGACCAGATAGCTGAGCCAGAGTCCAAGACGATGGATTTGCATACCACTCCGTTTAAGGCTAAGGGAGAAGCGAAGACCGATGTGCCCAAAGCCTTTGTTTTACCCATGGTGCACGATGCCAATCGCGGGACAGGCAAGCATGTTTATTTGTCACCACCATAACATCCTTAAGTGAAAGCAAGGTCGTTTTCCTCTTGGTAAAGCAACTTCAGGGCTAGCTATTCCAGCTTTCTGGGTGATGTCCCCTTTCAGAGTGCGGCGCCGAAGGAGAGAAACCGTCTGCTCCTGCTGTTTCTTCAAACTTGGTGACCTCCTGGAGCCACTGGCCATCTACAGACAACCAGCCTCAGAGAAAGGCTCTTCCAGCACAGCCCAGGAGGTAGGAGGAGCCTCTGTCAGACAGTCTTACATGCTGGAATTAAAAATGGGATGGGGGGAGAAATGCACGGTCTTGTCCTGTTCTGTTGGACTGTGCTTTCCGGTTTTGGAAATTGCTGATCTGAGTGCCACTTCGTTCACCCGTGGCATGGATCTCCCCAAGAGCTGGTGAATTTTTACTTGGCGGATAGCTTCTCAGAGTTCCACATGGTGTGAAATTACAGATCACTGTGCACTGTTCACCAAGGGCAGGGAAAAAAAAAACTCTGAATTCAGGAAAACACTTTTTAACTTTCTTGTTGGCCTTGACTGCTCTGTCCCTCACCCGTTTAGAGTTTCTAAAAGATTGTCCGGCCATCAGAAGATGGAAAACCAGCGGAAGCAAATGGCCAAAATTCGGGAGGAAAAGAGGAGGAGTGCAGCAGCCACTGTTCCTCATGCAGGAGACCCTCCTGTTAAAAAACTAAGAAAAAGGTAATCTCAAAGGAACTCGATGATGCCTGGATTTTCGTTCTTGTTGATCTGTGCCGCATAGCATGTAGCAGTAATTGATGTTTTAAAATGTTTTAATGTATAAAATCTCATTACTGACAACAGGTATTAATATAATGTTATGAAACTGGTAAAAATCAGCAATTGACCGAGCAGTTTAGTAAGTGAAGTGATTATTCATAACCCCCAACTTGTACGTGATTTCTAATGATATTCCCAAGTGGCTGGCATAACCAGAGGCACGTGGATTCTGTATTCTGTCACAGCTTTGTTGAGAGGAGTAATTCGGCCCACCTGGTTGATCATCCTTGCTTTATGCTTTTTGCACTTATCAGCCATAACCAAGAGCTAGATAGAGGTAAACTAATTCCACACCAGAGTAAAACAAGGCAGACTGAGCCCATGTTGTGCCCCTGTGTTTGAGCGTTCAGTGTTGGATGGAAATCCATTGATTAGGCAGGCAAAGGCAGAGAGACATGTAGGTAATTGGGCAGAGGCAGTAAGGAGAGACTGCTTGCAATAATTTAATTCAAGGCTGCATGCACCATATACATTTTTAATGGCAACATTACCACCTTATAGCCTGATTCGGGAAGCTGAGCAAAGGTGGGCCTGGTCACTTCTGAAAAGAGTCCTCTGGACAGCCTATATTTTTTTCTTAGTTAATAATGCATGTGTAGTTTTTCCTTTGTTTGAAGATCCTAAAGAATCTTTTTAATTTGTGTAGTGATTGTCCATTAAAACTTTGGGTTGCATTTTTGCTCAACTTCTAGCAGAAATTTAAATCTACCTCAGCTGTCAAGAGCAAATGTGCCTCATCGAATAAAAAGGTAATTCACTTTTGCCTTTGTCACACTAGGGTGTACAGTGGTGACGCTGGGAGTTGGAGCACTCTGCTGTTCACTTTTTCTAAGGGTTTAGCTTTTCAAATGTATTACACCCCTGGATACTTGATTTGTGCCTGGATGAATGTGGAAATGACTGACAGTTTTCTTTAATTTTAATAGGAGTGCAAACCATACTACTCGGGAAGAGACGATTTCAGAAACCACCAGGTGGGCTAATGAGTCCCAAACTAAAGGCAGATTACGATCGACCACACCAACTGTGCTCAAGTAAGTGATTTGCAAGTTAGACGAGCAAAAAGTTCCTAATTCATATTGCAAAAGCATTTAAGGCCCATCTGGGGTTCAGAGTTTTCTTGTAAAGTTTGCTTTTATGTAATAACTGGACTGAGGCTGTGAGAAACTACCACGGAATTCAGAGCATCTTGCCTTTTCTTCATACTTGAAGGAGAAGCAACTCGTCGGCCAAGTTTAAAAGCACAGAGCAGCAGGAGCTGGAGAAGATCCACAGTCTCCAGAAGGAGGTGGCCGAGCAGCGGAAGAAGAATGAGACCACCTTCAAGGCTGCCATTGCTGGAAGTGAGTCTTGATAGCTTCCCCTCCCCCTCTGAAGACCCCCTTTCTGAAAACAAGAAACTCTAAAATTCTGACAAATTGGTACTATTTAGCCAATGTTATTCAGACTTCTCAAACGCCACTCGGAAAAACTGTTTGGCCAATGAACCCCAAGCATGGTAGTTCTTCTATCGCCACATCACCCTTCGTTCAGTTACTTTCGAGTCTCGGTGCAGTTAACGTGGTGCAGTAGGATTCCTGTTTAAGTCTGAATGGGTGTCTGCTAGCTATTTGTTAAAACTATCTGAACTAACAATGATTGGTTTGAAAGACTGTAGGTTTTGTCACTGAAATCTTGCTTCAGAGTTCTAGTTGCATTGATACAAAGTAGTCGTATTTCTGTCACCTCCTTGGTGAGACATGTCTTGTGCTGCTGCTCTTCAGTCAGTTGCTAGTAGTCTTCTAGGTTCTCTAAATTGCTTTTTTAGCTTTATGGTTCTTTCTTGGAAGTTCAAGCAAACGAAAACTAATCATGAAACTAGGATCACACCTTCCCCCTTCTCTCAGTGACAGACCTGAGTGTTGATAACTGTTTCCCCCCTGCTCCCGGCTTTTGCTCTCCCCTGCTTTATCAACTGCTGGTTTTCTTTCTTCCCCACACCTGAAGAAGGCTCCACAGCCTAAACGTTTTCTCTTCTTTTCAGCGTGGGGGGGAAAAAAAACCTTTCACTTGTTCCTTTTTTTGTTTAGGTCAGCCGGCTAAAAAGACCGTCATTCCCCATACCGTTCCTGTGGACTTCCACTTTCGCACGGATGACCGGATTAAGCCGCATGGCGACCACCAATCGGACGCGAGCTACAAAGAGGTGGATTTTGCGGCCCAACTTCGGAAGCACCCACCTTCGCCTGTGTGTACCTTTTCTTTCTTCACGTGGTTTGCATGCCTGTAGGACACTCCTCCCTTGCTCTTTCAGGGTCCTATGTAAGATTTACTTCTTTGTTTGTGAGGATGCAAATGTTGTGTTTCAGGCAAAGGTTTCAAAAGGCCACACCATTCCCAAGCCTTTCAACCTGTCCAGCGGCACAAAAAGGAAGTTCGAGGAAACGGCTTACGTCCCCATGGCGCAACAGATCGAGCAGTTTCAGAAACGCACTCCTGCCCGGTATCACCTGCGGAGCCGACAGAAGGAAGAGAAGGGTAATGTCTCTTACATTAACTCACCCTGCAACTCACAACTGGCAACCCACTGGAGCTCAGCGGGTGTGAGCCTGGTCAGTACCTAGATGGGAGACCTCCTGGGAAAAACTAAGGTTGCTGCTGGAAGAGGCGTTAGTGGGGCCAGCAGGGGGCGCTCACCCTGCGGCTCATGTGGGTCCTAATGCCCCAGTGTAGTGACGGGGACACTATACTGTAAACAGGCGCCGTCCTTCGGATGAGACGTAAAACCGAGGTCCTGACTCTCTGTGGTCATTAAAAATCCCAGGGTGTTTCTCGAGAAGAGTAGGGGTGTAACCCCGGCGTCCTGGCCAAATTTCCCCATCGGCTGTTATCAATCATGGCCTCCTAACAATCCCCCTCTGTGAATTGGCTTCATTACTCTGCTCTCCTCCCCACTGAGAGCTGGTGTGTGGGGAGCGTTCTGGCGCACTATGGCTGCCGTCGCATCATCCAGGTGGGGCTGCACATTGGTGGTGGTGGAGGGGAGTCCCCATTACCTGTAAAGCGCTTTTAGTGGAGTGTCCAGAAAAAGCGCTATATAAGTGTAAGCAATTATTATTATTATTATTATTATTATTATTATTATTATTAATGTTAATTAATATTTGGTGTATGGCTGTTTAGCGCTTCTCGCAGTATAGGATGTTTCATTTAATCATGGAAGGAATCGGACTGATCCTTCTCTGTCTGTAAGTGGATGTGTGCCCAAAGGAATTTTGATCTTTAAAACAAGTCCCTTTTTTGTGGTTTTGTATATTAATATATTCAGTAGTGTATATTAATATTCTGAGAGTTTTGCACCCATGTATTAGTCTTTTTGTAAAAACTTACGAAAAATGTTTTACTGATGTCATGTGTTGAACATGTTTCCAGGCATGTCAGTCTTTGAGTGATGGAGAGTTTATTTTGCTTTCAGGTCCCTCGCCTGTGAAGAATATCAAACTAAAGATAACCGATCCCAAGACGCCCCAGCTGCTGACCAGGAAGCGGACCCGGCCTTTGTTCGTGAAGAGCACTGCTGAGATAGAGGCGGAGGAGATAGAGCAGATTCACCAGTAAGTATTTGTGTGACAAAAATAGTCGCCCTTTTTTGCTAAGTGACATGCTGAGCTGTGAATTTGCTGTTACAAATATGGATGTTTACAGCTGAAATCCAAAAGGTACAGAAGGGGTTACATTTGAACCATCTTAAAGGTGTTCCATTTTGTATGGCTTTTAGTGTGCCGAAAAGCCAGTCGGCTGCCTTCCGGTTTTTGTTAGGTCAAGCTTGTCCTCCATCCTTCATTTCTTCTTGTTCCATGTCCTCTCAGGTTCAAGTTTAAAGCACTGGAGCTGAATCGCAAAGTCCTGGATGGAGCTCTTGTGCCGAAGAAGCCTCCTGTGAAGGAATCCACCCAGCCCATCGGCTTCGACCTGGAGATCGAGAAGAGGCTGCAGGAGAGGGAGGCCAGCAAGAAGCCAGAGGCCCAGGACGAGTATACTTTCCATTCAAGACCACTGCCTGTGAAGATACTTGAAGATGTCGTGGTACGTTGCCTTTTCACCCTGGCTTGATCTTGGTGAATCTTGAGTCTAATGTTTTTGCACGTCGAATCGGTACCAATCGTTCAAGGTTTTACTGATGACTGAAGAATCAGTGTTTAGTGGCCAGGTATTCTGTCTTCCTATTGTAATGAGAAAGCTCCATTTGCTGTACATTTAATTAAAACCCATGTTGCTTTGCATGTCATTAATATGCATTGCAGAATCTCATATTTCTAATATTTGCAATGGCTGCTAACGAGGTTTTAATTCTAAAGAAGTCTGTTCAGAAGACTTGCTGGTGTCTTGTGATACAGATGTACTACAGCTTTGAGTTTAAATCTTATGCTTTTCCTTCACAAACTATTTAGAAAAGCACCAGTTGTGTATTCCTCAGCGTTATGGCTGCCACTCCTGTGCTGATGTGGAGACATTATTCGTCTGGGCTCTAGACTTGGCACTGTCTCACCTGTGAGTGTAAACGGTGTTTCCCAGTGACATCATCCTGAGCTGGAATGCTGCCCTGGCCAGTCGGTCCCAGCTCTACCCTAGCAGTGTGCAGCCGATCGTGTCTCATCACTGGGGGGGATACCGACCTGAGCCGGGGACTTCCGTGCCAGTCTAGTCACCTGAGAGCTCCAGCTGGGCGGCAGTTTGTCTTACAAACTCTTTCCTGTATAACAGGGTGTGCCCGAGAAGAAGCACTTACCCCCAACGGTACCACAGTCTCCAGCTTTTGCGCTGAAGAACAGGGTCCGCATCGAGACCAGGAAGGAGGAGGTACGTTATTATTCTCATTTAGAGTTCAACTGTTCAAGCAGCCGTTTTAGAGTTTTTATTAAAATGCGTCTGTCGTTCCAGGAGAAGGAGTGTCCTGTGATTAAGGCCCATCCAATGCCGCACTTTGGACTTCCTTTCCAACCTAAACCCCTGGAAAATAAACATGTGGAAGTGTGTCCGTTTTCATTTGATGCCCGCGAGCGCGAGAGACTGGCTCTCAAAGAAAAGAAATTGGAGGAGCTTCGCCATGAGGAGGTAACTATTTTGAACGGTTTTCTTTTTTTCCCCTCTGCCTTGTGACCCTTCCTAATGGACAGCTAAAACGGCTCCCCTTTTCACGTTCAGTATTCTCGCTTGCTCAGAAACCCCTGTTAATGAATCTCCTCACGATCCAAGCTGTTTTCTGTAAAACGCGGCAGCCGGTTGAATTCGCCCCCATGCACACAACTTTATTTTGAAGGTTCCCAACTTCAAAGCTCAGCCGCTGCCTGACTTCAGTGAAGTCCACTTGCCCGAGAAGAAGGTGGCTGAAGCCACCAAGGTGCAGCCCTTCAAACTGCTCATCGATGAGCGGGGCGCCAAGAAGACCGAACACTGGGAGCAAGCGGTGAGCCTTCCGAAGTCGTCGTGAACGTCCGGGTCTTCCGGTTTTGGGATCTGTCGGGGGTAGTGATCAACTAGCCTGTGCTGTTTGGATGCTCTTTTGAACTTGAGTGTCCGATGTCCGTTTTCATGCCGGGACGTCTGCCTGCCTCCCAGAATCCGGGCTCCTCTGTGGCTGAAAAAGCTTGACCTTTCTTTTGCAGCTTAAGGAAGAGTTGAGGCAGCAGGCTGAGGCTGCCTCCTTCAGGGCGCGTCCCAACACCGTCACCCACAAGGAGCCCTTCGTTCCCAAAAAGGAGAACAGACCAACTGCAGGTATTGTAGAGGTTTTTGTGAAACCTGTTCTCAGCTGGGTAAGGGTGGTTCGAGTGCACAAGAGCTCGAGTATTTCTCATTGTTGCACCGATACACGTGCATCTCACAACTATTGAGAGAAGCAGTGCTGCTGTCAACATGCAAGATGGTGAACTATCTCAGCTGCACACTTTTCCTGGCTTGTTTTGGGGTTCGGTTTTACTTTCCCATTTTTTTCCCCCCATTTTCTTTCTGTACTTAGAGGCCCTTTCTAATTCCGTAGTGACAGAGGGATTTCAGTTGTCTACAGAGCGGCGGGCGAAAGAACGAATGGAGTTTGATCACATTGTCGCAGAGAAAGAGAGGCAAAGGGCGCTGAAGGAAGAGGAGGAGAGGAGGGAGCAGGAGGAGAAGGCAAAGGAGGAGATATCGAGACTCCGCCAGGAGCAGGTAGGCGTTTCAGCTCCTTGGTGCCCCCTGACTTTTTCCTGCAACTGGTAGTCTTTCAGTTGTTTTACAGCATGGAAGGTCTGCGAAATTTGTTGGTGCTACATTTTTTTTAACTTGCATTTTGATTTTTGTCTTTAAATTTAACCAGCTGTTAGCCCTTGTAGTTTAAAAGAATCAGCCTAACTTAAGTGGAAAACTCAAATGTACTCTACGATCTGTGTAAAAAGCGTTGCTATGGTTGCCCATCGTATTCCTTTCTGACCTGACCTGGATTCTTTTTGCACTCTTGCAGGTGCACAAAGCTCAACCAGTCAGACGTTACAAGCCATTGGAGTTGAAGAAAAGCGAGGTTTCGCTCACAGTTCCTCAGTCCCCCAATTTCTCAGACCGATTCCGTGTGTGAAGTGATGAGCTACTTTATGCAAGCTGAGACTCCAGGCCAGCATAAGGCTCTTAAATCTGGCCATCAGTAACTTTAAAGAACTTTTTTATCCGTATTAAGGACTTTTTAGTTGAATAATAACTTGGCTTTCTGGCATTTTTATTCCTAGCATAGTTTTCCTGTTGCTCCCATGACCTCAGACCATTTAAATGACACCTTTAGTGTCCTGTGACCAAGCTGGTCAGTCACTTGTTTGAAATTCTTTGGCTAGTATTGGGAAAGTTGGATGTCTGGTGTAGGAAAAGGCCGTATTGCAGAAAATTAATCATCCACATGTTACTGGCTTTCAACCTGCTCCAGTATCAATGTGCAGTCCATAACCCTAACCCTGTACTTGCTGTTCCCAGAATGCTTTTCCTCTGTTCTTTTTACCATAAATGTAAAGTTCACGTTTTTATTTCTTGTTTGCATTTTGGGATACCGAAGTGATTTGTGATCCTTCTGATATGTAAATAACCTGACTAAATGTTTTAGGGTCTTGTTCGCTAGTATGTATAAATACTATACCTATTCCTTTGAATAAACAGACTTCTGAAACATGTTCGTCACTTCGTTTTTTTTTTTATGCCTGTGACCTGTAAATCAAAGGTTCTTTACTCTGGGGTACTCAGTTTGGTGGTCCTGCTGCCCTAGGGGTCTTCAACCCTCTTCCTGGAAGGCCTCGGTTCAGCAGGTTCTGTAGGTTAACCGCCAAATTGTAAAGGCTGTTCTGCATGATGAGTTGTAGGTCCTCAAAGATGTAAAGAGATCTTCATCAATTGTAAATAGCCTGGGATTAAAAACTTGGAGTGTAAACCAGAATGCAGGGGTTTTACCAGGTCGGGATTATCCTGTTGCCTTGTTTTTGCGTTAATCCACACCACCGTTTTCCATCTTAAACTGGGGAGCAGAAAACTCCAGTCTTCAACTGGCTTTCATTGCATGTCTGATCTCGATTGATTAATGGAGTTAGATGTCAAGTCACTCGTTCCTTAAATCAGTGGTTAGTGGGGAAATGTAAAGTGTTGAACGGAGGAATCTGAGCCTAGACTGGGTTTCCTAAACTCTGTTCTGAATGTCTTGGAACCTTTGAAGGCAGGTCCCATTAAGGTGCACTAGCTGGTTTGAGGTGGAGGGGGCAGACTCGCGATATTCCCTGTGTGTGTGTATGTGTGTGTCGTCCACTCTCCCATTCAAAGTGTAGATCCGCCTTGTGCCCTGCACTTCCTGAAGGAGCTCAGGGTCGTCGGGATCCTTGTCAGGAATATGAAGCTTTTTGATCAGGGGTGAATAGATTTCCTTGCATTAGGAATTTGCTCAGCCGTTTCAAGCACATGCCTTCTGAACCCACTAGATGGTGTAAGTCTCATCCTCAAAGGGTGAGCTGCCTTGGTGTTCATAAAATGTATTCCTTTGCTATTAGTAGCCTTAAATGTTACATTAGTAGCTTTAGTAACTTGAGTGTGGTACCCCCTATGAAGTACCTACTGTGATAATGCTTTGAATAACCTAGTTGTACAGGCACAATTTTGAAAGTAATATTTTAAATTGGAGGCATTGAAAGACTTCCTGCGCGTCAGAATTCTTGTCCCTTATTCGGCGCTGCTCTGGCTTTTAATTCTGTAGCACAGGTGGGCAATAAATTGCTGACCCGGGGGTGACTCTGCAGATCATTAAAACGAGGTTGGCAGTTTAAGTGGCTGCGGCAGCGGACGGTGGCATGCTTCTCCGAGCTGGCCCGCTTTGGGAACAGCCTGTTCTGGACGGGGAGATTAACATTCTGCATCCCCGCCCTGGGAGCTTTTAAAAACGGATGGCGCAACAGAGGGGCTTCAGGTTTCTCCCAGCTGGACGGGCGGCTGTGCCTGTGGAATGTGACGCACCAGTAGGAGCGAGCTTTGAGACTGATTGTCAATATAAACCAACTAAAAAAATACCATTTGAACTAAAAGTATATATTCCTCGGACTACCCATACCCCAGGTGGCCTGCTAGTTGAGGTTTATTTTTCAAATTCATGACTAAGGTCTGCTTTTATTGCTGTATCGTGCCACCTGCGTAGTTACTAAAAGATCCTGATGTCCTTGTAGGTGGATTGTCTTGATTCAACCCATGAACAGCAGTTGACACTAACCCCAGTAAATCAAGTATTCTACCGCATGATGCTCTTTGTCTCATGGACCAGAATTTCCACACCAAAGACCCAGCATCGGGACTGTGGGCCCAGTGGGGTAGGTGGTGCCGAACTTCACATGAGACTTTACACCGAGGTCCTGTTGGAGAGGGATGCTAACCTCAGTGTCCTGGCTACATTACACAGGGTTTGTGCAGTCTGGCCTTGCCTGAAGTTCATTCCATTCACCACAAGTGAAGTAATGACAAATTCAGTTAAGAGATGTTTGAAAACAATGCAGGACTACCATTTTAAACGTTTTTAAGCTCCGAGGATGTCACCTTATTATTGCATAGCTTTACACAACATGACCAAGGGCGATTCAGTTCGGATCTCTTAACAAGCTTCCATTCAACTTTTCCATTTTCTGGGCAGTTTTTCCTCCCTCATCTGTCATGCGACTACGGGTCTTGCATGTACTTCCACGCAGCTCTGTCTGTTTTTTATTTCGCATCAGGAAGCGAGTGAATTCGACCGCAGCGGCCCTTCCCGTGGTACAATGCAGACCAGCCTGCCGGTGTTGGTGCTTGTACCGGTGTCTCCGGCTCCGCACGCTTCTAGAGCACCACGTTGTCGGGAGGGGGGGTGATCAATTTGAGGTAGATATTCCCCCTACGTGTCAGCTGCGTCCTCGCCGCTTTTATCCTCGCTGTGCGTTTTCCGCGTTTCTGGAGTAACGTCTGATCTGCGTCATCTGCTCTCGCTACACCATGTCCCTGACACCTGCCTCGGACATCTGCCCCACGGCGTCCCGGCTCCGGGCCGGGGGCGAGTGTTGCTGACAGCTCCTGTCACCTGCATGTATTAGCGCAGCGCCGCGGGGGGGGTATTAACACGCTCGTCCGGCTTCCACACTCGGATCAGGTGACGAAGCTTTTTATTAGTTGGGAAGAAAACAAGCCAAGCGGGATCGCCAAGGTGGGCGAGATCTGTTCTCGTCCCTCACACCTGTTCGTAGGCGCTTGTCCGGCGTCATAGGAAGTCGCTCTTCAGCTCAGCCTTACGTTTGCATTAAATAATTATCCCAGAAAAATGTTTGCACGGTCCAAACTGTTTTAAACCATCCATTTCTACACATGGATGTTTATTACTTTTTTTTTCTTCTGGTTGGTGGGGAAAAAGCACTAGAAGAAAGGCAGGGGAGCAGGGTTAGACTACAGGAGTCTCTGCAGTCCCAACGGGCATGTTCCTGTTCCACACAAGGGAGGACATGAAGCCCAAAACACTGGGGGGTCATTTTAATGGAATCTGTCGAGAATACATGCAATGCAGTAAAAATCACTCTTCACACCAGGGGCACACAGATGTGGTCCTACAGGACTGCAGTGTGTGCAGGTTTTCTCCATCCCACCCTTTACTTTTCAAATTGATCTCATTAGCTTAACTGGACCTGTCTGTAACCTCTTCCCCCTGTTCTTTAGACACTGGAGATCTAAGACCTACTGGATTTCAGCTCTCCAGGGCTGGAGTGGTAAATCCTTGTCTTTATCCCACACCGACGACATACTTCGTCTCGTTTGCACGAGAACGAGCGTTCGGGATCTGACCGCTGGGTTTAATGGAGGAGAACAGTGGAATCTGCTCCATGTGCACATCTGGTGTTTGTTTTGAACTTTGTGGTATCACCTAGAATCTACTGCTGCACACTTTCAAGAGTGAAACCCGGTGCCTGGCTGGACCCCTGTGCTCGTCCCCTGCTCTGCTGTGGGGTCACATGAGAGGGTCCGAATCGCCCTGTTGGAACGGGCTTTTCCCATGAGCTCCTGACTGGCTGTCACTGGGAGAAGGAAAGCTTTTCCCTGGGGTTATCACCGGGGCCCTGCTATATTTCCACCACCACTTGACAGACGAGACTAGGGAGTGACGGCCTGTTCTTTAGCTCCCAGAAGCGTGCAGCCTGTGCTGCCTTGAAGAGCTCTTTTATCAGGTTCTATTAAAGTCCCCACTGCTGTGCTATATTTACAGCACTGCCGTAGCTGATAGGGCCGGAATCCAGCATGCAAACTATTTTTTGTCCCTCCTGCTGCCCCCAGCAACACCACCCTACTGACGCAGCTGACAGGTGACCTTGCGCGCAGTGCGGCCCCCCCTCTCGTTGCCCCTCGGCCATGGGGACGGTGAAGAGGCTGGCCACGTCCTCCCCGCTGCAGGTGCGAGCCCCAGCCGACCTCCTCGCCGCCATGGAGACCAAGCTGGACTGCCTGACCCGCAAGGTGGACAGGCTCTTGGCCGGGCAGGAGAGGGTGCTGGGCACCGAGTGCCCGGGCGAGCTGGCGGCGGTACTGCGGGCTCTGGCCACCCACTGCGAGCAGCAGAGCCGGCGCCTGGCAGCGCTGGAGAGGCTGGCCCAGGGGACGCACACCACCCTGGAGCTGCTGGTGGAGCGTCTGGGGCATCATGGGGTCGGGAAGCCCTCACCCACCGCGAGGAGGGAGAGCAGCGCGATCGAGCACCCAGGAGACGTGAACGACAAGGTACTATTACTGAATCATTAATAACAATTCCTTACCCTTCAATAGCACCCACCTGGATGATGTGACAGCAGCTCTCAGTGGGGAGGAGAGCAGAGTGACCCAGCCAGTTCAGAGATGCGAATTACTTGAATTACTCTTAATACTATTAGTATTAATAATATCGCTTCCATGTTCCAGAGCATTTTTCCTTCTTTTCCTTCCTGCTCAAAGGTTTGAGGGGATCCAGAGCGTGGTCTGTAGTGTGCTTACCACTGCCACCTGCTGGCAGGTCCTGGAAGCACCACAACCCGTCCGCAGCTCGGACTGTCGATTATGCCGATGATGTTGTAATTGGATGTTAATGAGTCCCTTGAAAAACATCCATATGAAATTGTAAACCCAAAGGTTTGGTCGCACCAGCAGCAATGTATTTATTTTTCTTTTTCTTAGAGCTTCCTCAGTCTTTTTTTCTTTCCGGTTCCGTGGGGAATATGGAGTGTAGAGCTGTGTTTAATTAAGGTTTATTGTTGCACCCTTTGCAATGTTAAAATCCTGATGTGCGTCTGAACAGCAGCAATGCCTACCCAAAGTATCCTAGCAGCAACGGTGAATTTCTGTATTTGTCTAGAGAGCTCAAGGGCACATTAATGCCCATTATCATCCGATAAGTAGAACAGAACAAGCAGCTCACACACAGCAGACATTTTCAAAATAACAAATGGGCTTAAATAATATAAATGGCTGCTTCTGAGCAATTGGAAAAGCCCCTGAATGATACGTTGTGAAGGCTACAACACTTGCAGGTTACACGAAACAAACGACACACCCGCAGTTTAAGTATGAAAATCAGATGGAGCCAAAGCCTTTAGAGGCAATTTTCAAG
This sequence comes from Lepisosteus platostomus, assembly GCF_059453375.1. Lineage (NCBI taxonomy): Eukaryota > Metazoa > Chordata > Actinopteri > Semionotiformes > Lepisosteidae > Lepisosteus > Lepisosteus platostomus. Next base: position 24,593,274 of record NC_142625.1, read on the forward strand.
ATCGCAGGCAAAGCTTTTGTACTTTCAAACATTTCTATTTAACTGGTGAGATTGCTTTATTTTAGCCTTTGGCAGAGATGAGAGAGCAGCGATTTGTGCTTGTTCTTTAGTTTTCTCCCTTGTTCCTAGACTATGAATTAGTTGAACAAAGCAACAAAACACATGAACATGTTCAACAATCGGTTCGATACTCAGTCTTTTATGCAACAAGCATTTCATTGAAGTAAATGCATTTAATACCATCAATCATCTTTGAATGTTCTGGCCAAAATGTATTGCATTGTAGTCTGTTGTGTCATGCTATAAATGTGCAAATGATTGGATTTATCTATAGCCATGAAGCCATTTTTTTTTACAAAAAAGTAAAAATACCTGTCTGCTGTCCAGAACCTGTATAAATAAAGATGTCAACATATGAGTGAAATGAAGTGAATTTTTTTTAAGAACAAAGGCTGAGTTTTGATAAAGGCAGCATTTACAGCAATAGAACAACATTGCCTTTTCTCTATTTGTTTTCTTAAGGAGTCAGGTGTCAAGTTAGATTTGAGAAGGGAGCAGAGTTCGGGGGATCGGGATTGTGCTCACGGGAGAGGTAAGCACAATGTGAAAATGCTCTCAGGGCCTGGTGGTGGCTGGGACTTCCCAGCCCTTTTCTCTACTTGTTTTTTGGAAAATGTCCATGTTCTGCTGGATCGTGTGCTGCTACAAACTAACTGCATGACTGACAGCTCCAGTATTTGGATTTTTAATGACTAGGGCCAAAGATGTCATTTTATCTGAAACCGTGCCACGGTGCTTTTCTGCTTTTAGCTGCTAGAGCCTGAGATATTATTATAGGTTAAATTGTACCCTTGAGGTGTCTGGTGTTCTGTCACATCCAGCTGGCATTCACTGGCCAGTGGACGTGGCTCTTAATGGGGTGTTTTCCAACACAGCAATGCACTTAAGCATCCCCAATTATTGGGAAGATAGAGCTAAACACATACGAATGTCTCACTTTTACTTTAGTGCATTAAGGAAAGGTTACTGGACTCTGGCAGTGCTGTTAACTGAGAGCAATTTGATGTAAGATGTCAGAATATGGCAGTACAGACGCCCCCAGACTGACTCCTGTTGCTACAGGGAATTCGAATTCAGGTCTAATATTACAGACTCTGAAATCCTGTTTACTGTAGGATGTCACTCTTAAATAATAATAATAAAACTTGGGTTAGCATTACTACCTCACATTCCTGGGGCCCTGGGTTCAGTTTTTGAGGTGCTTGAGGTGCTATCTGCATGACAATCGTATGTTCTCGCCAAGTTTGTGTGGATCTTATCCAGGTGCTGTGATTTTTCCTTTAGGCTCCCTTTATGCGTGCTTGTATCTGCGTGTCCGCCCTGTGATGGACTGGCATGCCTTCCAGGGTGTATCCCACCTTAGATGCATTTAACACTGTACATCATCTTTGAATCTTCTAAATAAAATGGATTGTTTTCTGAAAGCTGGATAGGCTCACACTCCCCCAAGACCCTGTATTGGAGCAGTTAGAAGCTTGGATGGATGGAATAATTGCTAGTAGCATTAATCTGTCACAGGATGCAACCATCACACGTGGAAATATAATAACAGCTACCAAGCGAGACATACGGACACGCACATTCAATGCAAAGTGGTTTTTAATAAGGGAAGAAGGAGAGCTGTTCTATATTATTATCTCTCATTATAAAACAAGGGGAAAATAGGAGTGCTTTCATCTTATTTGACTTATTTTATTCCAACAAAAAACATTGAGCTAGAAGGCGGATAATTTTACGTGCAACGTAAAAAATGAAGGTAATTATGTTCAATTATGAAGCTCTATTCCCCTTCTCTACATATCAGTGTGAAGTGCTTTTTTTCCTCTTTTCCAACTGAGGAAACAAACTTGTGTTAAATATTGGGACGGCATTATTGAAAACGTCATTCTCCTACCCCTTCTACTTGTCATTATACCACAAATTATTTTCAAAGTGAGTCTTGCAACCACAGCGACATGGAGAAATGATGTATTTTATGGCATAGATGCTAAGTTGCAAATTTTGCTTCTCAGTTTTATTTTCTTGCTCTCAAGACAACGTAGAGTATCTCCAATTTAGAGAAGTGTAGATGATTTTATTCCCAGACTCTCCTAGGAGTTACGAGGCTATTTTATACCCTGTCCCCTCTGTTCCCTGGGGACCGCAGTCTCGCCTGGACTCACCGAAGGGAAAACCAGGAGCCCTCCTCCTGGAACTGTTGACCCCGAGGTCCGAGTGTCGGGGTGTGATGGGACGCCCCAGATGGAGCCCAAGCTGAAGCTGCTGGCTGATCCGGGGTGCCCCCAGCCCTTGGCAGCAGCAGGCCGGGCGGGAAGCTTGGACAAGGCGGACCCGGACCGCCAGGCAGGCGAGCGCAGCGCCCTGGGGCCGAGGGAGAGCACGAACGGGACTGGAGCCGCCGGAGCAGAGGGGCCCGAGGCCGCAGAGCCGCTGGGGAGTGGGCAGGGAGCAGAGGTGAAAGGGCGGGGGGCGCCCGGCGCCTCGCTCGCAGCGGATCTCCAGGCCGCCCCGTCCGAGGAGGCAGGGGGGGCACCACTGCTGGGAGCTGTTCTCTCACACACGCCCCCCCTCAGGCATGTCCACAGCTGTCCTGAGGCCCTGGGCAGGTAGGGTGCGGGCAGGGCATCGTGGGCATCGCGCCGGGGGCACAGACCTGGCTCTCCTGGGCGTGGGGGGGGGGGAAGGGGGCGGCAGGTGCCCACCCAGTTGCACAAGAGTTCTTTGAATTGTTTGGTCACACTGCACTACCACCCCTCTCCTGGCTCTTTGTGTTTCTGCAGCTGTCAAAGGGAGGTGAAAGGCACGAAGGAAGGTGATGGGAGAGGCGGCAGGGTGGACACCGCGGAGGACACCGAAAGGAGCCGGCAGCCGGCTGCTCTGCAGGACCCCGGACACACGCTGACCCTCTCTGGGTGGACCGGGGTGGACAGCCCCGGCGGCAGAGAAGCTGCGGGCCCCAGCCTGGAGCTCGCGACTCCAGCTCCCTCCTTCATTGAGATCCGAGTCAGTCCGGCCGAGAGGAGCGCAGACACAGCTTGCCAGAGGAGCCCTGACACATGCTTCAGAGTGATCGGTATGTTGTGTTCTTTCTCCTCACCTCTGCCCCACACTTCCCCAGCCCCCCACTGACACGGAGAAAACATGTAGTTTGAGGAGTGTGCTTATGAACGGATGCCAGATTACAACTTTTACTTTGAAGTTTTATTTCATGTTTTTAAGACAACGGGCAGTATCTTAAATTTAAAGAAATTCAGGTGATTTTCTCATCTGACATTGTAGAGCCACACAGTTTTCTCTAGGAGTTAGATAACTGCTGGTCCTTACTGTGTTTCAAGTTAAAAATCAGGTCCTGCCAGCTGGAAAACTGGATACCAATCCTTAAAGGGGTGCCAACCATTCCAAAACTGATTGGCAGCCAGGTTGGAAATAGGCTAGAATTTTCCTAATCCAGGAAGTGTCACCTTTCCCTCGAGTTGCTCTTTCCTGGGTGACAGTCAGCTATTTGTGTGGCCAGACTGGAAGTAGCATGCCTTGTTACTGCAGGGGTCGTGTTCCACTGTTCTTCTGTTCTGTGGAAAGGTGAGAGATCGCCAGGGAACACTTTGTCTGTGGGGAGCGTTTATCAGGAAGCCTGTCCATGAAAAAGCAAATGATCGAGAGCCAGTGAAGAGACCGCAAAACTCTAAAACTACAGTATGTATCTGGAAACGGAAACATTTTTCGCTTAGAGAGCGAGCGGGCTCAGCTCAGTAGTTATAGTAGTAAGGAAATGGTAAGGAAGATGTCAACGACTCACCCATCAGTTACGGGAAGACTAAGTTAGAACGTTTTGGCCCTGCAGAGAGCGGTTTGCTTTTTCTGGATCTTTCCCTTGTTCTCCTGTGTGGTGGAATTGCTCTGACCGGGTGTTTCAAACGCACGCCTTGCAGTCCAGTCTGTCGGCAACCTTGAACATGAAAACTTGAATAAGTTGAATAAGTAAATTCTCTGTTCTTCACTCACGTACTGCCAATCCAGGTGCTTAATGGGAGATGCGTGTAAAGTATTTTGAGGTACACTGGGATGAAATGCACAATACAGAAGCAAGGAATTATTTCCTATTATTACCCCTGACATTTTAAGTAACAGTATGTGTGTCTCACTCTGAATGAGCACGGACCCCCTTGTGTGTGTGTGGGGGGGGGGTTTGGGGGTACAGATCCTCTGTGATTTTTCCACTGAACCCCTGCTCTCCCGCCCCGCAGACGACAGCGCCCCCCAGCCCGCGCCGTTCCCTCACCGCCTGGTGTCTCTCCAGCCCGCCCCGTCCTTCCCTCTCTTCGACATCAACACCAAGGAGGTGCTGGGGGGGTAAGGCCCTGCCGCGCCCCGCAGCACAAGGGGGGCGCTGTACTGGCCCACGGCGCCGAGTGGATTTGTCAAGAGCCACAGGGACAAAGTCAAACCTGAAACCCTGCGCAAAGCTTGAAACACAAGATCCCCTGAGCCCCTTGCTCCTCTCACTAGCCCTCTCAGAGAGCCCCTAGCACTCAGCTGCGCTCAGCTGCACCATTCCAGTGTTGGAGGGTGAAGGGTCAGAGGTCAGGCGCCTGTTCTCGATCCGAGCCCAGGGAGAAAATCATGGATTCCTCCGGGGAATCCAGTCGCGAGTCGCCCCCCATGAGCCTTCAGGACTCGAGCTGAACCTTCTCTTCGCCAATCATTCCAAGCAATTAGAAAACATCGCTGTGAAAGTGTTGGTTACAAATATTAGGATTACAAATCCTTTTAACACATACAGATTAGACATAAAAAACTGGTACCTATTAAGAATTTAAAGAAACAAAATCAGTGGAAGGGGGGTGGCTAGGACACATTTTAGATGCTAGAAATTCTGTGAAAACCTTGTATGTTACAGAAGGTATTAAATAAAGTTAAAAAGTACATTTCTGATTACTGTTATTTGAGTTTTTTCAGTACCTTTGGGACATTGTGCTGCTCACAAGAAGGCTATGATTTTGTTTTATTTATATATCCTGATTAAAAAAAAGATGCAATTAGATCTTTATCTCGCGTTAAGATTCCTTACAAAATGTGCAGGAGTTAAATGCACAGTACTTGGTTTATTTTTTAACAGCAAACTAAGATCGAAGCTTCAGTGATTCTGCCCCGCCTCTTCCTCATCTTCTTGTTTTGTGTGTGTGTGTGCTTAGAGGAAGGTTTGGCAGAGTTCACACCTGTACTGAGAAGGCAACCGGGTTAAAGCTGGCAGCAAAGATCATCAAGGCGCGGTCCGCAAAGGAAAAGGTACTGATGTGCAGCTTGCTTTGTCAGAAATGTTGCACTCATCCAGTCCGGAATTTAGAAGTCCCGAGACAGGTTTTCTATCCATCCCAGGAAGGGTCCCACACCAGCTCAGAAAGCTGTCTCCATGGCAACACAGAACCTCTTTTAGGAGCGTAGGGTGCGAGGGAGGACTACAGCCTGGACAGGACACAGACTCACAGGGACAATGCAGAGACACCAATTAATCCCGACAGCATGTCTTTGGAAGTTGAGAGGAAGACATGCAAACTCCCCAGAGAATGTGCTCCAGCTCAGAATCATTAGCAACAACAAAAAAAAAATAGCTGTATCTTCCATCAGCTAATTCAGCATTACTGCCAATGATCCATTATCAGTAGGCCCTTACTGAGGAAGAGATACAGCATTGTTGCCATGGAAGATTACACTATATGTGGTTTTTATTTTAACAGCTTATAATGTGTTTTATGATGTACACTGTGTTATGTAAGTGAATTAATAACATGTATTCAGAATAAATAGAAAGCAGTAGCCCCCACTGAGCCAGGCAAAGCTGTTTAATGGGTTAAATTAAGCCAGTGATCAAGCTGCTGTAAGTTGCTTTCCTTCTTTTTCTGGAAAGAAAGTCTGTCCACACACTAGCCCCCAACTGGCGTCAGAGCTGACTCAAATACAGACTGCTGTGATGAAAACTCTCGTTACAGGAATCGGCTCATAACGAGATCCAGGTGATGAACCAGCTGAGCCACGTCAACCTCATCCAGCTGTACAGCGCCTTCGAGGCCAGAACCGAGGTGGTGCTGATCATGGAGTAGTGAGTGCGATTCAGCAGTCCACTTCAGCCCCGGACAGCCCAGCTCCTGGGGGGCCACACCTGAGGACTGGCTATAAAAAAATAAAAAATTAAATTAAAAAAATCCCTTCTGCGCCACAGGCATGCTGGTGTGAAAACCAGAGTGAAAAAATGCTTGTTTAGTACACTGGCTGCTTCCCTCTCCCGATGTTTTCTGTTGTGCCAGGTGAATTATACATGCTTCATCTCCAGCTGTCATCTGTCTTTCGTTTAACGCTCAGCGTGGAAGGCGGGGAGCTGTTCGAGAGGATAGTGGATGACAGCTGCCGCCTGACAGAGGTGGACACCATGCTCTTCGTCAAGCAGATCTGCGAGGGGATTCACTATATGCACCAGATGTACGTCCTGCACCTGGACTTGAAGGTAATGCGGTCTGTTCTCCTGGACCGGATGTCCCGATACACGAGACACAGGAACATAAGAAGGCATGCCAACAGGAAGTGGCCATCCTAACCCGGCCTTTAGTTAGTAGATCATTGAGCTGAGGATCTTAGCCATCCTTAGGTTGGTACATTCGCCCACTACTTTTTGCGTAAAGACTCTTGTTCTAGGTTCAATCCATTTATAGAATGGATAAATCATCCTCACCTCCTTCTATAGATTAGGAAGATTTGTAAACTCTTGATCAATGAAGCCAGTAATTAGTACAACTAAGAGGATTCAGATTTGTATTCTATAGGATCCCCTAATTACTTGATTGGAAAAATCTGCCTTGTTGATCGCAATTAAATTATCTTTAGACATTCATGATTTAATGGTTACCTGGGTTACAAAATCCTGCATTACAGTTGAGCTTTTCAGAGTAATGGATAGTACTGCAAATCTTCCCGAATGAAGTCCAGCCTATTTTTTCTTTATCCTCTATTATGTCAAAGGGATGAAAGCACATTAGTTTGGAATGGAGCAATGTGTCAGGTTGAGATTAAGAAATGTTTCTTCACTCCACTGCAGCCCGAGAACATCCTGTGTGTGAACAAGACTGGACACCAGGTGAAAATCATTGATTTTGGATTGGCGAGAAGGTACGCTTTTATTCCCAGCTGTTCTTCGCTTTTAAAAATAATCTTTCCGAGATTCCCTCCCATTTGTGAGTTTAACAAAAGCCTACTGAACAACTTGTATTGGCGTGTAACTGGTACTGTAGTCCAGGCCACTGCATTTAGAATCATTAAAAAGGAGACCCATGCTGTTATATTAATGCTGTCAGAGGACGGAACAGTTTATAGCTCACAGCCCTGTGGGGTACTGAGTAGGGTCTGCAGTTACAGAAATTTCACACACCAGGGAACTCAAAATAATTATGCTGTTCTGCTTTCTTAAACTGTTTGCACGGATGTTTTAGAATCCAGTGGGCCCTGCTGTGTTTAACCATTTTTCAACCTGTCTGAACAGTTGTGCTATAACATTCAGACCTCTCAATATTGTGTTTAAACATGTCCCATACGTCATGTCCCATATGACATAATTCAATTAATTTTGGTCTCCACCGAACAATATTGCATTTATGTTTGGTGTGGTTGATAATATGTCAGACTACTCCACCTGGTGGACAATATCTACATCAGAACACACTGGAGTTAGTGAGGTACAGTAAAGCTGTATTTAACTGATAACAATTTACGTCTCCAACAGTTGTACAAGTTTTTATTGTTCTGGTCTGGGACACAGTATTCACTCGCCATGCTGCAGGGGGAGCAATGTCTTCTGGTTATCTTAATGACTTGATTTGTATTCACTGTTCACTCAGTAGGTGACTCGAGCTCATTATCTATTCCTCAGCTTCTGTTACTCCTGGTGAATTCCCCAGGGATTCACTGCAAAGGAAAGATGATTGAAAAAATGAGAAGTAAAAATACTGATATGAAAAAAAGCCCAAAATATAAATAATCTATTTAAAAATAGCAAGAAAAAAAACCAGTACGGAGACAGTAGATAAAAAGAAAATTCCTCTCCTCTAATCTGCATTTTTGGGGGTCTCACAAATTATTTCTTGTATCTCCATAATATTCCTTTTGATTATTTCTCCTTTAACTGGGATTTTTCCCTCACATTCCAGTGGTTCAGTACTCATTCTCCACCTGCTGGAAATCCTCCTGTTTCACTGGAACCAAAATCCCATTTCCCAGTTCCACTGTCTTGAGGTTAGCCAGAATCTAATAATGGACAAAACAACTCTTCAGGGACCAAATTCTTTAAAGAATGAATCCATCTTAGAGAAGAGATATCACATGCTGAAAAGCAACATAATACCTCCTTACAGAAGGAAATCTGTTAAAAGACACGCTGTCAAACAGTTGTCTAAATGGGAGGACAACTCAAGGTTACACACAATTCTACGCGTTATTTGTTAAGTTGCACATATGGAGATGAGATATTTCTGTAATCAGTTACATTAATTCCATTCCAACTTTTCTCAAAAAAGTAATTAAATTAAGAATATTCTGGGGAAGAAAAGTAAGGACAAGGGCTAGAGATTCACCAAGGTTTCAGTCACTGTGCCCAGACTTGTCCTGAAACAACAACCATGTAGAAAATATGTTATTTTCCAGCATGTCCCATAACCTGTGACAGCCACCGATTGCTTTAAGGTAATTATGAAACAAATGAGAATATTAGAAGTTCTCTATAAGAAAACTTATCGCCTTTTACAGAATCACACAACCCTGAATGCTAGATCCTTATAGGGTACACACAGTATTTACAGACTACAATTACCCACACCAGTTTGTCTTCAGGAGCTGAGAGGAAACCCAGGACAACAGGAAAACATGCAAACTCCACGCCCAATGTGCCCCAGTCCCGAATTGAACCCAGGACCCAAGAGTTATGAGGCAGCTGTCACCTAACACCTGGTGGCTGATTGCCACCCACACCTGTTTCGTTAGAGAGGGCTGTTTGTTGTCTACGGCACGAAATCCGTAGAGGAGTGATAGGACGTCAGGAAGAAGTGGTACAGGACTCATTGTCACACTGGCTAACTTTACACCTTGCCAGGATTTTGTAATCCTGGCTCCACCACACAGCCTCTTGATGCCATAGGTTTTTTTTTCTGATGTGCAGAAGTTGTGAGAACACTTATCTTTCATCTCCTTGCAGGTTCAGACCCAGGGAGAAGCTGAGGGTGTCCTTTGGGACGCCTGAGTTCCTGGCCCCCGAAATTGTCAACTTTGATTTCGTGTCCTTCCCAACTGACATGTGGACACTGGGTGTGATTTCGTACATGCTGTGAGTACCACTGCGAGGAACCCTGGAGCGCAGAAATGAAGAAGACCAAGTGAAGAAAAGCCTGCTTAATTTAATAACTTCCGAACTCTTTAATCAGAGCTGTTGCTAGTAGTTCCCAATTTTAAGTAGTGCGGTATAGGCAGCCATATAAAACTGATTGCTAGTGGGCTTTAGACAAGTAAAGACGATTTGTTTCACCAAATCTTGCTGTGCTGTCCAGCCCTGGTTCTCTAGGGTCAGTGTGTCCACGTGGTGTCCAGCCCTGGTTCTCTAGGGTCAGTGTGTCCACAGGGTGTCCAGCACTGGTTCTGGAGGGTCAGTGTGTCCACAGGGTGTCCAGTCCTGGAGGACCAGTGTGTCTGCACTGTGGTTTTCTAGGTTTCTTTAAAGCAGGAGCACCTGAAGAGCTTAGGTTGATTAGGCTCATTACAGTGTTGAAATGGAAGCCCACAGAGCCATTTGAGACCTGAACTGGACAGCCCTGGTTTAAAAGCTGTTGCTGCCTGGAATTGCCGATTTTCCTAAACATGACAAATTGTAACATCAACTGCAGTCTCGAGGCAATGTATTGTAAGGCGTATAGAAAGGAGAAGAGGTGCTATCAGTCTATTCACTACAGAACATGGTGCACAGTGGCCTTGGAATAGCTTTCTGTTTGGAAATGCTCTGTGCTGGCTTTTGTTAAGCACTATGCACCCACTATGCATCTTTAATGCAATTCTCTTGACCATGAGATGCTTTCCAGCTCTAAGAATACCACATGATCGATAAAACAAAAGAATGATCTATTTGTCTAAATCCAGACACGCCCTCCTCCTTGTTTCTGTGGTTCAATTACTGTGTTTGGCACTGTTGCGGCAGGCTGAGTGGCCTGTCTCCGTTCCTGGGCGACGACGACAGCCAGACTCTGAACAACGTGTTGGCGGCGAACTGGTACTTCGACGAGGAGGCGTTTGAGCACGTGTCCCACGAGGCCAAAGACTTCATCTCCAACCTGCTCATCCGGGAGAAGAGGTGAGGCCCGGAGACACGCCTCTCCAGGGGTTTCCTTGTCGCGGATGGGAGGAAATGTGCAGCCTCGTTTTGTGCAAAACTTTACACACCAGGGAATAACAAAGCAGAGTAAGTGCTGTACTCATACCAACAGCACACAGCTTGGGCACGTCTGTAGTACTCCACATCATCACGAGCATCTGTTATACACAGGCTAACACCCTCTTGGCAGGGCCTAGTGGCTGGACTTTCTCTCAAGAACAGTAGGCTCAGAGGAAGAGATAGTTGGGTACTTTGTCTGGCAGAGCAGTAGAGACCAGACACTGTTTGTGTTTAAAGGAAGTTATTTAAAGACTTACTAACTCAACAGGCTGTAAACTGCAATGTCATGTACCCCTTTAATGTTAATTCCTAACAGTACATATCTGCATGTTCACTACCTAGAGCTGCCCCAAGTACAGTGACTCGTTAAGTACGAACATTTCCAAGTGTTGTACAGAGATGCAGATCAGGCACCGTCTTTTATGTAGCAAACCCTTTAAATACGATTTGTAACAGGTAAATACTAACACATTCAGAAAAGCAGTGCTTGCAAGCATTAGGTTGATAAATCAGCAAATATTGATTAAACTAGAATTTCCATGTGTGAATGCACTCAAGAGGACAAAGTGTTTTTTTAATGGGAAACATCTTTTTATTATCACATACAAGGCCAAGACAAAAGGTTAGAAACTTAACCTTAGACCGATAAAGGGTTAACGCTCTTCTTGAATGCTCTACACTGCACAGCACCATTAAAACAAAGTTGATACAAAACGTACAACAAAGTAAAACTTCTTAAGAACACATCATGCCCGCAGTTACTGATCTGCTCCAGCAAAAATAAAGTCCTGGCGTCTTTCTTCGTTTTCACCTGACTTCTCTCTACCTGGAGTTCTGCTTTCACTTGTCGGACGAAACTCTCCTCATGACCCGTGCTGAATAATTGCGTACCTGCAATGTCATTTGCACAAATGGTGGTGTAGTGTTTATGAAGGAGTTGAGAAGGGTGTTGTTAGCTTCATGCAGGTAAAATGTTAACAAAAAGGGAAAAGAACTCCAATTGAAGAGAGTTCGATATTACAAAAATAAAACGATGAACAAAAGCAATGCAAATCGAGGCCTTTTTCAACCGCTGTTGAAAACCTGACAGAAAACCTGTATGTAGGCACTGTCTGGAGTTCAACAGGTGAATAAAATGCAATTTATCGATAACCTACAGTATATACTTGATATTCACTATGTAGACCTACACCTACAAAATACTACATGGGTTTAAAATTCAGAAATGAACCAAAAAAAACAGTCCCATAAGGTAAGATCAATTGCCTTATCAATTGTATGCCTTATCTGATTTTATACAGTATTTGCACGGGACATGAAATAAAGAGGTTTTATATTTATGCTAAAGGCACAGGTACAATTTGTATGTCATAGATGTTTCATAGCATTTTAAGGCTGGAAAACGTTATTCATGATACAACGGGCATTCGGCAGTAACGGACACCCCTATTTGTCCGTTAAATCGAGGGTTTACTGTACAACACAACACAAATATATATACCTAACTCTCACGTGACTGATAAAGACCAAGAACCACCTATTAATACAGTTTCATACAACTAAATAAAAATATTTTACATAACAGACTAACCAAAATGGTAGCAATTCATCCTGATCTACCACAGACGGATCCTCTGATGAATTAAGAATTGGAATCTCCCTTGGACCCATTCTGATAACCCATTTTGAGGAAACAAGAATTAAAAGAGGAAAGGTTGTTAATCTAGTTTCTCATCTGGACCTCCAGACATCCTGTCCAATATTCCTCTTTTAAGTAACATTGGGTCAATAACACGGCACCACTCGGAGGTGTTGTTAATCGATATCTGACGATTTGAGCACATTAAAACTCCATTTTTGTCATTAAAATGTTTTCGAACAGGACACTCAGGACCTTCCCACAAATGAACGTGACGCGTAGCACCGAAGATTCTGTCTTTTTAAAAGTACGATTTGGCCAGAGAGGGATGTCACAAACCCCCATCCTCAATTACTAGGAGGAGAAGCGCCAACAGATACTAGACATTCATGGGACTCCTGTTCACATTCCTCAAAAACGAATGCTTAAATAAAAAACAGTGACTGATCAGAGATTCTCTTTTTGCACTCTAATGAGTTGCTCCCGTAGATTTCACCCTCTTGTACACACACAACGTTTAAATTATAAACCTAGTTAATAATAATAACATCACTTTATTAGCCCTATACAATTTCTTGCATTAGGAATTTGTCTTTTTCACATACCCCAGCTTGCTCTCCATGAGATACACCAACAGGGAGAGAGAAGCCTGGGTCAGAGCACAGGGTCAGCCATTGTACAGCACCCCTGGAGCAGTTGGGGTTAAGGGCCTTGCTCAGGGGCCCAAGGGAGTAGGATTCCTGTGCCAGCTGCAGGATTTGAACCAGCAACCTTCCAGTCACAGGCGCAGATCCTTAGCCACAGAGCCACCACTCCGCCTCTGTTTTGGCTCAGTACTGTATGTGTAACACAACCTCCCACGCTGCTCAGTCAGTGTGTTTCTGTATCCTTTCTGCTAGTGGCAGGAGGGAGATTCCATATGATTGTATTGGTACTGATTTCTTCTTTTACAAAAGCACCTGGAAAACCCTTCAAGTCCTGAGAGAAACTGAGACTTTTCGCCTTTTTTCCCCCAATGCCCTTTGAGCTCTTAATAATTTAATTAAGTTACTAATGGTAGTTGTCAGAATTACCACCGTTTTCAGATCTTTTGATGCTTAGGTATTTGAGTTTAGCTAATAAAACTCTGAGCTGGTTTCCCGGGGCCTGGAGTACAATAAGTACGTACGTTTGATGTTCCCCGACAGCGGGCGTCTCAGTGCAGCCCAGTGCCTGAAACATCCCTGGCTGGACAACATCGCAGAGAAGGCCAAACACAGCCACATCTGTCTGCATTCCCAGGTCCTGCTCAAGAAGTACATGGCTAGGAGGATGTGGAAGGTGAGTCAACCGCCTTTTAACGAGCTCCTTCACACAAATCACACTCAGCGAATGTGCGAATGTCCAACAAGCCATGGGGGTTATGTTGCTTATCTCATGGGTGAATTCACAATCAAATTCCAATAAACAGTTTTGCATCCATCCTTCGTTTTTAGTAACTGTGTTATTCTTAGAGGTTTGCAATGAGCTGGATCCCGCCAAGGAGGTGGGCACTAGGCATAAGACTGGTCTGTAGAACAGACATCTTAGGACTGTGGGAGGGAAAAGTAGTGGCAGGAGAAAGCTCATGGGAAATGAGGCAGAACATGCAAACTCCACATAGATGATTCTCCAGTTCATATCCAGGACCCAAATGCCATGAGGCAGCAGTGCTAACAACCATGCTACTGTGCTGCCCAACAGTGTTAAATGTATTTGTCATATATTTAAATTTTCATCTTTATCAGGAACGGGTTTTTATGTTTATTAAATATTTGCTTTATTCTGTTGCTTTCTCATCCTTCTCCTGGCTCACTGGTGCCAAGCAGAAAAACTACATTGCTGTTGCTGCTGCTAACAGATTCAAGAAAATCGGCAGCTCGGGGTCTCTGACCACAATGGGGATCTGAGGAGCTTCACAGGAGCAGCAGAGCCCAGACAGCTGACTGAGGAGCAGGGCCCCTCTGCTTGCCTCAGCACCCGAGCCTGTGGGTGTTGTATGCAGCTGTATATAGGCCCAGGCCCAGGTGTGAGAAAAGGAATGTCTCATGTATTGTTAACTGGTACCCAGGTCAGAAGTGGAGGACATAAATGAAAGCAACGAGCTGCACCAGAGATGAAGAGGTTCTACTTAATGGCAGGATTCACCCTGAGTGTTTTTCGAACTCTGTTTTTTGTCTACTTTTTATAACGATTGTAAGGCAAGTCTAAAGGGTGTCGTTTACTGTCAGTGGCGTCGATGCGTTTACTGCGTTCTCAGACTCCTCGTGTGTCTGAGTAGTTTGCTAAAGAAAACCATACAGTGCAGCTCATTCCATCTACTGTACAATCACTCACGTCGTAAGTTTGAGTGGTTAGTCTATTTTTTTTGTCACGGGCTATTCAGTGCTTGTCCCTGCATTGTCAGCAGAAATTGTACGTACCGTATATGGAGCAAATCCCTGAAAGCTCCATTTCCAGAATGCATTCACTAAAGTGCACCTGGTGTGGAGTCTTAAAGTCAACCAGAGCTTTTTGATTTCTGCTTCACGCTTGGCTTAAAATAGCAAGCAAGGGCCCGTGTGAAAAAAGGAATATTTCTTCTGTAGCCTTAGGTGGGTGTCTGAGAAAACCTGAGAAAGCACAAGGTGTAACAGGTGACATGGTATAAAAGGAGACAGAGCAGATAGTGTGTAGGTTTGCTTGCAAAAATGCCTCTCATCATTCCCATACTCAGAGTGTACCTCTCAGTTTGGGGTGAATATATACAGAGCATACGGGTCAGAGTCATTTTGTGATTTGTTTCACAACTGCTAATGCCTTACCTTCTAAAATGGTAAGTTGAGAAATGATGAGATGAGAAATATAAACGTTCCAGTCAAAATCCGTGAAACTGCCCCTGTTTTTCATCTATCACATAAAACAGTAGCTGCTCTACTTATCCCTGATTATTTTATATATCCAATTGTTTTGTGATTACCTCTCTCACAGGTTTGGGCTTTTCTCTTATCTCAACAAGAAAACCGTTAAAAGGCATCAGCAAATTTGAGCTTTTTGGTCATTGGCCAGTTTTTGTTTGTGCTGTTTTGTTTTGTATAGGTGTTTCTTAGCTGTTGTCTTATTAAACATTTGAAAACTTCTCAATAAAATAAAAACCAGTTGCTGCTCGACTGAGGCAGCATGCTTCAAAGGGCGGAGAGGAATGAGCACGGGGCTGCCGAGCTCTGCCACAGAGTTTGCTATTCCAGAAATGAAGCAGCACATCTCACACTCGTGAGCCCCCCCCCGCCCTGGCACACAGCAACACACATGAATGAAGAGTCTTGCAGAGGTCTGACAAAAGCAAACGCAGAGCAGTATATGGAAACGGTGCCGTTTGCTATACTGCGCTCCCCTGCCTCTCAGCAGACGTCAGCACCATGCAAAGGAATTGCTACCTACACACCAAACAAATAGCTCCGCTCTCACATGGGCACATGAGGATGAATAAAATGAGCAATGTGTTCAGAGCTCCAAATGAAGATCAACATGAGACAGGTGAGAAGGTAAGCTAGCAAACCAGTGGGATCATTTCATTTCAATCCCTTGCATTCCTCTTCCAGCAGTCATTCTCTCCTTGCTGCTATGAAAATAAAACGCTCCGTCTCTACGCTGCTGATTTCTGAGCTCGAAGCGCTCCCGGCCCCCAGGTGTCTGTCATTTCTGCTCCATCTGCTCTGTGTCTCGTTGTGGTTGATTAGCTGCACTTCAGCGTCGTCTCTGGTGCGCTGGCGAAGGGGGAACACCTGCTCCCGTCGGCCTTACCTGAGCAGGTGCTGAATAGACAGGTGTCGGCCCGTGCAGCAGACCCGGGTCAGAAAATGGGCGACTGAGCATCGGCAGCGCAGCCCCGTCAGGCCGCCATGCCGGGAGAACGGGGGAGGTGAATCCTGCACGTGGCCAGCAGCATGGTCCGTCTCACCTCCTTGTTTCGGAGCCCGTAGATGAGGGGGTTGACACAGGGCGGCACAAACAGGAGCAGCAGGAGCGCGATGTGCAGCAGGCCGGCGTTGCCCTGCTGGCGCAGCGGCTGGCTGTTCAGCTCCCAGAAGACATCGGTCACCACCTTCAGCCAGTAGGGCACCAGCTGGAGGAAGAACATGCTGATGTAGAAGAGCACGGTCCTGCGCGCCCGGCTGTTGGTCTGGTTGAAGGGCTCCACGGCGTTCTTGGCCTCACCGTAGATCCTGAAGTAGGAGAACGCGCAGGTCAGGATGCACACCAGGAAGGAGGCCATCCCGCAGGCCTTCCTGAAGGCGGCGGCCGCCAGCGGGAAGTTCATGTGCTTCTCCACGATGTCCGGCTCGCAGAGGAGGCCGGTGGTGGGCATCCCGAAAGAGCCGTGCCCCGTGAGGAGAAGGATCAAGTAAACGGCGGACATGGATGCCGACACCCCCCACGCCAGGGCAATGCCGAGCTTCAGGCGGCGGGGCGTGAGGATGTTGATGTACTGGATGGCGTGGCAGATGTACAGATACCTTTCTAGCGCCATCAGGGTGAGTGTGTAGATAGCACACAAGACGCACATGGTCCCGATGGAGTACTGCGCCAGGCACCAGATCCCAAAACTGAGCGTCTGCCTGCTGATCAGGCAGTGGAGGATGGTGGGCACGAAGGTGGTGGTCAGCAGCAGATCGTTGAGCGCCAGGTTCTTCAGCAAGATAAACCTGGGCTGCCAGGAGAGCTCCTCGGACCTGAAGATCCCGTAAAACGTGTAGCCATTGACCACCCAGGACAGGCAGGACAGCACCGCGAACAGAGTGATGAGAGAATTCACAGTGCCCTCCCCGGGCAAAAGGGACCTGAAGAAGCAGTGCGACGGATCCCAGCTGGAGCTGTTCTCTTCCGGGCTGTCTGCATTAAAACACACGTTGCCACTGGGTAGGTAATTATAATCCATGGCCATTGTCAGTGGGATATAGCATTCAATTATCCTTCTCTCTTCAATGAAGGAATTTTGATTCTCAGAATGTAATAATGAAAGACATCTTTGCATTTTACGCAATGCAGTAATGCAAGGTCCTTTGAGTGCTGATCACCTGCAGGGCTATTGGGCTATTGATGAACACTCCTTTTCTGTTTCAGTCTTCAACAGCCCTATATGCCTACCTCCCCCACGCAGACTGCTTTCCACTGAATGCCCTACACTGAGCTTGCTCTTGCTTTGATCTGGCCTGCAGTGGTATCTGAGCGCGCTTTCCGAGACTGAAGCACTGCCTCCACTCTCATTGTGAGAGCAGCGAATCAGCAACAGGGTCTTGGGAACAGGCTGCGGACCTCTGGAAGTGTGCAAGATCACTGCCCCTGCAGAGGCACAGTTTAAAATCACAGCTGTAATAGAGTTCAGTTGATTTTCTTTGAACGTCTTTCAGCACGTGGGGGGGATCTACATGGCTACAAGATCCCAAGAGCATAAGAGCGCAGTGTTTTATAAATAAAATCGAATAATCCATCAGTAACGGCTCTATCTTTGAGGAGCCAGAGTCTTTATCCCAGCAGGCACAGCGTGGGAGCCCAGTCTATTGCAGGGAGCAAACACAACCACAGGGGGCGATACACACATACCACATAACCTGGGCAGTGCTGTACGTCTCTGGAAGGTGAGAAGAAACCAGAACACCTGGGGGAAAGCTGAGATAGGGACAAGAGGAACATGCAAACTCCACACAGAACGTATCCGAGTCTGGAATTGAACCTACTTTAAGAACCAAAGTGCCGTGAGGCTGCAGTATTAACCAACAAGCCATCCATGAGATCAATTATTGGTCCCCATCGGTTTTACGCCCTGCATTAGATCATTATCTGTGTCACAACAACGCCACAAGCAGAAACAGTGAAATTAAACATCAGAAATACTGTATCTTGAAGACTTGAAACGCAAACATACCCTTTAATATACCGTATAAAAATAAATCCCAGATTCGAATGATCTCTCCTTTGACGGTTTATGTGCCTTAGACGGTGACTCAGAGACGGCAACCCAACTGGAATAAATTGAAAGAAAATCTCAAAAAGTAACAAATGTTAGATTTAGAAAGGAACATTTTAAACACCAAAGAAGCACACGTTACAACAATTCTACAGTTCTCTGTAACTAAAAAACTGTTTTATAGTGTTTCTAGGTAGTCCGGTAACCTTTCTGATTACATTTCTATTATATTGTATGTTAAATTAATATGTTGCTGATTATGTAGACCGCTGTAGGCTTTGAGCTTCATAACGCTGGTATATGCTTAAGACCGTTTTTCTGCAGTTGGAAATTCACCGGTGTCACCCAGAACTGGCTGGTACTTTCCATAACAACAGCACTTGACATCCGGCACCTATAATACAAGTTCAAGCAGCACAGAAAGGAGTGTGAATGGTATTTTTTAAAAATTTTCTTTAAATATCAGGACAAGTGACGTCTCTGCATTATGGATCGTCACAGTGGACATCAATCAATTTAATAAAACCTTTCTTTGGGGTGCAGTAGATTGCAGCTGGGGGTGTAATTACTAATAGCCACTTGCCACTGTGTCCGGACAGATTCCTAGTGCTTTATCGATCTTGCTAAATGCACTTTCAGTTGTTGCTCTTAAAGGACCTCCAAGACGTGAAGACACGACGTGTTTTATCCCATTTGTCTCCATAGAAATCACGCAGGCAGATTCTACCTGGTCGCCAAGCGCCAAGTTCCAGACGCCGCGCAGCTCAGCCGAGAACAGGACGCGAACAGTCTCTCGTCTGTGACGTCCACTACGTTATGTCATTCTAGGCGCTTTGTAATAAAACGTATTAAGTGATTAATTGATATTTAAAATGAAATAACGGCGTGAATTATAAACGAAATATCGGGTATGATGCGCAGCTGCAATTAATTATGACGGGGAAGAAAGAAAACCGAACACAATTTGAAATTTTAAAGGTGTCAAAGGTGTCGTAGGGACAAAGTAATTCGTTGCAGCAGATTTTTAAAATGTTTTTTTTTTGTTTAAAGCAACGCTCTTTTTTCAGTTAAAGGTGATACCATGATTGAGGTGTCTGTAAATAAGCGATAATAAACTCAGGTTTTTATTAACCCGTTTTTTTATTCAATTTTACAAAAACCGATCAAAATCATAGCACGCAGAAAGAGAACAGAACATTTAACAATGATTCAAAACAATTAAATCATGCATGTATCTTATGTATTAATCTCACATAATGATGACCCAATGTTTTCTAGATCCTGAAGATTACTTAAACTGCTATTTTATTTTCATTTTATGCGTGTGCGTTTCTTGTTTGTTAATGGTTCATGTTGTGTTAAATGTATTGTGTACTAGGTTATGTCTCTTGCCTGTCTGCAAAGCACATTTCCCACCTGGGTCAATAAAGCCGGGTAAGTAAGTAAACCCTGACAAGAATCAAAATGAAAACAAATGCTCCTCGGCGTGCTATGCTGTAGGTGGCGCTATTTGCAGGGATCCTGTGGCAAGACTTCGTTTGGTTATGATCACAGGACTGCTGCTCTGCAGCTTGGACATCTTCATATTAAGTGCAAGAGCTGCAGAATAATGCAGTTCAGACATCGGGGCGGTTGTAGACTGGAGTACTGGTATCCTGCATATTCTTTAAAAAGTCACAATTTATTTATTGGTCTTCCAAGAGAGAACACAGCTTTCTGTATCCAGGAGCCTAGCTCAAATCAAGTTGGACACACTTGGCTCAATCAGTGGGGTCAGACTCATTTGAGTTGCCTGAGGGTAATATTCAAGTCTGCCTTCACTGGCCAGGGTTCTGGTAACTATTGGGTTGCAGGTTCCAATCCCAGGCGAGACACAGCTGTTGTGCCCAGAACCTCCTCAGTGGCTTCAGTAAAATTCCCTGCTGAATAAAGGAATGCAAATGCCATTTATTTTAGATTAAAGCATCACCACGTTAAATGAGTCATATTATTATTATTATTATTATTATTATTATTATTATTATTATTATTATTATTATTATTATTAAACATATAGAGTACACTGGCGGGACATTTGAAAGTATATTCTAGTGTATTCTGCACGAAAACACCACCGGGAGCGCTGTGCACGGTACGTTTCCGCACGTTGACAGAGCAGGAGGACGAAAGGTGTTTTTGTGGGTCTCCAGTGAAATTCTACGATCTGCCCCAGGTCCTCATCCAGCCCCTTTAAGAGCAAGAGAGTTCAAGCTGGTCTTGACGGCAGCCACAAGAACTCCTCCTCCTCTGGTTTATAAATACCCGCCTGACCCAGGTAGAGGGGCATGTGGCATTTGGCAGAGAGCAGGGCTCCGCCACGGACCAGCTTTCTCCTTATTTAGTTCGGAACGTCTTGAAGGACAGCCTCCTGGGCTCAGCTGTCTTTCTGGGGAATGTCTAAGAATAAAAGTGGGCCGGGGAGAGAAGAGAGAGAGAGAGCGACTGGACACCTGGGGCTGTCCGTCAGCCGGACAGGGGGGAGGCCGGGTCACCAGCAGTCGCCCCCCGGCCTGTCCACAGCCTCACACACGCTGGGCACAGACAGGTGTGAGAAAACGCAGCTAACACACAACAGCAGCAGGCTGACACTTCCCACACCGAACCACCGTCACAGAGGAAGTGGAGGGTAGTGGTGTCCACACATTTACGCACAGGCTTGTCTAGACAAGTATAAAGGGTTTATTCTACAAAATGAATTCGATGTTTCTTTCCTGCAGAAGGACATTTGCTTTCTTTTTTGTCCGTCTTACCACCCAGACGAGTGGCTGAATGATCTTTGGGTTTGGCCCTTTCTTCTGCGATTTGAATTTTCATGCTGCGGAATTCTATTTTATTCCTAATTGCCCGTTAGGAACTCAGGAAATGTCGCAAATAAGGAGCATACTGCTGCTAAACACAAAAACAAAGGTCCTAAAACATTGCTTCTTATTTAGGAGGTCTGTGTTAAGTCAACCAACAGCCAGCCCTTGTGATTTTCCGGTTGATATCCTAGTGATTCTCTCCATTTGTCTTATGAACTGACATTTCAGATCTCATCATATGGAAGGGTGATATAAGCTCTCACCTGGGGTCTGATCAAAATAGCTAAATGGTTTTCGCAAAACATCAAACATAAAACCTGTGCTGCCTGGGTAGTAGGTCTGGGTCTTTTAATTAAATGGATTGGGTTAAACTGAGTTTTCAAATGCATCAAGCTGAGCACTGAGCTCTCCTGACAGTGCATCTGAAGCAAAGGAAACAAACAAGAGGTAATCCTTCACTATTCCAGCTCTTAACATTCCTAATTTCTTTAAGAGCATTGTGAGTGGATAAACATTAACCAGTCATTATCATCAGTGAGGAATCTGTGCATGGCAGGGGAAAATCAGGGGCCTCTCGCACAATGTTAGAGAGATGTTTTCTGCTGGTTTCAGGTGTACACAGGAAAACATGGCAAAGATGAACAAGTCCGAACTGTACAGACAGTGATGGACACAGAATCACCTGAAGCCACACACACCTTTGCAACACCAACATTTACTCCTCCTCATTCACACCCTGTAATATCTTCAGAGCTCCTGGGAAAAAGTTGAACATGCGCTGAATGTCTTCTCTGAAGCAGGATAAATGATTAGGGAAAAAAAATTATAAACTGCACTCTAGTCAATTTAAGTTCATGTTCTGTTGTATGGTACAGGACACGTGGCAAATATTTGCAGGTCTGGGCTGTACAGCAAATGCATCAATTTACCATTGTTCACAAAACGAAGAGATTTTCTGTTTGCCTTTCATCACAGAACATCTCTCCCTCCCGCTGGCTGGCCTTGGGGTTCATCATTCAGAGGGTGAAGCCCAGCCAAGAATGTGGTGTGAACAGCCTCCTGTTTAGAAAATAAGATAATGTTACTTATGTTGTCACCAAAAGACTTTCTTGAACTGGGTATCCTTCCACATGACCTTGTTTTTATAACTCTGTGTTACATCTGCTAGCTCTTTGCCACAATTCCACCACTCTGCAGACACACTTGCCTCAGCCTGCTCTGCATATATGCACAATGAGAGGAGACAGTAGATGGGGGTACTGCATGCAGCAGGAGCAGAGGGGTAAAGAACAGAACCAGTGAAGTAAAGGCTCTTCTAAGTCTAGACTTGAAGAAGTTTGATATTTGGTTTATCTTTTTTTTTACTACTACTACTTATTTACCTGGCTGATGGTTTTATACAGAGCAACTTACAGCTGCTCCCATTTATTCAGCTGTGAAGTGCTCCAGCTATTTTACCGGAGCACTTCAATTAAAAATAAAAATGTGTTCTGATCCATTCCTGGTCGAACATTTTACAAAAACTAGAGAGTGTCTCTGGGAAGAAGAGGTGGGGGGGAAGTCTTGATTTCCTGCTTTATTTTCTAGCTTCCAGCTCAGCAAAGCCGTCCCTGACACATCAGGGCACTGTTCAGGCTCTTACAGGCCCTTTGTTCCCTATCATGGTCTCTCTGAGTGCTTTTACTTTCACATCTCCTCTTTGTCTGGAGTCAATTCCAGTGTTTTCATGAAAAGCGAGTCATGGAAAAGGGCACTATCCATGGATATCAGTGGATGTCCTCCTGGGGCTGCAAAACATGTTCCACCAACCTTAGTCACACCTCTTTGCTATATACTAACAGGTATTTATAGGACCTCCCTTTACATCAAAACTGGCTTTTGTTTCAGGGGGCAAGAGCTACAGTATATCAACTGGGGTTCATGGGTTTAATGAATTAAATGCGTTTATCACCTGTACAGGTGCTCATTCTTGAGATCTGGGGCCTAGAAAAAAATCTGTTCAATATGAACAGAAGGCACACAGTTCGCATGACATAATGAGGATTCGATTCATAATAGCAGCAACACAACATTAAATCAGTAAGTTTGAAAATGTCTTTGTTGTGTAATGGGGAGGCAGTGACTAACCATTTAGCTGTTTTAGTGTGTAAAACACAATTAAGGCTGGAACTGTAGATGTCTGCTCTTGTCAATAGATGGGTTTAATAACAGACAGGTAAACTGTGCCTATGGTAATATCAGTTGCTCATAAAATATAAAACAGGTGAGATGCAATTGAAATTAAATGCACAAATAAGAAGGACTCCTTTAATTAACCAACTGGTGGAATATCCATTGATAGAAGTAGCTTGTTAACATCAAATCTCTCCTAAAATAAGCATAATCAACAACACTGGTAGCCTGGCAAGAGAAGCCAGTGTATTAAAAGCTTAAGGGATAGCAGTTTGTCACATGATTTAAGGATCTGGCACACCACAGATAAACTTGGCCACTGAAATTGGGGAAGTGCATGTGGTTGGAAAACATATCCTGTCTTGTTTAATAAGCAAACATACAATCTGGGAAAATGAGGGTCACTTGATAAGTGCTGATTCTGGAAAAGAGGGGCTGTAGAAACTCTTCAGATTCCACACACATAGTTCCTGCCTTGTAAATCATTGCCTTTCACTTCTTAATTACTTCATGGATAATTAGCAGGATCAATACAACAAAGCACAGCTTGAATGAAAGTACTCTAACCGGGCAGATTGGGATTGTCGTAGTGTGAGCAGCTCTTATATACACAAAACCTGTATGTAGGTAAAACATTACGCACTGTGGGTCCATGAAGTTTGTGAGCAGACTTCACAGACCTGTTCACATGGACTGAAACACAGCACCCTAGAGACAATGGGCCAGTAACATCACCAGGTGGTGAACAAGGCATGTGACAAGCTGGGTCCTTGTTCTGCTGGGGTCCAATCACAGCTGCTCGAAGCATGCTCAATGGCTAGATACACCATGCTAAAAGACTGGCTCTGAATTCCCCACTGCCTGGGTTTCAAGAGGCAATGTCACTCTGTAAGGTGCTGCTACATACAGTGCTACGTTTTCAACTGAAGCAGCTGCAAACCACTGTCTTACAAACGAGTGTGTATCTGCAGCAATACAGCCTAGGACAATCTGTAGCCTTTTACAGCTCATGATCTCACCACTGTTCACTTTAAGTGGCCCTTTCTCATCAGAAGCCCTTCATCTCTGAAATTGAACTTTGTCTTATTTCATTCTGGCAGATCTTCCACGTACTTTACTGACTCGGTAGCTTAACGAGGCTGCAGTGGAAGGGGTTTTCAGGGACAGGGCTGCAGGCCACTCCCATAAAGAACCGTAAAATTGTAAACAGATAAAGTGAGGTGTCCAACAGCAGCAGTTAAATTTTTAACACCCTGCTTTTTCACATCTGAATGCTCAGCGGAAAGTGATATCTGTTTACCGCGCTGTCCCAGGGCAGCCTCTGTCAGTAGGTGAATTAATAATGCTGAAACTTCCAATGGCCCCTCCTAATCACCCGTGTTTATGGGCGCATTGCCTCGCACTTTTTACGACATGAAACCAAGGGCATCGTTTTTGAGTGCAGCATGTGCACATATATGTGTTCCCCACTCCCCAGCATAGTCCCTGCGTCAGGCGCAAGTCAGGAATGACAAGAAAAAAAGACGCACAATAACAACACAACTGGGATGCCAACTAGTGGAAAGACGCGCTTGAATGACCATACAGTCAGATAAATATGAGAGGGCCTCGGCCCTTACCGGTTGTCAGCGGAGATCTCCTGGCTGCGGTGCACCGCCTCATGAGAGCAGGGCTGCGCTGCGGCGGCTCCAGTCGGCGCGCTGCGGAGCGCCCTCGGAGGGTCGGCGGAACGCGCCCCTGCGCTTCCTCGTCTGTGGAGCGAGGGCCGGGGGCGCAGCCGAAGAGCCGAGGCTCGAAACATCTCCCCATTCCAGACCGGGCACCTATGCGTGGTTTACAAATAGTTAAAAAGAAAGCGCGGAAAAAAATCGTAACAGCACAGCAAAGCGAGTCAGCTTGGGCCAACTCCAATCTACTCCGTCACACACTTTTGTCGCAAGCACATCCTTCATTTATTAATTGATGATGGGCAGGATCGATAGAGCAGTCTAGGGGTTGATAGTATCAGGGCACAGTCGTGGAGCAGATTAAGGTCACGAGTAGCCACGGAATACAGTTATAAAACGTGGAAGCGTGGAGACATACTGATAAACAAACAATAGTTTGTATCTGTGCAGTAAAAAGACAATGAAAGAAGGAAAAGTGGCACCAAAGAAATCAGTTTTTTCTTCTTATCTTGCATTTTAATTGCGCAATAAACAGGGGAGACAAAGACGCCAGAAATTGACAAGAATGAATGAAAGAATTTCCTTTTTTTTTGTGCAGCACAGTGATGGCTGATGGAGATGGGAGCTTTTCTGAAGTGTGGTATTATAAACAAAGAAACACTGGTAGCTGTTTACGCCTTTATTCTTTATTGCTAAAGTCTCCCCTAGCAGCGGTCCTGGATGACCCTGGGAGATGTGCGAAACTCAAGTGTCGTGGATTAGCAGGAAACCCGATGCAGTTGCCGAAGGTCAGTTTCATCCCGCAGCTTGAGGGAGGAGGGGGGAGGATGTTGACTTCATGGCCTGGGGAGCATCTCGAGAGAGGTGAGAGGAGATAAACTGTCCATTAACTTTATTCATTTCTGTAGAACTAGTCTTTGAACAAAGGCCTAACTCAACCCACAGCAAAAAATGCTTTGAAAACCAGGATGCTGAGATGTTGTAAGAAGCTCTAGGAAACGAAGGGAACAGGAGGTTTCTCCCAGGGCCTGGTGCTGTAAAAATCAGACCCATACTTTATTCTGCCCACTGTCGACAGACAATGTATCTCGACATCCATTCAATACACAGCCCTGCTGGCACCTAACACTTCCCGGCTTTCAATCAGTACCCCGATGAAGATATTCAGCTGGATCAGCAAGTCGGAAAAGTGGAGGAGGACAAGTTCTCACACAAATCTCTCTCAACAATCCAAGCCCTCGAGGGCTGTCTTCATCCATTCTACTCCCACAGCCAGCTTGGAGATCCTCTTTTGCAGGAAACGGTCACTTGCATTGATTTCTGAATCCTCTTCGGTCTGGTGCACTTTATCACCAGCGTTCTGGAAGTTCTGCTCAGCCAGGCTTAAACGCTCCACCAGTGCTGGGTAGGAAAACCTTTCAAGTTGATGGTATGTAGTTAGAGCATGCAGCTGCTATCAGTTATGAGAATGAATATTAATTAGCCCATTTCACAGTGCCAAGGAACGTAGAACAGGCAAAAGACATTATGGACTACCCTAGGGTTTATACACTCGAAAGGGGAAGTCTCACACTCCTCGTTTGTGAAATCTCAAGAGCTAATCAAAGATCATTCCACATAATTCATATTTATGGCCAGCAGCCATGTCACCCTGCAATTCACATCTGGCAGCCCACTGGAGCTCAGCAGGTGTGAGCCAGGTCCATACCTGGATTGGAGACCTTCTGGGGAAAAACTAAGGTTGCTGCTGGAAGAGGTGTTAGTGGGGCCAGTAGGGGGCGCTCACCCTGCAGTGTGGGTCCTAATGCCCCAGTATAGGTGATGAGGACACTATACTGTAAAAAGGCACGGTCCTTCTGATGAAGTGTAAATCCGAGGTCCTGACTCTCTGTGGTCATTAAAAATCCCAGGGCGTTTCTCGAAAAGAGTAGGGGTGTAACCCCGGCGTCCTGGCCAAATTTCCCATTGGCCCTTACCAATCATGGCCTCCTTATAATCCCCATCTATGAACTGGCTTCATCACTCTGCTCTCCTCCCCACTGAGAGCTGGTGTGTGGGGAGCGGACTGGCGCACTCTGGCTGCCGTCGCATCATCCAGGTGGGGCTGCACACTGGTGGGTGTGGAGGGGATCCCCATTACCTGTGAAGCAATTTGAGTGGAGTCTCCACAAAAGCGCTATAGAAGTGTAAGCAATTTTTATTATATTTATCTCACTCTGTGTGTAGCAATCAAGCAACGTGCTGTAAAATGCACTCCAGAGTGCAGGGGCCAAGCAGCCTGCCTTTAGCAAGGCTGTGCCTTTCCTTGAAGAGTCTGCGTTTCCTCAGTGCTCACCGAGTTCCCGAGCAGGAGGCATGGTGCCTTCCAGCCCTGGAATTGTCACTGTGCACTGAAAATCCAGCTTCATCTATCACAATTCCCCAAGATGGGTTGCTGCCTGTCAGTGCTCAAGGCCATCTGCTTATATTCTGTCCGTCTGTCTATCTGTCTAGCAAATCAATCAACATATGCATTACATGCCATGTCACATCTGACAGCACACACTAGCCCCCCCTCCAGGAATCCCACCAGACGCCCCATGTGCTCCGGCTCCTTAGTTGAAACATTTCCAAAATAACCTGCCAATGCCTTGACTGAGTTTTTTTAAATGTCACTGAGACACGGAGCTAGCTGTCCTTTAGCTAAATAAGGTGAAATGGTGGGAGCTACCAGTCGTGAAGCAGGCAGGGGGGGACAGAAGAGCCGAGCTCTCATTGGCCAGAAAGAGCCGAGGGCGCTGGTTTCTTGCCCAATCCTGAAGATTTTTGCTGAAACTTTCCTGAGGTGTGAGGGTACATATTGAGTGGCTGACGAAGGAACACTGGGCTTTTTTGGTGTCGCTCTGTCAGCTGGAGGAAGTGTTGCATCCCCTACGTCTGTCTCCTCTCTCTCTCCCTCCAATTGCTTAGCAAGTCAGCATGGTAAGAATCTGCAGAAAAACAGATCTGACGGTCTGTTCTATTTTTTTTTTAATCTTGCCTCGGTCTGCGCTTCTGCCAATATAAATCAAAGAGAAAGAACGAACAGCGGCCTGGAGTGTGAGGAAAGTCTGAATCCGGCTGAGGATACTGGCCAATTTCCCACTGGATTCTGCCAACAGCTGCTCTCTCCTCCCGTGAACACATGAACCTGGGATTCCGCGTGCCTGGTTAATGGGATAAGCATCCTGGCTCGTATTCATTATTACTGCCACTTTTTTTTAAATAACCTAAAAACAGCTTCCGATTTATAAGTAGGTCTTGAGTTCTGGATGGTGGGACCTGGATCAGAGCAAAAACCTGTCTCGGATTTTGGAAAGAATTTCTATTTTTTGTCGTTTTGCTTGTCCTTAACATGCATATTCTCATTCTAATTCTTGCTACTGTTAAGGCTTGTGCTTTATAGACGCTTTTTGTTAAATTTGCAGTGGAGGGTGGAGTTGGGGGGGGGGGGGGGATTTTCAGGTTTTGAATTCCTAAATCCTGTGGGCACTGATTGAGCACTGGTGTTGCCAGACACTTCCCAGTGCCCTTTCCAGTTGTCCATAGAAAAAGATGCTCTGGCTCCAGTGAGAAAATATTTCATGCAGATAAAAGAAATTTGAGTGCAAAGCCTGCTTCAGTGTAATATAACTGTCTAACCTGGCCCCTTCAAATTGCTGGGGATTTCTGGAATAATTACACAAGCCAGAGGTTCTGTAGTGAAAGACACTGATACCAAGGGGCTCAGAGGTGACTTCCGTGGAAGCGGAAGAATGGAGCTCTTAATGATGAGTGCTTAAGGCAGTGAGCTTCAGGACTTCAGTAGTGGGACAGTGCTGGACTGCAATGTGTTCAGTAGCGTAAATGTCAGGATTCTGAACTGCAGTGTGTTCAGTAGCTAGATGCTAGGGTTCTGAGCAGCAGTGTGTTGAAGTTGTCAGTGTCAGAGTGCTGTGCACAGCTCAGGAAGCAGTAGGGCTTTGGGTCTAATGTGCTCAGGGTTAGAGCTGTGGGCTGTTTCGGAGTGCACGGTGACAGTGTATGTGACTGCTGGGCCGAGAGCAGGTTGTTTAGCGGGCACGCTGAGTGTCAGTGAGGGCATGGCGCCCCAGAGCACAGGGCTGCACATGCCAGTGTGTCAGGTGATAACATGAGGGATGGAGAAGGTGATGGTGGCGCTCAGATGTCCATGGCGCGTGTGGGCTGACTCAGCCGAGACGGACTGCTGGGCACAGTAGTGGGCAGGCTGGCAGACTGCCCAGAGCCTGGACACTGTATCCTACTATGTCTCTGACTCCAGTACATTCAATAAGATTATTCCCTGAGTGTATGTTTCTTTTTTTGAGTTCTTCTCCCTTTTGAGTTTTACTAGCTCAATATGCAGGAACAAACATAGATATAGATATTGTATGTAAATAGTCTTATAGATAGATCAAAATATCTTTTGTATTAACAAATTACGGATATTATTTTTTATAAGCGCAATAAAAAAATTAAAATGCATTTACCATGTGCCATTAAACAAGACTTTATTGTTATTGCATATACATACAATAAAGTGCAAAGATTTCACCAAGAAAATGTCTTCTGTTTTGTATTTGAACATATTCAACTTAAAAAAGGACAGTGTATTAACAACAGTGTATGTATATGTAATACCAACAGAGGTAGCAGTTTCAAAGGCTATATGCATGTAAAAAATATGTAAAGTGTTACGATTTCTCCCTTGCTTTGAAAAATAACCAATAATTTTGGAGCGATTTTTAAGTGTTGCCCTTAATGACGTCACCATTAATTACAATAATCTCTTCTTCAGAACTTCTAATCCCACTGTTTTTTCCCAGGAAGAGAGGATTTCCTCTGTTAAGTCCTCATTCCTCCACTGGAAAAGAACATAGTTTGTTTTTGTAGGCAATTAGACTGCCAGCGAGTCAGGTCACTAAGAAGAATAAAGCGTTAAGTGTGAACGGATGGTCAGAGGCCATAAACGGTCCTGTTGAGGTGGTTCATTCTGCAGGATGGGAGGCAGCTGAGTGAAGGGCGTGAAGACCGAAGAATAGGAAGGGGAAGTTGTATGTTGCATGTAGGAGATGTGGATCTGCAGGTTGTCTGATCCGTGTGGTTTCCGGAAGCGCAGACCTTCGGAAGCAGCGGCCGCTGGCCGGCTCCGGAGCACAGCTCGGAAAGCTCTTTCGGGGGAATCGAGCCAGAGAGGGAGCGGAGCTGTAACTGTGTGCTCCTGACTCACCAGCCAGCCCTCAGACCCAGCGTCTCTGGCCGTGCCGTGCGAATATCGATTAGCCAAGACCATTTCAAACACTAGGAGGCTGCAGAGAGCTGGACTGTCTGAAGCAGGGCTACTCTGCTCTGGTCCAAGTGAGTGGAAGACTCACCTGGCTTTCATTCAAGCCAAGTTCTAATTTACTTAATTGGAGCAGATAGTTGATGAATTATTTGCTTGACTTTGGCACTCATCCTTGGAAATGCGTATTTAATCTAATAGATACATTATGTTAGCTGTAGGGCTGTGGCCCTCTGGGATTAGAGCTGCAGAGCCTGGTCTGATTCTGCTCGGTGTAGATTTTTAAGATAAGAAGCCACAGACAGTTGTTTATAAAGCTCAACAGCATGGTGTAGTTGTGCTTGAACCAGTAAAACATATTTAATATGGTTCTTATTAGAAATATTGTGCAGAAATAAGAGTATTTGTACCAGTTACTGCGAGTTACTGCTGTGTATAGAAGATATAAATGATCCTGGGCCGTTTGTCAATGCTAGAAAGCAGAACCTATCTGTCTATACATACAGCTGTTTATTGTGTGACACTTTTCAGTCTATTCTGTTGGAGGAATTTAATACAGCCAGCACCTTCGTTAATGTTTTCTGCTGATTATGAGTTTAATTAGAGGAACTGGTAAAAGCATGGATCCACGGTGAGCTGGCCTGAGTGGGCTGAAAGCTGAGCAGCCCTAGTCATGTGTCTGAAGCTGTGCTCCTCACTCTGGCGGATCACAGAGTGATCAGAGTGCTCCCCTCTGGCCCCAGAGAGCCAGGAGGTTGCACCTGTCACGGGGAACTCCAACCCCTCACTGACGAATGTCTCAGAAACACTTCTTCACCAGGATTGACAGCAGCTGCCGTGGAGTTTGTGTGACGGTAGAATAGCTTATTGAATTTAGTGAAAACTTTGGCTTAACCCGCTTGGCTGAGGTCCAGCCTCCCAGCCTCAGGACGGGGAGGCCAGCACCCCTGTGCTTGGAGAAAAGGCAACCAAGGGGTAGCTACAAAGGTGGGAGGGGGGTTGAGGAGGGATGTGAAAATGAGCGACGAAGAGGAGAGGGTGGCGTGTGGTATTAACGGGGACTGAGGCGATAGCTGCATGCACCCCGCAGGGGGAGTCTCTTGTAGGTTGTAACACAATACAGCAGTCACAAGCCTGCAGAAGGCTCTGAGGGGCTCTTCTGCAGAGTCAGCTGGGGGTGATATGCTCTTTGCTCCGCAGTCCCAGCCTTTTACGGACTGGGAAGCGGCTTGAGTCCGAGTAATTATATCCCGGAATTTCTCAGAGTGTTCCTTTCAATCTGCACAAGAGTATATATGAGATGCTGTTACAATTCCATATGGTTTCCTTATACAGGAAAGGCCAATTCCCAAAGAAGGGAATTTACTACACATGAACTACATCACTGCTTTACTGTAGCTGCAGGACAGCATTTCATCAGGGAGTGGTTACTTTTTTCATGAACAATATTTAATTTGAGATCTTTAGCTCAGTAGTAATGCTCCCAAACCTACTGTGAAGTATACATTTGAAAAACAGCTGATGTTTTCATACAATGCCAAAAACCCAACGAAAGCATTTTACATGCTCTTTACAAACCAGAACAGTAAGTGTGATGAGTCTCGGCTGTACGGCACGCTAACTGGGTAAAAAAGAGGCTGAGGTCAATTTTTTAAATGGAGGGAAGGAGTCAAATAGGGCATTTTCTGAGCCGCCTGCTCTTCATCCTGACTGGAAAACGATTCCGACGAGTAGTCCTGAACCCTGCGCAGGTTACTGAGAGAGTCCGATGGCTTACGAGTCCGAGAGGAGTGAGGCAGCAGAGTCTTCGATAGTTCCAGGCTAGAGGTCGGAGTCCGGTTCGAGGACGCAGAGAGGCAAAAAATTCCAAAAAGGGGCGAGACGGAAGGGTAGTCAGAAGGTCCGACGCTAGAAAGGTCTGTGTGTCGGTAGCCAGAGGTTCGAGGACGATGCAAATCAGATGCCGGATAGATTCCTAACACCGAGCGAGGACTAGGAGTGAACGGAGGGTTTAAACAGAGAGGGACGAGGAGACTGAATAAGGAGGGTCAACTGGTGACAGCTGTGCTCGTAACAAAAACTAAAACATGACGCCTTTCTCTTTCTCTAGTAGAATTAGTAGTGCCCCTCGGCACACAGTTCTCCATCTCCTCACAGACTGGGCCCAGAGCAGGGTCTCTGCAGTGAAGGGCTCTCAGTGGTGCCTCTGCGTCAGCCTGCTCAGACTCCACACTTACACAAGACCATAAGAGCAGCTTCATTGGACTCATTTGATCTTCCTCTATAAGAGACAGAGAAAACCAACTGGACTGTAGCCCCGTCCTGGAATTTAGCTCCCCAACTTTCTGATTTTATACTATGACCGGGGTGAGAGGGTGAATGGATGAGGAAACCTGTTCTATTTATCCTTTATCTCTATTCAGCTTGGAAGTGAACACAGTTCTACCATCAGGAATCCAAATTTTGTGGGATAATTGTATACGATTTTTCCTGTCAGTCCATACCAGCAATTGGAATCTTTAGCTACTCGCGTTCAGGAACACCAAAAAAAACAAACAAATGACACAGGCATCTGACTCCCTGCTCGATATGTAAATGACTCAGTGATTTATCTCTGACTGCACTATGATGTTAGACAGCTATCAGGGTGTTGTAGTTCCCTCCCTGCAGAAAATGTGCTTCCCACTAAAAGCAAGAACATTAACAGCAGGAGAGATCTTCCATTTCAAGAGGAGTCCACTTAGCCCATCACATCCATTTGGTAACTCGTAGTGAACTGACTAAATGGATTAGCACTCAGCTTGGTAGCGTTTTCCACGCTTCCATAACTCTTTGTGTCAATAGGTACCTTCTGTTCTTGCTTGTACACTCCTTATAGTTTCTACTTGTGATTCACTGCGTCTCTTTTCTCTTTCCAGCCGACTGACGCGCAGAGCGATGCTCGCTCCTACCTCAGCGAGGAGATGGTCGCTGGTAGGTATCTGGCAGCGTCTCACAGGAGAAAATGAGGAAGCAGTACGACCCACTGGTCCCTCCTTTGTCCCCATGGGTGCTACTCCAGGACGTTTAATAGAATCTATTACGCTTAAGACATTCTGAATATTTATATCAAAGACACAGGTCTTTTTCCAAAGTGTTCCGATTTTAAAGCGTTCAAAAAGACCCACACTGAGCTGTTCCTCTTAAATCAGATCCCCTGGAGTCACGCTGTTCTTCTGAAAATTGATCTATTGAAAACCACACCTCTGGAGAGGGGGACCCATAAAAGTTATTATTTTCCATCTATCCAGCCATTATTAGGGGGCTGCTTGCTCCTGATAAGCAAGCAACCTGAATCCTATCCTGGAAACATAGGGTGCAATGCAGGACTACCCCCTGGATGGGTCTCACTCATATGCAGACACTTAGGGACAATTAGGTAACCAATTAAATGAGCTGGAGGTTAGGTGTCTTAGTCCCTAGAAGGAAACCACACATTCCTACATTGAATAGTCCTAATATTCTAATGCACTACAGCAATGTGTATCCACTGCCCAGGTGAATCCACAAATGAAGTGTTAATTATGCTGTCTTACAGTATATACAATATACTAACCCAGAAATGAGAAACTCAGTGCTGTTTGGCTGTGTCTGGTCCCTCCCAGAGTTCAAGGCTGCGTTCGACATGTTTGACACTGATGGCGGCGGAGACATCAGCACCAAGGAGCTGGGCACCGTCATGAGGATGTTGGGGCAGAACCCAACCAGAGAGGAGCTGGACGCCATCATTGAGGAGGTAGATGAGGATGGTAAGGACCTGCTGGAAAACACTGTCTGCATCCCCACCCCCTCTCTGCAGGGAAGAGGCATCCACCTGTGTCCATCTGTTTCCCCGTCTGTCCACCTGTCTCTGTTTCCACTTGGCAGTTGGAATATCTCTCTTTCTGTTGGTCCATCTGTCTCCTGGTGGCTCTGTCTGTGGGACTCTTGTCCCAGACCTGTGTGTCTGTCTCTCTGTCTCTCTGTCTCCCTGTCTCAGTCTGTCTATCTCCTGGTGGCTCTGTACAGGCCTGTTCCCTGCCCCCCAGTCCTGACTCTTGTCTCTCTCTGGCCCCAGGCAGCGGCACCATTGACTTTGAGGAGTTCTTGGTCATGATGGTGCGCCAGATGAAAGAGGATCAGCAAGGGAAGAGCGAGGAGGAGCTGGCAGAGTTCTTCCGCATCTTTGACAGGTACAGACCTGACTGTCGACAGTACTCCAGGTTGCTATGTCCATGCACATCACCCACACAGTGTACAGCAGCAAGTACTAATATCATAACAGGTTCTGCCACCACACACGTGCCACTCCTACACACTCGGACAACTAGCCCCAGTTCCCAATCCATAATCATTATAATCCATTATCCCAGTCCACCCTCCTGTGTACGTGGGGACCAGCATCATCTGGGGGTTAACCTGCAAGAGGTAAGTGCTCCTCTCTGCAGGAAGGGCTTGATGCTGTTTAAACTGGACAATCCCTGGTCCTCTGATGAAACACACCTCCCTGTGTGACTAAAGCATAACTACTGTGTAGCCTAATCGCATCACGTCTCAGAAGCTATGCAAGGTCTGGCCTGATCAGCCTGTGGATGGGAGACCTCCGGGGGAAGTTCAGGTTGGTATCGCTAGTGGTATTGATGGACCAGTAGGAGACACTCTTTCCCCCCTGGACCTGACTAACCTAATGTCCCAGTGTGGTGACTGGAGACTTTGTGTGAAGCACTGGGCGATCCTCTGTCACCCTGATGTGAAAGTAAGGAATTGTTATTCAAATGATTGTCAACAATGTCTCCTGCAGGAATGGTGATGGCTACATCGATCGGGAGGAGTTTGGGGATATCTTGCGTTCCTCTGGAGAGGCCGTGACAGACGACGAGATCGATGAGCTGATGGCCGAGGGAGACAAGAACAACGATGGCAAGATCGACTTTGATGGTAAGAAGAGCGACCACCTGTACCAACCTGTCTCCATCTGTCCACACGTTCCCATGTGTTCCTACCTGTCCCCATGTGTCCCTAACTGTCCATACCTGTCCCCATCTGTTTGTACTTATCCCCACCAGTCCCTACCTGGCCCCACCTGTCCCTACCTGTCCACACCTGTCTCCAGCTGCCAACAACTACAGCTTATCCACAACTGTCCACACCTGTTCCCTTCTGTCCCCACCTGTCCCTGCCTGTCCCCATGTGTCCTTACACCTTCCACACCTGTCTTCTCCTGTCCACACCTGTACCGATCTATCCCTGCCTGTACCAACTTGTCCCCACCTCTCCATTCCTGTCCTCACCTGTCCCTACCTATCCAAAACTGCCCCAACCTCTTTACACCTTTCCACACCTGTCCCCATGTGTCCCTGTCTGTCCACCTATCTCTACCTACCCCCAGCTGTCAATAACTATCCCCACTTATCCACAACTGTCCACAACTTTATCCACCTGTCTGCACCTGTCCGCATCAGTCCACACCTGTCTCCTTCTGTCCCCACCAGTGTGTTACAGACTGTCCCTCAGTCATCACACAGCTCTCATTGCTCAACACAGGAACACATTTACACAAGAATTCTCCTTTAAGTCTACTCTCCAACAGTAGCTGAAGATATTCAGGCACACATGACATTAAGCACAATGTACTGTACATTACATTTTTTGACAGATTGTATACATGATTAAAACACTGTCCAAATGAGATTTTACTCCGCAAAGTCTGTTACCTTTAAGGTGGTGATTGTTTGAATATCCGTAGCAAGGATTTGTGAGAATATACAGTATGTCTTTTCTTCTGGAAATTCCTGAATGTCCTCTCTTCTCTTCCAGAGTGGCTGAAACTTATGGAGAACGTGCAGTAAAAGAGCAACATTCCTCTGCAACACTTCAGTGTGACACTTTGTGTTTTGTTATGCAAGCAGTTTTTCTGACTTCACTCGATACTGCTCCCCTTAGAGACAAGTACACCAGCTCAGCCTTCTAGCGCTTCCAAAGACAAAGACAGAAACAGAGACAGAAGAAACAAAGTCTTCCCCTCTTCTCCCTCTCATTGACATGATGGGACCCTGGGAATCGTACTCCAGCGCCAACCTCAAAACCCCTCTCCTTAACCACCTGTCCCAGACATGTGAAACCGGTCACAAGCGTAAGCTGCATCATCCCAGCATTGTACAGAACAGAATAGAAATAAAGCTGTTTTCAACTTCTCAGACATTTGGCTTTATTCTGATGGTTATGAGTGTCCCAGATCAACTGTTTTTCTGCCAACCCCTTAAATCTTCGATTTATAAAGATTTGGAAGGCTTTTGCTGTGATCTATTCATCTTGTGATTTTTTTAAATTAAATGTAATTTAAAGATCCCCCAGAACGAAAATCTGAAGAGCATCCCTTCAGTAGCTTACACGTGTTCCTTATCTCTAAAGACAGGTGATTTAGGATGACATCAGATGTACTGGATGGGTGCTTTCCAGAGCCAGTGTGGGACAGTAATGGCAGACATTCCTGACTCTTGATGACCGCGGGGTCTCTCAGTTTCTCCTCACACCAGGACTCTCCATTACTCAGATGAACCAACACCCTGAGGTTTTTGAGGTTTACAGGCTCAGATTTAATTGGATTTTTTCAGGGCCTGCTTACACAGCCTCTGAGACATCAGGAGAAAGAGAGTCAGAGGTCCCAGTGCTTTACACAGTGTGAGTGAGCAGGGCAGCACTGTACCTTTGGGGTATTTGAGTTTCTGAGACACTGTGGGACTGCCAGTGCTCAGCTGAGAGATTCCTGCACCACTGTGCCACAACCCACTTTCCCAGTCAGGGACTGAGACACTTCTATAGGTGCCGGAGCCACAGAGGAGATAGGGTCTGGAGTTGACTTCTCTCTTTACACAACACTGAGAGCTGAGCCTGGATTAAATCGAAACTCTAAGCCCCCCAGCACACAAATGCTTTGTGTGCTGTTGAGGTTGCTGAGGACTTTTTCCCTCTGGACAGACAGAAGCAGACATTGAGCGGATCGATAATCGCTTGGGACTGGCTGGTTTGTGGTTGAGGTTTTGATTTAATGATCACATCCTGGGCTGATCACTCTGATGTGTGTGGGATTAGAGTTTATGTGTCAAGACAAAGGGTTAATTGTGGAAAAGGAAGGTTCTGACTTGTAAAATTGTCCTGGAAAAATAATCTGGGACAAAAAAAAACATTTGTTCAGAGTCACACATGGCTCCCAGGACCCCAACATAGTCTTTGCTTTGGGTTCTTTTACCAGGGCTCATGCTGATGGAACTCAACATTGGTTTCTATTTCACCCTTTTAAATGGCTCGTTTTTAGTTTTGTGTTACCTAAAGCTCAATTCGACAACTTTAGGGACCTGAAAAGGATTAAAGATGTCCAACTTGGACGTTAAATGACCATTTCATCAAGAGCTTGGTTAGAGCACAGACTGGTTGTCTGTAGACCAGACCTGAAGAGTCCTCCTCTGGTGGTTGACTGTATTTGAATTGTGTCATGTACAGTGTAGTGCTTCTCCAAAATGATTTTATATTTTATATCTTGTCACTTCTTTCTTTGGTGCAGTGCGGACTTCAATTGCTGAAGAGGGTTTTCCAATAGTGGAGAACAGTAGCAGATTCAGGGGCCACGTTTTATCCACTGATCCAACAACAGCAGGAGCCCAAGCCCCGATACAACCAAGACCTCCTGTGGCTCACACAGGACTAAAAGAGCCTTAGAGATCAAGAGCTTTATCCAGAACCATGCCCTTCTCTGGATGTCCAGAGCCATTCTGTACAATCCCCGAGCAGCAATGAAAACCATTTGCTTCGTCCTCTGAGCTCTGCAGTCTCCTGGGGGCTCCAGCTACAGGTGAATTGAAGACCCGCATGAGGGCTTCAGAAAAGCAGCTCTGACTTCAGGTGGCCCTGCTCTGTACCAGTGAAAGACTGCAGCCTGCATGGTGAAAGTCAAGTCTTATATACTGTAGATTCTGGAACCCTGGTCCACTTCCCTGAACCTCCTGGAATGCTCCAGGGTCCTGTATCTATATAAGGAGAGTTTCAACATCAAACCAAAAGCCAGTGATAATGACATAATGAATTTATTGCAGTTTGGCACTAGCAGACCCTATGTGAAGGACACACCCAGCTGGCTCTGCATTGCTTGCTATTTAGAGAAGGGTCGTTTGATATCGCCTCATTTCAAGGAATAGTGTTTTACTGTTTTGAACAAATTCAATCACAAAATAAAATACACGCACATTTCCCTATCAACATAAATATTACAACGTCAATAAATTGAAGCACCATATTTAACTCCTTAGATTAAAAAAAGTTAATCATATTTTGAAAAAGTTCCAAAATATGCTCTACACCTAGTACTGTATCTCTCTACACTTTGTACTGCAACAGTAATCAATCCTCAGGTTATCTTTCCACGTCTCAGAGATTAAAATTACATGGAAGTATAATTTTATAAAGCGGAAAATTAGGATCTGACGAGTTTTCGTTTCA
This sequence comes from Lepisosteus platostomus, assembly GCF_059453375.1. Classification (NCBI taxonomy): domain Eukaryota; kingdom Metazoa; phylum Chordata; class Actinopteri; order Semionotiformes; family Lepisosteidae; genus Lepisosteus; species Lepisosteus platostomus. The sequence continues at coordinate 24,631,886 of NC_142625.1, forward strand.
AAATCTTTATCTTCCAAGTTACAGACAGGAACAATTAAAACACAGGAAGAAAACGCACGCATGCACCAACGTGAAGCAGGCTTCAGATGAAAGACCCCGTATCTCACCGAGCGGTTTTTGCGTGAAAGGTACTGTTTGTAGGGTCTTACCCCCCAGCTCTCCAGCTTTGTCCTGGAATTCAGCGCAGTGCAAATGTTCATAGAAACAAATGGACATCGCATTCCAAGACTCTATTGGCTGGATCCTGTTCAAAACCCTAAAAGTTAAGGGTTCTAATTCTGGACGCCAGTGGGGCGGAGAGGCGTGGCCCCGGTAGTCGTTTTTAAAAGGTGGGTGAACTCCAGCTGACGTGCAGTCTTTCTGTGGAGGGGAGCTCTTCTTCTGTGGGAGTCTATCGTAACCCGCAAACATGGTAAGACAAACCTGCGACTTCTTCGCTCCTTTCTGTGAGTAGAGAAGAAGGAGAAAGGATGCATTTGATAATGAAGATCATGGGGACATATGGCGACTCTCTCTCTTAATAGTGGAAGACAGCCGATCTCGTTTTCACGTCTTGTGAAAGATCACCTCCACACCCGGAACTCCAGCACGTCTGGAACTATTCCTTACACCCGGGAGACAGTGGAATGTGAGAGGGATACCTCAGTAATCATTCCTTACTTCCCAAAGGATCTCAAATCGCTTTATATACTGGAGGCATCCGCTTTATCCACCGAATGGCAAACTTGGAAGGATTTATTTTTTTTTTACATAATGGTATACCAGTAACGGTCCAAAACGACATGTTTAATCATGCACAGATGCAATAAACATACTCCTTTAACAAACACGTTTAACAAACGTTTTTAAACCCTAGGACATGTGCTTGGCACCGGAGTATCTGTAAATAGTAGAAGGATGTATGAATCGAGGATTTTCAAACTCATACCGAATAGAGCAGTTCTCCGAGACGGTAAAGATCTCGCTTTGCTTTGTGCCAGAGCTCACAGCAGCTGCGAGCAGGTTGGGTGACTCGGGGTCACTGTCAGGGCAGCGACCGGGTCAGCTGGGCTAGGAAATGATCCGAAGGTCTTCGGTAACTTGGCCAGGTGCGGGAGCGATGTGCTGTAGGTCTTGGCCGGCTGAAGAGTTTCGCTGAGTTGTCGCTTTGCAGAACTGGGTGTCTTCATCAACGGAAGAAAGCACACTACTGAGAATGTAGCGCAAACAATCTGTTTTGGTCCAGCGGTCACGCGCCTCAAAACCGATTTTTCTCTTTAATAATTCGAAATATGCGTAACTATATACTCTCGGGTATTAGCGGGTTGCGATTAAAGCAGCCGACGGATATTAGGTTATACACGCTTCGCAAGCGAGAAAAAAAAACATCAAAACGTTTGCATGATGTTAACTCCCGTGAAGCCAGATTAAAGCAAGCGATATTATCTGGTAGGATTTCCAAACTTTAATGGTGGAAACGCACAGTGGGTATTAGGTATCAACGCAAACTATTTAGACCCGGTGTTTCTACATTTGCGGGGGTGGGTTCGTGTCGGGGGTCAGTTTCTAAGGCCAACTGAAAGATTGTCTAAATGTTATTGATCAAGTGACAAACACAGATAACTTTGTGCAATTTGGCCTCATTTTAAGATTCTACAGATGCACAGTTTAATCAAATCAATTCGTTTTGAATGATTTTATTTTTTCGAAATTTGTGAAGATATATCTATATTTAATATATTATATTTTGTGTATAGATCCTCGGGACCAGATGTGATCTTTTGTGCAAGATGTTTTCATTATTATTACACGCACGCTGAAGTGGCGTCTCTAAAGCGCGCTCCTTTCGCGCGTGTGCGCGCTCTGCAAGGCGCGGTCCCGCTTCGGCGCTGTCTGAGCCTGTTGGGTTAAGAAATTGCATGATCAACCGAAACCGTCCTGGCTGGACGTGTCTGAATAATAATTCAGAAATTATTATTGAAGTCATCGGGTTCTTCTAGGCACGAGGCTCTGGTTGTAGAAAGTTTGAAGTCTTAATGTTTAAAAGGTCTCTTCTAATAGAAGTAGTTCAGGTGGGTAGCTGCGTCTGCAAAGGAACAAGTAAAAGGTTTATTCCCTGCTGGAAAGAGAAGAAAGGAAACGCAACGCTTCTTCGGGTGTGCTACATGGCTGGTGTCAAGTCACTGGGGAGAAGGCAGATTTGATACGGCCAGTTGAAGGTATCTGATTTGTTCAAGGTGTCCTTGAAAGGGTAAGACACTAGCACCGCCACCAGCGAGAAGCGCCTTTTCTGCGATTCTGAGGCTCTTGTCTCCCGTCTCTTGCAGCCGACGGACGCGCAATCAGACGCGCGCTCCTACCTCAGCGAGGAACAGATCGGAGGTGAGCGCATTATACACGCCCATCCTGGCGATTCGGTTCATTCGTAAAAAAAAACACCGCTGACTTTCCAGCTAAGCTAGCTAGTTCTTGAAGTGAGTTAACTACGGCGCTATCGGGTGTTTGATTGTTTTTAACACGGGACGTAATCTGGAGTCCGTTCATTTTCCAGAGTTCAAGGCCGCGTTCGACATGTTCGACACTGATGGCGGCGGAGACATCAGCACCAAGGAGCTGGGCACCGTCATGAGGATGTTGGGGCAGAACCCATCCAGAGAGGAGCTGGACGCCATCATTGAGGAGGTAGATGAGGACGGTAAGGAACTGCTGAGCCCTGGAAAACACTGTCTGCATCCCCACCCCCACCCCCTCTCTGTGTCCATCTGTCTCCCTGTCTGTCCACCAGTCTCTGTTTCCACTTGACAGCTGGAATATCTCTCTTTCTGTTGGTCCATCTGTCACCTGGTGGCTCTGTCTTTGGGACTCTTGTCCCAGACCTGTGTGTCTGTCTCTCTGTCTCTCTGTCTCCCTGTCTCAGTCTGTCTGTCTCCTGGTGGCTCTGTACAGGCCTGTTCCCCGCCCCCCAGGCCTGACTCTTGTCTCTCCCTGGCCCCAGTCCTGACTCTTGTCCCTCTCTGGCCCCAGTCCTGACTCTTGTCTCTCTCTGGCCCCAGTCCTGACTCTTGTCTCTCTCTGGCCCCAGTCCTGACTCTTGTCTCTCTCTGGCCCCAGTCCTGACTCTTGTCCCTCTCTGGCCCCAGTCCTGACTCTTGTCTCTCTCTGGCCCCAGTCCTGACTCTTGTCCCTCTCTGGCCCCAGTCCTGACTCTTGTCTCTCTCTGCCCCCAGTCCTGACTCTTGTCTCTCTCTGGCCCCAGTCCTGACTCTTGTCTCTCTCTGGCCCCAGGCAGCGGCACCATTGACTTTGAGGAGTTCTTGGTCATGATGGTGCGCCAGATGAAGGAGGATCAGCAAGGGAAGAGCGAGGAGGAGCTGGCAGAGTTCTTCCGCATCTTTGACAAGTATGTACCTTCCTCTGTAGCCTGAACCAGCCTTTACAGCCGCATGGAGGAATGCCCACAGAGCGCGTTGTGTGATGTGTTTTCTACTTTGAACGAGGGATGAGAGTCGAGTCTGCGCAGTAATCATCCCGAAGTGAGCTGGGCCAGAGAGCCGCTCCCCTCGGGCATTGAAAGCTGAGCTTCCTGCACTGTCCTGAGCACGGCTGTGTCTGTCTGTGGCAGGAACGCCGACGGCTACATCGACAGGGAGGAGTTCGCCATGATCATCCGCAGTGCGGGCGAGAACGTGTCGGATGAAGAGATCGATGAGCTCCTCCGGGAAGGAGACAAAAATAACGATGGCAAACTGGACTTCGATGGTGAGTTGCTGGGAGACCCAAGAAGTACAGCATCCTCCTGCTCTCGTGCAAACCCAGCTCAGTGACGGGTTCCCACTTTGCAGCACAATTTCTGATAGAATCTCTGTAGCAGACTGATGTTAAGTGGAAATGCCCTTGCCCCTGGTTCAGAGGGAATCTGTCTGTCTTGCAGTATATTAAGTCATTATGGGCTCATTAGGATTTGGCTCAGCACGTATCTGCTCAAAGCCAGTGGAAATGCATCCTCTGCAGTTCAGTGCGAGCTCAGCTCTGGGCCTGCGGGGCCCCATGTTTGTTCCAGTTTGGCACATAATGACCTCAATCAGCCCATTATTGAGTTCACTGGTCCAGCCTGCAGACCTCTTCTGGCTCCCAGGTGCTGCTGCTTCACAGAGGTGAGAGATCCCGCAGGCACAGCTGCTGTCTCGCCGCCGCGGCGCGATTGCAGGGCAGGGCAGGCTCAGCTCGTGTGTGACTGTAACTCACAATCTTCTGACACTGGGAATTCCTTCAGCAAGTGATTGGTACAAATACCAACTTCATGGAGACTTTAAGACCAGCTGGAAATGGCTTACCAGGAACAGGGCTGGGCCCCCCGATACTGTTCAATAGTATGAAGCAGTTCAGGTGGGCAGCTGCGTCAGCATGCGCAGTCTGCAAAGGAACAAGTAATAGGTTTATTCTAAAAGAGAAGAGAGAAAACAACGTTTCGGCTCACACCTGAAGAAGGCTTCACAGCCTAAACGTTGTGTTTTATCTCTTCTCAGCATGGAATAAACCTATTACCTGTTCCTATTCAATAATATGATGCTTTTGTCAAAGTTATTCAGGTAATCACTACATGGAAGTTATTAGCTGTAGTTCAGGAGGAATGACCACAACAAGTCCGTCTCACAAACAGTAGCTGTGCCTAGTCACCATCATTACGATCCTGTCCCCAGCAGCCCTGTCCCGCCCATCTCCACCTTGCAGCTGTCCCTAGGTCACTCAGTCTGTCCGGGGTTCCTGAATGTCCTCTCTTCTCTTCCAGAGTGGCTGAAACTGATGGAGAACGTGCAGTAAAAGAGCAACATTCCTCTGCAACACTTCAGTGTGACACTTTGTGTTTTGTCATGCAAGCGGTTTTTCTGACTTCGCTCGATACTGCTCCCCTTAGAGACAAGAACGCCAGCTCAGCCTTCTAGCGCTTCCAAAGACAAAGACAGAAACAGAGACAGAAGAAACAAAGTCTTCCCCTCTTCTCCCTCTCATTGACATGATGGGACCCTGGGAATCGTACTCCAGCGCCAACCTCAAAACCCCTCTCCTTAACCAGACCTGAAGAGTCCTTTTGGTGGTTGACTATATTTGAATTGTGTCATGTACAGTGTAGTATTTCCCCCAAAATGAATGTATATCTTATATCTTATATAAGACATTTCATTGCCAGCAACTACTGCTGCACGCTGTATTGTTGTGCATTTGATAAATAAACTTTGATTTTCATCTGGTGAATTATTTCTGTGGTGCAGTGCAAACTTCAGAGGCACAGAAGTATTGTTAAGGAGGATTTCTCATAGTGGGTAATAGAAGTAGCTTCAGGTGCCACATTTTATCCACTGATCCAGAAATATAGGATGTCTTGTTGAGTCTGTCATTTTCAATACCCAACCCGCTATTTTATACAAGTGGCACTCAGAAAATTGAAATATTGCATTTCTGGAAAGAGTAATATGTTTACACCTTCCAAGGTAATCTGGAACATTGTACTAATGTAACGTTTTGATGAAAGAAAGAATATATATATATATTCCTCATTCAAATGACACACTAAAATTGAATATTGCAATTGTTTCTTTTTCACACCCTCGTAGAAATTGTTTAGAATTTTTTTTTTCCGAAAAAAAAAAGTTATTTCAGTTGTCGAACAGGTGTTAAGGTATTGCTCCTGAGTTCTTCACAGCGAATTTGCAAACTGACATTCAATCAAATTGAGTGCAAAGGCGCGGGTTCTTGTGACCAGCGAGGCTCGCGGAGTGGCGGGAGGCTTTGAGAAGCTGTGATTCAAATCTCGACCACTAGGGGGCAGGAAAGCTCTACCTTCCACGTACAGAAGATACTGTTCATTAAAATAACTTGAAGCTTACATACATTTTGCCTGTGACTCCTTTCGCCCTGGGTCGTAGCTACTCCATGTTTTTCCTCAATGTGAGAGGCCACTAACTGTCCTGTAACGATTTAGAGATCTATATATTTTTTGGCGTTTCGGTTACAGCACAGTTGCGCCGAAGAAACAGACCACATGATTATATTTTTCAGTAGCTCCCGATTAACAAGTAGTCAAGGCACGTAAGCACCTGCCGACGGTCTCGTCTTGATCGAGGCGCCCCGGCTGGTGCAGGTATTTCCTGGCGGTGCCCCTGAGCGGATCCCGTCTGTAGGTGATTAATGATCGCACGCTTTCCTCCGAGGCTACCGCGGAAAGATCATGGGATCTGTGTAGATGGTTTCAAGTTTATTCTACTTATTACTCTGTAACTTTACCGCACCTCCCCAGCTGTGTTTCTGAATGAAGTGGGACACTGCAGTCCCGCCAGGTGTGCGCTGCCCGGAGGAGGCTGAGCGGTCAGTGTCGCTGAATCTTCATTAATCGTGCAGGCCAGGCCAGCTGTGAAAACACCAGTCGCTCCGGGTCCGACGCCGCGGACTGACTCTAAAGGACCCTATTCCAAACGCCTGCGAAAAACGGACGCCGGAGCCTGTTATCATCTACCATCTTAATTACTTCCACTTTCAAAGCAGGGTAGCTCATTCACGGAGTGTCAGTGAAAGCGGGCCGGCAGGTCAGCGCGCTGAAGCCCCGCCGTGTTGGTCGCAAGAAGCCGTTGCAATTCCGACAATATCCAGCAGGTACCGCTGTTTAGCGGGAGAACTGTTTTCAAGGTGCCTGGATAATGATCGTTTCTGTCTCCTTTGATATTGAATTTGGAAATTTTCAGAAAACGAAATGCTGTCTGGCTGCACCGATGCGTTTACCCCAAAATGTCCCAGTGCCATTGCTAACGACATCAGTATGAATTATTATTTAGCTGATGTGTTATTTTGGCTTTGGCTGTGAGCAGGGGAAGGAAAATGACAGGGTGTTAGGGTGTTTAGAGTAAGGTAACAGACCATGCAGAAGGAAGAGATGGACACAGGTGCTGCCCTAGGCACAGAGCACATTGCAGGATCACAAAGTACTGAGCAGGCCCACCCAGGCTCACTGACTGACCGACAGGCCGGAGAGTCTAATTTGTTTTCTGGGCTTAATGGGTTCCTGTGAAGAGGGTTCAGTGTGAGGTAACGCGATCTCTTCCCTGCGCTATCCGCGGGGCAGATTGGCTTAGCATCGACGTCCACGTCAAACAGCCCTGCTAGGCTGTGGAGTGGCTGTGTGGCTTTGCGGATTGATTCGGCTCCTGAAACCTTAGCCGAAAATCATTTTATTTCACTTTATTAAGGCCGATGGAGAGTAACAGAAAAGAGACCCTTTTTTAAAAGGAAAAAAAAAAAGAAAATAAAATCACTATCTTAACGCACTTCATTTTTTTTTCTTTGCAGTAAAAAAAAAAAATGCAATTTGCCAAAAAGGTTTCTCCTTTCTCCCGCCTGCCTTCCATTTGCTTGCCTTTTCCCTACCAGTAATTCAGCAATCGCGTTAGAGTGGGGCTGATCAGATTAGCGCCGTCTCACAGCAGCGTGTTTGCTCCCGCTGGGCTCCAGAGTGCTCTTTCTGTTGGCAAACTCTCTCCGAAACCCCTCACCTCTCCCGGCCTGCACTCACACGGCAGAGACAGCCACCGGCTCTGGGCTCCTTCTGGAAAAAGCCCAGTTCTGGAAGCAGGCTGAAGGGGAAAACTGGGGAGGGGGGGGGTAGTTTTTTTTTAAGTGAAAGACTCCCCAGTTTCAGCCAAAATAAAAGAGCCTCTCAGAGAGACTGAATTTAACGTCCAGAGCGTTGGATCGATACTTCGCAGCTTCGGCGCCTTAATCAGGCTGAGTTCCACGTGTCGCCCCGACGCAGTGAAGTCGCCCCTCTCCCCCGGGGATCTTCGGAGGCCCCCCAGGCCGTGATGTCACTTCCTCCCCCCAGCGGCTCGCGAGACCCCCCGGTGAACCCGGTCTCCTGCTGAGGCAGACGTTTGGCGGTTCAGCGTTTCGCCACCAACCTGGAGCGCAAGCGGGCAAGAGTCTGTGAGCTGGACTTTCGGAGAAGGTGGTGTGGTTTGCGGTCCTGCTACCGTTAATTGAAAAGCAAGGATTTCTGCAGCCGAGCTCAGTGGATACCTTTGTGAAAACACGAGCGGGCTTTGATATGTAGCTCGTTTATGGCTTCAGTTCAAGCCCTGAACCAGGCCTCTCCCATCTATACTTACAAAGTTATTACAGGAAGGTTCGGGGAACATCACTCCGGGTGGAAATTCACAGGTATCACAGGCGGTCTTTGAGCACCAAAAGGATAAAAGAGTGTCATGCTCTCTCCTCCGAGCTCAGTTCATAATAGTTCAAGATCCACTCTAACAGTATCTCCACAGAGGACGATGTTTTAGTTTAGAACCTTCGGCTATGTTTCATTATATGCCCACCCACTTGTGTCTTTACAGTTCAGCACACAGTGTGCCACCCCACCAGCCCAACACAAGATGGCTGGGCTGTTCCCAAGTGGGAACTGTGGTGCCCATATGGGGAGAATGAAGAGAGGCAGATAGGTTCCACGTGCCGCCCAGCAACCCCACTGAGCCCTTAACTCTTCCTGAACTACTAGAAGGCTCTATACTTAACTAGGTGGCATAGTGGCACAGTGGTTGGCACTGTTGCCTTGTAGCGCTGGGGCTTTGGGGTTCAATTCCTGGGGTGCTGTCTGTGTGGGGTTTGTATGTTCTCCCCATGTTTGTGTGGGTTTCCTGTGGGTGCTCGTGTTTCCTCTCTGGTAGGTTAATTCCCTCTGGGCGTGAATGTCTGCCCAGCGACGGACCGGTGTGTGGTTCAGGGTGAACCCTGCCTTGCCCCTACTGCTTGCTGGGATAGGCTCTGGTTCCCCCGCGACCCTGAATGGCTCAAGCGGATTGAAACCGCAAACTCAGCAGGTGAGGCCCGTCTCTCGCTGACAGTGCCACAGACGATGTAGGTGCCTGGGTGGTTGCTGTTTCTCTGGGAGAGCCCTGATACAGGCCCCTGTGATAGTCCACTAATGGTTAACGAACGTGAGGTTTCTGCCCCTGTGCGTCCCCTCTAGCTGCAGATTAACCTGCCCAGCTCTCAGACCGTTAGCTGGCATTTATAGATCTGTCAGGTTCAGAATCAGCCTGGTCCCCAACCAGTAACTCCAGCATGCCTCCAGAGTTCTCTGTCCCTGGTGGAAACCTGTCCAGACCGGAGGCGGGATGTTTCGGGATGAACGGAATCTAATCCATGCGACGCCAAGTTTCATCTGAACTGCAAAGGCAGCGCGAACAGTGTGTGAACTGGGCTTTCTGCACCAGAGGCGAGGTAGAATTCCAGATGTCAGGCCGTGACGGGCACCCCATCGAACAGGTTCGCCGTCCCTGACTGGAAAGGAAACTGTGGTGTTTGTGTTGGCAGGACTCACCGGGACAGGGCAGGCCGGGCCACGCCGTGAGGACCTCGGGCTGGAGTCTGAAGCCGACTCGTACTCTCGTTCAACCGGGCGACAGACGGTTAACGCGCTTCGGCTTGCGATAATAGTTTGGTGCTGTAGTAAATTATTATTGTTTGAACGGTAAGCGTATCTGGTGAAGCTGCCGCTGTTTCGCAAGCGCAGCATTTTCTTCTGCATATTTTAAATTCGGGAAGAAAAAAAAAACAAACCGCGGCGAGTTTTCACATGATTTCAGCGCGCAAAACCCCCTCGTCGTTCTCGCCCATCTTTCCACTTTTCTTCCTCTGCTGTTTTTCTGCAGCCCAGTGGAAGCTAACTCCGTTGCCATCGTGAATTAAAACAACAGAGGAGGCCACGGTGTTAGTTCAGCCCGGGACTCCAGTAAGCAAACGTGCTGTTGTTAAGTGGTTACTGTAATTTGGGCGAAACACGATCGTTTTTCTTTCCTGCTTATTCTGTGCGCAATCCCAGATGTAAATCATCTGTGGTTCTTCCACCGGCCTCCCCCTTAACTATTCCCGCTGAACTTTTTAATTCAGTAGCCTCCATCTTTTCACATCAGGGGTGAAACAGGTATATATATATACACGTGCGAGATTTCGTGGCAAAAGAATATTACGAACCCAACCAGCGTATGCGTAAAAATGAGCGGTATCACATCTGTGGTTCTCTGACAAACGGTCTTTTTTTGTCGAAGCAAAACTGTTCAGTGCAAATGGGAGAATTAAAGCTTTGTGCTACATTACAGACCTTAAAAGCGACGCTACCGCACTGTACAAAAACCCATGCGTCACTGAACGCCTCCCTCAGCTCCTACCCCCCTCGTGTGCCTGGTACTCAGCTTAAAAGCTTCGCCTGCCTTCGTTAGGAACTGTTTAAATGAGTATTGAGTTGAAACACAATCCCAAACCAATGATTGCGCGCCATTATCTTCCTGTTTAATAATACCCCCCTTCGACCCCGTCATCCGCTTCCTCCCGTTTCAGACCTGCTGCCTGTAGCTTCATCAGTGCAGTGCTGACCTCCACGGTGCGAGACAGCCAGGCTCTGTGACAAATCCACGTCTCGGGTTTTCAGTCTGTTCTTCTGTGGAAGCACAATCGACTTTTTCGAGGGGTGAAAAAAAAAAAACAATGACCGTTTCATGTTATTTACTGACCAACCCCGTCCACACACAAACACGCACACGCACACGCACGATTGTCGTGGTTTAGTCCACGGATGTCCGTCCACCCGTTCTCTTCTTCCAATGCGTGGTCGCGCGGTAACCTACCCCGGCGAGCAACAGGCGCAAGATGGGGTACACGCACACCCCGGACAGGACGACCCCCACGGTTGCAGGGCTGATACACAGACACTCGCACCAGCGCCAGTTTTCATGAATGCCAGATAACCTACCTGCATGGTCTGTGACCGTGGGAGGAAACCCGAGCACTCGGGGAACACCCACGCAAACACGGGAAGAACATACAAACTCCACACAGACAGTTGCCCCAGGTGCGAGACTGAGCCCACCGACTGCCCCACCGTGCCGCCCAGCCCACACATCTATTCCCCCACAATGTCAAACAGGAGGAGGCAGAAGATCCCCTGGAAAATAGAGGGCATAGGACTGAGTCTCAAAACCCCGGATATTGATCATCATGTAAAGAAAAATGTAATTTATCATGTTTTGGAAACGACTCAAACTGAACTACAGTCCCTGAAAAAAAAAAAACTGAAAAAAACGAATTGTTGTTGCCTTTTTTAACCTTCGGACACCCGAAGAAGGCTCCACAGCCGAAACGTTGTGTTTCCTTTCTTCTCTTTCCAGCAGAGAAGAAACTCTTTACCTGTTCCTTTGCAGGCCGGGCGTGCTGACCCAGCTCCCTACTGGACTAGAACTACTTTTTTTTTCCCACCTCTCCGAGAAGTGCGCATATATACTGTTTCATACATAACATCGCAAAGTTGAACTTTTTTTGTGTGATTATGTGTGAGAAGGAAATGAGGGTCTGAGAAATCGAAATCGAATGTAAAAGAGCGCCGCTGTCGCGTTCCTGTGGCCGGTCCATGCTGGAGATGGTCATCTTTTCCCCGGCAGACGTGGGCTTGGCTTCCTGCTGGAGACACTCCTTTCCATCGGGAGGAAGGAGCGGGGCACTGACGTGGACGACAGCCAGCGGGACCGCGGTTAGGAGAAATAAACATTTCAGAAAGTTTGGCTGGGAGCAAACCGCCGAGCCGCGGGCCGATCGGGGCTCATTAGGGAGAAGATCTCGTATGGAAGACGGAGACATACCTGCGGGGGAAGTTGGCTGAGCTCTGACTGGCGCGGTGGCACCACCGGCGGGCAGAGTTACTCGGGCCTGAACGGGGGGGGGGAGATCTCTCTGCTACAAGAGGTTTTATTTCACGTTGGTTCCAGGAAGAGCCTGGATTCGACCTTGTTTTCTTGTTCCGTGCCTCGGAACAGAAACCGGGCCCCGCCGTCCGGACCCGAACCCGTGCTGGGAGACACCTCGACCGGAGCCAGGATTCACTCTGGCTTCGGGTAGGAGGGAGGGCGGGGGGGGGCTGTAGGTTCGGTCTCGGACCTGCAACGAGCGGTCTTTAATTCTCCCGCCTGGGGCGAAGGGATCGCTCGTTTGCGTCTTTGCGGCAGCCCCACGCGTGATCATTTAAACAGTCCATCTCAAGCGAACTGGGGTCTTTTGTCTTGGGTAACCCCCACCCCCGCCCAGTCATACAGCGGAGGAACATGTGTTTTTCATACAGGGGCCCGAGCTCCGGCCTTGAACAGGCGTTAGGAGATTTTCCTTTGGGAAGCAGTCTCCACAGCGCAGACCGCTCAGCTGTAAATCCTGCGTTTTAAAAAGGGGGAGGATGGAGGAAGGAAAGAGTTAATCCCGAAACCTGTTGCACAATAATTCCCCCCAGAAGGGAGGGAGAAAAGGAAAGAAAAAGAAGCAACATTTTCTTTTAAAAAAAAAACACCGAAAAGCTCTTGGGCTTGACAAATGATCTAATAAACGCAGAAAGAAATTACAGGCTGCGTGCCCGTGGGGAGAGGAAGCCGGGGCAGTAAATATTTTTAAAGGCTGTCAATAAATTTGCCGTGCGGAGCTGAGAGGGGAGCTCAAGACGACGCCGGCCCGCGGAGTTTCTCACAGGCTGCTCGTACCTACAGGGGCTGTCTGTGCGAGGCCGCGAGTGTTTGGTGTAGTCTCGGCACGGCACGGCACGACACGGCACGCCCACGTGTTCCTGGAAAATCACGCCATCAGCGCCGCTAATCGAGGGATGCCTGAGGAGAATGTATTCATTTCCCCCCCTCACATGCTGGGAAGGAAATAGGGAAGAAACCGAACAGCTTTGCTCCGGCACCACAGCAGTGTAGACATGCACTAGCAGATAGCTCATACAGTACATGTTCCAGACACGAGAGGCGAATCATATTAACAAAACAGTATACATCGTGATGTACATGAGAATGCATTTCGACAGGAGAGTCCACGTGTAGTGTTTGTGTTTGTGTTTGCCCAGGAACTAAGAACTACAACCTGAGATGCACACTATGTAAAGGCCTGCTCCTCTACACCTGTGAGCAGTACCTGGGGCTGCGACAGAAGCTCGTACTGTACGTGGGGGGGCGGACAGAAAGCCGTGTCTCTGCAGTGTGCTGAGGTTCAGAAACATCCCGTTAGGTTCGCCGGAGTATTTCCTCGGAGACTTTCCCACAGGTTCTTAACTGTGCTGTCAGTCACATATGACTCACCGGTAAATTAAAGGTGATTTAAAAGCCCACCTCTATTACTCTTCCGCCCTCTATCCCCTGTGGCGAGCAGTTTTCTTGTGGGGTGATTGATTAGATAATGAGATAATGATGGATGGTCACCAAGTCGACCCGGAGCCCCCCGTTCCAGTCACGTGACCAGGTGAGACTTCCTGCTCCCTGGTCATTATGACATCACGCCTCGACTTCCTCAGCTTTTTTTTTTTAAACGCGCACAGAAGAATTTCTTTGTGAAACTTGAATTTCACCTCCGCCAAGAAGCACTACTCTAGTATTATTCACTCACATGCCGAAATGAGACAAGTATCACTGTCTACCCTCCGGATGCAAAGAATATCTCAAAACTTGATTTCTATATCCTTATGACCCTCCACAAGCAATATATATATATATTTTCCTTGAAAGAATGGATTTATACCGTATATGAAGAAATTCAACTCACGATAGCTTTTAGGCTGGCGATAACGTGCCACATAATTGGAAATTAATGTTAAGAGCAATCAAGACAGAACATAGGAAACGACGGATGTTTACACAGAGAGTGGTGGGAGTCTGTAGTCACCTCCATAACCGGGTCAACTGACTCTGTGCCATCCCCTAAAAGCAGGCAGCGTGATTCTCGCAACATTGAACCGCTAATAAGAGAGCAAGATGGACTCTTATTGTTAAGTTTCCTTACATTTTTAGGAAGCGGTCAGAAATAATTAAGAGTGGAGATGTCTGTTAGCGTGCTCAGGATCTCCATGCAGCACTCGTCAATATCCATGATAAATGCTACAAGCCCTAGACTGGTACCGCATGTTCAGCTAGTCATTGCTTCTCACATCTTGATGACCAAACTGATCTGATAATAGACTTAATTTGTATGAACTGCCACCATTTCGAGGCCTTGTAATTTATTGAGGATTTTAAATTGTCTGTGCAATCTGCAGAAGAGAACATCTCTGGTATCGATTATCATTCCTGGATAGTACTAGGGTACTAGCTCTGCCCTTGTCTTTGCAGAGTGCCACCTGGCGTGAGAGTAGGGTTACAAGGCATCTTTGCCTTGTTGAAGATATAGCCACTCAAGACGCAGGCTGGCATTCAGGCTGTTGTTGGAGGAACAGTGACGATACACTCTAGAGAGCTACTGTGTAGGTAAATCTACAATGGAGAATCCATGTAAATTTCATTTGGCTGAAAAATCCAGAATTTTACAGTATTTAGTTTAACATGTTTAAAATATAGGACAGGTAACGGCAGTGTGTGGATATTTTATCGCCTGTATGAAACAATTCCAAGATACCAACAGTGTATTTGTCAGGAAACTTGTACATTTGGTGCGGCGCTGTTTATTACAATGAGCTGTCTTAAGCTGCACAAAGTTTAGAATCAGGCAGCGTCCCTCTGTAGTGTGACAGGTTTAATACAAATTTACAGATTCACACACACACATATGTTAATAATTCGTTCAACACAGAGAGAACCAACAAAAAACAAAATCTAAGATTTTTGGAATCGCTGTAATTAGATCTGAAATTACACTCCCCTCATCTGATTTTCTAACAAATTAAAATACTTTTATAATGACTGCATAACAATCAAGGTATGCATTTCCACTGTGTAGAATTACGGTGTCAAATTGAATTCAGGCTGGAAGGGGTTTTAAAGACACGAACGCAAATCCTTCCAGGGCTGCCAGTATTTTTTACACTGTTCTGCGTCTGACCTTTATTATTCAGGTAGTCTCATCTTTCTGGAATGGGAAGGATGTTGTCTCTCTGGAGGATCCCAAACAATGGCCGTGTGCTGTACTGCTGTCAAACCAGTCAGGTGTGGAAAGTGAACCACTTCATTTCCTCCTCCACCTGACCCGGGAGTCAAAACAGCACCAAGTGAGCAGAGCAGGACCCACCAGTCCTCACAAGTCCGGCACCAGTGTTCTTTCAGCTGACCTCCCAGCAGCAGAACCGAACCCTGATTTGTCCTAACAGTTCTCTTAAAGAGACCTTCCTAGTTCACTTGCTGGGCTTAAATGAGAGGAGATGTTTACTTCAACCATAAAATACGTACCGTAACTTATTATGTTCATTTTTTTGGATGTTCTATACTTTGAAATGTTAATTTTGAGTACAAAAATACATGAAATTCCTGTTTTATTGTAGTGGAGTGATAGTAAATGTTCTGACCTATATCCAGTAAAAACGTATCACTGCTATACTATAATATTACTCAGCGTAGCTCCTAGGGCACTGTAAAATGCAGTACTATCTGGCCAGCGAAGCCGTTCTTAGCGTTACTTAGCAAGAGTGTGGGGTTGCTGTTGTTGTTATGACAGGGCTGATTGGTGTAGGTTTGACTTATCCTGCTCAACCCCTATGAGAACGCGAAGCACAGTTTAAACTGACTCAGATCCTCCCAGAACTATACAACCCCCCCTCCCCCCCACACTCCGATGACATTCGCTGGATGTTTTTTTTTTTAAATGACAGCTTGTCAAACCAAATGCCAAAAAACACATCTTAGGAATATAATAAAAGAATAGCATAGCAAATAATATTCTGAGACCTGCCTGTCCTGATTACTGCACCATTGTTCCTTTGGGATAGCTCCCCAGAATCTTGGAACAGGGAAGCCTGTATTAATCCAATCTGCACAAAATGCCATTTCAAACAAACTTCTGACAATTTGTTGGTGAAATGAGGTCAGAATTTTCTTCTGGCAGGAGCTGTCGGGATCATTGATGTTTCGTATTTGTGAAACTGATGATTCATGTGTGAGGGGATATTCGGAGGGATGGACTCATAGGTCATCCCGTCAGTCCTGCATGAGCGCCGTTGCTTTTTTCAGAAATTTCCCCCCGTGGGTCCTTAGAGGAGCTCGGGGTAATGTGTGAGCACATTTTTGGTTACTTATCTATGACTGGATTAAACGAATTTGCTGCTGTAACCAAGGAGAAGGTTTTAAAAGGGGGAGAGCTGCCACTGCCGCACATCGCCGTCTATCCTGGAAATCAGGGCCAGGAATCAGGAATCGAAGAGGCGTAGTGGTGGGGGGGGGGGACTGAAACCAGCCCAAGCCTGTCAGTAGTAATCAAAGTCCAAAAGAGGACCATTGCAAAGCAGACAGGTCCGCTTGCAGCCAGGACTGAATCCACACTCTGTTTCATACAGCAGACACAGTTCCTTAGCCCTGCTGTTTAAAGAGGCTCTTACCTGCTGGGGGACATGTGCTCAGAGGAGTGACCTGTGCTTAACTGGCTCGTCACCGACAGGACCAGGGTAGACGTGCTCGATCAGTTCTCCTGCCAAGGAAATAAAAGCACATGGGTGCCAAGACTTGGGTGCTCTCCAAGCGTAGTCTTTCCTAAACAATGAGCTAATGCATTATTCTTACCATTAAAAGCACCAGGCAAACGGAAAAGAAAACACGTTCTTAGAGGTTAAAAATCGAGATCGCACATTGGAATCCATCAATTATCTCCAGCGTTCCTTTGGGTGCAAAACAGCCTCACAGGGGAGCGCCTTTTCATATGTGTGCTCTTCACTGAAATAGAAAACAGGATGTGTCTCTTCATCACTTAGGAAGAGCAGGCCTCCCTACAACACCCACTCCCTTCACCATGTCCCTGTTCGGAGAGGCTGCCCCCATAGCTGTCATGTTCTCTTGACTGGAATGTGGTCCCTCGGGAGATCAGGCTGCTGAGATCCTGCTCAGGTTAACATACCGGCTTAAGACATTCCTGCTCCTCCCCCCAGGGGCCCCCTCCTGCGCAATCCCGCCTTGTTTAGTAAGCAAGATGAGGCGTTACCCCCTGTGTACCTTAGAGCTTAGTTTATTGTCCTTCCACAAGGCGCTGTAAGACGTTTGGGTGAATATTGTCAAGACGTCAGTCTTTTCATCTGTCAGTCTCTTTTAATAAGCCCGCCAGCTTTGTGCTTCCTCCTCCTTCTTCCTTCCGGAGTCCAGCTGCTGAGATTCAGACCCTCTTCCAAGGATGAGGAGGGGGGATACCTGGTCTGGGGAACTGCAGGAGAAGCGTGCCGAAAGGCTCTGTCGTTTCATCCACGCTGACCAGGAAAACACATCGCAGGGTCAGTTTCTGTTTGAGGTCTCTTACCCAGATTTCTAAACCTTTCTGTGGGTCTGCGAACGACCAGGGGGATGTCCTGTCTCCCAGTCAGAGGTTTCGGAGCAGATCCGACTTCTAAACGTCTCAACTGGTCAAGGCGCTTCCCCCGAACCCGGGCTGAGCCCTGGGCCCCAGCTGTGGCAGGCGTGGGCGGGGGCCATGTTGCTCAGCGGACTGTCACATCTGGAAGAGCGCCGCCGGCCGAGGGACTGAGGTCAGCTGCCCAGTGTCGACTCCTGCAGCTCGCAGGGGCATCTGCAGTCATCACCGTCTCGCCTGTTGGGCGCTATGGAGCTCAAGGCACAACGCCGGGCTCTGCAGAAAAGCCCGTCTGTGTGTCTGGTTCGTTCGTGGGCGTCGCTGCCTGAAGGCAAGTGAAACGAGTGGCGATTCCCAATTGGGCAGGTGTGCGGCTTCAAAACTATTGCCGATTTCCAGTTGTTCAGAAAAGAAAGAGCGGTTTCAACATGGGGAATTATGTGTTGTTGCCTCTACCAAGCACACAGGGGAACAGAACCCTCTCTGGCCACCTGGTCCTGTTCATCACACATCGGCCTGATGCCACCCTGTTCCTACTGAAAATAGTCCATTGTACAGGAGGAGAGGAAGCCCGGCCTGTCAGGCACAGCCTGTGCCATGGTAAACCATGTGCCTGAGCCCGCTGCTGGGCGCCTCTGTCGCTGGAGCTGCGCAGTGGGGAGTGAGCAGGGCGGCCTGGCTTTGACAGGAGATGAGATGTGGCAGGCTGCCCTGGCGGCCTGGCTGCCGTTTGAGCTGCGGCTACCAAACACCCGTCACAAGCGATTAGGATCAGCGGTCCCTGTGCTCCCTGAGAAAAAACCCCAGCTCTGCTCTAAAGTTTCTTGTTAGTAGCACAGCTTCCAACAGTTTGTTGGCTTCTGTGTCAAAGGCCTTTCACGTTAATGCTTAGTGACATTTGTGATTCCGTTTTTGCATAAAAGGGAGAAATCCTATAATTATGTACCTTGCCTAACCTCGGGCGTGTTCCATGCCTTGCACTGAGTGCTGGGAAGGGAGTCCCAGCCTGCGCTCAGCTCCGCGGCCGCACCAGACCCCCAGCCCCTTTCCCCATGGCAGGACAGTACACAGGCCCTAAACGTGTCATCGCCGCCGGGGCCCACCGCCCAGATCTGTCACGATCGGAATCCCTCCTCTTAAGGGCTCTCCGGCTCTTTCACGTTTGTGATGATGCACCTGCCCCCAGTCCTGCCCCTCCTTATTTAAGCCGGGATCTCTCGCTACTCCCCGGCTCTGCATTGCAAGACGGACGCCCGGAGGGCCGCCTGCCGTCAAGTCGCCCTACGCCCGCGGCCTGAGGGCACAGGCCTCCTCTCGGCGTCCTGACCCAGCTGAGTCCGGGGCTCGGAGCGCCTGGCCTCGTCATGCCGTTTTTTCTTTCCCTGTCCCAGTACCGGATCCCGTTCCGCTTTTTAACCTCGTCTTGTTTGTCTCGGCTGGATCACGGCCGTTTGGACTTTCGGATTCGCCCCGGATTTCCCCCCTGGACTCCTTGGACTTGTCCACCCTGGCTACGCCCCCCGAGCACCGGGTCACCATCGTCATGCCCCCCCCCCCCCATCTGTCAACCCCCTCCTGATCCACATCTCCTCCCCATCGTCCTTTTCCACTTACTTCCAGATTATGCTGCCTCCATCGGGTCCAGAACTACGCTTCATTACATGATCAGCATGTGAGCCGGAATGAATCCTCTCCACCTCAGCCCCCATCCATCAGTCCCCCTCTCCTCTCTCTGCTCCAGAGGCAGCGTGCTGTCAGTCCACAGCCCCGCCTCTCCCGCTCGCCTGTCACGCCTGTCGCTGTCCTGCTGTGGATATTGACACCAGTGCAGACCAAGGAGCGAAGCTGGTCAGTGTGGGTCCTCAAGTGGGTACAAAAGGTGCCGTCTTCCAGATGAGTTGTAAAACCGAGGTCCTTACTCTCCATGGTCATTAAAAACCCCAGAGAACAGTAGGGGTGTTACCCCAGCGTCCTGAACAAACTTCCCCCTGGGCTTTACCAATCACGGCCTCCTAATAATCCCCATCTCTGAACTGGCTTCATCATTCTGCTCTCCTCCTCACTGGTGTGTGGGGAGCGTATTGGTGGACTTTGGCTACTGTTGCATCATCCAGGTGGGGCCACACATTGGTGGTGGAGGGGATCCCCACTACCTGTAAAGGGCTTTGAGTGGAGTGTCCAGGAAAGTGCTATATACATTTAAGGAATTGAATATTATTGTTCATTCCCAGAACCCCCATAGGTTCTGAACCCAGCCAGAAGCAGTAGTTGACTAGGTGAATGTCACTAGTGTTAAAGTGTCTGAGAGGAGGTTTACGTGCCTGTGAAGAGGCAATAACAGCCTCAGCCTCCATAAACCTGCTCTCCAGCCCCTCTCGGGATTCTCCCCCCTCGCTGCTCCTGCTCTTCACAAACCAGCGGCTGCGAGGAATCCCAGTCAAAACACCCCGGCGGGCATCCGCAGTGCCCCGCAAATCAGCTCCAGATGTGGCTGGGGGGGCACGCAGCCCTTCGCCGGCTCGTGCGTCTCTCGGCGCCCCTCCTTCTGGCCTCGTCCCTCCCTCCCCCCGCCCGCCGCCCGCGCTGTGCCGAATCTTAGCGCCTGTTTGCCGGTGTTCGCTGGGTCCTGGCTCGAGATCGTGGGGATCGTGGGCCCAGTTCCCGCTGCGGACATGGCTGTCACGTGTCTGTGCAAGGCTCTCTCTCCTGAGAGCCCCGGTCCTGGGCTGCCCTGGCTGGGGGTTGGGCTCCAGCTGTGATGGACCCATGTCCCATCCAGGGGGAACTGTGGAACCTCAGCCCACGTCACACCACCGAAGTGGGGATAACAACCTCTCGTGTGCTGTTACATTACTGCCTGATTAACACAGCGTTAACAAACCATTCCTGTATGAGGAAAGCAAACTTTTTATTAATAAGGATGATAGCCATTTGGAAGCCACAATCCTGATGGTAACTGACATTTTCCTTACAGGTTATCAAGCCTGTAAATGTAACTCAGTGCACTCAATTAAAGTGTTCCCATTATTTCAGTGTCTTCACATCTTCGTATGTCTGATCTTAGTGCTCACAGCGCGCAACTGAGCTGTAATTTAGAAACTGATCACTTTGGTCGATTGATTAGCTTCAATCAGTCTGACCTAAGGCTGGTCGTTAGATACAGTCACGTTTCATCGTGGCCAGACAGCTTGCAAGCCCCGGTGTGAGTGTTGTCAGGCCTAGACCTCTAACTAGTTTTCTAAAAAAGCCAGTGGAGTTTAACTGACTTTATTAATGAATATTTAATCGCAGCTGAATTTCAAAGAAAGGCCACAGGTTTTAGCAGTACGAAAGGACCATACTGAAAGCCCATAGGAGCAGCAGTAGGACAGGGTAGTCTGTGGTGGGATTGCACACAGAATTAGTCAGACTTTACAGTATGGATGGAGTGCGTTGTATGTGCAGACAAGACTCTCCTTATTCTTAATTTTTACATGGATAACAAATGCATGCAGGTTCATCGACGATCCTTAGAGATCAAAAGATGTGACACTGATAAATCGATCAATGCATTTATTCACCTGTCTTTGCACACCGTATACTTCACAGGTTTACCCATGGGGACCCCCTCGAGGCCCCCATAATTTACTTTTCCACTTCAGTGCTGCATAAACACTGGAGTCTAGAGTAACTAAACTGTCAGCATCGCCACTTCAGAATAACTGCCCTTCAGGGAAAAGTCACCTTCCATCTTGCAAGTGCTTTTAACTTCAAAATAAACAGCGGAGAGTGTTGTTCTTAGGCCGCGTGTATAACTGGGTGCTTGTCAGTTTCCCCTGACTCTTGGAAGAAAAAACAAAATTGTCTCGGAGAAAAGGCTTGTCTGGATCTTGATGGGATATGAACTGTGACTTTGTCTCGGCCTTTTCTAAGACTCTTAGATCAGCTGTCCCAAAGACCAACGGGCTTGAACTGCGCTGTGTTGACAAAACTCTTGGCTGTGCAACAAGGGTTAATGCAGCAAAGACTGACTTTAACCTTCAGCTCTCCTGTTTCTTTAGCTTCAGGAACTAATAAAAATGTACATGTAATATATGGATCTCTCCAGGCATGTCCACCCTTCCCCCAGGAAAGTACTTTTTTTTTTTACAGGGCAGAATTCATTATCCATTGTTTCACTGAGGTGTTTCAAACCGTGTTTGGGAAAGCACAGGAATGATTTGTACCTGACACTCATTTCCTTTTGGATTAAGTTGTAATTAAAAAAAAATCTGCCTCTATTTTTTACCGCTGAAGCAACCAGGCTAAATTATATTGAAATTCTTAATAATCCACCATTCAAAATGCTGTAGAAATTGTTCAAGCAAAAATAATGCCAGGAATAACGACGAACTGTTTCGCACATTTCAGCAAGAAGTGTCGGTTCTGCAAATTGTGGGTTAGAGTCTCCAGAAGTCATTTCCTTCTCAACATTTTACGGAAGCTGGGTTATACTCTTGCAAATGAAAAAAACTTTTTTTTTTCTCAGGTGCTGTGTGACCAATTCAAAAGGCAGCCTCTTGCTTTTCCGAACAGCCTGGCTGTGTTGTCCTTTCCCAGCCTGTGTCCTGACAGGCCGGCAGAGAGGCCGGAGTGAACGGGACACTGCTGGGAAGGAGGAGGCCTCATTCGGGAGATCAGCTTGTGTAAACACTCGGGTTAATGAAGCTCAACCCGGCTAATCCTCTCCCCGTCCCCCATAATCCCTCCGGAGAGCTGGGGGCTGCCAATCACGCGGCCTTGAGGAAGGGTGGGGAGCAGGAGGGGTGGGGGCGAGGGGGATCAAGGGGGAATTTTATTTTGGGGATTTAGCTGCGCAGCCCCGTGGAAGATGGAAAAGCGAAATTCTCAGCCGTCCAGGGGCTAATGAAGACCACATGATCGGTCAGCAAAGCATTCCTGAATCACTAGGAATTTTGGCCATGACTGGGCTGCAGGGCTAGCACCACATTTACTCATTGTTTGGATTTTATCTGAATATGTCAAAACTAGCTCTAAACTTTTCCTGGTTTTAGCTCAGGTCACGTGGTTTTGCAAAAGAGTTTCATATAATCCTCAAGTCCTGATTTACGACAGAAGAATAAAGCCTTGCTTTGTTTCTTAAATTCTTACTGTTTGTTGCCTATGGCCTACGGATGAAAGGGGCTTGAAAGTATCTAAGTACACTGTTAATTTTTCCTGCAACCTGCAAGAAAGCGCAACTTTGCAATATGTACGGCCTAAGTAATGAAGACCTATCTATGATGGTTAAGGCAACAGGAGGCCATACAGGAGAAACCATGACGAGTTTCTGCTTCTGCAGTGGAAGGCTGGGTCATTTGGAAAGGAGAGCTCGTCTGTGAGTCTGGCAGCTTGTTTCTGAGCCTTGTCAAGGCAGAGTTGCCAGTTTGCATGGGGCACCCACTTAGAGGGTCCTTTTTGGTTCAGACAGTAAGGGGTGGCTTTTGGTGCTACTGCCTCCAGTGCAAGAGAGCCTCTGTGTGGTGGGAGACTTCTCTTACAAGAAGAGACCATCAGTAAATAACAGAATTCTATAATATAGCGTCGAACATACACTAAAGATGCATCAGTTGGGTAAATTAGGCGGGTTTTGTGTAAAAGGTGCTTAGATAGGGGTGAAAGAGCAGCAAAACAGAGACGTGCACATGACACACTGAAGCTGATGTTCCTAATGATGTCTAGTTTTCTTTAAGGAGTCTCTGGGCCTGAGCACTGAAAGTTCAGCTCAAGTTTGAACAAGACTGCCAAACCACAGCCAGGTACAATCAACAATAAAATCACCTGTTGCGCCATCCCTTACAATTACTGGAAGCCATAAATCTCTCTGAATGGGAGCAGTTTGCTTCTAACGCTGCTATGGAGAGATCTTCAATTTGTTTTGCTTTGTACAGGCTTTGGCAGAGGGCCAAACCGTCTCCTGTTGAATGGCAACCAAAGGACATTACTGAAGCAATGAATTCAAATTTGCATGACTGTTAACTGTTCCTTCCAGCTTGAGGATGAATAATTGCTCTGTTTTGGAAAAGGCGGTGCAATTAGTTGTTAGTTTGGGGATGTGCGTTGAAAAGGGCTTTGAGGGTGCCATCCTGGAAGGTTGTCCTAGGCCACATCTCTGGCCAAATCTGCATGTTAGCGGAGCATCTGCACTAGCTGAAATCTGCAAAGAGAAATGGAAGGGATCAGTTGTCTTCATCGTTCGCTTTCATCGCAGTTCACAAAATACTACCAGAATAATGGCACCGTGGCTGGGAATGTATCTTGGAAAGCTTAGGATTTGCTCACAGCAAAGACACCTGAAACGCTCGGTTTCTTCCTCGAAGTGCCCCACTGCCCCTGAGCAGCGGTCCGCCGATGCCCTCCGAGACAGATGTGTGTGTGGAGTCATGGCCGTGCTGCTGGCTTGTCTCTCCGGATGCTCACTTTGCCTGCAGTCGGGTCTGAACGGTGCACCAGTGTTTCCTCTTCTGCCGCTGCAATGTTTACATGTCTATTGTTCTCACTTTTGTCGAAGCATCCTTTCAGGAGATCCTTGGTCTTTCTCTCGGGGGCTGGGGGCAGGGGGCTGGGGAGGGCGGGGGCTGTGTTGTGGGCTTAGCTTGGCATCAGCAGCACAAAGGCAGTGGAGCAAAGTACCTTTCCAAAGTTTCGGCGACAACGGGCTCTTTTATCAGAAACGCCCCCTAGCCCAAACCCGCCATTCTCTTTCATCCTCGGGCCTGAAAGCGCTGCTGTTGTCACGGACGTCCAAAGGGACTACCCGAGGGCAGCAGGAGAGCGGGAAAAGACCCATATGCGTAGCGGCGAGACGGGAAAAAGGCCCGGGCTCATTAGTGCAAAGAGTTCAGGAATGCCGTATAGAAACCTATGCCCTCAGGGAGCGGACGTGGGGCGCCCTGGTGCTAGGCGGGTCTCAGGACATCCGAACGTCAGTGCTGGGCCCTGGCAGAGTGCAAGACCCGGAAATATATAGCCCAAGGGAAAGAGAGGGACCGGAAGGACAGCAGACCGGAAACTAGGGACAGGACAGAGAAGGAGCGCCCTCTGGCTACAGAGGGCATGACAGCTGTTTACTGCTCTGTGACATGTTATCATTCAGTGTCTCCCCACACACACTGATCCCAAGATCACAGCTCCGAATACCAATCTTTACATGTATACAGTATCTCCTTGGAAGAATCGATGCCAGCTGACAAGTGGATTATACAGTAATAATAATTATAATAATTGCTTACACTTATATAGCGCTTTTCTGGGCACTCCACTCAAAGCGCTTTACAGGTAATGGGGATCCCCTCCAACACCACCAATGTGCAGCCCCACCTGGTTTTCTCCCAGTCTGTTGTAGGTCTGGAGCCCATGTTTCGCCCTGATGTGCAGAAAATCCTTATTATCCTCTGAACATAGGAAAGGTTGTTTGGTAGCTAGTTGTTAATTGATGCCAGGATGTCACCTAACAGGTTCTGGAAAGAAACCAGGTTGTCAGTTTGAGTAGTTTGTTCCCTACTCCCACAACCGTTTGCGTAACGAACTACCTCTCAGTTTTTAAATGCACAAAAAAAAGGATCGTAGCATGAGGCCATGAGTTCTAATCTTAACCTGCAAAATCGATAATAGCCTGTTCTAAAGACAAGGAAAAGATATTCGTTTATGTTTAACGTATCCTGTATTACTCACGGCTCTTTTTGAATTTTCATAATATTTTTTTTCCACAGCAGAATCTCTCAATAACTGGAGAGGTGCGCGGCCAGGCTTGTCTGCACAGTTTCACACGTACTGGACCAGATGGCAGAGGATGAGAGCGGCGCTCGTTTCCCCCTGCGGAACGCAAGAGCCGGGTCTGGCGGGACGGAACACGTGCGCTCGGAGCTCTGCGCTCTCCAGCCCAAACCCCGGGTGGCGCTGGGCCAGAGTCAACACGGCAGAACCCACGTCCACATGTGGGATCGCTGAAGCCCCCCTGACATCACGCGCCTCGTGCACGCGGTCGGTTGCGCTGCAGCGCGGCGGGGGCGCTGTGATATTTCCACTCGGAGGATCAGCTCAGCGGGGGTGAGGGTGAGAGTGGGGATGGGTTGGGGGTAGGGGGGTTATGATATGCTTCGGTTGTTATTATTTTCATTAACAGCCTTTAATTTCGACTGAAATTCCAGAATTCATTGTTCACAGCTGTTCCTTCGCAGCTCCGTTGTTTTCTTAAGGAGGGCTTTGCAAAATTCCGTTTATACTGACTTTTTTTTTTTAATCAGCCCTCCTGTCTGTCTGTCTTTTCGTATTACAGCGGCTCTGAAGTCATGCTTGACTTTCTGTTGGGGTTGGTGCACACGCAATACCGTCCCCTTAGAGAGAGGACTCGGATTTCTCTTGCTTGGCAAAGCCCGAGAACACTCCATCCTTAGTCTTCCTGTGCTGTGTTCCAACGCCAGGTCACTGTGCACCAGGTTGTGGGATGTGTGAGGTGCATGTTTCTCTTGGAAACTTGATGAAAACAGGAGCTCAACGATATAGGTAAGAAACGTTGGAAGGCATTCAGCATATGTGGGTGGAGGCTGGCTTTGAGGCGCCATCAGAAACATCTGTCCACCCTTTTTGTAAGCGCTTTTTCTAATTCAGTGTCGTGGGGCAGACAGACCATGTTCCAGCAAGCAACAGGCACAAGGCGGGACTCACCCTGGACAGGACACCAATCCATTGCAGGGTAGACACACACTCACACCAGAGCCAGGTTTCCCAGCAGCCAATCAACTTACCAGCATGTCTTTGGACTGTGGGAGAACACCAGCGCACCAGAGGAAACGCAAGTGAACATGAGGAGAACATCCAAACTCCACACAGACAGCACAATAAGACCATAATTGAACCCAGGGCCCCAGTGCTACAAGGCAGCAGTGGTAGCCACTGAACTACCATGCGATCACAACCTCACTTCCAAAATCCACTGTGCCAAATCTTATTTTGCACTATGACAAGTAGTACATGTGATTCCATTTATGTACCTTTTTTTTTTAATCAGTTGCCACTATATAATCTGTCATCTGTAATTGGGTGTTGCATTGAAGAAAACTCAAAAGAATGTTGCGAACGATCCATTCTAACGAAAGCAGCACGGGCTACGTTCCATAGTTTTGAAAGTCATTCTTCCTGTGTTTGGATATAGGAATGGTGGGAACTGACATTCCAAACAAAGCAGCTCATTTTTTTTTAAAGAAAAGGCACACAGAAGGTTCCTGTAGATTAAACAGACTATGGGAATTATTAGAGAATAAGAATCTCCTTTGTCTTTTGTCGCTGGGGGCTGCCAGCACTGCCCTCTCTCATCTCTCACAGCGCACCCTGAAATAATGACTCTGGAGTGAAAGTGCAATCAATAACCCGGGTCGGGTTTCCCTGGAAGAGATTGTACTTCGGGAGGAGGAGGAGAAGGGAGAGGGGGAAATGCAACATCACCCAGAGCAGGTAGCGTGTCCTGCATTTATCCACCTTTGAAAAGTAGCAGATCTGATCTAGTCTTCAGCCCTGGAAAGTCAGAATTGTGTCTTGCCTTTTTCAACCTCTCCCCGCTGGGAATGCTATTGCAGGTGTGTTTTGTAGCCAATAAGGAAAGGGGTGTCAGTCTTTTGTTTTCTATAGTGCCCTTTGCAACAGTTTGTCCCTTTGCTGCAGGTGACAGTACAGCAGCAGTGGGCCATGTGGGCACAGAGAAGAGGGAGTCGGGTCCATTTTATTCTATTTTTTTTCATCCACAGGTCAGTTATTAGTCTTTGTTCTCTTTTATATTACTTTTTAACTGATCCACGAAAACATACAGATCTTTGTTGCCTGAATTGCTGATGGTTTCTTTTAGGAAAAGGAGAAGAGGGGATTAAAAACCCCCAAGTGGGAGGTAGGAAACCTCTGGGGGTCCCGGGCCCCGTGGTTAGGCTAGGCTGAGGGTCAGGATCCTGCAGCCCTGGGCCTGTCATCATCAGAGTTCTCTGACTGAAGGAGCTGAGGTTTTCCAGGTTCTGGTGTCATGGGCTGCTGGGACGTGTTTACTCGCAGTCCCATCCCCACTCCAAGCAGTGGGAAAATAAGATGGTGGGAAAGTGTGTTATAGTGGGTGGATGACAGCAGTAAGATGAACGAAACTGTGAAACTCTGAACATCAGCCACTCTATTGCTGTAGATTATAGACTGGTTCTGGTTAGGATGGTTTATTTTGTTGTCATCCGTAAAACTCTGCCCTATCGTAACATTCAGACAGAGGTTAAAGAAACAGTTGTCACCTGGTTTAAAAGCAGGCTTTGCAGGGCCAAGATCAGCCTCGATCTCAGAGGTCTGGGCATGAGGCTCATGGCAGGAGATGCAGAGGGGCTGTATCACCTGCTGCTTCCTGGCCCACGCGGGGGAGCTGTGCATCACTCTTGACTACTATTTCTTCTAAACTATTTAACAGTATTTCTGTAAGTATTTTAAATAAATGTGCAAGTGGAAAATCAGTATCAGGTCATTCAAATCAGTACCTCTACAGTAACTCCTAATTCAGTTTTTTTAAATAGTTTTTTTTACATTTGGAATTGTCAGTTATTTTTCTATTCTCACAATCCGGAATCGCCCATTGAAACAGCTGGATGAGCTCCTGAGATCAATGATCAATTTCCAGCTGTCGAACTGGGTGGGCTGAGCGGCCCTGTTCTAAAAGTTTTGTCATTCAGGAGGGCCGCAGGACAGATGCCGGTATCTGCAGTCCCCCTTGTTTGCGCACAGCGGAGACAAGAGCTTCTGTGCCGCTTGGCGCCAAGCAGGGGCCAGAGCAAATGTGGGATGTAGCAGGAAGCCGGAAAGGGCATGAAAGTTTGAGAGGGCGACCGAGAGATGCTGAGAGCACGCTGAAGGGTAGCAACCAGCAACCTCTTGGACAGAGAGAATAGAGACGATAAGAGAAAGGAAGAGGAAGGAATGTGCGCACACACACACACACACACTGCACAGCCCTAAACAGGGCACTTACTGCCCATTAATAAATTATAACTCCCAGTCCATTATCATTAATTTCCAACTTTTAAGTTTATCAATAAATAGACGAGGCTAATAGAAAGGCCCCGGACCTTAAAATCCTTTTTACTTGTCATATAATTAAATTATCCGATAAAGAAATGTGCCCCTAACGAGCCCGAGCTGAATTATTGATGGGACACTGGATCCCAGGGAGCTGGAGGGGTTCATTAATAATGGATAGCGTCCAGCAGGGATGAGGAGGGGGGGGCGGATCTCCAGCTCCATTAATCAGACTCCTAAGCTGTCACAGTCACCCTGTCCCAGGACAGAGACGCTATCCTGCACCGCCTGAAGGTGCCTTTAAGCTGCACTCATAACTAAAGAAACAGCCATGGGCCACTTCAAGTCACATGTTGAGAAACTGATTGCCTGCTGCAAGAATGGGTCTAGGCCGGAAAACAATAGGTCTAGGCCTCGGTCTGTGAGCAGCAGGTTCCTGAGATATCAGCCAATGTTTTCAAATGGGGTGTCAACGTATTTATTTGCAGTGTTTCTGGGTCTCACCCAAAGCTGCAGCAGAGTGAGCTGCTGTGTTCTCGTCGGCGGTCAGTTCTATAAGCGCCGAGCCTTTCAGTCCAGCCCAGCTGCGTCGGTACTTGTGCAGACGCACGTGCTTCTCCCATGACCCTCATGCTTCGTGTCTCCCAACACATTTAAAGGAGCCTGGCGGAAGGGAGAGAGGCCCAAGTGTTTTGATGTCTGTCTTGCTAGTAAAATTCAGTTTCTACATCGCACACTGCCACGCAGTGGGCTGACAGAGGGTCGTGGGCAGCCAGGGGAGAAGGGGTTACAGCCTGGGTGTAAACATAGCTGGACAAACCCAAAACCATCAGAGACAGCAAATGAGCCACCCCCTGACAGTGGTGGGACAGAGACTTTACGAATCTTAAACCCTGGAGCAAACACGTTGAGCTTCTCCAACTGCATCCATTTCCTAACCATTTATAACACCCTAGAGCTGTAACACGAACGTCTGTTTTTGTGTTTTCAAGCTCCATGGAAGTGGAGCTTAGGACGTGTTTGGCTGAGATACTTCATGAGGTTTGGCTGACCGGAGATAGATTTTGACAGGGACTACCCGAGAGTGCTTTTTAAAAAATATATACACATTTTTCGTTATTGAAAACTGTCTTATCTCAGCAATTTAAAATCGGGCACAGCCACGGTATCGGGCTGCTCCTGTTTTAAAGGTTTTATGATACTGTACCAACAGCTCGTGGATACAAGAATTAGACTCGTATAAAGAAGCCTACAATGTCAATTAAATGGTTTTGAGATTAAATGTCTTGTAGTAGTGGATTTCGTTTTAATACAGTATACGGCTTTTTTTTCAGGATTCAAAATTGTTTCAGGGCAGAGAAGGGGTAATTCAGTAAGTTCCCCAAGCCTGTTCTAATTATGTGTGGTTTTTTAGAGTGTTCCACAGACAGGGTCATAAACACATGGAGCAGGAGGCAGACCACAGGGTCGAGGAGCAGGGCTGCGTGGCACGATGTTTCTGTAGCCAGGACACATGGAAACACAAACACAGAAATTCACAGAAACCGTCCCTAATGTTCGGAGGCGGAGGAGGGGGTGAGAGCCGAGACCGTAATTCCTTTGAAAACAGTGCTGGAGCAGAAAAAAAAAACAGCTTCAAAGGGCAGAAAGGCTCCAGAAAGAGACTTCTGAGGATCTGGAGCTCAGGGGGTTTGGGTAGGGGAGAAGCCGTTATAAAAGTTACTGTAGTAAATGTGCAGGGAGTCTGGCTTTTCAGTCTGGCTATGCTTCGCCATGGTGGAGGTGTGGCTACCTTGCAATCTCTGTCCAGGTGTATGCTGCAGTTATATTGAGCTTTCTCTTTCAGAGGATACAGAACCGAAGAGGCCCCGGCCCCACCTGAGCCCCCCCAGGCTGGCGTGTCCAGTGACGCGCCGAGGAGAGCGCAGAGCCTGGAGCCAGCAGGCACAAGGGCAGGAAACGGCACATTACCTCACCTGGCTTTCCCCTGGCTTTCGCAACCTCCAGCCTCCTCGGGCGCAAGGCACACCTGAGACAACAGGTATGGGTTACATCCAGCAGCTCTCCGCCTCGGCCCTTTCTCCTCCCGTACCTCATCCGTCTTTCACAGACGCTGGTGTCTCCTGTGCACTCCGGCCTGGGGATCGGCCATTTTCCCAGAAGGCCGAAGGGGTCCTCTCAAGAATCCCACCCCTTCCACACCCTCAGCCCCCCGGCCTCCTTCAAAACTTTCTTTAATAAACATTTAAGCTGCATCAAAAAGCAGTTTTAACGCGTTTCCTCTTTTATATCGTGGAGAAAACATGGATTTCATTCGGAGCAGATGGCTTATTCATGAAATACTTTATATTCAGACATAGGCTCTGAACAAGGCATAGACTGAAGAGATCTAGGATTTTTTCTGATAATTCCGTCGGTGTATTTATTTTACCTTTGCCAACGTGATGTGCTCATTGGAAGAATGATGAACAAGAGAGGCCCTCCGATGAGTTCTGTCTCTCCCCCTTGTTAACAAGGCAGTGATGAATTTTTAACGTCCTGGGGGGGGGGGGCGAGGGCAGAGGTGTGGGGGATGTGATAGTCCAGCTCGATATTAACGCAGTGCAACCCACCCTGTCGGGGGCACCAGAAGCCCAGCCTGAGGCCCCTTCAGCTCCAGGAGAGAGCACAGACACTTCTGAACTCCCTGATCCACACAGACATAT
Source organism: Lepisosteus platostomus (assembly GCF_059453375.1). Classification (NCBI taxonomy): domain Eukaryota; kingdom Metazoa; phylum Chordata; class Actinopteri; order Semionotiformes; family Lepisosteidae; genus Lepisosteus; species Lepisosteus platostomus. Next base: position 24,662,947 of record NC_142625.1, read on the forward strand.
GTATCTCATGCTCTCTATTGATTTTAATTGCTGACACATTGTAGCATTGATTTCCGAGTCCTTAACAAATTGCATTGGGTGTTTAATATTCTTAGGATGCTTTTGGCTTTTGAAAACCTGCACATGATTACTACTAATACTACTACCATTATTTGGGAAAGTCAGTAAGTGCAGAGAAATTGTTAATTATCCACTAAATACGTGTCACAGGATATGAAGATATAGGTATGGTAGCAGTTCAAATCAAGTTCGTCAATGCACTGTTCTATAGCCCTCAGACTGCTGAATGCACTGTGCTGTAGTCCTCAGACTCCTCGTGCACTGTGCTGTAGTCCTCAGACTCCTCATGCACTGTGCTGTAGTCCTCAGACTCATTAATGCACTGTGCTGTAGTCCTCAGACTCCTCATGCACTGTGCTGTAGTCCTCAGACTCATTAATGCACTGTGCTGTAGTCCTCAGACTCCTCATGCACTGTGCTGTAGTCCTCAGACTCATTAATGCACTGTGCTGTAGTTCTCAGACTCCTCATGCACTGTGCTGTAGTCCTCAGACTCATTAATGCACTGTGCTGTAGTCCTCAGACTCCTCAGGCACTGTGCTGTAGTCCTCAGACTCATTAATGCACTGTGCTGTAGTCCTCAGACTCCTCAGGCACTGTGCTGTAGTCCTCAGACTCATTAATGCACTGTGCTGTAGTCCTCAGACTCCTCATGCACTGCTCTGTAGTCCTCAGACTCATTAATGCACTGTGCTGTAGTCCTCAGACTAAATTTTCACACAGCAAACAGCATTGTGAAACACTTGATATCTCAGCTTCCTAGTTACTTCCCTTGCTTGAGTGCAGCGTGTGAAACACTGAAACACCTGAAAGGTTAGTGACGTCTGCAGAAGATCTTCTGCAATGGGGGGGCAATGCCCCCTGGAACTCTGGCATGCGATCTGTGGGCCCTGTGCCCTGTGCCCTGCCCTGCCCTGGTGGCTCCTCCAGCAGCTGTGGGTGGCACAGTTTGTCTGCAGCTGCCTCTGACCTCATGCTGGGTGGGTGTCCTCTTGCTCGAACGGCAGCCAGCAGGCCCTGTTTCACTTCTGCACTCGTAAAGGAAAGCTATTGCTGTCTCTCTGTAGCGCTGCCAGGACAATGCTCTGTAATGTATCCTGCGTCTGCAATTGCAATTAGAAGGGGTTCGATTTTCTATTATATACGCTTGTGTTTGTGGTAGATAAATGACTGATTCGTCCAGCCGAGATTCTAATATAAATGCGCAGTAAAGAAAATGTACCATTGTGGTCAACACCTGCAAAGCTGGGACTTGCGTGGACGTGGCACAAAGAAAAAGTGGAAACAAGACCTGCTCCATTTCCTTTACTGGAGGAGAGATTTGGAAACCGAACAGAGCGAGTCTGGGGAAAATATCAGAAACATTTTGGTAGAAAGAAAGAATTGGGCTTCTGGCCTGGGTTTATGGCACTGAAGAATACAGAACGTTACATTCGCTTGTTGCCACTTCATAATTTCTCCCCAGATATTAAGCTTGAGGTTTGAGAAGCTGTGGGGAAAATTCCATACCCCTTGCGAGTAGCACACACACAGCGTAATAACACTCATCTGCCAGTAAGGGGCAGTGTGGAGCTGGGAGAGAGACTCATCCTTCACATGCTCTGTCGCCTCGTGCCGAAGTGCAGATCTGTTTCGGACTGTTAAAACTGCAGGTCTGTCGGAGGCAGAAGCTCCAGACACCGTTCTTACTCATAACAAAGTTTTTTTTTTTTCCTTAAAAAAACTTCGTGTGTAATCGTATCGGGGCCCCAAGCAGCAGAGGCAGGGCCTGATTCCCAGGGGCTGCCAGCGTATGTTCAGGAGGTGTCTCCGGTGAGGAGTCAGCCCCTGACAGGCCGCCCCAGGCGAGTGAAACTGGAGAGCAGAGCACTGCTGTAAATCAACACATCTCTCTCCCCGCCTGGGCACACGCCGGGGGGGGTGAGGGGTTGGGGAGGGGGCTCTATTTCTGTACCCTTTCCATATACACACAAACACACACACACATGTGCATGTAGCTAACTGCTAGGTAAGCAACAGACAGCTCACTGCTCATTGCTTTATTCGATTTTTGTGTTTTTATTAATTAGGAGCTATTACATCATTTCTGAAGTGCTGTATATGAAACATGACTGTGCGTGCATAAAGACACAGAAACCAGGTATCTGAATATGCAGAAAAACACAGCCGGTGATAATTTTTGCTGCAGTACAAACAGTGTATATATTACAGATATTACAGTATGAAATTTTTACAGCTATAGGTGACAGATATAATATTAATGAACCTTTTTTTTTACCTTCTCCTAATGTATTTTTTTTTAAAGAGAGGTTGCCCACAATATGAGCCTAAAGGGTTGTCTCTTCAAAGGGATCTGGCAGTGATTAATGGAGCAGGGAGTCTGTTGTTGTTGTTATGAGTTGTGGTGCTGGAGATTTTTTTTAGCTCACCACCGAGAGGAAAAAGGAAGCCAGCCACAGAGTTTGCGTTCCAGTTCCCGTGCACTCAGAATCATTTTCATGAGATGTGTCTTGGATCTGTGGAGACGTCAATTTGACTACGATCAAGAGAAGTAAACAGATGTGATGGCGGTATAACGAAGCAAGTTGCATTTGGGGCTCGTCTTTGGTGTTTGGTGGAGTGGTGTTGATGGGTGTAATAACTGAAAGCTTTTTCTTTTTGTTTAGCCCTGTTTTCTTTGTTCGTAGAGCTATGTTTTACATCTTTTCTTTGTTTCCCAGAGCCACTTCGTTTCAAGCAGATTATTCGGGGCAAAATGAATTTGACAATGCATGGGAGCACTTTCACACAACACCTCCCTGACCCTCTCTCCAAATGATTTCGGTTTTCACACGGGCTCATACCTCACAGGTGATCCCTGGCACGTTGGGCAGAGACAGCAAAAAGCACGATTTCACTCAGCATATTTCCCACACTGTCTCTTCTGTCAGACAATGGCCGGGCTGTGTGAAAGAATTCCATTCAGTCGTACTGTCCCGGTGATTGCCTGTAAGTGTGTCTGACACGCCTCTCTGACACGGTGCTGGACGAGTCCTGCGGCCCAGCTCACACTAGTCTGCCGTGGGAACTGTGCAGCTCTGCTGTGAACCAGCTGTCCCACCTCTCTGGGACTGCTGCATGCAGGAAACGGGGCAGTGCAGTGCAAACTTTCGAGCCAGGCTGAAATTCTCACAGGAGCGTTCTTCTTGAAGCAGAGTGACTAGAGATGACCTGGATTTATTAGGTTACATTGCTAAATCTCATAAATCAGGAGACATAGACTGCACTGTCACTCAGTCAGTCAGTCAGCGAGTCAGTAAAATAAACGCATCCCCAACAGTAAGTGCAGATTATTCCAGCTCTTACTATCTAATTGCATGTGCATAGATACAAGGGTGGGAGAACAGGATGAATTATAGGAATTCATATTACTTATCTCTGACCTTATTAAGAACTCATCAGTAGACAATAGCTACTTGATTGATAAATTAAACAGATATATGAATGAATAAAAAGATTTTAAGTTTTATGAATTTATACAACGTAGGATCGTATAACGTGTTTTTTTTAATTGGTTTTAGGTTAGGGTTCCCACTGTATTTAATTTAGGTCTTGATGGAGATAATATCAATGCTTAACTTAACTGCAAATCTTTTAAGGTTTGACTGCAAAAACCAGAATGACTGTAACAAAAAACATTCTTCTCCTGCCTCACAACAGTTGAATTGAATTAAAGGCTGGATTGCTACAGATCAACAGATCAGTCATTCGAAAAACACTTTTGCTGATGTTTTGTTGCTGTGGGGCTGCAGTTTAACGTTCACATTTTCAGCTTTTCTATCTGTCTAAATGACAGGTGTGTGAGAAGTGCAATAAATTAAAAATCGGAGGGAGGAATGACTGTGGGTGATTGAAACATCCTGGTAACTGACAGCCTGTCAGACGTGCTGCAGTTTTGCAGCGCTCTGTTTATGACAGCATGTGGTGTCAGGCCCCCGGGCCCTGCTGAGAGAGAGGAACTCTGCAAGCAGACCTACTGCAGCCCCGAGGCTGATGGGGGAAATCATAACCACTGCAGCAGTGAGTTTGTGAAGAAGGCATGCAGGCGGAAATTGAAACAGCAAACGAAAGGTCTGTGAAACATCTTCTTTTAGTGCGTACTATGCTTGTAGAGCTTACAGAGTTGTACAGCAGGATTTGACTTACACTCTGTCTTTCCATAGAAAAGAGCAGTGGAGACTCCCAGTGAATTAGTCATGTGTTTTTTATAGCTTTCTACATGTCATTCTGCAGCAGTACCTGAGAGGACTGCATTCTGCAGGGAGCAGGGCAGCGGGGCCACTGAGGAAGGGAATATCTCATTGTGTGAGATTTCTCCTCCCTCTTTCGGGAGAATCAGCGGACTTGGCGTTGGGGACACCTTTCCCATACCGCCTTCTCACAGAGATAAAAAGGAATGACCACGACCGCGGTAAAAGTTAAAAGTAATAAGAAGTACAGCTGAGGTTGAAGGTGTCTAGAATTTCTTCCCTAAAAGTGAGTTTATATCCAAGGTTTACGGTCTGGAACATCTGTTATAATTTCTGTTAAATTGAACTTTTATTACCCACGCATTAAAGCTACAGCAATGGGAAAAACACATGGTCACAGCCGATCATACAAACTGCAGCTTTTATGATGTCGGGTGAAAATTGAACCAAGGGGGGTCCTCGGCGTTATAAAATTAAGGAAATCATTTCCACATTCCAGCCAGTGAAGGTAATAGAATGGAGTGGGCAGTCAATGCCGAGAGACAGAGAGCAGCTTCTGAAAGTCTGGGGACGCTTGCTTCTGGACCTTTGCCCAGCGCTGGGGTACCCTAGGAGCTGGCCTGCAGGTTCTCAGGATGAGAGCAACTCTGCTCTTCCTGTTTTCTAACTGTTAGTAGCACTGCTGACATTCAGCATGCATTTCACGTTGATTTGCAGTTTCAGACTGGGGGTTGAGTGGTGAGAGAGATGTTTTATAGCCCCTCCCTCTATCAATGTGTAAAGATCTGAGTAAAGGTTTACTCTGCTGAATGTGCTACATCGGCTCTTTGACCACAAGTTCCCGGTATTTCTTTAAGACCGAAGGACACGGAAGAGCTTCTGTGCATTTTATTGTGCTTTCATGGAGGCTTGTAGGACATGCCATGATTTTTCTGGGCTTTGCCATGCTGTTGAATTAACTTGATGTATCCTTGATTCTTCCATGAGTCAGTGTGGGGCTCAGGTTAGAGCAGAGAGCCAGGGATGCAGTGTGGGCCTGAAGTTAGAGTTGACCAGAGAGGCAGGAGGGCCTGAGGTTTGAGCAGATGACCAGAGAGGCAGTGTGGGGCTGAGGTTAGAGTTGACCAGAGAGGCAGTGTGGGGCTGAGGTTAGAGCAGAGAGCCAGGGAGGCAGGAGGGCCTGAGGTTAGAGTTGACCAGAGAGGCAGGAGGGCCTGAGGTTAGAGTTGACCAGAGAGGCAGGAGGGCCTGAGGTTTGAGCAGATGACCAGAGAGGCAGTGTGGAGCTGAGGTTAGAGTTGACCAGAGAGGCAGTGTGGGGCTGAGGTTAGAGTTGACCAGAGAGGCAGTGTGGGGCTGAGGTTAGAGCAGAGAGTCAGGGAGGCAGTGAGGTTAGGGCAGTAGGCCAAGGAGGCAAGCTGGGACTGAGGTTAGGGCTGAGAGCCAGTAAAAAGAGGAATTGTGTCAACGAGCGTTTCTGAGGTCTAGCGGTGACCAGCTGCGCAGGCAGGGCAGAGCAGTCCGCAGCTCACAGCTGAGGAAGAGGCTGGTGTGATCTCGCCGTGACACCGTGCTGTCATGCTGTGGCTAAGGACGGGGATTCTTTTTCAGTGACTGGCGGAAAACTCCAGACTCCGCCGACAAACACAAGTCAACAAGCCTCTGCTGCCTTTCTCACACAGCCGAAGAAGCCGAAACGCTGTGTTTGCTTTCTTCTCTTTTCAGCAGGGAATAAACCTTTAACTTATTCCTCTGCAACTCAACAACACTGCAAAGGCGAAATACCCATTCCTGGGGTCCCCACTGCCCTGGAGATCCAGAGATGGGACACTCCTAGCTCTGTGCTCTCTGAAAAGGGCTCCATAGACAAAAGGCTCCTTTATGACTGCAGCAGTGCATTTCTGGGTAACAATGGAATCGGCCCACCTGCCCTGCGAGTGAATCAGAGGCAGACAGGCCCAGCGGATCACATTACTCCGCTGTGCTCCAGATAAAATTACGGGACTTTTCCACGACGACTTTTCTGTTTTACAGGTATTTTTATTTTATTTCCTTAAACCGGCTGGCCGGTGACATGCAGACATAAACGCAGTTTATGGATATCGAGGCGCCAGAGTCCGTGGGAATGGACTGCAGCAGGGCTGGGCGGTTCTGGTTGCGCCGAGATACCAAACAAAAACAAAAAAAAAAGTCAAACGTGATTAAAAAGTGCATTTGTGATTCTTGGCCCTTAAAAGGATAAATGAAGGCACTCTGTCATCACTGCAAGTGCTACTACTGCAAGTGCTACTACTACTACTACTACTACTACTACTGATGATGATGATGTCAATGTCGATGAAGAGCGTGAACTGGCGTCAACCTGCTGTTTGTCTTTGGAAAGCAAACAACAAGGTGGCGATGGAAGTTTGTCATAGTTGGCTGTTGACAAGGGGCCTAAGACGTCGCTCTTCTCGGGATGACAGTGTTCCCAACTAACCATGCACGGGTACAGCTACAAGCCACCGCGAGTCACCCTTTGACGTTTGAGTAATAGGGAGAGTCAAACCACAGCACCTAGGGCTATGGAGGACCGCCTGTCCCACTCTCCTTTTCCCTTCCGTGCGCTCTGGAACCCGGGTTGCCAAGAAGACTCCCGTCGGCTCTCGGACGCGGCGCGGCCCGGCTCGGCTCGGCTCCGGCTGCCGCTTTGCGAATATGCTGCTGCTGCTGCTCCTGCTGCTTCTCTCCAGCTCGAGCAGGTTGAGCCACCGCGAGCCGGGCGCGCGTGTGCGGGGCGGTCGCGTCACCGCAATTAAAAAATTGGCGTCACCGCAATTAAACAAAAAAAAAAACAAGTTTGAAGTCTAATCTGCCCTCAAGGCTTAGGAGACTTTCAAGACAATTCAGAGGAGCAAGGAAATTCTATATATCTAGCTCAGGACACAATTTATAATAATAATAATAATAATAATAATAATAATAATAATAATAATAATAATAATAATAATAATAATAATGTTTATTATCGTCGTTGTTTTCACTATTATTTGATATTATAAATCCTGTTGAAGAAACGGAAACCTGAGTTGGAACATCACAATTTGAATGGGCTTGAGAACAAGCAGGAACAAACAAATTAGGGAGAACAGTCCTCCTCAACTTGTTTAATCATGGAGCGTTGCACAATGCCGGGCTTTAGGCTGTTCGGTGGTTTCTGTTGGGCGGAAACGACACATCGCGGACGGGCCGACAGGCCGCCGTGACTGTCTCTGCGCCTTCTGGGGCTCCGTCGGGTCACAGACTCTCCAGCATGTGTCCTCTTGCGCTTTCCTGCTGGAACCCGAACTGTAAATTGCAAATCCAGCATGATCGGCGACTCGTTTTAGGGGCTTGAAGGGACCGAAACTCTTGCGAACGGCTTGGTATAGCTGCCCAGCACATTTCAGGAAGTGCGAGTAACCCGAGAGTTTGTGTTGCGTGCACAGTGTTGTATGTTTTCCCCCTTTGTTCTATATTTCATGATTTGGGCAAGTAAAAACAGAAAAACCCATGATCCCACCGGCGGAGGTTTCAAGACGAACACAAATCGTCTGGCAAGAAAAAAAAACACCTTTATCGTGAAGGTTATAAAGTCATGGCAGGTGCTCTTAGCAAACGTACAAATGATTTATCGAATTTATCCTTTGTTGTGGATGTTTATTGTAAGGAAAGCAAGGCCTGCGAATCCTTCTTATTGAACGTTTTAAATGTAATACAAGGATATGAAAAACCTGGTTGTTCGCGATGTTTTTTTTTTTGTTCCTGTTTAATTCTTCAACCAGTTGTTATCGACGGATGTGTTTGCACAATGCGGCGATCCAACACACAAGGGTTACACACATTAAGGGCTTGTTGTGTAAAATAGATGTATGCAATCGAAATCTCCGCTTCAAGGGGTTAAATGAACGTCATTAGAGCTCTCGCTGATAAGGTACAATTCAGACAAAACGTGTCAGTGCTCTGTGGGCCCCATCTTCTGATAACATTCACTCAAGCTGTGGGACTGAGAAAGCGCTCGATTCACTGATTGCTCTTTAGTGGGGTTATTATATGGGTGTCGTTCAATCGCCTGTCTGAAGTGCTAAAGAGTTTGTCAGCAGCGTTTTTAAGTGGCTAGCCAGTGGTCAGTCTTTTCACCTCTGGGTAAACACCGCTGTCGGGGGAGCGCTCAGTCGATCAAGACGCGAGGGGACACCGGGAGTGTCCGGAATGAGCTATCCTGCACCTGGCTTCGGCTCTCGAGTTGGTCAGGGGGAAGAGAAGCCGTTATTATCTCATTAACTGTGCGCTGCACCGCACTGCACTTGAAGCGGTCGCCTCACCCCCTCCCCTCCCAAACTGTCCTAGCCGCCACCCTCAGGGAAAGACGCTCGCACCCACGCACGACGGTTCGGGGGGCTTTTCAGAAGAGGGGAAGGACGCGGAGGGAGCGAGGAGGAGGGGGCTGGGTCTGGGGATGTTATTTAGCCTCACCTCCCCACTCGCCAAACCGCTCCTGAAGGTGTGTTCGAGCTGCGCCGCCTGTCTGCGGTCTCCCCGCCGAGCTCCGCACGGATGCGCTCTTGGAGACGCGTGAGGCGTGAGGACTGACGCGACACCCACAGCCACTGAGCTCAAACCACGAAGGACGCGTGAAGCGCCGGGTCACACCTCACGCTGCGAGTCGGTTCAGAGCTCCTGTTAGACGCAGTGTGGTTTCGGGACAGGAGTGGACGAGCGACTGGACATCGTTTTTGGACACGCTTAAGTTTCCTGCGGAGGACGAAGTAGCGCCGCGTGTCAGCGCCGCTCGACCGAAGGGACGAATCACCGAGGTCTTTTTCCTTCTGGATTATGGTAAGTGACATGTTTTTTTTATTATTATCGAGGCACTCCTAATGGAAACCATCACCAAGTCACGCAACGAAGATCTGTATGTTTTCGTGGATCGGTTAAAACAATATAAAAGAGAACAAAGACTAAAAACCGACCTGTGGATGGAAAAAAAAACAGAATAAAACGGACCCGAGTCCGTCTATTATCTGGGAACAGTCCAAAAACCGCTGTGAGTCTTCGCCGAAAACTTCACGTTTTTCAACCGTGCTGATTTAGAGACGACTGAAAACCGTTTCTCACCCTGCCCCTGACGTTTTAGTGTCTGTAAAAATTCTTCGAACGACACGAAGTAAATAATAACAACACATGTTAAAAAGTACTCGCAGAAGTTCAGGCCAATCAGAAGAGGGGCGCAGGAATCATTATAGAGGGTTTTTGTTAAAAGCTTACAAAATCTTAAACGTGCTGTAAAATCTTTAACGTGCTGTAATGACAAAACATTGAACGTGCTATAATTTGTTATACTTAATAACAAACAAAATATCCTTAACTAAATAACAACAATGATAATATGCAGGCTATGAAATAGCGTTGTGAAAACAGTCACATCGCTGTAGTTTGCCAGATTTGTTTTTCCTGAAACAATGCTGTTTTGATCATTTGAATTTCACATTCTTTCTTAGGATCGATTTTATTAAATTAGCTCCAGTTTGGCGTTTGATCCAGATTTTCAAATTTATTGCGGGGTCTCGAAATATAAACTGCAGTGTCATTTATTTCCGTATAACTTAGTCTCGTGGTTTTGTAAAAATACCTGCTTGATCCGTTTGACCTTAATTCTATCATTTTAAAATTTTAGCTCTCGTGTAAAATTAGGGCTATTAATACTGTTGCGTGTATATATAAGAAATCTTACGCAAATACATTATCTTTAAGATTTTTGTATTTGCGTACAGTAAGATTACTTGAGCCTCGTAGGTATAAATTATTTTTCAGAACGGTGTAATTTAATTTAGCATTTGTTACTTTTTGTAGGAAGACCTCCAATACTATTTTAATCTCGGCTCACGGGCAAAACAAGACTTGTGATGTTTGATTTGAGACAAACATATAGTTCATTAACGTTTTCAGATGTCTTGACTCTTAAAAAGGCAACCACGCCTCTATACAGTATACATCCGTGTACCATTGTATAGCTAAAACATGATAAATACGCAAATAACGTAGGCCTATATATAAAACATATTTACAAAATTTACCGTTAATTAAAGGAAACTATTTTAGCCCGAACGATAAAAAGTCTAGTATACTGAATGGAAAACGAAGAAAAGTTAAAAAAAAAACAGATTTTTTTTTTTACCAGAGTTCGTTTCAATAAACCGCGAAATGATCAAGTGGTCACGAACTATTAAAACTACTTTTACTTTCCTAACGAATTCCAAATATTGACTGGGAGAATTACTGATGTAATTGAGCATTTTGTGATCCCTTAAAAAATGATTTTGAATAAGTCTTTTACGAATTTACTAAGCGAAATAAACTTGCTCGGATTATTGTGAATATTTAATAAAGTGTGGCGTATAACATGTGGCGAACCAAGTTTCAAAAATATATTTAGAATTTGTCTTTGAAGACTAAACCTTTAATAATGCCTCCAGAAATTAACTGAATACAAATGCCTCTTTATGGTTTAGCACTGTAGAGCCTTTGTCCGGGACTATATAAATTTCAAACTGATTTATAAAGCTTGAATAAACACTCAGCTTTCAAGTGTATTGAATCGGGCGCTCACCAGGGCAGTCCCTCGGTGTAGCTCCTCGCTAGCTCCACAAGTACGGGATTTTAATTTAAATATAGCTGAACTCTGAGCAGGGCACCAATGCGTGTATCTTGGCTATATACTGTACGGCGAAGGCCACACAAGTCAGTGACCTGAAATGGTGACAGCTCAGTTTCAACTAATCAATTAAATCATTTGCAAACGTTCAGACTACCTTAGTTACGGTAAGAACATAAAATGGGTTATGAGTCCTACAGATGGTTAAAAAGTTGGCTCAGTGCTGCATGGAAATGAGGGAAAATTTCAGCAGGACTTCACGTGAATCACCGTAATCAGTGCTTATCCTACACACATGCAGGGGAGTTCCTTCTGGTTTGCAGCTTCCGTAAGCCCGCACGAGAGGTGGGAATGAGTTTTCCAGTTCCTCTGTTCCGCCGTGGAAGTCGGGCCTGTGATGCTGCCCCGCTCGGGCACAGGCCTGGCGGCCACTGAAGTCTCTCTGGCGTCGCTGGAAGATGCGGACCGAGCTGGGGGCCGTGTGGAGAGCCCCCGGCTAGGCGCTTTTCAGAGGAAGCTGTTCACAGTCCTCCAGGTCCCCATCCACAGATCACTTCAGTTATGTGGCTGAAATAAGCCCAGCATCTTTGGAGGAGCCCTTCTGGTGCGCTCGTCGCACAGGCAGCGCCGAGGCCGAGCCGGGTGGGAGCAGAGGCACGGCCTGCTCTCGCTGTGGTGTCTTCACAGCCTCCCCGGGACACCGGGAAGCAGGGAAAAACTCGGGAGCCCTTGTCCCTTACCCTCCGCCAAACCTTATCTCATTAATTACCCTCTGAAGGGTCTTTTTTAAATGGAAAAACATCACAATTTTCCACGTGTTCGCTCTCGGAAAGCCTTGATATATGCAGCGGCCATATTGTGACTAACCATATGCTTGGCTAACCAGACATTTCAGACCATCTTACTCTGTTCAAGGAATAAAACTATATATATTGCATATGAGCTTAATTGGTCCTAATTTATATTTATCACATAAGGCACAGAGCTCTTGTTTCTATTGATTCCTTGACTGTTGCCTGCAAGTTTGATGTCACAATAAAAACACTTTTGGAGCAGTTATACATATACATACCAGCCAGCATATTTTCTAAATATACATATTCTGAGATTTGATGTGTAGTTTTGCATGTTGTAAAAAGCCTTCTGGGATGTGCACGTTTCACCTTTGTGTGCCGCAGACCGAGACGTGGCTGAGGGATATGAGTGAATACTTGTAATAAGAAGAAGAATTAACTTTATTTGATATAGTACTTTCAGGAGCAATCACCTCAAAGCGTCTGAGATTACGCAGACAGAATGCTGGATTAGTGGAGCTGAGTGTGCTTTGGCCAACCTATGACTGCCTGTTGGAGGAAACGTTTTTTAAATGTCTGCTGAGAATCCCTCCCTTGTTTACTGGGAATGCATTTGAACTGGGATAAAAGGAAAGTGCCGTTAAAACGAGCGAGCACGAAATGAAACGGAGCTGGTGGCTCCTGGTTCCCCCTGCCTGCGTTGAAGTGCCAGGGACCCACCACCGACGGGGTCGGAGCTCAGCCCTACAGCGGCAGCCCCCGAGTCTGCCAGCAAGACCCCTTCGGCGGCGGGAGGAAACGGATCTGGCTGGGATTTTTATTCCGGTGACGGAGAAACCAGCAGAAACTTGAGTTTTCCCCCCCCGAACGTGAGGGAAAAACAGCAGGTCCCTGGGGACCTTATAAGATGTAAGTGTTGTTCCCCGAAGTGGGAGGCAGCCTGTAGGGCTGTGTGGGTGATTATGATTTAGCGCTCTCTGAGCCGAAAGCACACTTGCAACACAGGGACCCTCTCGAGCAGGAGTTCTTTCAGAGCCCTTTCCTTTCATTAGTTCATATAACTGAGCCTAATAAATTGTGAATAGAGCTCTGGGCAGGGGAATGGGCTAACAGGGAGAATTCCCCTTCCTGTGCTAAGAGCCCCCCTCCCCTAAGAAAACATGAATTAATTCCCGAATCTTCTGTAGCCAAAAGGTTTCTGGAATGATAAATATTTTCATAGGAAGCAGTGTTCTTCCTGACTTTATCTTGGCCAAATACATTATTCCACCACCTTCCTCAACTCTTCTTTCTGTTTTCTTTGTGGCCCTCTGCCCACTCTGTGGTGCGATAAGGGCCAGAGTGGAGAACGTGCCCTTTGATCAGCATGTTCGAGGAGGCGTCCGGCTGGTTTTATAGCTCACCGTAACGTCTGCGTTTTTAATTGTTTTTTTTATTTGCTTTTAACCTTAACCACACGTGACAAGTTTACAGAGTATTCATCTTTCAAAATGCAATAACATCATAGTCCGTCCATACAAAAGTAAATAAAACGCACAACAAACAAGTTATGGCCTGTAGGGAGAGAACTGTACAGCGCTCCAGTACTCAAACCAATAAAAACTAAATAAATGGATCAGGAGGGGAGGCCTTCAATGTACATCCAGAGGGGTGACCAGATCTCCCAGAAATACTCAAGTTCCCAGTGGAGATCAGATGTCAGTTTTTCTCGGGGTAGAAACACAGCTTCTTGAGAGCCACATTTCGGTAATCCGTACCCCAGAAGCAGACCGTAGCGGCAAAGTAGACTGCTTTGCAAAGTGAACAGGCGTGGAGATTAAACAAATTCGCCTACAAGTCTGCAGTTTTTTAAAACCGGGGGACAGTTCATGAGCATTTTGCTTTGCCGTCCTTTTGCGTCAGAAAGTCTTCGCTGGGATGAGCCCCTCCTGCAGGCTGAAAGGACCAGAGATGTCCAGCTGTGACGCAATACAAACATGTATAAACCTGCTTTCACTGCTTGAAGGTGAGCGCAGGGCTCTGAGCACACCGTCTGGAGTCCCAGTAGCCTTTCTCAGAAGGACCAAACAGGGTCAGGACACAGGACTCTGACATCACAAGCAGCCTGCTTGAGTCACATGGTCCATAACAGAAGCATATGGTTTACGGGACTTGACTTCTTAAATTAGTGCTCTTTGTTGAATGACTCTGAAACTTGCAGGACCTAGGTACTCCAGAACCGGGCTTTGTGGCCTCTTACTTACTCCTCCCCAGGGAACCAGATTCATATCTCCTGCAGGGCTCGCAAGTGTCTTCACAGATACACGTCCCCCTCAATGCCTGATTGCGCAACATACTGTAAGAGCGTTGAGGATATTTTCTAGCGTATGAGGTTGTTTTTTTAAATTATCTAGATCTCTTTGTGCAAATTTGCCGTAATGTGAGTCCGATTAGAGTGATGATTGTTATGCAGGATCCAAAAAAAGGATCTGGTTAAGGAGTGAGTGAAAAGAAAGGTGTTGCTATACTTCACAAGTGGAAGAAGGGAGCTTTTAAAATGTGGAAGGTTATTTGTTTTTCTAAAGATGAGATCTACCTTCAAGAAGTGTTCTTGTAATTGATACAGCTGGGGGTTTTTACTCTCGGGGCAGATAAATAAATGGGCCTTCAATTAAGTAAGTCTTGGCTGGTATTGTGGGAGACGGGCTACCAAGCAGAGAGAACCTTTTCTCCTGTCTTCCTGGCTGTAGTCCAGAGGAGAGAGAGCCTGCTCAGGACGGGCTGGGAGACCTTGAGTATGATTCGCTGGAGCAGTTTCTGTGCCACTGTGATCTGATACTCCGAAAAGCCTCTTCTAGCCTTGCTCTTTAGCTAAGGCCAACAAAGCGTTTCTTTTTTTAAACAAAAAAATAACGCACAAAGCCGTACATATTTCTGGCTTGCTTTAGCATACTTTTTTTGCTAGATGCGGTCTTTAAATAACCAGTGATGACTCATAGCTAAGTGAACAGAGCCTTTTGTCAAATGGCTATTTTTTTCTTGTGTCAGTATGCTTGTGGTTGGAGTACAGTTTTTCCTTAATAATTATCATTTTGTGTTACATCCTTTCTACCCCATAATCACGCACTGTTTTTCATTAGTGAGTTTATATGAGCCATGCGTTGCACAGACACGGGCAGTGGGGGACCGGGAAGGTGATGGATCAGTTTTCCCCCCCTCCTGGGGTTGTTTGTTGCAGGGCCAAGGGGTAAATGAGGAATCTGGGGAAGGAGGGGGTGTGAAGTCCTCACCCTAACCTCTGTGCCAAGAGGGCAGGTCTGACAGTCCAGGGAATGACAGCCAGCCAGCCAGCCAGTCAGTCAGTCAGGCAGCTCTGAACACTACCATCGCCCTCGTTTTCTATAACACGATAGGGGTGCATTTGTACTTGATTTCGTAATATAATAATCAACTTTATTTTATATCGCAGCTTGAGAAGTAATTCTCAAGGCGCTTTACAGTTACGGAAAAAACAAGTTAACAAGAAGAAGAGGTAACAAAGCTACACCTAGCACGACTACAAACGGGGGTTCAGAATGCAGAAGAAGATGCAGGGAGCAGGCCCAGAGCCGGTTTAGTAAAAGCCTTTCCCAAGAAAGATTTTCTGCCGTGTAGTGCTTCTGTGCCTTGTGCTTGTCCTTTTGTTAAAAGCAAAGAGGCACATGCCTTGCATTGCCAGTATCATGAATGACATTGAAGGCCCCCTAAACCAGGAGACCCCCCACTCTGTTCCTCGTGGCCTGGAGTCTACTGGTTTCTGCTGCTACCTGAGTGGTTCATTAAACCATTAACCAAATTATTTCTAGTATTGAAGTGCAAAAGCATTCAAATGCAGTGAGTTAAATTAGGGGAACCGTGTAACTGAGAGCTGTGGAGGAACAAAAACCAGCAGAAAAGTAGGCCATCCAGTAGGAATTTGGAGTCTGAAGCCCTGAGCTAAACCGTTGATGCTTGTTATTTTTTCCTATGCTGGTGTCGCCAGTTATTGCCTTCTGGGGCCAAGCCAGAGATGCAGAACTACGTACTAGTCCTCCTTCTCTCATGCTGTTTTATTTGGTAGTGTGGAAGAGGTATAATTTAAAGGGCTCCTGTGTTACTGAGCCTGGCTCTGTAATCCTGATGCTGCAGGCTAGAGATTGCTAGCCAGCTCCGGCCAGGATTTGTTACTGGTTTGAACTGGGATCACTCTGCCAGGGCTGTGTCCTGCCACCTCAGGTGGACATCAGCGAGGGAAGTGGTCATCCTACTGTATGTCTTTGTGGACCCTTGATAGGTGGACCAGCTGTAGGAGCTCTGAGCATACACTGTGAGTCGCAATGTGAAAGACTCAATCACAGACTCCATACGCAGTCCGTATGGAACAAAAAATGATTTGTGTTCGACGGCGATCTGTGTTTTACGTTTTTTGATCATTCTGTGTTTCTATCAGGTGGTAGTTTCCAGAGAGCTAACTATTTTAAGGTGTATATTGGATTTAGGATTTGTATAACGTTCTATGGAGCAGTAGAATAAGAATTCACAGCATGTCTTAAAGTTGATCAGTGGAAGTGTTATTACTTCTTGTCAGAATGCAGAATATCATTGCTTTGGAAAATAACAGGTCCCAGTGGACCTTATAAGATATAAGTGTTGGTACTTATGTCTCTGGCTCTGCTATAAAGTAGTGTTAAATTAAAAATCGAGTGCTCTAAATCGTCCCTTTCCTTGTCCAGTTACATAAGCAGCGAGGGACTTGAAAGTCACTCTAACAGAGCACAGCCCTGTTGCATCAGGCTGGGTGGGGGCAGACCGGGGGCTTACCTTCTAAATCTTGCTGATCACATATTGACTTCTCAGTCAGTCGTTGGTCAATATTATTGATTAGCAGTTTGCGTAAGCAGCAGTGTTGTCATTTTTCGGCAGCTTGTGTGAAACAGAAAAATTGGTCACAAGAGCCTGGAGATCTCTAATTGAGCACCATTGGTCACTGGTCAGTACGGGAGGGGAAACTGCCCAGTTATTTCAGGCACGGGTCTTGTGTCAAGGCTGGGGGTCATCAGAGTGCAGAGATCTGGCTGGGAGCTGCACGCCGTGTGTTGCCCGCAAAGAAACCAGCAGAGGTTAATTCTGTGCTGAAAAGTCGAGAGAAGACACTCGGGGTTTCGGCTGCTGAGCCTCGTGCAGGTGTCAGGTTGCTCGAGAGCCACAAGATTGTCTTCTTTCCGCTTTTGAGAGCGGAATTAGCCGCAGCTCGATCGGTTCGTGCCGGAGGGCTTGTCTTTCCGGGAATGGGCGGCTCTGTGCCTTCAGGTCAGTGGGGCGAGCGGCGGGCTCTGTGGGCCTTTGGGTTTTAAACGCCAAGACCCCCTAGCGACGGCCGCAAGCCGCAGACCCCAGCGTCCTGTCCTGTCCTGTCCTGTCCTGTCCTGTCCTGTCCTGTCCTGTCCGGCGTTCTTCCGCGAGCTGGCGAAAAGCGTGGCGCGGGCGAGGTATCCGGGAGACAATGGCGCCTTTGTGCGGGGAGCGGGCGCGGGGGCGGAGGAGGCAGGGCAGGCCGTGTGGTCCGGCGGAGGTCTGCGCGATAACCGAGGAGGAAACCTGAGGCACTTGTCAGCAAGACCGCTCCACAGAGGTTCTGCACCAGTGAAGCCGAGGGGAACAATACCCCCCCCCCCCCCCGGCTTCCTCCCCTCATGGGACCACTCTGGGAGGCCTGAGGCACTTTCCGAGACCCCCCCCGCGCCCTGTGCTCCATCCCCTTTTATCCTTCCACTTTAGCTCCAGCCTGGATCTGTCAGCTCTTAACAGCAGACAGCAGCTGTCTCCCAGGACGTCCCCGCTCTCTGGTTTTAAAGCCACACGCGCCGTCACGGGCTCCGGTGTCCTGGAACTGCGTCGCATACGCTGTCGGGACCCGAGCAGGGCAAAGCAGCCTTTGTCCAGAATCGTCTTTTTATTGATTTATAGAGCCGTCGCAGAGCGGCGGTGAGGGACGGGGCTGTCTGTCAAGTCCTGGCAAGAGGCCATTCCTGCTGCTCTCCCACAATGCACTGCGGGCCACTCCGAAACCCTGACCCTGGTGTGCTTTGCCAAACCTTCATTTTTACTGGAATAATGAAAGTGGGAGACCGAGCTCACTCAGTGGAGCTGCGGTAAAGAGGAGGGAAGGTCTTCTGTGGAACAGATCTTCTCTGCCCATTGTTAGGGATTGCCAACTGGATTAAATCACTTTTGTGCTGAATGTTCTGGATAACTGGATTTTGTTGAAATACCTGTTTGGGAGCCAAGTTAGGTGGTTACCTGGTACATACAGACCCCTCTGTCTTCTTTGGTCATTCATAACTTCTCCCATGCAACACCTGATTGTTTAGAAAGGCAGTTTAAAAATCCAGGGCACTGAATTTAATCTCTTTCCTGGCTGGCTGTTTCTGTACCTTTTTTTTTATACAGTTGCAGACAAAGGCTAGGATATCATATGCACACAAAAAAAGAGCTTTTAATAACTTTTTGGCACAGAATATTTTCTGATTCTTATAAATACACAATCTATGTATGCAAGTGAAATCAACGCTAACAAAGGGCATTTATTTGGGCTCGGCCCTCCCTCAAACCCAGTGCTAGGTGACGTCTTTTTCCTGGCCAGCGCCTGCCTGTGTCTGCCCAGAGGGAACCAGGTTCGCGGTCTTTCAGCCGGAGAGCGGGGTCGATGGTTTGGTTTCTCCCCAGCAGCAGTCACCTCCACGCTGCTCTGAGGGTTCCGGGTTCTGGATCGTGCGAGTCCAGAAGACGGCTCAGGCTCGCAGTCAGCCCTTTGTCTGAGCATCAGAAAGGAGAGCAGGCCATTCGGCCCAGCTAGAGCTTGTCTCTTGGTAGTTAATTAATCCAAGGACGTTGACCAGCCTTTTCCTGAAAGAAGCTCGGGTATCGGCTTCAACAATATGACCGGGCAGCTTGTTCTGGACTCCCATAACCCTTTGCGTCAAAAAGTGCCTCCTGCTCTCCGTTTTAAGTCCACTTCCACGCAATCTGGGAACAGAAAAAAGGCGCAGGTCCCGCTCTCTGGTCCCCCCCCCCCCCAGCTCACCAGATGTCGTACCTGAGCCCAGACCACCATCTGACAGGAGGGCCCCGGCTGCCCTGTGTCCGTCCACCGGCTCACACATCTGATCACTCCAGCAGAGGGGAGGTCCGTCCACCACCTGTCCCCCTGCCGCTGACCCTCGTCCTGTCTGCAGGGGTGGCGAGGGGTATGTGGGCCTGTGTGCGCCTGTGTGTGGTGGCAGATAAGGGAAGCTATGATCGCGATGCAGAAAGAAAAGTAGAAGGGTTCGATAAGGGCTCTGGTGCCGTTGGAATTAAAAGGGTTTTGTTGTTCTGAAGCCGTGGAGTGTGAACGAAGCCCAGGAGTGATTCCCAGCTAAGGTTTCCCAGCAGAGGGGAGGGTGGGCCAGAGGAAGCTGCACTGCCTCTGATTTTCCTGGCTTCAGTGCTGTGTTTTTGTGCACATCTGTCTTGCTTTTCCACTTGTTGCATCAAATAGGGACAGTTCGTTCTTTAGAAAGTCAGTGAGGACAGCTGTGCGGCCTTCCATTAAAAGCTTTTTTTCCAGGGTGAGCCCTGTTTTGTTTTGTTTTTTAGGTGCTTAGGATTCTTGACTCTGAGCCACTGAACCAGACTGTCCTTTGACGGCTGCTGGGAATCTCTAGGAAAAGCCCAGTTTGACATGTCTTCTGGGTGCGTCTCTATGAGCAAATAAAGTGTGCTCACCGCAGTAAGTCCTGACAAACAGCTGAGGGTGATGGTTCAGTGGAGACAACTTCTATTACAAACGACATTGCATCTTGTCTTCAGTCTGAGAGGGTCACAAATGTTTGTTTGACTTGAAGTACATTTTGGTGAAATTCTGGGCAGTAAATACAGTTTCAGCATACAGAAGCAATCCCAGCAGTCTCAGTGACCTGTGTGAGCTGTTGTCTGGTAGTCTGGGGGATTGGCAGTATGCGTCCCTTGTATTACACGCCAGGAGACCATCTTCAAGGAAATAACCAGTCAAAAATTTTTTCCTTTTGGATTTTGAAACTCAACTGGGAGAAGGTCACACACCCTAGTCTCACCCACGTCCGTTTGCCTGTGTTTAAATATTGCATCTTGCTCAGTCGTTTTTCCGTCTTCCCATGTTCCCTGGCTCACCCCTAAATAAACTGAGGGGGGGTCCCCAGCAACTTTGTTCTTATAGACGTGTTATTGTTTGCCTCAGCCAGGCGAGTTATCCCAATAAAGCACTGTTCTCCATCTTAATAAGAATTTGATTAACTAAATTTGTATCTGCGGTCTCTCTTACATGCACAGAGGAGTTTTTGTCCCGTTGCTCAAAACCTGTGGTTATGCACACGTCACCCATTGATAAAACGGTTCATACTGTATTATGCTATTTCAGGCTGTTGTCATGACCAGAAAATGCCATGAAGCCCTGGACAGACACAGGTTTATTTTGTAGTGTCTCCTTGTACATTTGCTAGAGGGAAAGATGATTGCTTTTGTATTTTCATCTTGAGAATTTAAAGAAATTGGAATGAAACAATTTAGAATTCGTTCTTGAAGAGCAAACAAGTTCTAGTAATCCTGTTGCAGACGTGTCGCATGTCTCGTACCGCCGGCCTTGTTTTTCTGGTGCTGGCAGTAATATCCGTCCAAGTTCGCCACAGGGATATTGCGCCCCAACATCTCCCCGGCTGCCCCCGCCCCCCCACACCTCCCCTACCCCCACAGCTGCTGTTGGCTTTTAATTATGTCTGAAGATGAGTCCCCAAGAAGCACACAAATCAGGCCTGTCCAGAAGGCACCAGCTCCGCAAGCAGGGGACGAGCCAGCCTCTGGCTAATGAAATCCCCGGGCAGTGAGGTAATCGTAGAATATAAATCATCTCACGAGCCCATTACAGCGCCATAATCACTCTCAACATCTGCTGCCATTATACCGTTAGGAGACAGAAAAAAGGGGCTCCACAGCCTGTCTTATTTATGACAGGCTGGGTTCAAAGGCTGCAGGCTCTCTCTGTGGCTATGCAGCGTCCCAGAGGCAGCTCCGTATTCTGCGCACAGGGCCGAGTGGCAAAGCGCAGCGCAGCACAATGAAGTCCTATGTCTGTTCCAAGGCGGATCGTGTTTAATAAGAGCTATTTAAAGGGCAACCGAACACCTCTCCTTACAAGACAGGGCTGTCTGGGCCGGAATTTTGAAATTAACCCTTTTCTTGTCAATTCATTATGAGGCAAATCGAACTGAGCTCAGGAGCAGTGGAGCGGATCTGGCATCTCACCGGCTTGGGGTAGAATTCGTCTTGTTTGCTTGTGCGCTTCAGCCCTCGCGCCGAGATTAATCGGCTTAGTGTGCGCCTCCAGAGCTCCGCAGCGATAAAGGTTCACAGGAGCCTGGGATTTAGGAACAGAAGGAATGATGACACGATTACAAGACGCGTTGTTACCGTGATCCCACACGTTCTGACGGACGTGTTGCTTTGCTGAATCCGGATGCCGTCCGTTTCCCTGATGGAGAAGAGAAAAGCTGTGTGGGGGCTTGGGGGGCTCTACCCAGCGAGGCCAGGAAGCACACCTACGTGAGAGAGGGGGAAATGTGGAATGGAAGCGCTCACACTGACCGGGGGGGGTTCGCTTCTGCAGCGGAGAAGTGCAGAGTGAGACAGGACAGGTTTCCCACAGCATCATCTCACAGGGGCCCGGGGGAGGCGGGGGAGGTGGGTGTGTCCGAGGAGTGAGAGGGGGCGGGGATTGGGGAGGGGGTCACTTCTGTAGTTTGCCCTCCAGGCAGGAAGACCCCCTCCCTCACCCCAGCCACCAGCACTGCTGCTACAGCCTGACTCTCACACACACACACACTCTCTTTAAAGCATGCCAGGTGGGGTTGGATCCATATGCCACTGCTAGCCACCCCAGGGACTCAGTTTCTCCTTGCTTCGCTGCCAGCTGTCATCTGCACGGCCTTCTGCCTCTTCGTTGTCCTCCCTGTGTGCGGAAAGAAATAGCCCTTGAGGTACGTACGGATTTTATGGAGCTGGACCCATTTGGACCGGGTCAAGCCGTCTCCTGCTTGTTCAGTTCGCTTGCCTGTTCGCTCGTTCGTTCCATCGGGTTCATGGGGCCGCGGAGGACGGGCGATAAAGGGTTCAGGTCGCAGGAACTGAATGTTCCCATTTCTGCTGAAACCCCTGGCGGGGAAAAGGAGCCATTTAACTGTGGAAAAGATTATACTGTCAGCAAGGGGTGTTGTGGGATAGAGCCTCAGGTGTGACATCACCCAGCTCATTGAAACAAACAATAGAGCGCTGCTTGCCTTTCTATAGTGATAGCTATACCCAAGCATGGTGTTATGTTCAGTTTGGCTTAAGGGTTTTGGGCAGTTTCTGTATTAGTTGTGATGGGGTTTAAGTTTTTGTTTCCACCTGTTGCCATAGTGAAGAGACTTCTGAGAGAAATGCAGTCAGTCTGAGAGGCAGTGTGCGTGCAGGGCTACCACATTCTGTATCACTGCAGACGACTTCTGTGAAGCTCGATTTTTCAGAGCAGATTTTGCTGTACTTTTTCCTAAAAGCTCCTTCTGGAAGAGTAGTCATATTATTTTTTTGACTGACACATCTGCCAAAGCAGAGTGCGGGCGGGTGTTGTGCCCCAGC
The DNA here is from genome assembly GCF_059453375.1 of Lepisosteus platostomus. NCBI lineage: Eukaryota > Metazoa > Chordata > Actinopteri > Semionotiformes > Lepisosteidae > Lepisosteus > Lepisosteus platostomus. Next base: position 24,685,389 of record NC_142625.1, read on the forward strand.
AATCTCGAAGAAGCACCGTGCTCAAAGGTACAAGGTCAGTGTCCTGCTCTAGCTATTACCTACAAGCCCAGAGCTCTAGCCACTCCTCCACGATGCCGAACGAAGGAGCCACTCTTGAGGGAAACAAGCGAAATTATATTGATACTGCTTTTCCTTGTATTTGTACACAGTTCATATCTTTGTTTGGCCAGCTCTTTTATCCAAAGCATTAGCACCCATTTATACAGCAGGGTGTTTTACTGGGTTAATTCACCTCAATCAAGAGTACAACAGCAGTGTCTCATCTGGGATTTGAACCCACTACGGTCCAGGGAAGAGCCCTAACCACTGTTCCCCGCTGCTGCCCTAACTGCCTAAGAGTGTAGGAAATGAGCTTGGAGATAAAGAAAGCTTTGCGCAGAGCAAGAACAGCTTTGTCAAAAACACTTAGTTGATCTTTAACACCCCTCCCGGTGTTCGCCACAGCTTCGCGCCTATTGTACTGAGTCCTGCTCTGGTTGAGACATGCTGTTCCCTGCCCAACACGCTTCTCTCACTCTCATTGTGAGCTTTCAGCAGGGCTTTGCCTCAATCAGCTACATCTCTCTGATTGCCCCAGGCTGCCTCATGTTCACACCGTTTCGCTAATTCATACGTATTTGAATTTTTGTCAGGTAATTGTCTAATTAATCTTCATTCAGGACGGGTGACTTGCATTCCTCTGTCTGTCGCAGTCATCTCAGTCATGTTTTCTGTTCGTTCGTTAACAGACACGTTTGTGTTTTTTTTTTCTTACTCTCCGCAGTCTGTTATTTACAGTGAAAACAGTCCGCGTTGTTCTGCGACTTAATGTTTTGTGCCTTAATCCCAGCGTAACAGCTCTTCAAATTCTGACAGGGGGAGGAACATCAGCTTGTGAGAAGACTCCTAGGCTCTGTACTCTCCTCACCAGTAATCCCTCTTTATGACTTTAAAAAAGTTATTCTCTTTGCAGCCTGAAACGTTGGCACGTTCAGAGCACGCAGGTCCTGAATTCTCTTTTCCTTTCTGATCTGCCAGATGCTCACGGTTCCAGCACGCATCTCTGAAAGAATCATTAAGCAGAGAGCATGCTTTGTCCTCTAAAATGAGCCTGGTTAACGTTTGGAGTCATTTTCCTCGTTGAATCGCGCTGAACGATGAAAGACCTGCTCGTGATCAGACTGCGCCTTGCCCGTTACTGGTTTAGTCTGATCGGACTACAGTGTTTAAAGATTTGTTTGGGGAGGGTCTGTAAGGTTGTGGAGTTCAACTTCCCCTGTCCTAGCTCTGTCTGTTCCTCCCCCGGTCAGTGTGTCAGTGTCGGCCTTCTGCCAGCTCGGGTCCGCGGTTCAAGCTGCGGTGTTTGGCCTGGCCAGGCTGAGCTAGCCTGAGGCGAGAGCCGCCTGACCCCTCGGCTCGGGCATCGGGTCGGGTCTGGGCCGGGCCGGGTGGGGGCGGGCGCAGAGAGGAAGAAGGAAGTCAAGTCTGAAAAGCAAACCTCTGCGCCTTTCTAGCAGGGGCTGGATGGGCCGCGGACAATTTATCCAGACAGCTCTGGAGCTCTGTGTGGAGTGTGCAGGGAGGCCCCTCTGCTCGGGCCCCTGCTGCGTAGAGGAGGGCCACGTCAGTTCAGAGACCAGCTCGGCTGTCAGAGGAGAGCGATTCCGTGGCCTCTAGCCCCTTTCCTAGCGCTCTCGCCCAGCCTCTCTCTCGACAGGTGTAAGGAGATGCTAGATCTCGTGATCGCTCACAGTGTGACTGCCGACTCCCACAGCCCTGTTGTTTGGAAGCAAAGTGCCTCGGCGCCCACTCGTCTCTCCCCGGCACCCCATGTGTCCCCAGGTCAGCGGAGCACCCCGATCTCTTTCCCCTCGTCGGCACCTGGAACCCGCTGTTTGGCTTGCCAGCTGTAGGAGCTGGCACAGAGTCACAGACTTGCGCCAAATCGAAATGAAAAAAGTGACGGGCTCTCTCTGTTTTTGTCTGTGCAGGTGACAACCTGTGCTGTGCTTGAAACGTGTTGAACTAGGACAATGCCGAGAGCTGTAAAATGCATCGCCCTTTTTTGGCAAAGCATGTCACCTGACAAGTTTGCACGAACTTTGAGCTGCTATTGTTTTGTAGTTCTGGCGCTAACGACACATTTTTATGTAAACGTCTGTCTCCTGGCCTGCCTCGCACATTCAGGCTTGCCAGCTGTTTACTGATCGCGGTGTGGGTCGTATGTTTGTCGTAGTGGCTTGGGAACGACCACACGCCTCCTCCTCCTTCCCCTCCAGACAGCACAGTTCCTGAGGGCTCTCTTCTCCGGGTGGAGGGCAGACAGGGGGGGCGAGGGACGTGAAATGAAGATAAATACTCTTAATTAATTGTACTTTTTTTTTTTCAGTGAAACTGAAGGAGCCGAGCACGAGCGGATTTTGGAGTCAGTGAAACCAGTTTTGCTACGGAGCCGGGTGAGATTCTAACTGAGGCGTGTGTATGCATTGACCAACACTAACGAAAGCGTGCTCAGAGGAAGAGCACGGTCCAGTTCAGGTGAGCTGAGGGAAAGACGCACCCACCTTTCACTCTCCTCTAGGCCAAGCAAACTGCAAGACCTGTTGTTTAGACTGTTTTCACAATCCTATAGAGCGTATTCACTGAAGGACAAAAACTAACTGCAAAGTTGGTGTCATGTTGAGATGTAAATGTATCTTCTATCTAATAGTTAATTGGAAAAAAATACTTTTTCCAGTAGAGGAATTGTGCCCATTCTGCTTGGATACGTTAGCTAAGCTGTGCTTGGCTCCATGGTGTTTTGAGTCAACAGCTTTAAACAGTGGAAAGCAGAAAGTTTCAGCTTTAAGATGAGCAGAGAGCTGACAGTTTCTTTCTTCCTCCCTCTACCTTAGGTCAGGCCTGGGCCTCCTCACCAGTCTCCGCCCCCTGCCCCGCCCCTCTCTCCAGGTGAGCCTATCAAGACCCTCCCTGCCACTGGCTCTTTGTCTTCACCTCAAGCAATCATCTGTTACTCTCAAGACACAAAGCATTATTCCCCTTCACCCTGACAGTCTCCCTCTCTCCCTCACGGATTACCATGTCATACAGGCTGGTTCATCTGTATTTTAAGTGTGATGTGAACATCTTTGAGCTCAAAAGGGTGTGATGTGGTTTCAGAGATATGGCAATAGTCAGGAAATCTAAGAATGACCCTGGATATAAATAGTCGTAGAGGCTTTTGAAATATGGAAATGTTGCCTTGTACTCCTGGTGTGTATGAACAAGAGGATTTAAGCAAAGTGATGGCTAAACAGTCAGTAGATGGGACAAGTTTAGGGCGGAGCGGTGGCTCTGTGGCTCAGGATCTGCGCCTGTGACTGGAAGGTTGCCGGTTCAAATCCCGCGGCCGGCAGAGGAATCCTACTCCGTTGGGCCCCTGAGCAAGGCTCTTCACCCCAACTGCTCCAGGGGTGCTGTACAATGGCTGACCCTGTGCTCTGACCTCAAGCTTCTCTCCCTGTCTGTGTCTCCGTGGAGAAAAGCTGGGGTATGCGAAAAGATGAATTCCTAATGCAAGAAATTGTATAGGGCTAATAAAGAAACATTATTATTAAGTTTCAGAGCGCACATAGTGAGAGTCACAATCCTTCAGTTTTTCTAGTTCTCTCCCACCTTGAGTGTACAAGACTCTGGCAGAAAATGGATCTTGCCACCCGGTAAGATCGCGCAAGACGACTAACAAGTCTTCACTGGCAGGTCCTCAAGCGTTATAGAGGTTACTGGAGAATGACTTGCTTGTCTGCTTTTCTCCGAGTCTTCAACCAGGCAGGAATTGCAGAGAATTAGGAAACCTGCCAGTCTCCCGGTCACCGCTGGCTCCGAATGTATTAGAACCGTTAAAAAAGGGGAGGACGCCACTTTGGCTGTTTGGAGCTATTAAATCCGAGAATCTCATCCAGCTGTTTCCTGAAATCCAGGGTATCGGCTTCAACAACGTAACTGTGCTGCTCGTTCCACGCTCCCACAACTCTTTGTGCAGTGCGTGCCCCGTCCATGCCGACGAGGCCTGCCGGGTTGGGTTTGTCTGTGCCCCCGAGGGTCTGGAGCATTTTGATATTGTGCGATCGGGGGTGTCGGAGTCGGCTGAGCGGTCGGCGGGCAGTGGCTTTCTAAAACGGCTGCGTTTCGTTTTTTCTCTCTTGTCCTCGCAGCCCGGCCATGGCAGCCTACGGACAGACTCAGTACAGCCCGGCGATCCAACCCCCAGGCCCCTACGCCCCCTACCACCATCACAGCCAGAGCTACGGCATATCATCGTACAGTGAGTGCAGTTTCTGTATTGTGCGCGGTGCGTCTGAGCGCGGGGCTGGACTGTGAGTAAGCTGGGGCTCAGTCAGACGGCTCTACATCTTTTTTCTTTTTTTCTTTTTGTTTTTGCCTCAACAAGAAACATTCACGTGCCATTACTTTGCTTATTTGAAGTGATGCTTTTCAACCCCAAATCTGGGGTCCCCTGTAGGTTCCCAGAGTCTGTCTAGGGGATTCCTGTGGCATAGGGGTTCCCCATAAACTAAGGGGATCCTCACTCTCACACAGAGGATCTGCCCTGATATTGTGATTGCAGTTGGCCTGTTGTACCTTTGCTGTTGAGTTACTAACCATGAGTCTTATTTCTAATGACACATTTATTTATATTGGAAAAACTGATATTTTGGGGTTCTTTCTGAGAGAGACCTCTTGAAAAAGTGATCCAGGAGAGAGAACAAATTTGAGAATTAGTGATTCAAAAATGTACCTCAGAGCTGAGCATAAGTTTCATAATTGCAGAAACCTGGGATTCAGGCTAGAAAAACACTAGCCTACAAGCTGAGCCTGCAGGTGTGAGACCTCAGCAGTGTCCCCAGTGAACACGGGCACATCATGTCGATCCGTCTGATAAGGAGAGTTCAGAAACAACCAGTGCTGACTGAGGCTCTGATGAAAATACCCTCCTGTACCCCTAAACAATAAGCATGCGGATACTGTCTGTCACTACAAACGAACTGTGACATCTAAGCAACAAACGTGTAAATTGGTTTTCTCACAGCAATGCGGCTTTCATTTCATAACAGTACCTTCCATTTGTCAGTCAACAGGCTATAAACCAGAGGGTTGTGTCACATTACCTCAAAACCAAGAACGTTACACCCGGAAAACAATTTCCGCATTGCACTAGTCATTCCGAAACCGGATGTGTAGGAAAAAACATTGCGTCCCGCTTAAGAACCTTCATAGTGTAGTCCGTAGACTTTGTGTCCTTGATCTCTGCTCGTCGTCTCTCCCCGTCTCCAGATATTAAAACAGAAGACAATCTGAGCCACTCGCCCGGGCAGAACAGCCTCCTCACCTACGCTTCTAACTTCAGCAGCACCCCCTCCGGACAGGCCCTGTACAGCTACCCCACGCACGGTCAGTCCCGCCCGTCTCTCCCAGGCGCTCCCACGGACACTGTCCGTCCGCAGGACAGACCGCAGTGGGAAGCGCTCTCCGGAGCACAGGGCTCACGCCCTTTGCTCGATAACCCAGGCGTCTGACCGGGGGAAGTCGAGGGAAATGGCCTCTGCTGCACCCATACTGTTTAGCTGCCTGCCTTCCTGCTGCACATGGTGCCAGTGCTGCTGTCCCAGTTCTGTGATGGTGGAGCTTCCTGTGCGGTGAGCCTTGCTAGGGGCAGATGAAAAGGCCTTTCTGGTCGAGCTGGGGAAGCCAGGAGCGGGGGCTGTCACAGTGAGGGAGTGGCGAGTCCGGCCTACGTTCAGGGCCTCTCAGCAGAAGCACAGATCTGAGGCCCTGTGGGTCACTGTCCCTCTCCGGGGCAGCTGCGGGGCGTTGGCTAGACGGGCTGTGAAGAGCAGCGAGGAGCAGGCTGGCCGTCAGCTGTAGCAAAGTGGCTGATGGCTGAGAAGTCAGGTGAGGACAGGGAGATGAACGTTTTAAGGTCGAGAGGAACTCAGGAGTCCAGGAGAGAGGGTAATGGGGCCGTGTGGTGGCAGTGAAGGGTCTGTGGGCCCTGAAGCTTACAGGTGGCCGTGCAGGCCCTCCTGTGATCTGTAGACCCCCCCCCCCCCACCATCTGCAAAACACACCTGCTCCCCATTAGCTGCGGTCTGGGCCCCTGCTCCTCTCTCTGAGGGTCAGGGGCTCTTCCTCTCGCCGTCGGCATGGCGATGCGGCGGCGGCCGTGCGGCCCGGGGCGGGCTGCGTGCGTGCCTCAGCCCGGCGGCGCCCCCCTGCGCCGCGCGGCTCTCCGAGGCACCGCGAAATCTCGCATTTCTCGCGGGGTGAGAGGTTAAGGGGCGTATCGCGGCGAGAGACAGCGGCTGGGCCGGGGGAGGTTGGGGGGTCTTTCTGTGGAGCGACCCGGAGTGTGACTGGGGGGGCAGGGGTGAGGTCTGGGTTACAGCGGGATCGTGTCCCGTCTGTGGACGGGGCTGGGTGCACAGATACTGGATACTTACAGGACATCTGTGGCTGAGGCAGAAGCAACAAGACTCCTTCAGGTGCCCGATGGAAACTTGATCGACAGGCTGCAATAGCTTCTCATATTGGAGGCCTGCTGAAAAGGTCCTAAATCCGTCCTCACTGGGAACTGAGCCGTGAATCCCAACACAGACATTAAGAAAGTACTGGTCCACTAAAGTAGAAATGCTTTTGTCTTATATAGAAAATGTGTTATAGAAATTGGCCTAATAGAGTTTTTTGACTGGGTAACACAATAATATTTGAATACACTCATATGTATTTGAAAATATTTGGGGCCGGACTGCCCTGGCAGTCTGCTGGAGAAACAAATCGACGCTCAGAAGCAGAAAACGAATACCGTGATCTCTGGAAATTCGCTACTGGCAAGTTCTTTCGTCCAAGAATGCTTTACTGTATTCAGAGACACAGTTGTTTAAGGGGAAGAGCTGGAATCAATCTGGAAAAGCTCTGAAAAGCAGAGCAGTAACAAATGAGCAGGTTGAAGCGAGGAGCCTGGAGGAAGGTATTCCTCTGACAGGTTCAATAACGGTGATGGATGCTCTGTGCTCTGCTGCAGGAATTCCCACCTGTATCGCTGTTTTCATTAATCACAGCACTCGCCCGTCGCTGGAGCTGGATGTGAGGTGGTGTGTGCGTGTTGGGCTGTAACGTGTCATTGTAACGTACTGAAAAACATTCAGGCACACCGAGGCAATGCCAAACGGCTTGTTCTTTACTTGATCCTTATTCCAGCTATATTGGGATCAGCACTGTAGTGGAGCGACTCCAGGCAGAGCAGACTAATGATAAAGGTGCCCCTCTCCTGTTCCTTATGGAAGGGGCCAGAGTGGAGTATCCAGTATCCCGTCAAGCTAACAGCGATTATCTGGGAGGCAAGAGGAAACTGAAGCCTCTGAAGAAACCCATGGTAGACTTCACTGAGAGGGAGCGCGCAAACTTCTCACAGAAGATGCGTTGGCCCAGAATCGGACCCAAAACATGAGCTGTGAGCCACTGTTGTGCCCTGTTTTGCAAGCCCCCATCTGAAATGCATGAAGCTTTGTTTCTCTCATCGAGAGCACAGACTTGTGAGCTACAGATCCACCCATCCACGTTCGCTACCCACTGTAGACCAGGAGCTCAGCGCGGGTCTGATCTCGAGACCTCGCCTTACAGGTTCATGGTGGACCATATATATATAGTTTCACACATAACAGAATTCTGTCATCTAACTCTAGTCAAGTTTACTGACTTTACTATGGTAACATCAAGGTCATTCTGATTTTTTACCTTCCCCAGTCACAGGCCATGACAGGAACTGTGGCTCAGGGACTCTGTGGATTAACTGAACCCTTAATTGGACTGATAATAACCTTTTTTAAAATTTTCTAAGCCCTGTTGGAGATTTGATGGAACCAATATTTAACATGTATCCTAAACTTTTGTGGCAGACGAAAACAATGTGAAACGACGAATTAAATTTTAGTTCAATCAAGCATGCATTAAATACAGAGCCACCAGACTCTGAGGTCCCAGGAAGCAGTTTTTGAAAAGCTCTGCTTTAGGCAGCAAGAATAAACAGTGGTGTCCGATAGAGAAAGTAATGCCCTCTAGTGGCTGGGATGAAAACTGTGTGCCAGCCACAGTTCTATAAAAACAGTGTGTAATAAAATATAAATGTAAATTCAGCAGCTCAGTTTAAAAAAGGCTCTAAAATGATTTGCAGGTAGTTTACATTTAATCATTACTACAGAATTACTATAATTTGAAAGAATATCAGGTGCTCAAAGTCATTGATTCCCCATAGTGCTGCTGCTCCCTGTTAGGTCTGTGTACAGCTCTATTGCAGTATGTGCTTCTCTGCTGTCGTTGGTCGTTAGTCTGGTCACGTACCAAAAGGCCCATCTTAGATTAAAAGCCTCAATGTATACTCCAGCAACCGTTTACTTTAACTTATAGCCTTGGATAAAAATCCTGAGGCAAAAAAAGCACAGTTTCTTATTTGCAAAGAAAAGTTGCAAGTGTGAACGTTTTGTTTTGATCTGGGCCACCCAGGCCAACAAAGCGGATTTGTGTCTCTTGACCTGTCTGTGAGCTAACTTATGGATGAATTCACACACTCAAGTCAAACCATATTAATTTGTTGTTTTTTTTTTATTTTGTTTCAATTATTTTGTAGGCAGCAGTATTTCCTCTGGCATTTTCCAAGGGCCCAATGGGATCTGCAGCTCAACCCCATTTAGCCCCACCCAGCAGGTAAGCTCCTCCTCCTGTCCTGTGATTGGCTCAGTTGTGAGAGGGGCGGAGCCGGTGGGCGGGGGCACTTGGGGCATGTTTCCTTGACATTGGTTTTATAATCTGTCTTCATGAATACATTTAAATATAAATAAAAGAACTGACTGTAAATTAGTTAATGAACTTGTAAATTGTAAATTGATCCATGCGCTGGAAGCCATTTTCTGGGCTCTTTAATCTGTAACCTACCGTGGCTGTGATTTATTTTCAGTTTCAATGTTTGGGGAACAGTAGGTCATCAGACCAATTCAGGATGCAATCCCAAATCAAGCATGGCTTGGTGATGATTGAAAACCACTGTAAATGTTCCAAAAACATCCAGAGGAGGATATTCAAGGCAATGTCCAGTCCTGCATGACTCACACCTTTATTTCAGTTCCAAATCAAGACCAATGCTTCAACTTGGCTTGGTTAAGCAAGTAATTAGTTCAATTGTGCAATGAAGAGGCCAATTATGGTTTTGAGAATTGACGTTGCCAATCAAACATGGGTAAATCCCATAACTTCTTAATACGTTATTTCAGTTGCTGGAGGATGTATTGCTGAGATTGTTTGTTTGCTTTTCATTTTTTGCAGGACTTCACTGCCTACCCCACCTTCAGCCAAAGCCAGTATTCCCCTTACTACAGTTCGCACTACAACGCCCCCTACCTCACAGCCAGTAACGTCAGCCCGTCCGCCATCACCACGGCGATACCCTACCAGCACCCGGAACACCCCCCTGCTGCCACCAATCAGAGCCCAGAGTCACTAGCAGGTGAGAAGGAAGTCCCGCCCTCCAGGGCGCACCATGTGGCCTGTCCTGTCGTCATCCTCTGTCTTCCAGCTCTCTGTTGCTTCGCTGTCCTGCTGTGGACCGTGATTTCCAGAGAATGCAACAAAGCGAACTGAGTTGTTTGTCCGTGTGTGTGTGTCAGGAGAGTACCACCCCCCGCCGAGCCCTCCCACCCCCAGCAAGGAGCTGGATGGGGGTCCCGCTCGGAGACCTTCGGATGGGAAGCTCCGCGGCAGGAAGAGGACCAGCGATCCCGCGCCCCCCCTGGACTCCGATATCGAGGTGAGGTCATGGCCCCACTCGTGCAAGCTCTCCAGACAGAGAGCTGTCCCAGCTCGCTCACTGCTCCCCCTCTGCTCTGGGGCGTTCTGGCCTGAACCAGCCCCCTCTGTTGAAATAAGAGAGGAAAAAAGAAACAGGAAAGGCTGAAGAATAAGCTGTTCTCATTCAAAACCTGAATCTGGCATCAGAGCTATTCTGCACAGGTCCTCTGGGATGTGTGTGAAACATTCGGTTCCGTTCGCTTATATATAATAAATGGAGGAAATGTTTTTAAATGGATGCATAAGTTGTTTTTCTTAATGAATTTCTGTTGCTGGGAAAAGAAACTTCTGACTTCTTAACTTTAATTTTTCATTTTTGGCTGAAAGAGGAATCTTCATTTGCATGGGGATCCAATTTCTGAATAATAATAATTGTAATAATGCTACGAATGCATTTTATTCGAAGGGTGAATCGATTACCATAGACCCTCAGCTGTAAATCTGTCCAAAGGACAGAGCACAAGGGGGATCAATAACTTATTTGTATTGACGGAGTGAGTCGGTGGAAAAGTTAGGCTTTGAACCAGCAACCTCCAGTCTTTCATATTAAACACACCTTTTAATACTGCTGTAATAGAGTATGTGTGTGGTTTCTACTCTGCAGCGCGTGTTTGTGTGGGACCTGGATGAGACCATCATCGTTTTTCACTCCCTGCTCACTGGAACTTTTGCCTCTCGGTTCGGCAAGGTAATTGACCTCATTAAAGTCTTTAATTAATTAATAAATAAATGTTTAGCCCAGTCATGTCCACAGCGGTCAGCTGCCAAGGGCCTGAAGAGCGAAGGGGATTTGGAGTAACAAAGACCACGCTGTGGAGATTTCCTGTGCTGTGATGGGTTTTCCATGGTTTCATGGCCAGCAGCCATGTCGGCCTGCAACTCAAAGCTGGCAGCCCACTGGAGCTCAGCAGGCGTGAGCCTGGTCAGTACCTGGATGGGAGACTCCTGGGAAAAACTAAGGTTGCTGCTGGAAGAGGTGTTAGTGGGGCCAGCAGGGGGCGCTCACCCTGCGGCTCATGTGGGTCCTAATGCCCCAGTATAGTGACGGGGACACTATACTGTAAACAGGCGCCGTCCTTCGGATGAGACGTAAAACCGAGGTCCTGACTCTCTGTGGTCATTAAAAATCCCAGGGCGTTTCTCAAAAAGAGTAGGGGTGTAACCCCCGCGTCCTGGCCAAATTTCCCATTGGCCCTTACCAATCATGGCCTCCTCATAATCCCCATCTCTGAACTGGCTTCATCACTCTGCTCACCTCCCCACTGAGAGCTGGTGTGTGGGGAGTGGACTGGCGCATCATCCAGGTGGGGCTGCACACTGGTGGTGGTGGAGGGGATCCCCATTACCTGTAAAACGCTTTGAGTGGAGTGTCCAGAAAAGCACTATATAAGTGTAAGCAATTATTATTATTATTATTGACGGGTGGCGAGGGGAAGATGCAAAAAGGCTGCTTGTCTTGTTTTGTTCGCAAGAAGTTTCTAAGCAGCCCAGACGCCGATTTTAGTCAGCTGCAGTTTTAGAGCTTTTGTGAACGGGGGGGGGGCCCTCCCAGAGGTGCCAGCAACCCACGTGGTTCCGCTGTCACTCACAGGGCGCCTGGATTTGATTGACAGCTGACGGAGCTCAACGCAGGCTTCGCAGCAGCTGACAGAAGAACAATGGCCCTGTTTCTTTTTCTTGGCTGGGGGAATGTTTTGAATTCCCACGATCCCTTGCTGGTTTCTCCGACAAAATGCAATGCAAATGGATTACAGAGGAACACTGGATTCCTGTGTGAGCGCGATGTGTTCTTTTTTTGTCATTAAGAGGAGAAGGGAGTGGGAGAGATGACATTAGTTGATGTGCCAAATACCTTATTCCTCCCACAAGGTCTTCCTGCTGAACCAGTGAGCTGCGATTTGACACGCTCTGCCATCAAACCACAGACACACAGAAACCATTTATAAAAAAAACAAAAAAAATAAGAGATGAAAAAGGAAACAAAAACAGAAAGCTTCGAGGTGATTTATATAGAGATAATTCAAGCTCTGTTAGGTAAAAAAAAATAATTTGCTTCGCTTTATAACGATTCCAGAGCCTGCCAGACAAGGAACTTTGTTTGTTTTAGTTCGGGTTTCCATTCTTAAAGAAAGAGGATCTCTCTTTTTTTTTTTTTAAAGAAAAAAATCCCAGGTTTTCTCCCCGTGTCCTAGTCTCTCCAGCAGCTCCTCCTGTGAATCCGGAGAGAAACACTGTTGTGGTAAACACGTGCACAGTCTCTCCGGGGTGCGAACGAGAGACAGGAGCAAAAAGGAAGGATCTGGCCTTAAAAGGTGTCCCATTGCACAACCCTTCAAACTCTTGCAGCCCAGTGCGTCCTGCTCTGCTGGCCAGATCTGAGCCCCTTACTGACTGAGTGTCTCGAGACGCTCCTACCGTGCAATCCCAGGATTCCTCCCAACACATCGCGGGTCACCGTGTCAGTCTGCTCTTCCCGGTACCTCCCACCTCCTCTCTGCCCTAAACACAGGGGGAAACGAGCACAAAGGCCTTGGGGAGCAAACCTTTACCGCACCTCACTTTTCAAAATGCCACGCTGTAATTGCTAACCAAGAGCCTCTTTTTTTTTTAAAAAAAAAGACGTTCTGACAGCAGCAAGCTGGGCGTCGCTCATTGGCAGGAGATCCTCGGTAATTATCCTAATTAAACCTGAGCAGCCCCTGTCCTCCTGCCCTCCCCCCGTGTCGTTTTACAAAGCTGCTGTTCTTTCTGGATCACTAGGAGGAGAGCAGGGTTGTCAGCCCCCGAGCACTAATCCTGTTCTCACCTCTGGCTGACACCCACAGCTTGACAGGCTGCCAGCATCCTACCAGGAGCTGCTACCTCACCTGGCACGCAGCTCAAAGCACAGGGCTGTTTACTCTCCTTCCTAAACTGTAGCTACTCCTCTCGGAGGTGTTGTTTTTGCATATTTTTTTTTTTGCTCCTTTCGGGGGGGGGGGAACCCTGCACGCTCAAACCTCAAAACTTTATAAGCAGGGTCATGAAATCCAGAATGATTGACGCGGAGGTAACCAGACTTCCCAAAAGGCAGGTAAACCGGTTCTGTCATTTCAAGACTGTGAGCACTGACAGGAAGACGAAGTGCCCTGTCGCGCTGGCGATTCATGTGTTCTTCAGAAAACGGACACGGCGCTGACCGGGGTCGGTTCTGCCCTCTCAAGGTCATGGGATCGGGGACCTGTGCCTCTCCTCTGTCCAGCTGGGGTGCTTGGGCATGAGTGGTTGAAAAGGCACAGGCTGATCGCGCTTGCTCTGAAAGGTTAACAAGTCCTACACCATGCCATGGACTGGCTGGCGGAGTCCTTGTTGTGCCTCAAGCAGGTGAAAGTTTCAGGACTGTAAGTGCCGCAGTCTCGGCGTGAGCATGAGTTACACAGTGAGGGCCGGCCTCGCTGTGTTAAAGTCATGAAGGCCATTTTGCTTCTTGGGCTGATAGCTGCCTGCAGGTAAACGCACGCTGTCAAGGTACTTTTTGAAGGATCTCTGTGAAGGGGATTCCACCGTGTACCTGTTTCAAATTTCAAAAAAAGCCTTCTGTGTTCAAGTTGAAGTTTGTGGATACATCTTTGCAATTCAGAAAATCCTCAGGATTTGACACATTGGTGTAAGTCTTCAGTGTGGAACAGAATTCTGTTGCATTCAGTACCCACAACTCCACCGATTAACCTTTAAGTTGCCTCCTGACTGGCCTGTTTTTCCCCTCTGCTGGCTGATTGTAGAAATGCAAGTTGTTTGAGACGGGGAATTTCACTCACTGTAATAATGGCTAAGTTATAATTGTTTGGACTGGTTCTTTTCTCTCTCTTGATTTCTTTTTTTTTTTTTTTTTTTACATCTGGTGCCACAGAACTTTTAAATGGTGGAATTCTTGCTTTAGAACAGTGAACCCTGGTCCAGGAGGAACACTGTCTCTTCTGTTTTTTGCTCCAGCTTGAGTTCAGATGGGGTTTGTGATTGGGGTCTCAGGAGCGGGGTGGTGGAAGTAGGCCGGACAAGCCGGAGACTGTCCGGCACTGTGTTTGCAATGCGAGAGGTGTGTAACTCTGCTGTGTGCCGCCCCATCAGGACTCTTCCAAGGCTGTTTCTCTGGGACTGTGGATGGAGGAGATGATTTTCAACCTCGCGGATTCTCGCCTTTTCTTCAACGACCTGGAGGTGAGGGCTGTCTGCGCTTATGCTGGAGCGACGCGTGTCTCTAGCAGAACCTCTGGCTCACCTTTCCAGCGTGGAGAATACCTGATCCCAGGCTGTGTAGAGGGATCCGGATGGCTACCGGGCAGTGTTTGGCACGCCTGTCGAAAACTCCTTAAGTTTCAGAATGCGGAACAAGTTACATAGCACAATAGTTAATGCATGTGCTCTTCCACATGACTCTCTAGAGCAGGGGTTACCTCCTGGCCCTGGAAGAGCCTCAGTCCAACCGGTTTTATTAGGTAACTTAACATCCTCACTGTCAAAAGACCTGCAAACCATGGTTATGCGGGTCAATGAAGTGAACTATAAGGTATTTAAGAGTCCAGGATACACCGACATCCACAAGATCTGAGAGATTCCAGGATTGGGGGGGATATCGATGCTCAACTATAAATGAAAAACAACCCATTGTTTTGTGTTGTTGATTTCCATGTCCAGTGATAAATACATCTGAATACTGCCAGACAAATTGGTATCCTAGATAGCCATGAAATACGATCTTTTGTGTTTGTGCCCATACTCACCCAGACTCTACTGCAGAGGTACACAACGACACTACAGGTCCTGGAGGATTCTGGTTTTCTTTCCACCTGAGCCCTTAATTACCTAATTGAACTCCTCATCTGCTTAGTTAGGCAAGCTTAAGCCTTTCCTTGTTCTTAAGAAGCTAGAGGTGCAAGGAGACTTACAACACCTGCTGGACAGAGCCCTTGAGGACCAGAGTTGGACAGTTCTGCTCTGCTTGATTCTGTGGTTCCTGTTATTTAAACCCATCCCCAGTCTTGTGGTCAGGGTCTCTCTTGGTTCTCTGTGGTCTGACCTCCTTCTCTGATGTCCAAGAAGGAGCTTTCGGAAAGCTCTGTGCGTGTGCTTTGAAGTCCCAGCTGAGAAGGAAGAGCAGAGGGCTTTGGAGTGAGAAGCCCTTTTCTTTCACATTCCACTTTCTTGTACTTACAAAGAAAGGGATTAAAACTCACCCCAGGCCTCAGCAGGAAAACCCACTCCGAGGTTGTTAATTAGAGGTGTGTGTCTGTTTCTGCAGACGCGATTAGTCCCATTGAAGAACTCTTTCCAGGGAAGGAGGCCAAAGCAATTATTTGCAGACAAGTTTTTAATGAAGCCTTTTGTCTCTGTAATTGCTGTTGCTTATCATTGCGGTGGCCTATTGCTGCACATGTGTTTACGGTAAGACATTATAATTTATAAAAGCTTCTATTCAGCCTGTCAGCGTAGCCAGGGTGTTGCCAGAGGCAAAATAACTCATGGGAGGATTAGGAGGCGTTCCAAGCTGGGAAGAGTTCAGAGTTTAAAACACCATAAACCAAGTTTTGGAAAACTGAACCCCTTTTAAAAGCAAATATATTATGCACTGTCTAGAGTCTTGCGATTTCATCCAAAACCTGCAAAGGAAGCATGAAGACGCTTGGTGCAGGGATTTAAAATCGACTGTCTTTTTAAAAGAGAAGTTCTCTTGCTCGTTCCAGATGCGTACAAGTACAGATCTCCCTTTTGCCTCCCTGCAGGAGGATCTGAAGGACGAGAACGGTTTTTCAGGAGGCAGGGTCTTCAAGAGGCCGGCTGTCCGGGTCGGACACCGGACAGCATGGGTCAGGGCGCAGCAGTGCGGTCCGGGCAGGCCGGCAGGCTGAGAGACGTGACAGTAGATGAGGTCGCGTCTTGCTCCGTTTCTGGCTGCCGATAGCGGAAGATGTCATTTTGCTACAGCAGCGCGAAAGGCTCCCGAGTGGGGGAGCGGAGGGGAAGGGGGAATGAGAAAAGCAGGCCTGAGCACAGAGTGTCGGGGCAGAGGCACACAGGGGATTCTGGGAGTTCAGGGCCCGTCCACACACGGAGGGAGCAGGGGGTGGCCCAGGCCCTAGCCAAGGGATTCTGGGAGCTGAGGGGCAGCTTTTTTTTTTTATGGAGAGGCCGTGCAGCCTGAGCTCTTCCAGGGTGGCCTGTGCCGATCTCCGGCCTGTCGCCCTAGCGTAGCGCGAGAGGGAAGGGTGCTGGTTCAGTGCAAACCTGGTGATCGCAGGCAGTGCGTGCATTGCTTTCTGAGTGCACGCTGCTCTTGCTGTCTGGCTCGGGGAGCCTGTGGCAGGTGCCCTAGTGTCTCGGCGGTTTTGCAGAGTCTCATTGTGGGTTTTACCGGGGGCGAGGTGGGGTCGGGTTCAGAAGGTGAGCTGCCACCTTCCTCGTGTCGCAGGGTGACAAAGGCGCCAGAATGTCTTTCGTCTTGTCGGGCCGCCTCTCGCCCACTCTCTCTCTCTCTCTCTCTCTCCCCCTCCAGCTCTCCACAGCGAAAACCTGTTCCTGCACAGCGCCTTGGAGGAGTGAAAATGGATCCCCGTTACTAATATTTCCTGTTTCCTTTAATTTCCTAGGAATGTGACCAAGTTCATATTGACGACGTGGCCTCGGATGACAATGGGCAGGACTTGAGGTACAGATTTTCCTGAAAGCTGATCCGTGCTGCGCTGTCCTGGGGGTGGGGTTTGTTGGGTGGTGGGTGGTGGGGGAGGTTGCTTTGCTGGCAATTACAGCCACCACAGCTCCTGCTTTACTCTGGCTTTACTCCTTTCCCTGCTGCTTCATTTTCCTCCTTGCTTTGTGCCTTTTTTTCTTTTCTGGTCTCCTTTCTCCTCCCACCAGCTCACGTCAGCTGGTGGTCTCTCGGGGCGCACAGGACGAGCGTGACAACAGTTACACTCGAGAGGAGGCCACTGGGCTCCTCTAGCCCCTTTGGCAGTTAGTAGATCATGGATCCCTGGTCTGATCCACGATCTTGAAAGAAGCCACGGTAACGGTTTCAATGACATGGCTGGGCTGCTTGTTCCACGCTCCCGCCACCCATAGTGTAAAGAAGTGCCTCCTGTTATCAGTATTGGACATGCTTGCGCGTAGGTTCCGCCCGTGTCCTCTGGTTCATCTTTCACTGTCAGCCGAGTGATTTAATCGAGCGACATGTCCAGTTTAATACGTGAAACCCCCCAAGGCACCTGTCACCTGCAGTTCTGCGACAGGGTGGCATGGGCGCCTGCATCAAATTCAGGTCTAGTTACCTTTCGTGCCCATGTACTCCGGTCTTTGGTGTTTAAATCTGCTTTTACCCTGGTCTCCCCCAGACGCCCCCTCGCCACACCTGCTCCGGGCCTGGTTTTACAACCCTCCTCCACCAAATGTTGCGCTACCGTGAAGCCGGCAGAGGTGCAGGGTAATTAATAAACCATCTGTCAGACAGATAGCATCGCGCTGGCTGGCCTCTTTGTTGCCCTGGGGATGGTCTCCCACTCCCTGCAAAGTGGCCTTAAATTGCCTGTCCAGGCTCATCTGCTCAGGGGCTCGGAGAACCCTACAGCCAGAGAGGCTCTGTCCTGACTCCTGACCCGTCAGCCACACAGGATCCTGCTGTAGTCCAATTAGCTCCCCCAGACTGAGTGGATCTGTCCGGCTTTCAGCGGAGCATCTGTGGCAGAGCTCTCAGCTTGAACAAGTGACGGCACTTTCATGAGGCGCTAAAAGCTTACAGACAAAGAGAGGGCCACTGAGGGTTTGGTTGCTTGCGGCCAAGTGTTCCACCAGTCTCAACTATCCATTTATTGAGAAGCCAGGGTGTCGGCTGTATAGCTTGTTCCAGACCCCCGCAACCCTTTGTGTAAAGAAGCCCTCACCGCTCCCCAGTTGTAAATGCACTTTCCCATTGCTTAAACTCCTGTCCTGCGGGTGAGTTTTCACCGGCGAAAGCTGTTTTGTAGTTCACAGCAGCATTTTTCTCCTATTGCTACTGTTACTCTGAGTTACCATATTCATGAGCATAAATGGCATCGGAATTACAATTATTGAAAGCAGGGGAGTAAGGGGAGCATGTTCCAAGACATTTGAAATCAATATTTGCAAACCTCCCCAGAGACTTTTTTTTTGGACTGAGGAATGCATGTTTTGTCTGGGCTGGAGTGTGTGAAATCTGAGTGGCACGAGAGAGAGTGTGTGTGTGTGTGTAGTGGGGCAATGCTGCCTGTGGCTCATTTTTCACAGCCTGGGGGAGATCAGGACCTCTGGTGGGGGGAGTGGGACCGTCTGGGGGGGTGGTCTCCGCTCTGCTGTGGCCTCAGCACTGTTGCTGAGACGCATCACTGCTTTCACACGAAGTTCAGGGGTAAAATACCCATATGCCACTGCTTATAGGAGCTGTTAGGCAGACACATCACACCTTGTTTCTGGGACGCAACCCTGCTGAGTAACCATGTGAGAGGGTAAGAAGATACTGCGATTGTTCTCCGAGTTCAGGGAGTTCTGCCGCAAATCACTAAGGCGAGGCATCAAGCAGTCATGTCTTTGCGGTCACACCTGTCAATTTTTTTTTTAAATTATTTGCACGTTCAGTTTTTTAACTATTTTTTTTTCAGTCTGGTGCACGGAATGAGTCACTGACCGCCGTAAACTTGGAACTGAAGGGCTTTTTGTTGTTGTGTTTGTAAGAAACAGCAAAAAAGCGCCTTGCCCTCAAAATGCCCCCTAGCTTGCCTGCCTGGAAGAGTTGTGAGAGCGCAGCGTGAAGGAACCGATCTCTCCCCCTGTCTTCCAGCACGTACAACTTTGCAGCCGATGGCTTCCAGAGCCCAGCAGGGGGCGCCACGCTCTGCTTGGGGTCAGGGGTTCACGGCGGGGTCGACTGGATGAGGAAGCTGGCGTTCCGGTACCGCCGAGTCAAGGAAGTCTACAACACCTACAAGAACAACGTAGGAGGCAAGTCCAGGGAGGAAAGCAGGAGCAAACCCATACGGAGAATAAAAACAAAAGCAGAGGAAGCAGACTGCCTTCTCTGTCCTGAGCTGTGGGGTGGGGAGCTGCCTGACACACAGTTCACGCCTTCCATGTTGACAGGCATCCCATTGGTCGGCTGGTGCTGTCAGTCAAAGGTCTGTTGTCTTGTGATTGGCAGGGTTGCTGGGCAGCCCCAAACGGGAGGAGTGGCTTCAGCTGCGGAGGGAGATGGAGGTGCTGACCGACCTGTGGCTGACCCACGCGCTGAAGGCCCTGGCCCTCATCAACTCCAGGTGAACGAGGAGCGCCAGAGCGCCTGTTTACTGCTGTGCAGCTTGCACTTTTCAGTACTGTCCAGCAGGGGGCGTTATGGAGTTCTCCAGTACGATTCTGGGTAGCAAGGCTGTTCCTTGCAAGACGCACATATACACCTCCTGTTTCAGTGGTGAAATGTAGCGGTAGTGCTGTATTTGAATGTTGCTGCATAATGGCTCCACAGCCCTGTTTAGACAGCCCTGCTTTCGAGCACTTCGAGACAGCCGGAGCCAATTAATACTCACATTCCCATGATTCATAGCGCCATCACCCTGAAAGGAGCTCCTTGTAAGATCCGAATTCTGATTGCGTCCTCTAGGCCGAACTGTGTGAATGTGCTGGTGACCACGACCCAGCTGATCCCAGCGATATCCAAGGTCCTGCTGTACGGGCTGGGCACAGCCTTCCCCATAGAGAACATCTACAGTGCTACCAAGACAGGTGAGGCTCGGGGGGTGGGGGGGTCAGAGGGCATGTGGGGGTCAGCTCAAGAAGTCCCCCCCTGGGCACCAGACAGGAGTGATCATTTAAAGACAGCTGTGCTGGACCCCCGCTGGGTCTGGGTTTTCAGTGAAGGATGGGTGTGTTACTGCCATGCTCCGTCTGTGTCCCCAGGGAAGGACAGCTGTTTCGAGCGAGTGGCCCAGAGGTTTGGCCGCAGAGCGGTGTACGTCGTCGTGGGAGACGGCGTGGAGGAGGAGACGGCTGCGAAGAAGGTAGAGTCCACCCCTTGCAGGACGGCCCCACTGTGCCTCAGCTGTGAAAAATAAGAAAGTGAATTTGTCCCTCAGTTGCAGTTTATGGCTGAGCTGTAGGATGTATTACTTCAATGTTAGCCGTGTGGCCAGTGATAATCCCCGGTCTCTGCCTTTCTCTCCCAGAGAAATATGCCCTTTTGGAGGGTATCCTGCAGAGCTGACCTGGAGGCTCTGAGCCACGCACTGGAGCTCGACTACCTCTAGGGGGCAGTGGCTCCTCTGAATCCTCCTTCACTCGTGCTCTGGAGCTCTGGGGATCCCTGGCCCTCAGTTTCAAGAACAGCACGGACCACTCCCTCTACCAGCAGCACATCCGCTTAAAACAATATGAAATGTTGCGAGTCTTCATTACAGATCCTGTCAAATGAGTGAGGTAGAAGAGAGGGTGTTAATTCTTAACTTGGCAGGAGGTTTTTCTCATCTTTGATTACGGCAAAGTTGCACTTCGACAAGAACCAAAGGCGAGAGAGAACTGTGTCGTTGGGGATCCGTATTGGAGAGGGAACTTTGTTTCAATGTTTGTGTAACACGGGAGGGTTGGAAGGAGAAAATCCCGCAGGTCTGGGCGTTGTGACCGATGTCATCATTGATGCGAACATCTGGGTCGCAGGTTCGAAACCCCTCCCCCCTGCCGTGTGCCGACGGACAGCTTCACAGGATTGGTGGCTTCAGGAAGCTTGCTCTGGTGGGCAGTGGACACCTGTAGTCGGATTGTCTCGACCCTTTATCGCGCAGTGGTCTGTGGGCGAGTCCACATGCAGCCATCGAAATGAACGATGCCTCAGCTTGGAAACGACTTGGATAGACTGCACAATCGCTTCCTGATTCCTTCTATAGAGATCTTTGTTGTTGTTTTTTTAAATCGTGCACAATAAATCTGGAAAAATGAATTGGAGTAAAGAGAAGGTGTCTTGCCAGTCTCAGTTTTCCAGGATGTCCTCTTCTGTGGACAGACTTTAAATAGAGAAAAAGGACACTGACAGGGACACAAACGTGCCTCTCAGCAAGAATTAGCCATATGGACACGCTCTGTGGTTCAGATATTTGGGAACTGGGAAAATTGTTGAATCAGTTTGAAACCTGTTGATTAATTTATACTCAAAAAAGGGACGTGACATACTGATCAATTGCACAATTATTTCATGGCCTTCTTTTTCCACAGCAGCACAGGAATCACTGCTAATTTATTTTTGGAGGTGGGGGGTTGCTTTTTCAGCTGGATGTTTGTGTTTTTTTTCTGTTTTTCAAATGGCTGTACTTGGAAATCCACTGTTCATTCAAAGGCATCTCTCTGAATGAAAGAAAAGAAGAATTGTGGTGGTGTGTATGGGTCAGGGTTCAGGTCAGTGAAGCACCTGAAATACTGGAGGTTTTCAGTTTAATGCTAATAGAGGCCTTTTCCCTTAACTAAAGTACTGATGCCCATAGATGTATTATATGATATCAAAATGGTCAGGGCATCTTCCCTGAAATCAAGAAACGCTTAAGGTGAGATTTAACTTCAGTATATTTTATTTTTTCATCTTAATTTAAGATGAAAAATTAAGATGAATACTGAATTTAAGGTGTTTTATTCAGACTGCCCCTTTACAGGGTGAGAAGCTCTTGCAATGGGTTTTAATTGAAAGATCGTTGCAAGTGACGTCCGAGCAGGGGATCGTGACCCCCCAGCAAAACGCATCACCTCCTCGCTCGCGTGGAGACAGGGAGACACCCGGTCCACACGCGTCCTCCAGGGCTCGCTGTTAATTCTAGACTGGCCAGGACTCAAGTCGCGTATCTTGACAGCAAGCCGCAGTGGAGGAGGTGGAAAACACTGACCGTAGTGTCCCCAGTGCCCTGCAAGGCTCTTTCACTGTAGGGGTGGAGCAGCCCCTTGTAGCTCGAACCCAGGCCGGGACAGCCTGTCTCTATTCCTAGACCCTGCTAGAAAATCCGTCTCCCAGCAGTCTTCCTGCAGAGCACAGGATGCAGAATGAAAAAGAGCACCCCTGGGCGTCAGCCGGTTCAATGGCCACTGCAATACAGCGTCAATGTCCTTCTTGTTGTAGCATCCTTACATTTATACTACATTGATCCTAAAGGGCACAAGACCTTTAAACCTCCAAATGTTATGGGACAACAGTGGCTTTCTCAATTTAAAAAGGCCTTCTCGCTAAACCAAGTGCTCCTTCTCCTAGCCCTGAGTCATTCATGGAAACTGTCTGCCAGCGACTGGCATTCTGCTTTTTTTCAATAAGAAAAATAAGGGCTGTAGAGTCACTGAGAAGGGAATCGTAATGGTCAGTCTCAGTGAGGGCTTATTTGTGTATATTTTGTTGTATTTTCTTTCTTCTGTTTTGTGTTTAAGGATTTTTTATACATATTCTGTACATATATAAATCTCTAATAAACTGGTATGGGGTGTTCCTGGACTTTGCATGTGTCTGTTACACTGTGCCTTCCTCTGCCTTAGCCATGATCTGTATATACTTTTGTTTTGTGATTGTGACACTCATAGAATAAAACGATTAATTTAACAAACCTGCTCTGCGCTGACATCTCATTCTTGAATCCACTTCAGCTTTGATAGACGGACTGATCCTTTTTTTTAGCTCCTTTGAGATTTGTTCTTGCAGTATGACCTCATAAATCAAAGTTACTTGATCCTTTTTCTGAAATGTTGCACTACAGACCGTGAACAATATAATATATATATCTCTCAATATGTGTATCTATTCATGCATGCATGAATATATATATATTAGAAATATAAAATGAAAAAAGTTTAATTTAAAGAATATCTACATGGATTTTAAAACATGGCTGCTAAACTGGTTTATTACCTCCCTCACACATGCCTGACAGTCAAGGATTCTGTACTCATCTCTGGCGCCCTCTGCAGGCCAGCCTGCTCTCCTCCTGGGCCTGGAAGACGGCAGCAGCCCAGGCTCATGGGCACAGTGCTCGGGAAAACAAGGATCACTCCCAAGGGGAGCCGGCAGGAGCCTCCCTCAACACCAGCTCGCATGCCGCACGCCCCCGCCCCCCAGACCGCGCTGGGCACGCTGCCCTCCCCACCAGCACCAGAGTGAAGCCGCACCGCTCGTCGACAGCTGGGCGGAGAGAGCCCTGGTGAGGCGGTCCAGAAACAGCAAGACCCAGAAGCGCCCGACCCAAATTAAAACCACGGATCCAGGCGAGGGTGGAATTCCGCAGCATCCACCAGGCCGTTACAGTACGGAGGGAAGGCACGAGGTCGGGGGGGGAGGGAGATCTGGAAGAGAACGGGGTCCCCGAGAGGCTGGCGGGCTGAGATGTCTGAAAGGCGGAGATGCCCCGCCACTGCATTCAGAGAGCGCTTTTGGTTCCGGCCAAAAGAAAACACGTGCTGCTCCGTTCTTTTCGTTAGCGCTCTTAACGCGGGTGGGCGCAGGAAATGTTCCTTTCGAAAGGCCTTGTGAAACCATGTGCTTCACTCTAAGGCGCGGGGTATAGGCATACACCTATAGGGGGTGGAGCACAGGTGCTCACGGATGAGGGGTGGAGGTAAATAAACCTTTTCTTGTTCCTTTGCAGCCTGCGCATGGTGACGCGGCTCCCCACATGAACTACTTCAGGTGACAGATTAGTAGGGTATCAATCACGATGTTTGATGCCCATCTGCGTTCATAAACAAATTACAGCACATAAATACCAAAAGACAGGTTATTGTACTGTATACCTGCCTTCTAAAAGTGATCTCTTACGATGTCCCTATTCTGAATAATTTCCCTTCCCTGGAGCGTCAGGGATTTTTAATTTTGTAGGTCCCTTTATTTAATTTAATGGTATATTTTTCTATCGACGAACTTCTATTTTTTATCGCATGTTTCTGTATTATACCCTTTATCTGTAGTGCACTGTCTAGGACATTACTAGACCACATCCTACACAAAGAATCGCGATTATTATTCATCGCGATTTTTGCCTTTCTGTGCCTTGGAAATGAAATCGTGAAATTCCTTCGCCGAGTCGAGCACCGCGTCACCGTGACCTGGAGGGGCGTGCGGGCAGGGACCGGGGCGCGCCACGGGGTCTCGCCGTCTGCTCTCCAGTCCCTGGGGTCAGGGGGTCAGCTCCGCCAGCCCAGGGGCCATTAATCTGTCTGGGACCCCTCTGAAGTCGGGGCGACAGCGCCGAGCGTTTGATCAGCTGCTGCAGTGAGCGGGGAGGGGAACAGACAGCACTGCGATTGACCGAGTGCTCTGTCACGTTACACTAATAATACCAGCGCGAACGCCGGCTTACTGCAACTGCTGTGCTCCTGCAATTATCAGCACTTTTTCCCGTCCCCTTACTTTAACTTCTGGAATTGTTATTACTCCTGAAGAGCGCTACTCCTCTTGACATGGTTCTACTGCAATTCAGGCTCTTTCTTTTCTTCCTGTTACTATTACAAAAGAATAACATTTTTTGTTTGAAATCCCTCACCCCCCAAAAAAACAAATAACTCTACCTGTTGGCGCCATTAGACTGCAACTGCTTGACAGCAGGATCTGCGCTTGTGGCTGGAAGGTTGCCGGTTCAACTCCCGC
The DNA here is from genome assembly GCF_059453375.1 of Lepisosteus platostomus. NCBI lineage: Eukaryota > Metazoa > Chordata > Actinopteri > Semionotiformes > Lepisosteidae > Lepisosteus > Lepisosteus platostomus. The sequence goes on from NC_142625.1 coordinate 24,709,897, forward strand.
GGCCGGCAGAGGAATCCTACTCCGTCGGGCCCCTGAGCAAGGCCCTTCACCCCAACTGCTCCAGGGGTGCTGTACAATGGCTGACCCTGCGCTCTGACCCCAAGCTTCTCTCTCCCTGTCCGTGTGTCTCATGGAGGGCAAGCTGGGGTATGCGAAAAAGACAAAATTCCTAATGCAAGAAATTGTATATGGCTAACAAAGTGATCTTATTTATTTCATTTTCCTGCCTGAGGTGTTATCATCTCACTGAAGTGCGGAGGTAGTTGTTGTTCTTGATTGCTCTATAGCCTGGAAGGGAGACGCGAGCGCTTCCCAGATGAAGCGTGCTCTGGAGGCGACAGGCCTGCCGGATGTGCTGTGGCGCAGCGGGCGGGTGCGCGCACTGGTGTCGCGCTGGGATCAGATCCCTGTGAAGGGTGCTCCTCTCGGGAACCCGCGCACGGGCATGTACGAAGGGTTGCGAACGACAGATCGCCGGGACCGACCGCTTTTCTCGTGGAACCGCCCGGCGTTTGCCAACCCGAGCCTCTCCATCGCGCATTTCTTCCGAGATCCCAGAGGATCGGTGGCAGAAACACGTCTGGGCGGTTTGTTTCAGACGCGCGCAACGCTTTTGTGTAGAGACTTGTACTTGCGTCTTTAGATCCTTCACCTGTCGGAAAATGATCCTGCATCTGCTGTCACTCCGCTGCATCCAGGATTTCAGGTGCTTCTGTAGAACTCCTCAGAGACGTCTCCATTCAGCAATAAAGATCTTTAATCCCATGACATCCCTTGCAGCCGAGACCCGTTTTAACCTCAACGCTCACACAATATTGAACAGAATCTCCCCCACGATGTTTGCTTCATTCATCACACTGTCCAGATCACGGCGTTGAAAAGACCCACGAAGAACCGCGCTAAATCAATTCTGCAATTTGCATTCCTCCGCGCATCACTTTCCAGTTTTATGCGATTCCTTCAAAGATCCACAAACACGCATCAATTTATTTCAAGCCAACGCTGCAACTGACTTTAAACAAAAGGCATTCAAAAACAAAAGAACTTGTTTGTTCAATAGGTGTATCTAAAGGTTAATTGTGTGATTAGTACTAGAAAGTATAAACACTGTCCCAAAGATTTACACAGGTGTCGGTAAACATCAGCATTGTGTGCGAAGGGTTTAATTCCTGAAGAACTGGGCGATCATCGGTGATTGCACATTTCTTCCTTCATCGTTATGTTTGAAAGGCAGAGAACGCGTTAGCCAGGCGCGTTGTTCAATACATTTTAGAAAAGTAGATCTTCTCCACCATCTAGCGTCTGACATGTATAATGTAGGAATAACGGACATCCACGCCACTAGATGGCGCTCTGTCGGTTGATTGCTGTCTCCAGTACTTGGAAACTTTTTGGAGAGCTGCTTTATGAGCCTCGACACAGCTTCTGTTGTTGTTCCAAGGACGCATTCAAAATTCAATATGGTTTCCCTTTCACCTGTAGCGTTCAGCTTTATTTATTTATTTTTTTGCTATTGATAGTGTAACGTGACATTTTCTCACATAGATAATCGAACATTTTTATGATTTAGTTAATCTAGGAATACATAATTTAATCCTTCCAGGGGGTGCTGTTTAAAATGGGGTTTTGTCCACAGCCACTCCAGGTGTTTTTCCTGGAGCAGCTCACGGGTGAAGGACCTTACTCACGGGTACAACAGCCATCTCTCAGCCTGGATTCGAATCCACAGCCTCCCTGGTACGAATCCTGAACCCTAAAGACTGCTTCTGATGTAAACCCAGATACTCATTTTACATGCCAAACTCTTTTGCTAGCAGCCTGTTTACCCTGCAACTTCCAGCTCGCAGCCCACTGAAGCTCAGCAGGTGTGAACCTGGTCAGTACCTGGATGGGAGACCTCCTGGGGAAACTGCTGGAAGAGGTGTTAGTGGGGCCAGCAGGGGGTGCTCACCCTGCAGTCTGTGTGGGTCCTAATGCCCCAGTACAGTGATGGGGACACTATACTGTAAGAAACTTTCCTTCAGATGAGATATAAAACCGAGGTTCTGACTCTCTGTGGTCATTAAAAATCCCAGGTTGTCCTGTCCAAATCTTCCATCGGCACCAGCCAGGAGGGGCTGCACACTGGTGGTGGTAGTGGGATTCCCCATTGCCTGTAAAGCGCTTTGAGTGGAGTGTCCAGAAAAGCGCTATATAAGTGTGAGGATGCATTGCTCTGCAGTGCACTGCTTTCATGCTACGGACAGGACAGGTCACACACCCTGCGCTTGTGTCTACTACAGTTACTATACGGTATGGCCCTCAGTGTGGCGGAAACAGACGAAACCTCTTCCGAGAATTACCGAGGCGAAGAAAAAATCGGTTGTGGCACATAAACCTGGACTGTGCCGTGCCTGTTTCCTGCGGAAGCCCGCAGCGGAGGAGACGGGGACAGAGACAGGAAGTGGAGTGGTTTGCGCACCAGTGGTGTTGACGTTTCGTTCTGCGTGTGTTAGAGTTAGCGCCCGCGATGCTCTCCGACTAGACCGCAGCATTTCATATCCTCGCTGCTTGGCTCGGCCTCCCCCGTATTGAGCTGGGGAGGGGAGGGGGGAATCATGGCAGTCTAGAGACGGCCTCCCAGTTGTCCTCGGCGAGGCTGGAGGGGGCTGTTCTCCTGTCCGTGTCGGCTTTCCGGCAAGCCCGTCTCGGGGGTTAGCTCCTACAGTATCTGAGCCAGCCTCCTGCTCCGCGGCTGCCTGTGCTTTTCGGCTCGCAGGTTTTAATTACTGTGCGCGGAGCCATGGCAACCAGGCGTCTGACTGATGCCTTCTTGCTAATGCGGAACAATGCCATCCAAAACCGACAAATATTGGCTGAGCAAGTGAGTACTTTCGACCCCCGTCATTTGAACACGCGTAGCAATGCTGCGGTGAGTCTCCTCATCCTGACCGTTTGACATTTGAGTTTGTTTTTGTTTCCCCCGTGTGTGGCGGCTTCTTTATTTTGACATTTTATTTCCTACGTGTCGTGGGGGATGCATGTGAAAGAACGGGCATGAGGGCGCGGATCTTGTTGCGTGTTAAGTGTGTGTTGGCTTTTTACGCCTCGGCCCCTGCGGCTGGTAACCATTGCTAACGTAAGCGCCGTACAGTACGTTGCACGTTTGCAAGTGTGTGTGTGTGTTGGGGCCTCCTTCAGGCTGGCGATTAACACCCGTCTCTCGGCTGCATGTTTTCACCCCGAAACCAGGGGTTCTGTCTAGTGACGCTCGGCAGCCTCTGTAGCGCAGCCGTTTTGCAAAAGGCTGCAGTCCACCGTGAAGCTGAACCCCTGGACAGACTATACGGCACTATACTGTCCCCTGGCCTCCAGGTTTGTGGTGTCCCTCGCTAAACGAGGCCGTAATGCAGACCTGCCCCGGCGCTCCCTTCAACCTGTCGACGTGTAGGCCCGTCGTGGCCCCGGCGCCTTTTTGGGGTATCCTGAATATAGGGAAAGTCGTGCTACTTCCTCAGTCCCGTCTCCTTGGGGATGTTTAGTGCCGTGAAGCGGGGAAGTGCAAATCCCGGGAGATCACAAGTTTCCTGACGGAAGAGCAGGTGTTAGTATAGCTCTTAAACAGCTGTCGGTAATAAAATGGCAGTAAGTGGTTCAGCACATGACTGGATCAAAACTGCTACTCAGAGAAGGCGGTAATGTGAAAGGTGTTTGGGTTTATACACTTCGGCTTTGCAGTCAAAAGTCTGAAGTTGACAGGAGATGAACCTACGTACACTGTACCCTGTGCAGTCCTGCGATGCTTCTTGTGATGTTGCCTGGGTTGTTGGTTTCCTTGCCTGTGCTGCATGTTGCTTGGACTGGTGTTGTGTTTCTTGCACAGCGTGCTACACAGTGAGCTCTGTGCATGCCTGGCTTGGCCTGCACTGTGCCCTTGATTGCTGGCGTGATACGATGCCCCTTTGTGCTTGTATTGTGGTGGTCTGCTCTGCCAGCAGCTCCCTGCTGCTGGATGGCACACAGTGTCTGTCTCCCATTGCTTTGCCTCTCTACTCCGACAGTTTTGTGCTCCCCGACAGTGAGAGAGACTGATGAAAGACTTGTTTATCGTCTTGTTCTCTGATGCTGTTGCCTCCCGTATCCGTGCGCGGAGTACAGATTCTGTCCTCTGTCCATTCTCCTTCCCTCCCCGTTCTGGGCCTGTGATATTGGTTTGGTCTCCTCGCATGGGGCACAGCCTCTCCTGCAGTGCTGTTTTGTCTACAAAGCAGGTCCCCAAACAAGAAAATATCGGCAGCTCTTTTAATTTCTTTAATTTGCTGTCGCGGGTCTCAATGTTCACAGAGCTGTGGTCCAGATCGCGTGCTGTGGGCTTAAGGGACCTGCCTGTGCTCGTTCTCGGCCATCTGTCTGAACCAACAGGCATTTGAAATGCCGTGTCTTCTGCTCCATAATGGAATTCATAAGGATGCATGCTGAGCAGCTCCTCCATTCGCCTTCCCCTCCTGCAACTCTTCGCAGAGCGGGGTCAAGGTCTTTGGTCGGGCAGTTTCACCAGCTGACTTCGCCACAGTGTGCTTTATTGTGAAAGTCGACCGCGCATTCCCACAATGTGCTGAGGAGCTCAGAGCACCAATTGGGGTGGGGAGGGAGAGCTAAGTAACTTAGTGAGCCTTCTCGAATGGCAAGGTCAGCTTTTCTAAATTAGAGCCAAAAACATGCTGAGCAGAGGATGACTATAAAATGTGACCACTCTCTGTAGTTCCCGTTTTGATGTCAGCTGCATAAATGGGTCCTGCGGTATTGTAGCATGGTAGTGAGTCAGACTGACAGGCCGTTCTCGCTGTTGCTCCGAGGGAGGCTGCTTGTGTCTGTTCTGTGGCGTCCAGGCCTCTCATCAGTAATGAGGTGGGAGGCCACAGGCAGACCCTATCTGTGCAGTCTGCTTTCTCATCATGCCTGAATTTAATACAAAGGCACAGACCGACACATGCTTGCCCTCCTGTTATTTCCATTCTGACCTGCTTTCCTAAAGCCGAGCTCTTAATGGCTCCTTCCTGAGATTAATTGAGTTTCCTTTCTCATGGACATTTTTCCCACTTCTGTACAGCACGTACAGCGATGAAGATGAAATTGTTGTTGACCTCTTTGAATGACTGATAGCAGGAATATTCATGTAATGGTGTAGACTCAACCAGAAAGACAGTGATTGTTTTGAAGGGGGACGTCAGTTTTATTGTCGTTGTGAGGGAGGCTGATTCTCTTGTCGATCTTGGCCTTATTTCTGGATTATTTGCCGATAAAGGCCGGACAGAGGCAGCATCTGGTTTTTGGAGTTTGATTGACATGCTTTGAAAACCCTCTGTCATTGAAACAGGCTCCACCAATATAAGCAGAATAAACAGAGTGATGTTTGACCTAAAGCAGTGATCCTCAAACTCTGGTCCTGGAGTGCCTTCACGTTTCTAGTCTGACTCCTACAACCTGAATCAGCCTGAATTCTTGGCTTGACTGGACCCGTTGAACAGGTTCTCCCAGCTGTTTAGGGCCTGGTGCTGAAAGAGACCTAGAAAACATGAAACTCAGAATCGCCTGAGTTGCACTCCTTCACTGAGCAGTCAAGAGAGTTAATGAATGTTTCTGCTGGGTAGCATTGGTAGATGCCTTCCAGATAGGATTTGTTTAATACTGTCCTTTACTGTCTACTTTGTTAATCCATGTAGTTCACACAAAAAAAAAACCCTCACTCTAGTTTAAGTCTGCTGCGTACTTTTCACAATCCCCTTCACCCTTTTCCTGATTCACTGGGTACTGGAGGTCAGGAGACCTGGGAGAGAGAAAGACTTTCCACTGGAGGCTGCCGAACAAATTAAGTCATTAATTATTAACTTCTCCCCTCTACCCCATCCCCTGGTGCCTGCCTGTCTACGTCACTTTTGCTCTCTCTCTCTCTTTCTTTCTCTGCATGTCTGTGCCCACTGAGCTTCGGTACAGGGCTGTCTGAGACAGTGCTGTGATGTCTGGAGACCACGCCTGTACCCCAAGCCAAATTGCAAAAAAAAAAAACAAGTTCCAAAATGCTGATTCTGTGCTACCAGAAGAAGTCCACCCCTAAAGGCGTTTTCTTGTCCCATTTACGGTCCTGCAAAAGAATGGCTGGCAAAACCAGCTTTGCAGTGACTTGTTCTCTGTCCACGCATGTGCACGCTGACCCAGACAGCTCTTCCCTGCCCACGTGCGCTGTGTGTTAGAGAGGGAGGAGAGGGTGGGCGCAGAGCTTCGGAGGGGCGCTGTCGAAGGAGGGCTGGATTCCTCAGCCGCCCGCTTCGTGCTCTGCTGATGAGGATGGCGGCTTCGCGCTGGGGGTGTGGGGGATGCTGGGATGTGCACGCCGCGCGTCGCGATGGTGACAGATCGACGCAGCGCAGCCCGCTCTCACTCTGCTGTCCTTCTTGCCTCTTGCTCTTCTCATTGGATGGGGCTCTGCTGGGATCTGCCAATCACCTCAGGAGCTGGATGAGGTACTGTCCAATCACCCTTTTCTCCTCCTTTGGTTCCACACTCGGCGTCTTCAGGAAAGTTTTTTTTGTTCCATCTTGTAAACCCGTAAATGAAGGAACCCGTGATAAGCTGGCATCCCTTTCACAATGTGCTCCATGTGCCCATATGTACAAGACACACACAGAAAAGACCCGATTGATTTTGTGTTTTGCAGCCCTTTACAGGAATAAGTGGTGGTGCTGGTAATGGGCGGATGGCAGGTTATTGAGATACGCCACTTGATGCACACTTCCTTCTCCCTGTCTCCCGCTGAGCTCCGCTCTCTCCCTGTTTGTGTCCCAGCTCGCCGATGACCGAATGGCGCTGGTGTCGGGCATCAGTCTGGACCCAGAGGCCGCCATTGGGGTCACCAAGAGGTTGCCCCCCAAGTGGGTGGATGGAGTGGATGAGGTGAGAACGACTTGGGGGGAAAAAAACCCACAAGAACTCGGGGGGCTTCTTCAGGATCGAATCAGACTCTTCGGCTGGGCGTGCCCAAAATCTGGTCCTAATTTTTCTTTTGTTTAGCAACGCTAATTAGTTTTTAACTAAAACAACTTGTGCAATTGTTTGCAATCGCCACCTTTCCCAGGCCTTTCAAGCCTGTCAAGCCTGTAGCACATCTTGGTGAAATTTTCACATGTGAACACTTTCAATGGCCTAAAGAAAAAATTAAAAATAATTTTTTGCTATTGGAACAAAAAGTTTTGCAAACCACAGCTGTATAAGAACGTGCTTTTCTGGTGACTCATGCCGCAGTGAACAGTGAAGGTACCCCTGCCATCTCCTGACATGTTGCTTTACCCATACTGGGCGTTGCTGGTACCCACAGATCCAGTATGACATCACTCGCATCCGGCAGAAGATGAAGGAGCTGGCCAGCCTGCACGACAAGCACATGAACCGGCCCACGCTGGACGACAGCTGCGAGGAGGAGCACGCCATTGAAATCACCACGCAGGAGATCACGCAGGTGAGCATCGCCGTGCAGTATGTAGACAGGCAAGCAGAGGATCACTTCGGCTGAGATCTTGGGGAGATCACTCGGGCGTCAGGCTTCATTAAACAGGAATGGTTGGTAATTGTACATACGGTTTACTTTTCATACTATGATCAAAATATGTACTTTAAATAACAGTGAGGCAGGCCCATTACTATACACCTTTCTAATTTGCTCAAACTCTAATGGCCTTGAAACTGAATTACCAGGAATCAGTGGCTTTCTGATACTGGAAGGGTGGATACTACGATTTTTTTGTAGACTCTGCTGCCGCTGTTGTTTTCTTGCGCTCCGTGCTGGGCTGAGCGTGTCTGTGGCATCTCTACGAGTGAAGAATTGGGAGCAGAGGTCCCAGCACTCCTTTCCTCTGTAGGAGGGGTGCCGGCGTTGCTGGGAGGGTAACCCTGTGATGGACCAGTGTCCTGTCCAGGAAGGGGAGGTCGTGGACTCTTAGCCTGTTCAGCTCTCAAACCAGCATGAACTCTGGCCTGAAGAGCCCTCCACCCTGTGGGCCCTATTGTCCCCGCAGACTGCGCAGGGGAGGCAGGGCGATGGAGCGTGCTGCTGGGTAAACCCTCATGGTCTTCCCTTCCCTTGGCTGCTCCCCTCTTGCCCCGCAGATGTTCCACAGGTGCCAGCGCGCGGTGGCAGCTCTGCAGCGGCGGCGCGGGCACTGCACGGAGCAGGAGGAGCGGCTGCTGAAGAACGTCGTCTCCTCGCTGGCGCAGAGCCTGCAGGACCTCTCCACCGGCTTCCGCCACACGCAGTCCAGCTACCTCAAACGTGAGCGACGCGGTCCCCTGGGCCCGGTCCAGCCTGGTCTCGCTCTTCCATTCGTCAGCACTATATTCTGTTTCTCTGTCACCAGTGGTTTCTGTGGTTCAGCTTGCAAAACCGTGGGTCCTGCACTTGCCTTATTATTATAATAATAATAATATTGATAATAGTAATTGCACTTACATAGTGCTTTTCTGGACATTCCACTCAAAGCGCTTTACATCCCACTGATAGCACTAATGTGTAGCCCCCACCTGGATGATGGGACGGCAGCCAGATGGCATCAGTACGCTCCTCACACACCAGCTATTAGCTTTCACCAGAGTGATGAAACCAGTTCATAGATGGGGATTATTAGGAGAACATGATGGGAAAGGCCAGAGGGGAAATTGAACCAAGATACTGGGGTTAAAACCCTTACTCTTTTTGAGAAACATCCTGAGATTTTAATGACTACAGATTTTTAATGACGCTTTTTTTCTATAATATAGTCTCTGCCTCTGTATACCCTCTCGCACATTCTCACAGACAGCCCTTGTATCTGCCATCCCTGTTCCTATACAGAGATCAGCAAAAATAAATGGGAGTGATGAACAAAATTCATTATTTCTTCTTCGTGCGGCAATTACTGCTGCTGTCTCAAAGTTCCTTTGGTCTGGGGTGCGATTTCAGGCAGCGGTGTCTTCTGTATGTTTCCTGCATCTTTTCCTGTTTGCACGGGGCTTCAGCAGATGCTCCATGTTTCCTCCCACATCCCAAAATACTGCAAGCTTGCTTAATTGTCGTCACTAGGAGATCAAAGTCTCCGTCCTGCGACACGCTGGTGTCCCGTCCTGGGGGAAGTCCCCTCCGGCACCTCGTACTTCGGGGAAAAGGCTTGGGTTTACCGTGACCCTTGCCAGGAGTAAGCCCAGAAACTGTGCTGAGTGAGTTTGTGGTGTCTCCAGGAATGAAGAACCGGGAGGAGAGGTCCAAGCACTTCTTCGACACGTCGGGTCCGCTTGTGGAAGATGACGACGACAACACGCTGTATGACCGGGTGAGCCTTCAGTGACGTTTGAATCTTGCCTGGAGACGTCCTTTATGTGTAATGTGCTTGGGAAAGGTTTGCCGCCCTGTCTCGCTGACTGCACAGTGATACCCGTGCGGGTGGAGTCAACAGAATTTGTGCACCAGAGGGCATGCAGGCACAACGCCTTTAGCACACCTGGAAAAGTGAAGCCCTCTGGGGCCCACCATCATATATGGGATTGTGCTTCTCATCTTCCCGTTCTTGAATGTGAACCAGATACTTGCCCTGCGATTTAAGGTTTGCATGATTCAGTCGTCTTAAGCAGGCCTCATAACTTTATAAGCACCTCAAAGTTATGCAGTCTGGCCTGTAATAACCAGACAGTCGCGTTGTGTGGCTATGCACATAAAACACTATTTGATCTGGCTCCTTCTCCTCAGAGAGCTTCTCTTTCTCCTCCTCTGTAACCCCCAGTCTTACCCGGCTGTGATTCCATGTGGCTGCCCACTGTCCTCCCTCTCCCCGCTCTCACTCTTGTCTCCTGTCCCTCTTCCCAGGGCTTCACGGATGACCAGCTGGCCCTGGTCGAACAGAACACCATCCTGGTGGAGGAGAGGGAGAGGGAGATCCGGCAGATCATCCAGTCGATCTCCGACCTCAACGAGATCTTCCGGGATCTGGCTGGGATGGTGGTGGAGCAGGTCAGCTCCCTTGAAGGCCCTGTCAGAACCCTGGGACAGAACTGAAACAATCTTAACTGTTGTGTTTAGAGGTTTTGCCTATTTGAAGTTAATCCAGAGTGTGTCTATGATTCTAGGCAACATCATATGAGTACGTAGCTTCGGTTAATATTAACGCTGCAGACTTTGTTCACCTAGATAAAAGTGTTAGATTATTGAATAGTTTATTGTGCATAAGGCCATAAGGCCATGAGCCAGGCTATTTGACATGCTTGTTGGATTACAAGTCGTTTTACAATCCAAGGTTCTCATTCAGCTGTTTCTTAAAGGTCTGTCACGCCTTAAAACTTTCACTTTCTACTTTAAACAAACCCGTGCCTGTGTTAGTCTGTGTTAGTGAAATGTCACAAGGCCGTGCTGTAGGGCCAGGTGCAGACTCTGGTGCTGAATCTCCTCTCTCTGCAGGGTACGGTGCTGGACAGGATCGACTTCAACGTGGAACAAGCGTGTGTCAAAACAGACGAGGGATTAAAACAACTCCAGAAGGTAAAGTCATGAAAATGGAAGGAGGCGAAAACTGATTTAGTGGGTTGGCAAATAAATATCTGGGACACTGGGTTTCCAAATCATTGAAATGATTTCCAAATCCTGATCCATTCCACAGAAGCTCTTGGGTAAAAATAAATTCCTTAATTAATTTAATGGCTAATTAATCAATAAAGAGCTGTTTGGGGCAACAAAACATTGCAGTGAACTGTCTTAATTTTTAAGCAACGGGGATTAAAAAGTTGTTGTTTTTTACCCAAATAAGATCCCTTTTGTTGTTTCCTCTCTTTCCAGGCCGAGCAGTACCAAAAGAAGAACCGCAAGATGCTCGTCATTTTAATCCTCTTCGTCCTTGTCGTTGTCCTTATCCTCGTTCTGATTGGGGTCAAGTTCACGTAATCTGGCCGTGTGGTTTATGTGTGTGTGTACGTGTGTGTGCGTGCGAGACGACGGCCCAGCCCTCACTCCCCCCTTGTGGAATGTATGTACACCCAGACTAAGATTCTGTTGGCACACCATCGATGCTGTAGTCCCAGGAATGTGTCCTGCATGCTCCCAGTTAGAGAGGGGATCTTTCCAGTACGTACTGTATATACACACATTGCCCCTTCGCTTTCTCTGCTTTCTCTGGCGACTGCTTGACTGCTGTAGAGCAGGCAGAACCATTGCTGCCCCCTGTCTGTGACTCCTAGCTACTGCAGCTCTGCCGTGTGCGTTGCTTGAACCATGAAGTGGAACGAAGTTTCATCAACCTCCTCACTAGGGTGGAGAGATGCACAGGTTCCGGTGGCTAACACTACAATCTAGAAACAATACAAACAGACCCTGTTCTGAAAGAAAACAAAGCAAATTCTCAAATGGAATCTGTGAATCCTTAGTGGCAACGCTGGCTCTGTGGCAGACAGGGGAGGTGGCCTGTGGCCGTAGTCCTGGAGTTGTCTCAGCTGGTTTTATAGGGGGCTTCCAGTATTCAGTGAGTAGAGACGGCACATAAATCTGCACCAAGCAAGCGAATAATTAACCATGTTATTCAGAGCAGAGCCAGAGATGAAAAATAGAGGATCCTTTCCTTCTCAGCGTGCGGGTTGCCTGCTTGACCCATCTCCATGCTGCGTCGAGGACGTGGGATGCCAGTGGACACTCTAGGCAGCACAGGGAGAGGAGACAAAGTGGGAGGAAAAAACGCCCTGCCTTTCCTGCCCGGATCTGGCCCAGGGCCGGGGGCGATTTCTTTATCTTTTTTTGAATCCTGATTGCTGTTCCATTTCTCAAGTCCTTCTTTTTATTTCTACGCTCTGCTCCAAATATGAGCCCCAGCTGGGTTGGTGGTACTGGTTCCGCCCAGGTCTTGGAAAAGTCGTCCACCCCTGACTGGGTTTCTCCCTCTGTGGGTGATCGGCTTGGGTATGGGCCTCTCGGAGTGGGTAAATGTGTCGCGGTTTTTGTCTCGGACGTTGCTTGTCTTGTGGGGGGATGTGTTGGATCTGTTAATGGCGGGCACTTGGTGCTTTCTCTTGCTTTTCGTTTTGATGTTTGTTTGGTTGTTTCTGGTTTCTTTGCCGTCGTGTCCAGTTGCCCTGCCTTGCTTTCTCCTGCCACTGGCGGTGCTGTGGCGTGACACGTGCCCGCGCCCTTCTAATGCTTTCTGCTACATCCGTTGTTTCTCAGTTTGTCCGTCTTGTTTTTCAGCTTTAAACTCCTGGTGCAACATTTGAATTAACCTGTTGACTTGTTCAGATGACTTTCAAAAGGGGGATGGTTTGTAGATTTTCAAAAAGGGTCAGATTTCAGCACTAACCCTTACCAAATGGTTTCCAGAAGTCTCTTAAACAAATAAGTATTTTGTTTCAGTGATTATGTGCCTAGAATGCTGGGCACATCGTTGGGCTGTATAATTCAGCGTGCATAATTAACTGGTCACCAATTGAACTGTTTATACAGCTCTAGGGGTTTATTAAACAGAATACACCTGGGGTACATGAAGTTCTGTTTTCTGTTTCTTGGCTCCAGTTTCCTGAGGATGCTACTGTACTGGAATTTAGGGTTTAAGAATGGAAAATATCAAATTGAGAAAACTCATTTGGGACCGATTAGCAAACTAGGTATGAGAAGAGATGGGATTCAGGAACCTTTTGTTATTTTGCACAGTTGTTTCCCATGGGTTGACCCTCTTGCTGGTAGTAAATGAATTTGTCTGCCTTGTAAAACACGCCTTCAGCTTGCTTGGCCTTGTCATGCCTGGCTCTGCCTCCCTTGCACTTTTGTTTTTAACCTGCTCAATGCCATTGGTCCTTTCTGTCCAGTGCCCCTCCCACTTCAACATCTCCATAGCAACCGCAGCTCTTGCACAGAGATTCTGAGAGCAAGTGGATTCTGCTTGGCAAGTCTGCCTGCTCTTCTACAGATAATATAATCTATTTATTTGAGGTTTAAAAAGTAAAGAAAATGATGTAAACAGAGACTTTTTGTTTTTGATGTCTGTGATCAAGTGAAAACCGACGTGTAAACAAGCACAGGGCCTAATGTTGAGAGAGATTTTTATTTTAATCTGTATTTAAGCATTGTTCTTTCTTAAAAGAGAAACACTACTTACAGTTAAAGAACGTGGAGTAAAATCACCCCTGATGTACTTAACTACATTTTTCATTTAGGCTCTAAAGTACAGTGTTCTAGAGACACTTATTTGTACGGTTGCTGTGTGACAGGTGCGTTTTCCAAACATATTGTGGCTTATATCAAAGTTATCTTCTGATCTGTTTTTCCCTCCAGTTTCTCAAACGTGTTTTTCTGTATCAAAGAACTTGGCAACTGAGGATGTTTAAACTGTGGTTAAAATGATAAGATTCCATTTGACAGATCAGAGTTCCCAGCTTCAGCCCATTCTCTTCCCTTGTGAACAGTGCAGTGCAGTTGATTGCATCTTTGACCTTGGTGTTGTCTCATTCGGCTCAAGCAAGCTCTTTGTGTCCCTGTGTTGCTGTTTGTCAGCGGAGTTCTTGTACTCTGGAGGTTTGTGAATGTGACCAGATGCACTTTTTTGATATAGACGTAAAAAGATGGCTAAGTAGGTTGTTAAGGCTCTCGAGACGATGCATTGTCCGAGATCCACGTCTTCTGACGAGGGTACGGTTCAGTCCTTTTTATTTTTATTTTTTTTTAATTAAAGTAGAAAACGAGGGACCTGGGAGCTCCTGAGTGGCTTGTACTGTAGGCACCAGGTCGGAGTGCAGGGAGAACCCCATGGCCCAGATGTTGCGGGTTCGAGCCAGGGCGTCACCAGCTAGAGTTTCCCCAAGCAGTGGCTGGCAGCTGGGAGAGCGCTGGCGGGGCAGGGTGGGGGTTAGTAGGGCCCGGCGCCCTGGTCGGGCTGCGACAGCCGTGACCCGCTGGGCGACAGTGACCCCGCAGGGAGATCCGGAGATCGGTGTTCGCCCCGTCTCACCCCCGGCCCGGGAACCAGCGATGTCTGAGCTTTGGGGTTCGCCCCACACTTGGAGCGATTGCCTGTAGGGGGTCGTGCCACTCCGGACCACCTGGGAGAGGGCCCAGGGAGGCCAGGGCTGGGCACCTCCCTCGGCTTATTGTTCCAGTGAACGAGGTCAGACTGCTTTCCAGATGCAAGCCACGGGGACGGTTTTTAAGGTCTGGGCGAATTCAGCCTAGCCTGTGCTCTGTAATTCCACGTGTGCATGTTGAAAACGGTTCTACCCACCCCGACAAATAATGTATTGTGGCGCAGGGCTTGGGGCTGTCTCCCGTTTCTGCAGAGGTGTGGCCAACCCTGAGCCGAGAAAAGCTTTAATCATGAGTGCAGGACGCACCAGCCTTTTGGCTGCACGCTGCCCCTCCTCACGCGGGACGTTGTCACCCAGTCACTGACATTTCCGTGAACAATACATGCTGATGTGCAGACTGTTTTTACTTCTATATACAAAATGTAAATAAATTTTAAAACCTGCTGAAATTAAAAAAAAAAAATCGACCTGTCCTTTCTTTACCTTCGTCTAACACACCGCCTCTGAACGCAGTCTTGGGTCGGACCAGAGAAGGGCTTGGGCGCTCTGATTTGGATCTGGGAAGGGTAACAATTGTAGTCCGTTGCCCCAGTCCAGTTGCTGTGCCTGGTGTCGCTGTGCAGCAGCAAACAGAAGCTCTGTTTTTTTTTTTAAACGGCGTGTTCATTTTGTTTTGTTTCCGCTGTGAAGCAACACAAGATCTCGTCTGCCTCGTCAAAACTGTAAAGTTGTCGTCGTGCGTTCTGTAGGAAGGCTGGGTGTTGAGCTCATTTCATTCCCCTGAAAACTACTGTATTCATTTCTTTCGCGAAGTGATTTTTTTGTGTGACGAGGTATATAATGCAGTTTGAAAATCTTTTGGTTGTCCTTGTGTCTGGGCAAGCGAGAGGAGTTACAGAAGGCGGGAAACAGAAAATCGTGCAATATAGTTGGTGCATATTATAAACCATTGTGAACCCAACTGAACTGAAAAAAAATAAATTTGCTTTTTTCATTTGTGTCAATGGAGATCACATTATGGGCTACAGAGAATGTTCCGATATTGTGTAGAGTCGTGTATCTGTTCTTTTTAGAAATTACGGTACAGAAGGGCTGACTTGGAAAACTTCGATTACCATCATGCATCACGCCCCGAAAGGCAAACTAGCGTATCGACAGAAGACCTCCGATTAACCGGTCAAGAGTTTCAACACGAGAAGTAAAAAAAGCTCTGTGCATAAATAACAGGTTTGCTTTAAGGTAATGCAGGAATCGCAAAGTGTTGCCAGACTTCCTCTCCTTCCGGCAGACGTGCAAAGGCGACTTCCTCTGTCAAACCTCGGCTGAAGCCAAGCGCCGCTCTCTCGGTGAAGGAGAAAAGCGGCCAGCCCTTAAGAACTAATGTCTGCTCGCATTCCTTAAGATCAGTGAGCCCACTGCCCCCTACTGACATGACTCTTTCATAGCCGTTTTCCTTAATTATCTGGAGAGAATCCTGCTGCGGGGGCATTTTATATTTTCAAAATCTCTAAACCCAGATTGCTCGAGCGGTGTGTTGCAACTCCTTCTATCGTTATCGCTGTCCTGTGTGCCTCCCGTCCGCCCTTCTGTCTGTTGTCGGGATTATGCCTGGGAGGGCCTGCGGCCCCTGTTCCAGGCGAGCGGCTGGCACCCTCCCACCTCCCCAACATGGCCGCCGGCCGGATGTCGGGTGGAAGGCCCCTATCGCGCCTCTAGGAGCGGCGGCAGGCGGCTCGCGCTCGCGAGAGAGGGGCACCCTGGGACGGGGGAAGAGACCCGAGCGGAGGTCACGACGCAGCGCCCTCCTGCCTCCTCCTCCCGTCTCGGCGCAAAGATGGCGAACGTCGTGCTGGAGTTCAAGGCGGCAGCGGGCGACTCGGAGCCCCAGAGCCGCCCGGTGTTGGTCGTGGGCCGGCTTGCCAACCTGCAGCAGGTTACCTGGGCTGAGGTGAAGGGGAAGCTGCAGCCCACCGTCTCCAAAGAGGTAAAGGCCTTTATAATGAGCGCTGTGCGAACGGATTGCAAGTGGGTCATTAAACCGCTGCGAAACAATTCGAGCTTTCTCTCCTCACTTTCACTGCAGTATCAAAGTGCAACAGCGGCGATAATGCCCCGCAGTCTCGTCGCGGAAATAAGTCAGAACCGCCGGTCCAAAATGCCCTGGACCCGATGTGCTAGATGTTATTGTCGGAGAGACTGGCGAATGGAGATGAGACTTGTATTTTAACACACGACTGAGATTTTAGTTGTTTTTTTTTTCTTTCATTTTGCACAGGCGTGTACTAGTCAAGTTGGCAATAAAATTACTAATCAGAATCCGCCCACCTACACCTTGTAGTTGAACTGTCGTGGTTTTTTTTTCAGTACTGTATTTTTTTTTTAAACGCTTTGCATTTCGTTAATAACATCAGATGGCTAACCGTGACTGTAGTTTTTAACATATACAAACGCACACTGATCCTTTTCGCCTTTTAAAAAGAATTTGTGTCTGCGGTCAGATTTTAAAGTCTAGTGGCTCATTTAGTCTGTCGCGTATTTAAACTTCAGGTGGAGCAAATTTGCATGGACAGATATGTACCGTAATATAAATGAAATTACTGTAGCATCACACGTGCAGTTCGTCTAAGGTGCTACTGTCTGAATTAAAAAATGGAATTGGTCGATTTGCTCTGAAATCTAACCTTTTTCCTGTAAGGTGTCCATCCAGTTAAGATCAGAAGTGGTGTGCTGGTTTTGGTTGAAACTAACCGCTTCATTCACAGATATGTTTTTCTGTTTTGGTTTAATCTCTGCGCTGTGTATCACAGGAAATGTTGGTAGAATCATTGCCGATCCCCCCACGTCTTAAGTTAGCAGCAAAATGACCAACTGCAGCCCTAGAAGAGGAACGGTGACTCAGATTCCGTTTTAAAAAACTTTATTCAGATTTATTTTGTGTCGCAAATAGAGACCCACAATCCAATGGGAGAGAACTGGGCAAAGTGTTAAAAACGCTACCTCTCACCTCTAGATTTTTTTCCAGTCCACCTGTGAAGGGCTGAATCGGTCTAATTGAATTACCTGACAGGGCCTGCTCTCCTCATTATGTCCTGGTTAACAGATCCCTGCTGATCGCCTGGAAGAGGGTGGAGGTAGTGGCTTCTGTGCATTTGGGGGGAAATGTCTCTCTTTCCGCACGCTCTGCTGGGACGAGGGTTAGCGAGGAAGGATCGCTGTACCCAGGTCACGCGTCTGAGATCAAGGTGCAGTGATAAGCGCTCCTCCAGAGTCCCACCTCCTTGACGCACACACAGCTCGGCAGAGCAACCCATCCAGCCGTTCCTGCAAAGAAACCTGGGTGTCCGCTCCAACACCACCGACTGGGTAGCTTGTTCCCTGCTCCCGCAACCCTTGAGTAAAGATGGGCCTTGTGTTCTCGGCTTTTCAAAACACTTCCTCGTCGTTGCTGGCCTTGGTCTTGCGCTGCTCGCTCCGAAGATGTCTGCTGGGTGGATTTTTGTCAGTGCCTTGGGATATTTCGAATCCTTGTATCAGGTTCCCCCTCGCGGTCTTCTCTGTTCGGGCCAGCGGGGTCTTGGTTTTGCAGTTTTGGCTGTTTTAACAGCGCTCAAGGCCGTGATGCTGTGATGTTTTTTTTCCCCCCATCCGCCTCCCACCCCCACCCTCCGCCCCGGACCCCGTGCAGACCTGGCAGTCGGCTCTCAGCGCCTTGAACCCCAACCCCACGGACAGCTGCCCGCTGTACCTGAGCTACGCCAGCGTGGCGGCCCTGCCCTCCCGAGTCAGCCGGCACAACAGCCCCTCTGCCGCCCACTTCCTCACCCGCCTGGTGCGCAGCTGCCTGCCGGGGGGCGCCAGTCGCTGCATCGTGGTGAGTTCTCCCCCCCTCCCTCTGTCTGCGTCTCTCCCGCGGTGACCCCCTTCGGTTCGCGCCTCGGGGGGGGGGGATCTCGCTCATCCGGGCGGCATTTACTCTCCGAACCGAGGGTCACGGGGATCGGGAGGCCCTGAAAGGTCCGCCGAGGTCAGAAGCCGCTCAGCTCCTGCCAGTTCCTTGGGATCCTCCAAGAAGCGGACGGATAGATCCGTGGACCGGTTTTGAGGGGTCAGCCGTGTGAGCGCGGTGGGCTCCAGAATGGCCTCCCCTTCGTTTGTGACCTTTCTTCTAGTTCGGTCTTCCCTCTGTCTGCATCTCTTGTTGGCCGGCGCTCTTTGCTTGTTTGCCCTCCGTCTCTGCCCGTTCCTCTCGCTCCGCGCTGGGGTCTGACGAGGCCGCCGCCGGCCGCCGTGCCCCGTCTCCCCCCGCAGGTGGTGTGCGAGCGCTCGGAGGTGTTCGCCTCGGCCTGCGCCGTCGCCCGCGCCTTCCCTCTCTTCTCGCGCCGCTCCAGCGCCTCCCGCAGGGCGGACAAGCGGCTGGTGGTCGTGGAGTTCGTGACGGTGGGCGAGGACAACGGGCCGCTGGATCTGGGCACCCTGGAGGTGAGCTGCCCGTGGAATGAACCGTCCTTCTGCCTGCTGGACAGAGGGGTGCCCCCTGTCACCGACCCTTGTGTGCCTGAGCGTTCAGTGACTTACTTGCGGCCTTAGCTGAGATCATTAGTCCTCTGCTTGTACTTGTTTGGAAGGTCCTTTCTTCCCCGATTTGAATGCAGGTCCCCATAGAAGAGTTACAGTCGTCTGCTCCTCTGTTGATCCGGAACGTGATATTGGCTCCAAGTCAAGCGTTTTCCTTTCTCTGTGGGGTTATGGATAATTACTAAGAATGAATTACTTACACTTACATAGCGCTTTTCTGGACACCACTCAGAGCGCTTTACGGGTAATGAGAAATCCCACTGCCACCACCAGTGTGCAGCCCCACCTGGATGATGCGCCAGCCCGCTCCCCACACACCAGCTCTCGGTGGGGAGGAGAGCAGAGGGATGGAGCCAGTTCAGGGCACCCGGGTTGTTTTTAACGTCGCTGCATGTTTCCCCCCACTGCTGTGTCGCGTGACTGTTAACGGTGGCGCGCTGACCGCTGCCCCGTGCTCCCTCCCCCTCTCCAGTGCCTGTCCAGCACGGCGGACGGCGTGCGGCTGGCCGCGCGCATCGTGGACACGCCCTGCAACGAGATGAACACGGATCACTTCCTGGAGGTAAGAGCAGGGCCTGCTCACAAGTGGGAGCCCGCTAGGTGTGTGAGCTGCTCTAGAGTCCCCAGCCTACCGTGGCTTGTAGTCATCATAGACAGATGTGCAGTTAAATTACTCAATATACTGTTGTCCTATATACTTACCCCCTTATCACATACCCCACTGCTTAGCGCTCGTAATAGCTGTCCATAGCATGCTGTTATTTGGCAGAGGAACTATATATGTGGTACTGACTGCCTGTAACTTGTAGATGCTGAAAATGGATCAATTTGCCGGGGCACCCATTTTGTTTTCCTTTATAGCTGTATCAGTATCTCCCTTATCGCCGTTTTCCTTTTTACCCCACACTGCAGGAGATCAAGGCAGTCGGTAATGAGCTGCGGATCGTTCCTGTGATCATCCGCGGAGAGGAGCTCAGAGAGAAGGGATTCGGAGGTAAAGAAGGGAATGCCCTCCCCCCTTTTATGGGGGCGTGAGCTCAAGACCCCGGTCGCTGTTCTCCTTGGTAGGCTTTGTGTTCACCGCAGAAATGCAGATCCACCTGGATTTAGGCACAAGCCACTTCCTCTTTGCCGGGCGCTTGTCAGATGGGCAAGAACGCAGACAGGAAGTTTCACAACCGCAGCGGCTGTCAGCTGTGGCGCTCTTACCCTGCACTGTGCATTTGATGGGCGCTTTAGTGGTGCAAAAGTGTTTCCTGATGGTTTGTGCACAGGTAGTTACAGATAGTGGACAAAAGACTAGGTAAATTAGGGACACCAGTGGCTTTTACACAGGTGTGGCTTAGGCCTTATTAGGAAAATAACATCCTAGCTTGCTAAGTGTCTTGCATGAGATTGCTGGACTGTCCTGGTTGCCTGTAATTATAGCCTGGCATGGCTGCTGTTGGGGCAGGAGCTTAAGTGACCAAGACAGCTCAGCATGCTCATGTTTCATGAGCAGCCGTGTCCAAGGTGATGTCAGCACAGAACCCTGAGGGCAAGACATCAGCGGCAAAGGGCAACTGTGGGCAGCTCAGCTGTGCTCTGGTCAGCAGTGGGTGCCACCGCCGACAGATTCCCTTCCTCTTAGGAGCTGTTTTTCATAGTACTGGAACATGAGCCTTTTATTAATCATGCAGGTATTTCCCATGATAATTATACTTTTACCCTTAAATTGACAGGAAATACAGAGTCTGTGATTTGCATTTCACAGGGCCCTACTTGAGGATAGGAGCCTGCAGTTTATACTGTATGTATACCAAAATGCACTGTGCCGCTATGCGTTGAGCGTGCGGTCATGTGGTCGACAGCGCGCGAGTCCGTGTTTCTTTTCTTTGATTTACAGGGATCTACGGCGTGGGGAAGGCGGCTGAGTACCCCCCTGCCCTGGCAGTTCTCTCTCACACTCCAGAGGGCGCCACACAGACCATCGCCTGGGTGGGGAAGGGGATCGTCTATGACACGGGCGGCCTCAGCATCAAGGGAAAGGTGGGAGGAATGCGGTGGTCTGTGTTCTGGGGGGTGGAACTGGAATAGGGTCTGGGGGCGGGGCAGGGGGAGGGTCTGGGGGCGGGGCAGGAGGAGGGGAAGAGGTTGGCAGATGGTCTGGGGGCGGGGCTAGAGTAGGGGGTTCTGGGGGCGGGAGGAGGGGAAGAGAATGGATGGGGGTGGGGCTGGTGGAGGGGAAGAGAATGGCAGAGGGGCTGGGGGGCGGGGCTGGAGGAGGGAAGAAGCTGATAGAGTGTGTGGGGGTGGGGCTGGAGGAGGGTCTGGGGGTGGGGTAGGAGGAGGGGAATAGACTGGCAGACGGTCTGGGGGCGGGAGGAGGGGAAGAGAATGGATGGGGGGCGGGGCTGGTGGAGGGGAAGAGAATGGATGGGGGGCGGGGCTGGAGGAGGGAAGAAGTTGGAGTGTGTGGGGGTGGGGCAGGAGGAGGGGAAGAGACTGGCAAGATGGTCTGGGGGCGGGGCAAGAGGAGGGGGTTCTGGGGGCGGGAGGAGGGGAAGAGAATGGATGGGGGGCGGGGCTGGAGGAGGGGAAGAGAATGGATGGGGGGCGGGGCTGGTGGAGGGGAAGAGAATGGATGGGGGGCGGGGCTGGTGGAGGGGAAGAGAATGGATGGGGGGGCGGGGCTGGAGGAGGGGAAGAGAATGGATGGGGGGCGGGGCTGGTGGAGGGGAAGAAGTTGGAGTGTGTGGGGGCGGGGCAGGGGGAGGGGCTGGGGGCGGGGCAGGAGGAGGGGAAGAGACTGGATGGGGGGCGGGGCTGGTGGAGGGGAAGAGAATGGATGGGGGGCGGGGCTGGAGGAGGGAAGAAGTTGGAGTGTGTGGGGGCGGGGCAGGAGGAGGGGAAGAGACTGGCAAGATGGTCTGGGGGCGGGGCAAGAGGAGGGGGTTCTGGGGGCGGGAGGAGGGGAAGAGAATGGATGGGGGGCGGGGCTGGTGGAGGGGAAGAGAATGGATGGGGGGCGGGGCTGGTGGAGGGGAAGAAGTTGGAGTGTGTGGGGGCGGGGCAGGGGGAGGGGCTGGGGGCGGGGCAGGAGGAGGGGAAGAGACTGGATGGGGGGCGGGGCTGGTGGAGGGGAAGAGAATGGATGGGGGGCGGGGCTGGAGGAGGGAAGAAGTTGGAGTGTGTGGGGGCGGGGCAGGGGGAGGGGCTGGGGGCGGGACAGGGGGAGGGGAAGCGAATGGATGGGGGGTGGGGCTGGTGGAGGGGAAGAGAATGGATGGGGGGCGGGGCTGGAGGAGGGAAGAAGTTGGAGTGTGTGGGGGCGGGGCAGGGGGAGGGGCTGGGGGCGGGACAGGGGGAGGGGAAGCGAATGGATGGGGGGTGGGGCTGGTGGAGGGGAAGAGACTGGCAGATGGTCTGGGGGCGGGGCGGGAGGAGGGGAAGAGAATGGATGGGGGGGCGGGGCTGGTGGAGGGGAAGAGAATGGCAGAATCCCTGGCTGATCCTGTACTTTGCCTTCCAGACCACCATGCCGGGGATGAAGAGGGACTGTGGGGGTGCTGCTGCTGTTCTGGGAGCCTTCAGAGCAGCTGTGAAACAGGTGGGTCCTACTGTTTGTCATGCATTTGTGTAGTTTATTCAGGTTTATGTCACAGGGCTTTTTTGGCTGGGGGGGGCGCTGCACACATTCCTTAACAAAAGACGGACACTTCAGTTCTATTGGCCTCCAACCTTGGACCCACTTAACTGACAGAACCCTCACCAGTAACGTCAGTCTGTTCCCCTGATGGTGCTCGTGCCGTTCACGTGGTGTTGGGTGTGTTTGTGTTCCTCTGGGATTTCAAGTTCGGGTTACCTACCTGGCCTTGATCGACTTGACACACGGATCAGTTTGATGGCTCGCCCCTTTGGCTTGACGGCTGATGTCTGTCCGCCCCCCCCCCACAGGGCTTCAAGGACAACCTGCACGCAGTGTTCTGCCTGGCGGAGAACTCGGTGGGCCCGAACGCCACGCGACCCGATGACATCCACACCCTCTACTCCGGAAAGTAAGGGCACTCCCCCTTCCAAACCCCTCGCTCTGCTCCGCAGCCGTGCCAGCGTTCTTACCAGCTGCAGGCTGTTGTGCACATTGCCCTGCTGCAGAGCCATAAAAACACACGCATGTCAAGTTGTTTAGACTCTGCTCCTCTGTCTGTGCGTCTCCTCTGTCTGGCGAAGTGTTGGAAACACACAGAACAGAAGAAAAAGATCCCGCTGCTCATAAAGACGGAGATGACTCAAACTGCAGGGCAGCGAGGGCTTAGTGAGTTTTCTTGCTGTTGTCCGTCGCGCTCCTATGGTAAGAGGACAGCGCTAGTCCTGTAGCCCTGGGAGATGCCAGTTTGGAGCCAGGCTGTGCTATCGGCCCACTGCGCTCCACTAGTTTTGCAAGGGATAACAGGTGGGAGAAGGGGGTTGTTGGGCTCCTGGCTGGCTGGCTGTCTGTGCGTGACTTTTAACCTGCGGTGAGGCATCTCGCGAGGACATCGGCAGGCGAGAGAAGGCCGATCAGCCTGTGCGAGCCCACTCGTACGCCGTAGCTGAAGCCGCTGATGCCAGGGCAGAGTCGCAGGTCTCGTGACGCCAGGCAGGCGGGGGCCGTCGGCAGCGCCGCGATAAATGGCCGAGCTGGCGCGCGGCTGTGATTGGCCGAGCGAGCAGCGACACCCGGTGGCCGGCGTGTGCGGTGACCGTCCGCTGTCGGCTTGTGCCCCCCAGGACGGTGGAGATCAACAACACGGACGCGGAGGGCCGGCTGGTGCTGTCGGACGGCGTTGCCTACGCCAGCAGGGACCTGGCGGCGGACATCATCCTGGACATGGCCACGCTCACGGGGGCGCAGGTGGGGCCCCTAAAGCGTCCGGTTTCCCTGTCTCCCTGGTAACGCCATCACAGCGTAGGCGCGGCTCAGCGAAGGTTCGAAACCAGCTTTGTGGCAAAAAAAGACCCAAGAAAACACACCACGCAGCGCATCGTCCTGTAAACTGTCAAGGGTTTTTATAGTCTGAGTGCAGTCACTAGTTTCTGCTGTTGCCTTGAATGGGTGTTTAGAAGTGATCATTGCATGTGCATTAGAAAGAAAAACATTTCTCCACCTTTGTTTTTCCCTTCTGTAGTGGTCCCGTTGGATGGGCATTTCAGGCAACACACCTTGAATGAGAGTAGTTTTGAATCTGGGAAATTGGTGCAGAGTTGCAATCCATTGCAAATGTCATTTGACCTTTTTTTCGGGGCTGAGAGCGAACGTACAGACGGGACCCGAGTAGAGAACAACCTGAATGAATGAATGAATGTGATTCGGAGCACAGGCCAGGAGACACAGGGCTCCTCCTGGACCAGGGTTGGCCATCGCTGTTTTCTTACTTGGCATTGAACACCGTCTGCTCGGGACTGCGAGTTATGGCCCCGTGCTGTCCGTCTAACGGTGGAGGGGGCGCCTGGGGCCGGGGTTGCCGAAAACTGGGTGCGTGCCGCTCTGTGCTGACCTGCCTGTGCGCTGTGCCGGCCCAGGGGATCTCCACGGGCAAGTACCACGCGGCGGTGATGACGAACAGCGAGGAGTGGGAGGCGGCGTGCATGCGGGCCGGCCGCAGCAGCGGGGACCTGGCCCATCCGCTGGTCTACTGCCCCGAGCTGCACTTCAGCGAGTTCACCTCTGCCGTGGCCGACATGAAGAACTCCGTCGCGGTGAGAGCGCGGGGCGGGGGTCCCACGCCCCAAAATAAAAAACGGGGTGTTAATATTCCAGTATGTGCCAGAATAACCCAAGTCCTCCTGAGCATCCCTGGGTTTTCCCACTTTAAAAGCCTGGCTTCTCTTTGGCAGTGCCCAACATTCAATTTTATATTCATTCATTAAAATGTGAGTTTCTTGCATGCATATTAGTTTTACTTGCATAAAGTTGAACTGTTGCAAATCTTCTAACTGCTAGGTTTGTTAGCTGGCTTTTTCACCGCAGCTCCTTGCAGCAAACGGGGGCTTTGTGGATCCGGTGTGAGTTCATCCTTCCTTGAAAGGGCTTTGACCTCTAAGTGACTGGGGTTTTTCTGTGCTGGTTTTTCCTCAGGACCGCGAGAACGCGCAGAGCTCCTGCGCAGGCCTGTTTATCGGCTCGCACCTGGGCTTCGACTGGCCCGGGGTCTGGGTCCATGTGGACATTGCGTCCCCAGTGCATGCGGTGAGTGTGAATACGAATACAAGTGCACTGCTTTGTCACGGGTGTACTGGGCGACTCGCTGTTGTTCAATCCTCAGCAGGGCTGAGATACTGGAATGAATCTGAATTTGGACCAGTCTGGTGATGGATTCAATTCAGCAATTAAGAGTCCAGGCAGTGGAAAAAAAGACAAGTACTGTGTCGCTTGTAAAAGCTAGATGTCATCCTGGGATAATCCGGTTTGTATTCACGAATGATGCTCTGTTGACTCCTGTCCTCAAGGTGGCGCACTCAGCAAGTTTTAAACTCCAGCTGTTGAAGCTGTTTGCTGGGGCTCAGCTCAGACTCCACTGCAGCAGGATCAGCAGGTTTCACAACAGCGTCACACATGCCAGTGTTATTTAAAACAACGTTGATTCAGAAGCAAAAAGCTGGCGATGTATCGTTTTTATAGGGCATCCTCAACACTTCAAGGGTATTGATCAGTTACATTAGTTAACTTTAATGAAGAAAACTTGAGTGCTGTAGTGCATCTAGATTGACTTGAATCACCTAGATAGCGCGTGATTATTGATCTGAAACACCTAGAGTCGATCGCAAGCATGCTGTTTCAGCTCGTGTTTCGTGAGTCACTAGTGTTTCCCTCCTTCGGAGGCCCTAGGCACCGTGCCTACTGGGCCTCGTGCGAAATCCATAGTCCATGTCTGCTGCGCTCTGTCCGTTGCAGTAAGTCTGTGTCGCAGCAGGGCACAGTGTCAGAAGTCTCTGACGCCCGGTTTCTCTGTGGCCCGCAGGGAGAGCGTGCCACCGGGTTCGGCGTAGCCCTGCTTCTGGCCCTGTTTGGGCAGGCCTCCGAAGACCCCCTGCTCAACCTGGTGTCCCCCCTGGGCGGCCAGGACAGGGGCCGGCCTGAGCAGATGGAGCGCGACTGCAAGAGGAGGAGGCTGGTTTAACCGCACCCCAGCAGCAGCAGGCAGAGCCCCGCTCCTCCCCCCGAGCACACTGCGGGAGCCCCACCCTACTAACTTGCACTGATCGGTCTCTTCGCAGAACCTTCGCACATCCAGACTGAAATCTACAGACACCTAAATAATCCTGTCGCTTTTGATTCTTCTTTCGTTTTCCAAGCCAGGGATGGGCAGCTTCAGTCCTTGAGATCTTGGGACTCAGGAGAAGCAGAGACTCCTGTGGATTTTAGGTCTTAACCAGTTGCAGAAC
The DNA here is from genome assembly GCF_059453375.1 of Lepisosteus platostomus. NCBI lineage: Eukaryota > Metazoa > Chordata > Actinopteri > Semionotiformes > Lepisosteidae > Lepisosteus > Lepisosteus platostomus. The sequence goes on from NC_142625.1 coordinate 24,735,925, forward strand.
CTTGAAGACCCGGGGTTGCCCATCCATGATGTCCTGTGGGCAATATTTGTTTATTTGTCGAATGTGAAGTTTCACTGGGTGTGGTCCACAAAGGGAGGAATGTGATTATCCCTTGTGTCTAGGACACACTGTAAATGTATATTAGGCCAGTCTCTTGCAAGCTGCTGCACTGCTTTAAAAAGATATTCAATAACCACCAGTAAATGTGCAGTATAGCCAAAATATAGCAGGTCTCCAACTTTTGTCCTGGAGAAATCCATTTCTTCAGCTCTTTGTAGGTGTCTTCAGGTTGCTGACTAAAGGTCACTTCAAACCTGAGCAATTAAGCCAATGAAATAAGTGGTTCAGTTGAGAATTTGAGAATTACATCTTCATTGAAAACCATGACGGTTTTAAATTTCCAGGACTAGGGATTTGCAAAACATCTTGCTATAAGTAAGTCCAATTTTAAAACATCGAATCGCAAACAAATTGATAAGTGGTTTGGCTTTGTTTTGTATTTCCTGTGGTCTAAGGATCTGTGCTGGTGGAAGTCTTTAGTGACTTAGTAAGAACCACAGACTGCTTCCTTTCCTGCAATGAGCAGCAATTTCCCACTAGTGCTGAGGGCTTAGGAAAAGGACCCTGTCGGTCAACGTAACATCTGTTGCAAAATGCTTCTTTTGTATTAAATTTGTTCAGACCAGACGTACTGTCATGCTTCACTTACCCAAAGAGCATCTCTTTGAAACACTGATGCCAAATCCAATCATTAAAGAAAAGTAAATGGAAAAATAGAGCTGTATCCTCTTTTTTTTGTTTCTGATGCACAAGATACAGAAGAAAGGTTCATGTTGCATATGACATACTCTGTGATCACTGCAAAGTAGGACTTTGGTAATAAAATTTGTAAAATTTGGAAATCATATGGTCTGTTATGGGTTTTTTTTGTACTCGCAATGTAAGGCAAACAAATGAAATTTGCATTTAGATCTTTTGGGATCTTTTAATCCCAAAAGATCCCATTTTACATGTAGGAGGAAACCCACTTCATCTACCCTTAAAGTGCAGCCCGGTATTTTATGTCTGTGCACAAAAGGGGGCTTTATTCTGCTTTCTCGGTACAAGTTTAAATATTTCGTCTACATGTAACTTTGTTTTTAAAATTGTATTTACATTGCTGTGTTCTCGGCTGAGAATTGTTCTGTGATGAGAAAGAAAGCCCTTAAAAACGAAGGGGACAGATTCGAAATTTAAAATTGATCTTGTTTTTGAAAATTGTGTCTGAAAAACATTAAACAGAAACGACGCAAAAGCATTGATGTTTTAGCAGCAGAAACCTTTATTGAGGGGAACTGTCAGCAAAAATAATGTGAATATACCTTTTATTTCCCCATCAATAATACCCGTGTCAATAATTAATCACCCATGTTGTTTAGAAGCAATTTTTAAGTAAAAAAACAAACTTCCATGGTAAAAGGAATTTCAACAAAAAATAACTTGCATTCAGTCTTTACCCCTTGCTTTCAACTGCATGTGTGTAATTATTCAAACCCTTCTTTTTCTCACACTGGCTTGGACTTTTGGGGAAGAGATTTGCTGTAGGGGCATGTTTCTGTTTTGAGGGCTTAGAAAAAAGCTAAGCCAGTATTAGAAATCAACGTTGGGGTTCGGTATTGTCATATTACCTGACCAGGCATCTCCCAGTACTCTTGGACCTTTGATACACCTTTTAAAACTGCACCAAAAGGTTGTAACTGTAATCTTGCAGTTGTCGGTCGAACCCCAATATCTCGGTAGGAGTGGTGTTGAGGCCCCCAGTGACTCAGCTTTTACACAATGACTCGGCGGCTTTTGCAATACCGCTGCAAAAACCGCCCTGGTAAAGACGTCTCTGCTGTTTGGCGGCCCTGAATGTAGTCACACTGATGTGTTTCCGTAAGTGACTCCGGCGGTCCTGGTCACTAATTGGAGTTTAGGGCAAAGGCTCCGGGTGATTCTCTGTCCCATGACGGAGCTACAGACGTTCATCCATTTTCTCGCCCCGTTCTTCCCCATCAAGGCGCGGGCGAGCCGGAGTCTATCCCGGCAAGCAGCGGGTGCAAAGCAGGCTACACCTTGGACGGGACGCCAGTCTATCTTAGGGCACACACAGACACAACCAGGGCCAATTTCCCCAGAAGCCAGTTAACCTTCCCAGTATGTTTTTAGACGGGGGGTGGTGTTGAATTTTTACAGACGCTGGACTTTATCGCGTTTATCGTGTTGCGTGACCGGTATCGCCCTGTTGCACAACCCCTTCATTCTCTCTTTCTGGTTTTCCGAAACCCTCACTTCCTCGTTGCCGTGCAAGTCTTGTGACTCTGTTCATCGCAGCCTGCTCGTTGGTGGTTGTTTTTTTTTTTTGTGCTTTTGTGCCGTAATTGTAAATACAGACAGCACCACCCCCTCCAGCCCCCAGCTGCGCGGCCGCGCTGTGTTACCCCACGGGACTCGCTCTTCCGCGTCGCCGGGATATATAAACCGCTGCCGGGTCTGACGAGCAGTTATCTGACGGAGCTTCGCCTCGCCATGGCCGGCCAGCTGTTCCTCGCCCTGTGCCTGTGCCCCGCCGTGCTCGCCGGGCTCCACTTCAACGAGAAACAGCCGTGCTACCGGCCCATGTCCAGGGGAGACCTCCCCGGAGTCCAGTGAGTGTCCGCTTTCTCTCTCAGCCTTTCCTCTGCCTTTGTCGCAGGCCGGCGTGCGCCCCTGCTACTAATGTAGCAAAACAAAGAGCTGGAGTTATTATTATTATTAACAATTAACGGGGCGAATCCCTGCACGCCTTCCCTGTGCGTCATTATTCTGCTGCTTTTGATCATTTTATTTTTTTCCCCCCGAATAAATATATCAATCGATTACCGCAGGAACAGTTTTTCTCCTTCCTTTTGATCGTAACATCTCCATTTACAGTTAAATCCCCCGCTATCGCCGACACCCGTCGCTGGCCGGTTCGTTTTTTTTGTGTGAAAGATTTCGTCACCCGAGGTTTGCAGTTCGTGATCTTTCTGTTGGTTTGAAAGTTACGTTTTCCCTGCGATTTAAAATGGGGAAACAAACGGGAGTATGTTCGCTCACTCGGGCGCTTGAGTTTTCCACCGAGCTAGAAAGAGCAATCACGGTTTATTCTTTTTGTCGGAAAAAATCCCTCCATTGCTTTTGTGCTTTGAAACACTTTCGTTTCAACTTTTCTCGTTGTTTATACGAGTAAAGCACCAGAGTGTTAGTTTTAGGAGACGGTAGCTGCCCCGTCTGCCCCAAAGGTTTTGTAAATTCCCCCTTTTTAACTTGCGATGCGTGTGAAGTGTGTAGTTTTTTTTTCCACTTGTTGGGGGAATTCCTCGACATCAGACTTGATCAGCCAATGATAGCTCTGGTCTTTACTACGGCACCTTTTGTCATTTTTGTGTTGATTGTATGAAACGTCAGCATTTTTTTTATATCATGTGATTTATTCAACGAACTATTCTTTAATAGTGTTTGAACCTGCTTTGACACTTCGGCAATATTCATCTAGTCTTGCCAAGGAGGTGGCTTCGAATAGAGATAGAGATCGTGTGACTTTTTGTTTTAGTCGAGGCTTGTTCACCTCCTCATTATAATATTTTAAACTTCAAGATAGTGGGGGTGTAGGAGACTGAGGGTTTGGACTTCCGGTTCTTGTCACGGAGTCGTGCATCACATGTTTCTCATGACTTCCACGGGTCTTATGACTTTATTTTTAGTCTTTGGAACCTGCAGGCGTGGAACCACTCGGACCTGCTGGTAAATGATTCACCCCCCGAATTAACCGTGCGTGTGTCTGAGGTTCGAGTTGGTGTCTTGCCCCGAGAAGGAGTGGGCTCGGATGGCAGAAGCCACACGTTCCCCAAGACCTGGGCCGGAGCGGCCGGGGTCAGTGGAGCTGGACAGTTACCAGGGGATCGCGAGGCCTCCTGGCCTTCGTCAGACCTGGAGAAAGGCAGGCGCCGCTGGGGCTCGGAGAAACGGGAGCGGTGTGGCGCCGCCGGGCCGAGAGGCGGTCAGGTCCGGAGGTAGTTCTCCGCCTAGCGATCGCTCCTGGTGCAGCTGGGAAGCCACTGAGGCTGCCGTTATAAAAACAGAAGGTCTCTCCGTGTTCCCCCCCTCCGGAGAGAGACTGCGTACTTGCGCACAGACAAGCACGTTCACCTGCTCACCCTTGTTCAAACAGAGGGCGGGAATGACTGTTAGTGGGACCAGTAGGGGGCGCTCACCCTGCGGTCTGCGTGGGTCCTAGTGCCCCAGGATAGTGTTGGGAACACTATACTGTGGAAAAGGTGCCGTCCTTCATATGGGATGTAAAAATCTCGGGACGTTTCTAGAAAGGAGTATGGGTGTGATCCCCTGTGTCCGGGCCGAATTTACCCCTTGCCTCTACCAGTCATGGTCTCCTAATGATCTATGAACTGGCTTCATCCCTCTGCTCTCCTTCCCACTGAGAGCTGGTGTGTGGGGAGCGGATTGGCACAGTGTGGCTGCCATTGCTTCATGCAAGTAGGGCTGCACACTGGTGGTGGTCGTGGGATTTGAGTGGAGTGTCCAGAAAAGCGCTATATAAGGAATGATTATTTTATCCAGCACTGCCCTGCCCTTCCAGTAACTCCAGTCCTGTGTACAGACAGTCTTGTCCATAGCATGCCTATGTATTGCAGGAGAACCTGCTGCTTTTAAGTTTGGGTTTCTTCAGTGGCGTGTGTTCTTCTCTGGTTTTGCTTCCCACTTCTAAGCGACCACATCGCTAAGAATGACGCCACCTGGTCATGAGTTTCTGTTCCTCTCTGCGCGTGTCTTTCTCTCTCCCTCGCTGGCTGTTTGGCAGTGCTCCCTTTCTTTGTCGTCAGTCCAGGTTGATGATCATTGACCAGGACTGGGCGCTAGGAGGACAAAGGCAGAATATGACTTTTAAAAAACAGCTCAGCCAGGATTCTGCAACCTGAAAGGTCAGTGTAGCCCAGAACTGCAGACTCGCCTTGAAACCAGGTGCAGAGGACAAGGCAATGCAGTGTTATCACACACGCACGAGCAGCGCCAACTGAAGGATCCCGAAAGACAAGTTTCAGTCCATAATCGGGATCAGGCGGTGATCCTCGGAGCACACGGGAAAGCACAGTTTCTGCCTGGTATTTCAGCAAAACCTGAGCGATCAGTTAATGAATAAGCATATCGCTGCTCGTACAGTGTGGGTTTGTCCAAAGGCATGTTATTTAGGGGCTGCTGCATGGCAGTGATGGAACACCGTGAGAAACACTTGGGGAAGAAAAGTGATCTATAAATACAAGGACGTCTTATGAAATTAGTTTTTTTGTTTTTGTGGGTGTTATCGGAGTCGGAGTCTGCGTTGTTCAGTGTTCTACAGCAGCAGCGCTGTGTGCGCTCCTGAGCAGCAGGGTGTTGTGCCTGGCAGCTGCGGGGCTGCAGAGCCCTTGAAAACCGACTCCAGAAGAAGCCGTTTGAAGGCCTCCAGCTTGTCTGGCGAGGAAGTGCTGTTTTTCCACTTTCTCTTCTCTTTTTGTTTCTGTGTGAACGGCGTCTGTTGGGACTGGCAGGGCCATGTCAGATTTGCATTTAGACAAATCCGTGGAGGAAGGTGAAGAGAACATTGAATAAAGCAGAAGGGTTGAGCCCGAGGCATGCTGCTAGCCGAACGTGACCGGGATTCCCCCCTGGCTGAGGCATGTGATTGGACGAGGCTAAGGGACGGGTGAGATGGGCCAATCGGAGCTCTCTCAGCTGGCTTGCTGGTGAGGTCCAACCTGCTCTTCCAGCCAGAACTGACCCTCTTGTCCGTGGCTGCGGAGATTGGCATTCGTCAGCTGCTGGCTGGCTCGATGGGTGAGCGGGCGGGAGGGTGGAGACTGTCTGCACCCCCACAGTCTCACGCTAAGGGTGCGAGATCTTAAGACACAGCTGGTCTTAATGTGTCGCATTCCATCTTATATCGGGGGAAAAAGGGGATGGAATTCCTATCTACCTTCATACATTTGTCAACTTGTGTATCATGTGGGCTATATTGGTTCCTGGGCCCTCAGAAAGCATGGTTTCTGGTTTGTTTGCGGTGTGGTATTTTCTTTGATGCAGGATTTACTAATGATCACTTCGTTCCTTTTGTTTCTTGTGCCAACCAGCCTGGCCAGCAGCGCCAGTGCAGGGGTGCAGCGCGTTGACTCTGTGGGTTCGATCTGTGCCCGTTCAGGTCCGGCCCCCGGCCCCACCAGTACCTGAGCTTGTCCGACCTGCCCAAGGCCTGGGACTGGCGCAACGTCAATGGCACCAACTACGTCAGCACCACCCGCAACCAGCACATCCCCCAGTACTGCGGCTCGTGCTGGGCCCACGGCAGCACCAGCGCCCTGGCAGGTACCGGTGCCCCCCGCGGCCACGCTCCAGTGCGTTCTGAAAATAATCGGAGCAGAGACCTCGCACGGGTAGAGCTTTGCGAGAGAAATCAGGAGGCCAATGTGCCGGTGGGCTCAGTGTGTGAAGTATCCTACAGTCAGGGCTCCTACAGCCTTATATGACTTGATAATGACCCTCAAAGACAAGTGCACACATTCATTTAATTGAGTGACAAATCTCAGTCTTTAACACATGACATGGGAGCAGGACTGGGGCTGGAGATGGTGCCCTGCTGTGTGATCGCTGACAGGGGGGGCTGATTCGTGTCCCCGCCAGATCGCATCAACATCAAGAGGAAGGGCGCCTGGCCGTCGGCTTACCTCTCCGTGCAGAACGTGATCGACTGTGGCAACGCGGGGTCCTGCGAGGGCGGCGATCACTCGGGGGTGTGGCAGTACGCACACACCCACGGGATCCCCGACGAGACCTGCAACAACTACCAGGCCAAAGACCAGGGTGAGCGAGGGGTACTGTCACGCCGAGATCAGTGTCCCGCAGTGGCACAGTGGTCAACATGGCTGCCTCGCAGTGGTAGGGGCCTGAGTTTAGTTCTGAACCTGACACACTGGGTATGGAGTTTGTGTGTGTTTGTGTGGCTTCTCTCCAGGTGCTCTGGTTTCCTCCCACAGTCCAAAGGCCAGCAGGAATGTCGGTTGGCTTCTGGGAAAACTGGCCCCTGGTGTGTGTCTGTGTGTCTGTGTGTCTGTGTGTCTGTGTGTCTGTCCAGTGCTGGACTGGCGCCTTGTCCTCGTTGCTGGCCAGGACAGTCTCCGGCTGCCCCACGACCCCGAGTCGGAAGAGTGGTAAGAAAATGGATGGTGGACCAAAGCCGATCCAGGGCCCTGTATGACCCTGCCTTCATGTGCTAATACACATCAGCCCCTGGGGAAAAGGCACACAAACACAGTGGGGACGCACACCTACCTGTACGCCCCGTCGGGTTCAGAATTAAACACTGCGCTGCGAGGCAGAAACTTGAACCCATTTGCTTGCTTCCATGTAAACCTTTGCGCAAGAGTTTCCATGGGCTTGTCGCGACGCGCAGAAGGGTGGGAATTCCCCAGTATCGCGCGTGGGCTCACCTGGCGCTGCCCGCGGCCTCTGTGTTGCAGACTGCAAGCCGTTTAACCAGTGCGGGACCTGCACCACCTTCGGCGTGTGCAACGTCATCAAGAACTACACGGTGTGGAAGGTGGGCGACTACGGGCCCGTCAGCGGCCGAGAGAAGATGATGGCCGAGATCTACGCCCGGGGGCCTATCAGGTACGGGGAGAGGCAGGATGCAGCCGGATCACTTTCCATATGTAACCACTTCGGCGTCTTCAATTAGCTGCTTTTTTTCTTTTCAATCCTGGATGGGCTGCCACAGGGAAGGGCCATCTCAAATACCCATGGTGGCTTCTGCTTTTCAAGCCACATCTAATCCTAATTACTAAAGTGAACTAATTTATACAAGCCACTCTATTTTTGGAGTCCTGACTGGTGGCTAAGGGGGATAAGCACCCATTCAGCCTCCAAGGACTAAAGTTGCCCAGTTCTGGATCTGAGGTGGCAGTCAGTCCCTGTGAAAGAACACTGTACTTCCTGCTTTCGGTCTAGCCCAGCTAGCGGGCTGCTCAAAGCTGCTGGGTGTGTTGACCCATCTCGGACCTGCAGGGCTGAAGTCCAGCCAGGCCCTTGGGTCGCTTTCAAAAGCACCAGCACCAGAAGAACTGGAAGGTCCAGTACGGGAGTGGATCCCTTGAGGAGGGGATCCCCAGCGCTAGTCCCGGAGGGTCTTATGTATCCGTTTTCAGTCCTGCTGGACTAATAGTTTAACAGCTCCACCCTCAGAGGGACCTGCAGACACACTGGCCCTCCAGAGCCAGGCCTGGCGATCCCACTGTACTGTGAGGCATGTGGAGCAGCGGCCCTCCTGAGCTGGTGTTGACTCGGTGCCTCTGTCCCCCCAGCTGCGGGATCATGGCCACGGCGAAGTTGGACGCCTACACGGGGGGGCTGTACTCCGAGTACAACCCTCAGCCCTACATCAACCACATCGTGTCGGTGGCCGGCTGGGGGCTGGACGAGAACGGGGCGGAGTTCTGGATCGTTCGGAACTCCTGGGGAGAGCCCTGGGTGAGTCGCACCGCGGCACGCAGCACGGATTCTGGATCCTGCCAGATCATGGCCTAGCCTACACGCTGCCTTCCAGTCCCAAAGGCAAGACATGCAGGAGAAAAGGGGGTTGATGTTTGCGATACCTGATGCATTTCTCCAACGCCGGTTTCTTCACCTACAGAGCACGCCGTGTCTCTTACACAAGAGTGCGAGCCGTGGTCTTAAAAGCAGGTTCCTCAGGGTCTACGTTTTCACCACCGCGTTGTAAAGAAGCGAACGCCGACATGTAAATTAGGTACAGCGTCCTAAACGTCGCATCCCAAAAACTGATGTAGCTCAAGGGTTACGCTCAGGGTTTCGCAAGGAATTTGGGAATTAAAAAAAAATACATGCCTTTGAAAAGACCTGCACCAACATAAAAACACTTGGGACTCCTCGCCCGGGGAGATCGGCGGTGGGGAAAGGCACTGGTAAGCAACACCTGACCGTTAACGGACATGAACAAGTAAAAGTTTTATTCCAGGCCGAACAGAGAAGGAAAAACCCAAAGAAGTCTCCGCAGCCGAAACGGTGCGTTTCCTTTCTTCTCTTTCCCACGGCGCATAAACCTGTGACTTGTGCCCTTGCAGCCTGCACGTGCTGACGCAGCGCCCCACTCGCGCTGCTAGTGAACACAGATGCTGTGGTCAGCGGCGAGGGCGCCAGAGAAAAGGGGAGAGTGGGGCTGGCAAGTTGAGCCGGGTGTGTTTGTGCCAACAGGGCGAGATGGGCTGGCTGAGGATCGTCACCAGCGCCTACAAGGGAGGCTCGGGCAGCCAGTACAACCTGGCGGTGGAGGAGGACTGCTACTACGGCGACCCTATCCTGCCCAAGCACTACAGATAGAGGGCCAGGTGCTCTTTGCAGGTATGTTGGGAAATGCTTCCTTTCCAGAACACGCATCCTTTATAGTGGCCATAACACTACCTGAACAGTCTCCGGTGGGAGGAGAGGAAGGGCAGTGTCTTCCAGACTCGCAGGTCACACAGCAGCATTCGTCCTGACTTGGGTGTTTAAAACTACATTAAAGTGCAAATGAACACGCTGCAAAATGATTGCTTTTAAAGCCACTATACACTTTTTTTTTAAAGATTCTGACACACTTCCTAGCATACACTCTGCCAAAGATCAATCATGGATGCATTTTTCTGAAGAGGGCATTTTCTGACAAACTGACAAGCATTGCAGTAATCATAAAGCCACAGTACAAAGAATCAGTTTAAGAAGAAGAGTTAAGCCTGGTTTTACTCTTGTTTTAATTTGATTTTAAGTTTTGCTATGCAGTTATCAAAAGGAATATTTTATCGTGTTTACAGAACCAATGCCTTTTCTATTTTTTTAGAAGAACAAATGTCTTAACTTTGAATGGCACTGATTTTGTTGTGTAAGGGGAAATGTACTAATGCACTTTCTTTTGTTTCTGGGAACAAGCTCTCTGCATGGGTATGACTATTCAGGACTATTTGGTGATACTGACATTCAACAGCAGAGGAAAAACATTTGTTTTTAAATGTGGATGCAATTAAACCTAAGCCTTACATTTTAGAAGCATAGAATTTAATCTCAGGTGCCTTGAACCTGCCCTGGCTGTGGAGAGGAGTCCTTCAGAACAAATGTCATAGCTGACCTCTGGGATGCAGCAGAGGTTAGGCAACTGTTCGATCTAGATCATGTGCCTTGTTTTACAACTGCATAAGGAAAACTATGGGAAGAAAATCACTGCTGTTATTTTGACTGCAATAAAACATGAGTGAAAGTCACAGCTGTGTCTGAAGTCATGATTTGATGAGTGTACAGTTGTGCTCTTTGCAAGTGGGAATCCACACAAGACAGGGGAAGAGATGGAGGTATCATCTGAAGGAGTGTGGGATCAGTACCCTTAACCTACTTCTGACATGAAAGAAACCCCAAAAGATAAATGACTCCTCCAGTAAGCTGAACAGAAAAGCATTTTTATTTTTATTTTTTTACACACCTGGACCACATTTCTTCCATGAATCGGTAATGAACATTATATTTTTAGTAGTTATTTTTATAAAAAAATAATCAAAGTTGAAAGTGTGAGCCAAAAGAGCTGCACAGCTGATTACAACCAACTGACCGAGCTATGAATACCCATTGCGCTCTCTCTCAAAAGGGGTGGCCTTGCTTGTACAGAGCCCTGCCATATTAAAATGATCATAATCTTCACACTGTTTCTTCACGGATGGCATATATATATATAGAGATCAGTCTTCTGCATGAATATCTGACAAAACCCTGCGTGCTGCACAAGATAAAAAAGAAACTCTCTCTCCTCCTGCTACATTTTGTGCTTAGTGTTGTGCTGCAGCAGTAGATTTTGCGCTTACATTAAGGCTGTTTGCTTCAATAGGGCAAGGCTCTGGAGGGCTCTCCCTGACTATGTCCATACTGCCACTCAGAGGGAGCTCCTCACTGCTGGCCAACTCTCACAGGTGCGCTCCCCCCTTGGGCAGTGTCCACAACTGGCTGGCTCAGATATCCGAAACGGTACCTTCTGGACTGCCCTGGTTCCCTCATCGCTCACAAAACAGATCCCAGGACTTTAGTTCACCATGATGAAGTTGGATTTGCAGTGCGCTGAAAAACAAGCAAAGGAAACAAATTAGTGATGCATTTTTTGTTGTTGTTGTTGTTAGTTCAGGTGGGTAGCTGCATCAGCATGCATAGGCTGCAAAGGAACAATAGATTTATTCCCTGCTGAAAAGAGAAATAAGAAAACAGGTTTTTGGCTGTAGAGCCTTCTTCACACCCGAAGAAGGCTCCACAGCCGAAAAGTGTTTTCTTCTCTCTTCAGCAGGGAATAAACCTATTACTTGTTCCTTAATTTTTTGTTGCTGTTCAGCTGAATTTATGTCTCCATGTGCTTCCAAACCTTTCCCCACAGGAAAGTGATTTTTGCATCTGAACAGCAGCTGAGTGAATTTGTGTGTTAAACACATAAAACATGCATGTAATTAACACAACTGCAGAGCAATGGAGGGTTCCTGGCAGTGGGAACAGTTGCACGCGCGCTGCGAGTTGGGACAGGAGCTCACCGATGAACTCAGCCACGGGGTCATGCTCCCCCTCCGCTCGGATGGTCCCCGCGATGCTGTCGTTCTCCAGGATCGGCAGGAAGAGCTGCACGAAATCCGAGGTGTAGGGGGGAGTGATCACGTCCAGGACCTGCCCGACAGTCGAGAAGAACTCTTGACCAAGTGTCCAGGGGACAAGGGGGAGGCACGGGAAAGTGGCCGAGGAGCAGAGGCGGGGGAGCATGCTTCCCTCTGCTCCTCGGCTCACTCCTCCTGCTCCTACACGGATCTGTTACAAGCGAGCCGAAAGCCGAGGCCACCTCCTCCACAGCAGGCTCGTGCTCTTGGGAGTGAATGAAACTCCACCCACACTTCTTGTGTTGCACATCATCACACCGTTCCCCTCTCACCTGAGCTCTGACTGTCCCAACAGAGCAGGCTCTTGGTGGAAGAAGAGACAGGAGGCGCGTTCCGAAGAAGGCAAGACCCTCGATGGCCATTATCTTGGTCACTAATCACGGAACAGATGCAGGGATCGAAACGCCTTCCTCCGGCTTTTACTATTCGAGTAAATAAAATGACCCCCACCCCAATCCCCCAGGCGACCTCAGAGGAGACAGCCCGCCCCCCAGCACTCCTTACCTCAGTGACAAAGTAGCGGATGAGGGAGATGTCGGTGTTGAGCTTCTCCAGGCACTTGCGGATGTAGCCCACAACCGGCAGCACGTAGCCTCGGCTCAGCAGGTGCACCATGCGGTCCAGCAGAGTCTTCTTCAGCTCCAGCTGGCAGGGGAGGGAGGAGGACACAGCATCAGCTCCCAGGCGGTGTCATTAAACCCGCGTCTCAGCTCGGTGGGGGGTGGGGGAGGGGCATCTCTCTCACCTGCTCCATGACGTCCAGCTGGGAGTGCTCGGTCTCAAACAGCTTGACCAGCAGCTGCAGGACCTGGGGGTGCAGAAGCTGATGGCAGGTGCTAATCTGCAAAAGAAAAGGCAGGAAGAGTCAGGTTCCCCTCATTCCACACTCCCTGCGTCACAGCAACTGACAGCAGCACATCTGGACCTTCTCATATAAAAAAAAAAAGAAAAAAAACACTTGTCATCTTCAGTACCTGCTTAAACTAGCTTTCTCTGCCCCTTACTTGGTTCTGCCAACTTCTATTTTAACAGCATGGTTTCATTTAGTCTTTTTCTCGTTTTTCTTTCTTAGCAAACATTAGGAAAAATTGCATTGTTCCGGATCGGTTACCTCGTCCAGCAGTGCCAGGTGGACAGGTGTGTGGTCTGTCTGCAGCTGGAAGTAACGGGGTTCCGAAACTGTCCAGTCCACCCACTTCAACACCCCCATTGCCACCACTGGGAATCTGGCACAGAAAGAGGAAATATGTAGTACAGTGTCAGTGTGCCCGTGTCCCTGTCCTGCTCATGGGATAGAGGAGGGGTGCACAGAGAGACAGCGGTCAGCGTGGCCGTGCCCCTGTCCTGCTCACCGGATGCACTGGTACAGCGTGCTGAGCTCAGCCACCAGCTCAGTCGCTCCCTTGTTCTCATTGCAGCAGAGGTTGTGTACAGTCTCGATGGCCTTGGAGGTGGACTTCAGCTCGTCCTTGTTGATGTTCACTCGCTTATTCTGGGACACACAAGAGGAGAAGGAACGGTAGTACACCTCTCTGAAGCTTTGCATTTTAAAAACTAAAAGCGTGTAGGGCAGTTCAGACACAGCCACACACACATATGTGGATGGACAGAGGCAGGAGAATACCTACATTCTCAGGAGTTATGGACCCATAGCAACTACTCTGGACTAATGACGCCCTGTGGTTTGAAAACATTCTCCAATAACAAAATAGTTCATATGATTTTTTTTTTATTGAATCATATATTTTTTTAAAGATTTGAATCTCAGGCTGCAGTCGTGCCATGCTGTCCTGACACAGCCAGCCACAGAGCCATGACCACCTCGCCCTCTGTGCCCGAGGTCAGAGAGTCGACTCTCACTCCTGCACACATCTGGCTTGTGACGGGGGCGGCCATTTGCCGGGCCCAGGCCGACCAAACTCGCGCCTGACCCTGTGGTGCTTAGCAGACTGCGCGCCATCACGCGGGCAGCCCCGGTCACAGCTGGCTAGTGCTATGACCCGGGTTCGAGCCAGCCACGCCTGGGTGGCAGGGCTCTGGCCGAGCTGGACCCAGGGACGTGACTTTCAACACACAACACCGTAGTTCGAACGTGTTCTTGAGAACCGTCGAGGGGGAAATGGGAGACCCCGGCGAAGTCACCTTCTTCCAGGTTTCCACCACGCTTGCCGCGTAGGCCAGGATCTGGATGTACTTGTGCTTGTGGTCCTGGTTGATCTTGGCCCCGGGTTTGAACAGAGACTGCATGAACAGGTCCAGGAACGCGGGGACTCGGATCTGGCGGTCGGAGAAACAGAAACGGCCTCATTTAGACCCCCCCCCCAGGCAAACCAGAACAACTGTCCCGAGATCCCAAGACCCCCGCGCTGCAGATTGCACAGGCGCACATGGGACTCGATTAACCCACGCGAGAGCTGAGATACAGAAATTTATAAAGAAACCGAGAAACCTATACCCAGTACCCAAGACATTTACAAGTCAATGCAGTGTGATGACACACTGAGCAACCCCAGCACACCTGAGCGATGGGATTGGGGTTCAGTTCAGTGCTGAGGATTCGGGTTGGGGTCAGCCCCGAGGTTCCCAGACAGGGTCTTGTTCAAGAGCGGGGTCTAAAGGCGGAGAGACAGGCGGCAGAGTCTCAAGTCTCTTACCAGCTCCACTGGCGGGGGGTCCATGCTGCTAAACATCTTGAAGAGCACAGTGATGTCGGCCGGGTTGAGGGCTCCCTTGGACAGCATAGCACCGAGGGCCTGGCAGGCCCGGGGGTACGCCGCCGCCGTGCCCAGCGCCAGCGTGATCTGACTGGCATCATGGCCCCTGAAACAGCCGGCACACAAGCACGGGCATGGGCGCGAGCACTTTCTCGGGGGGGGGGAACCAAATGGCGATAAACACCGAACTCCGTCGCCAGTTTCTTTTCACATTAACCGCATGGGCTCAGCGCTCATCTTTTTAAGATGGGGGCGGAGTGGTGACCCTGTGGCTCAGGATCTGTGCCTGTGGCTGGAAGGTTGCCGGTTCAAATCCCGCAGCCGGCAGAGGAATCCTACTGTGTTGGGCTCCTGAGCAAGGCCCTTAACCCCAACTGCTCCAGGGGCGCCGTATAAATGGCTGACCCTGCGCTCTGACCCCAGGCTTCTCTCCCTGTCTGTGTGTCTCATGGAGAGCAAGCTGGGGTATGCAAAAAGACAAAATCCTAATGCAAGAAACTGTATATGGCCAATAAAGTGATCATATCTTATCTTAACAAACCCAGATTAATCAGGACGTTTCAGACAGCTGCCCAGTTTGACATGCCAGTACGATCGACAAATGACCAACCTGAGGCATGAGGCAGCAGTGCCATCAAGTACAACCACTAAGGCACACTGTTTCCAAGTGCACATTGGCACCAGCCGAGGAAGCCGTGTTGCCCCCTGACCGGGCAGGTGCATCAGGAACCCCGAGCTGCCGCCGCTGTGCCCCTACCTTTGGTGCGCGGCTTTCTGGACCTCCTGCGCAATCCGGCGAACGGCGGACCCGCCCTGCTCCTCCTGCGCCAGGATGGACATCATGGCCTGGGCAAAGAGGTAGGTGTGCTCCCCATGGCAAACCATCTTCTGCGCCGCGGCGCCAACCGGGGGCACGGGGCACAGAGGAAAAGGGGGTGTGAGTCACAAGAACACAGTGAGAGCCACAGCCTTTCTGTTCCGAAACGCCACTTGCTTTGTTGTTTTTACGCCTTGGGGCAACCTTGTTGTGAAAGGCGCTATATAAAAGTAAACTGAATTGAATTGTAATGACTAGGACCTACAATACAACAGCAATACAAGAGGCACTTTTTTTTTTTTTTTTTTTACAAGGAGAGTTGCAGGAGTGTTTCACACTGCAGTAAGCCATTTTGTCCAACATTAAAAAAACTGCTGAATGACATTCTCAAACCTATTGCCGACTTCCTTAATAAAGCATAACAGTAGATGGTGCAGGAAAATGGGCCACAGCATCAGTTCTCTGTATGGCAGTTTCTTATGCTAACCCGTAATCCAGACGCAGAAAGGGCAGAGACTCACAGCGAACTCGGGCAGGTTCTTCTCAAGATTGTCCTCTCCTCCATCCAGGAGGGTGGCCAGCGAGGTGCGGAGGACGCGAGAGAACACCTCCAGCTGCTGACAGGCGGTGGACACGCTGGTGATCTCGCCCTGGTACCCCGCGTCCGAGATCAGCTGGGCAGGAGGACAGAGCAAGGGGCAGCGTCAGGGGAGCTGCTTCTCGAGAGGCCACAGTCAGACAGCACTTCCTCCACGCCACCCTGACCTTCACCGTGTCTCTCACAGAGCAAAACCTCCCAGGCACGCAGGAAAGAAGAAACAGTTAAACTATCTGACAGGGCCCTTAAAATAAGAAGAAAAGATTTATAGTATTCTTTCCAGTTTTGTGGTTTTGTTATTTTACTTGGAAGTAAATGAGCATCCATTCAGTGTTTGTTCATTTGGTTAATGTTCCACAAACAAGGAACAAGTTCCCTTAACACCCAGTACTACAGTGCCTGACCCAGGGAGAAGACATCTAGAGTCAGAGTTTTCCTTTTCCGGAGAAGAGGAACAACAGGAGTTCAAGTAAAACGTAATAATAAAAACCACGTCAGTGAGAGCAGCAACTGCAGTCCGTTTCTCTGGAAGAAGCCCTGCTGATGTGGCCCTGTGACTTTAGGATTACTCTTTAGACGCACAGCTCAAGCCAAGCACCACTGAGCAAACTGTGCCTGCTCAACAGACCATAAGATCAGCACTGTGCAAGAGCATATTCTCCTGGCCCTGCACGCCGAACAGCGCCACTGCCCCCTAGAGGAACCAGGTGTACCTTGACAGTGAAGTTGAGCATGAGGCAGTCCGGATGAGCCTCCGCCAGCTTGTAGAAGAGATCCCTCCAGGTGGTGTGGGCGATCATCTGCTCCAGCCAGGCGGGCGTCTGTCCGCAGACAGAGAACACAGTACAGGTCACACCCACCCCACACACGCCCCCACACACACGTAGAAATAAGACTCATGGATCAAGTGGCTCCATGGTAAGGGGCACACTGCTACACGGCTCCTGGGTCAAACCTCTAATCTGCCAATGAGACAAGTAACTGCCCTGTCTGTTAACCACAGCAAAGTACTTAACTAGCTCTCCTCTTTGGATTCTATGTAAAACAGGTTCAGATGGCAGTGAGTCTACTAGAACAGTTAAGGAAGCATCGTGTGTCATAACCTACACTCTGCAAATCTTTCCAGAGTACTGGCTGTCTCAGATCAGCTCCCCCTTTTACATCTGATGCATAGGGAGATCCTACTGGGGCACCAGCAGCTCAAACAGGTGCCCCATGTTTCATGCATTCGACATGGGCGCTCGGTTTATTCAGCCACTGCACTGTAAAATTAGTTAAGTGGCAAATGTTTAACGTGCTTCCGGGACCGAAGACCCTTCATAGGTACTGCACCATCGACCAAGCGCGCCTTTAAAATCGCCCGCTTCAAGAGGCTGACAATTTAAAGAACGCGCTTAGTCGCTAAGTAGGTCGTCCGCATCAACTGGGGGCTCAGGAACCTCTGTGACCCTTGAGGAACACGGGGTGACACCCCCGTCTCCAAGTGATCAGCAGGCAAACGTGTCTGCAAGGGCGAACTTCCGCGTCTCACAGGCCCAGAGGCCGCAGGGCCGCGGACACAGCCAGGACTCGGCCCCTCGGGCCCCTCGGCTGGACTGGCAGGAGGCGCGAGGAAACCACGAGCCCAGCAGAGCGACAGAGGAGTGAAGGGCTGCGGCTGACCTCCCCTTCCACAGTGAAGATGGAATCGGCCTTCTGGGGGTCAAAGTGCTTGATCAGCAGGCTTTTCAGGTGGTTCTCCACCCTCTCCTGGACCTGGGCCGGTTCCACCCCTGCGGCGCAGACACAAGCACCACAGGCAGAGAGAGAGATGGGTGGACAAGGAAAGAGCAATGAGCTTGGCACTGGATTCAAACGTACTAGGACACAGCCCTGAGAAAAATGAGCAAACAATGCTAATATGAATAAGAATAAAAGCATCACCAGATACATACAAATATTTTTAAATCCTGCTGCACAAAGGTAAGTAAGACTGGCACTGGTACCACACAGGCAGCCCTTGCACTGCCATTCCAGATCTGGAGCAAATACACTGGCAGCACATAATCTGAATCAGAAAAGCATCATAAACACAGGCAAATCCAAACAAACAGCAAGGAGGCTCTGAGGAGAATCTAATGACACCACTGATGACTGTAAAAAGAATAAATACCACAAACTGCGGCATCATAGTAACAGTTTTTATCATTAATTTATTGGTGTCTTGGGGGAACACACTAATAATAAAACGAAACATGAACAGTGTTTGGATTCTCTTTTTGTACTGCTTTTTTCAGTAGTGCGATGTTTAACTGAAGGGAGAATCCCATGTCATTACTGACAGCTCAAGCGACTTCCTTCAGTTGAGTCAGGCTGATCTGGCAAAGAGGGAACCCCGCTGGCTAGGATCCAATGTTCTGGGACAGGGGCAGCGCTGCGGCCTCACCGCGCTGCGCCTGTCTGTGTGGTGTTTGCATGCTTTCCCAGAGTTCAGCTCCTTCCCACAGCCCAAAAAATACCGATTCCTGCTTCTGGGAAAACTGGCCCTGGTGTGAGTGTGTGCTTGTTTGTGTTAGGGTCTGTCTGTGCCCTGCAATGGACCGGTGTCCCACCCAGGGTGTACCCCGCCTTGCACCTGCTGGTGTCCCACCCAGGGTGTACCCCGCCTTGCACCTGCTGGTGTCCCACCCAGGGTGTACCCCGCCTTGCACCTGTTGATTCCCCAGACAGGCTCCAGCTCCCCCAGAACTTTGAATCGGGTGAAGCGATTAGAAAATGGACGGATGTTCGGATGCATGGCAGAAGTGCCAGTGTAATAAACAGTCGTACCCATCTGGATGAGCCACTCGGCCAGTAGATTGACTGTCTGGGCCACGGCGGTGTAGTTCTCCGACAGCAACTGGATCACATGTTCCGGGGAACCGCCCGCCTGGAAATACCTGGAAAGGTGAAGAGGAGAGACAGACAGACAGACATCAGGGAAGTGAGGACAGCCCGGCAGTGGAGCTTCTGCAGAGAGCACTGCAATAGACCTGTCCCTGCCACACTACAAGAGGAAGGAGTGGCAACACTTAACAGCTCACACAACAATCCTGTAACCTTCATTTGACTGACTCTGGTCTTCTACACGTCCCTCTACATGTCTATGGGTGACAGGGGCGCCTCCTTGCTGCACCAGTCTATCCCAATTTAACTCCAAGGGTCTCTGAGTCACCTTCCCCAAGTGCATTTCAATCCCGACTCAAAACCTTTCTGTTATTTAGTCTGAGTCTGTGTCTGCTCTATGTTCTAATGACCTTGTATCTTCTGCTGCATCTCTTTCCACTTGAGTTATGTGCTCATTCTATTATTTTACACAAACTGTAAAACATTCTATACTACTCTTAAAAGCACTACATAAAAATAGTTTCATAGTATATAAGCACTACAGAAAATAATAATAATAATAATAAGGAAGATAAACATAAGGAAGATGAAAGAAGGATTTAAATATACCAGCTGACAGTTTTATTGGGTGCTCCTGATAGGATCTGCGCTTGCTCTTGGTGTTTTTGGCAAAGTTTTATTCATAACCTGGCAAAGCTCACAGGGTGTGAGCTGGGCACACACACACACACACACACCGCGACAGAAGACGGGTGAATTCGGGGGAACCACTCTTACGTCTTGAGGGTGTTGAAGATGGTGGGCTCCATGATGTAATCCCTGCTGGAGAATTTCTGCAGACACTCCTCCTGCACCTTGTCGTCCGTCTCGCCGTCCATATCCCCGTCCTCCTGGCAGACAGGGGAACCCAACCAGCTCAGCACAGCCGCCGCGACGCAATGAGGAACCTACCAGACCGGCCCAGGGCAGACCAGGCCTGCTGCCCGAAAGCTACAATCCCCCAGGTTTGACATCATCAGCCCATAAAGCCAAGAAACATGAGTCTTGTTCGCCTTGGTAAGTTACATACTGTACTTCATTTCTTGTCAACCCTTGAGAGCTACCATTAAAAGTGGATCTCTGAACTACTTCATTAAACAGAAGACCTGCTTAATTTGTCAAAACGAAACTCCAAGTGATTTGAATTTGATCATTTGAGGACGACCAAGAAAACCTGCTAGTCTGTGGTTCCCCAGTGGTACTCTGTGGTACTAGTCGTACTAGGCGAACTTTTCGTTTTCCCATTTATGGGATGCGATGGAATCATTATCGGCTTTTGAACAAGACGCTGCTTCCACGCCTCAAAGCAGAAAGAGTGAAAAAACACGTTTCGGACGTGAAGGGGCTTCAGGCGGGCACAGAAGAGGAGAGGATGCAGAGATTCGAGCGGAAGAGATGAAACTGCTTAACTTAAACTTTATGATGGGTCTTTCAGACCCCGCTGACAATGGGAGCGTTCCTGTGCTGCACGGTTAACAGTGAAGTACTACATAGTGTTTCTGCGCGATGAGTGGAGGGGTAATGAAAGACTTCTGTATCCGCTCTGCAGGACAGAACAGCGTGAACCCGAAATCCGCTCTCGCTACTGTAGGAAGCCGATCACGGTGAACAATTCAATTTTACAGGCGGCTACGTTTTTCTGCGATATCACCGAACACAGATAAGGCTGCGTATACGGGATGTACATGGGGCTCCATATTAAAACAAAGCGATTTACAATTAAAATATAATCCCAGAAACGGAAAACGTTTAAAAAATACCCCTCCCGCCCCCCAAAAAACCACATATACCATAGTTCCATCTTGGCCATCCCAGTCGGCGGACGTGCCATAATATTCCTCATTCATTTTGCAGCGACGATACACTATATAAATACTAGAAACAACAACAAAAACTGTAATAAACGTCAAATAGTAGGCGTGTTCGCCCCTCAATTAGCAACCCACTCGGCGCGCCTAAAAGACGTCACCAGAGCGCAAGTATCCAAAATGTTGCCCAAGCCTGAATAAGGGCGCCACCTTGTGGCTCGGAGGTGAAACGTCAGCGCCCTTCGACTTCGTCTAGGGACTCGCCTTTTAAAGGTGTAAAAACGCCTTTCTGATATATTCGCCCAGTACTGTGACTGTAAGCACGGAGAAAAGCGGTCTTCATAAAAGGCCATCCTAATTAACCTTGTCTCTATTGCTGTTATGTCAGCTCTCTATCTCTTAATGCAGGACGGAGAGTATCCGTGAAGCAAAACTGGGACGAATCGCAGAAGCACCGAGAGAGAGACAACGGCTCCTGCCTTTGGTACACAAATGATAACAAAACGCGCCCACCCGTGGGGTCACGTCCCGTCCTATTTCAGTTGCCGGCGCTGTGTTGATAAATGAAGCGATGCTCAAACTCCAGGTGCTTTTCTTTTAGCTCCTTTTAGTTTCAGCTCTTTTAGTTTGGTTTCTTATAGAATGAAAGAGGCTGCAGGTGAGTCAAGCCTGCGTATTTGCTATTTTTATCTGGTCGCCGTACTATACCTTATTCAGTCGATGAAATTAATATTATGCCTGGTTGATATATCTCTGAGAGGGTAGATGAAACGGAGCACCCCGAGAGTTTGTGTAACCCCACAAATGCTCTCGGGTGGGAGCTGGGACCACGTACTGGGAGATGTGCAGGAATCCAACCCCATTTCAGCAGTAAAGTGAATGAACTCGTCTCTGAATGTGGTGCTCATGACTTGGTTTTCTCTGGATGCAGGTGCTAGGCTCCCCTGGGATACCAGGAGCAGAGCCGCCGAGGAGTCGTGATACCGGTACCGCTCTGTAGGATTTGGTACGCCGTGCACACGGAGCGATTCGGGTCCTGCCCTCTTTCCTCGGCAGCAGGAGTCTGGGCTGGAGCTGTGCATCGGTGAAAAAGAGCCCGTCTCTGAGCTGGTCTCATACTTACTGGAGAATTTGAGCAGAGTCACCCCTGCACGATCGTAGGAGAGCAGTGTCCCACCTCCAGGGCTTGAACCCACATCCTCTACAGTGGGCAGAGGAGGTGGAACAGTGTGGGTGTGTGTGGGGGGTCTCATTCTTCCCATTGCTGACAGACTCGCTGTCTTCCCCCCCCGGCCCAGCCTCGTCATCAGCGATACACCTGGAGCTGCAGCACAGACGCTGGATCCTGGCTTCTCTCCTAGATCCCTGTGTGCGGTGGTGGAGGAGGGGGGCAGCCATCTGGAATCTGGACACAGGAGTTCACGGAGAGCTTCAGCAACGCCACTTTCGTACCAGCCCTCCACACGGGGGCCTCCCCGTGCCCCAGCCCTGTACCCTGTAACCTTGGTGTGGACCCTTCAGTTAGAAAACCAGCTGTCTCACCACGCTGGTGGTACTACTGGAACACAATACCAAGCACAAAAGTGAAGACTCCAACCCTTCTAGACCCTGGGAGACTGACCTTGAGGATCATGAGTCTCATAAGGTGCTGGATGCAGGGGGATGAAACCTACACCCCAGGTCTTACTAAAGGCTTAATGTAGAAACACCAGACAATTCCCAGAGACCTAGGGGTGTGTTTTTTACAACACGGGGCTCTGTAACACAGCACAGTGTGCACAGCTCAAAACCTCAGCTGTTCTTTCTTTGCCAGTGAATCTGCAGAAGAGACACAGGTAGCTGCTGACTGAATGATTTAGGCTACATCACTCCTGCCATTACACAGCTGCCACATATGGCCTACCAAGAACGGTTCTCCGATTGCGGTGCTTCCTTTTGAATTCCACCACCTGTTGTTCAAAATCTCCTACACCGGTGATACGGATGCAGACACCTGGAGAGCCACGCGGGTCCACTGGATCAATTTCCATCTTAATCATTTGGCTTAACGAGCGTGAAACTCCCACTGCTGTCAAGCCATTAACCATCAGGAGTTTCACACTACCCTAAAACCTACCAGACCGGGAGTGAACACCTCATCTCTGACCACAGGTACTGCGTTATTCTACACTAGAAAAAGATCTTCAAGTCAAACCACACTCTCCAGCGTAACTGGGCTCTTTGCAGCTACTGGAAAAGGAAAACGAAGTCGGGATGCCGATGTCCCTTGCAGGCTGGACTGTAGCCTGAGAGGAAACCATCACAGCGCTGACGCCTGACCTATGACCTGGAACTTATTCCTCTCATGCTCCTGGAGGGAGTAGCATCTCACCCAAAGCTGACCCAACAGGCCACAAAAATGATAATTTGTCGTTTACTCCGCTCCTATTCCCTTTTCATATAAATTTGGAATTTCCAAATTAAGATCTAAGCATCGTTTGGCCAGAGCTGCACCAGAAAGTACCCTTCCAAGGTACTTGTGGAAAACCTGGAGCCTTCACTCTGTAGAACCACCCCCCCAGCTCATAAACTCCTGCCACAGTGGCATCTCGCACCCTGCAAGGTGAATGGCCATCTCCTGAAATGCCCCCCCCCTGTAGCCACAGCCTCCTCTTCTCCCTCCCCAGTCCTTGCTTTAACCAATACGCCTGGTCCTTCAGTAACAAGGATACAAAAAAAAAAAACCCAGACGCGTTCCCTCCTCTTCCTCACTCCTAAAAGCGCAGCCGGCTCGGGCGAAGGGGCAGGCCCAGGGCCGTGTCCCGGAGCCGTTCCCAGACTCCAGCCATCGGGATGAGAACTCGGCTCACACGGGAGTGACGCCCTGCCCCCCCCCCCCCCCTCTCTCTCTCTCCGACAGGTGAGACGTTCAGGTGGGGAAGCAGCACCCATCCCCACTGCTGAGCTCCACCCTCGTCGCCTTGGGAACCGGGCACCGCGCTAAAGTGCTCAGTCCTCAACCGCTGAACTGGACCGGTCCCAGCCCCGCCTGCCCCGAGACAGCGCAATCCTCTCCGTCCGCACCGCTGCCATTCGGGTCTTTGTACAAAATGTACAGGAAGGTTCAGACACATGTAAAGGCAACGCACACTGAACACCCATGTATATATAAAAAAAAAGACCAGGTGGTTCTGAGGCTGAAATTACACACTTATTGCTGCAGCAAGTTTAAATTTGAATTAAAAAAAGCAAAACAAAGAAACCACAAAAAAAATCTGTCTGCCCCCTCCCAGTTAATTTATAACTGAAGCATAAATGATTCCAGAAAAAGGAAACTTCAGGGGAGAATCGGTGAGGCATCGTCGGGAACAGTCTTGACGATCTCGTGCGGAGCATGAGGACTCCTCCTCGAACCTCCGGCCGGTCGGCTCCGTCTCTCTCCCCCGCAGGCCCGCCACGCCAGGAATGACCCAAACACTTATACCTCCTTTTTTTAGCAAAAGATTTTGGTTTATGTAGAAACAAGCAATGTTTTTGCATTTGGATAAAGTAGTTTTTTTTCTTTTTTTTTTTTTAAATGAGTTAAAGCTAAAAAAAAAAATAAAATTAAAAAATTAAAAAGAGAAAAGGCCGGTTGCTGAAAGGGGGGAGAAGGGAGAAGGGAGAAAACCTGTGGCTGTGGGTTCGAAAAGCTCACTTCCGAAGTGGTTAAATTTGCACAATTCATCATATATAAATATATATAAATATATATTTATATATATTGACTAAATAGCGTTTTAATCCTTCTTTTTTATATATATAAACCAGAAAAAATAAACAAAAAATGAACGAACAAACGAACAAATGGAAAATAACCCTAAGCTACAAAGAGCCGGCCCCCCCAGGCCCAGACAGAGTGGGGGCTCAGCCAAGCTGTACAGCGCAGTGAAACACCTGTTACATCTTAGCTCGTTATACACGTACAGTCGTGATCAAGGCACAGGGATCTTCTACAAGTCATTTTTTTTTCAATAAAGTTGTACAAAATAATACATTTTACAGTCTGTACAAGAATAATAGTCCAGCAGTAAAGTAAAGACAGACGTACTGAAAGCCAGGTGTGTGTATGTTTGTGTGTGTGTGTGTGTGTGTGGGTGTGGGGGTAAAGGTTAAAGGGCAAAGGGGAAAGGCGGGCTGGGCGCAGTGCTGTCCAGGTGCCTGGCCTCTTTATCATTACCCTCTTCTAGCTAAAGGGTTAGAATATATATAGAATTTTAATCCACGTCACCCCCCCCAAATAAAAACACGACAAAACAGTAAAACAAAAATGAAAGAAGGGGCGAGGGTGGGTGTGTGTGTGTGTGTGTGTGTGTGTGTTGGGGCGCTCTGGAGAGGGTAAGAGAGGTGTGTGTGGAGGGCTGGCGGGCTTGGAGCCTCAGCGCCCCCTGCAGGGCGGAAGTGCGCCCACGCGCGGGTCCCCAGTGTCCGCGCTCCGCTCGCGCCGCCCTCCAGCTGCAGCGCCAGGCAGACCCCCCCACCGAGAGGGGGGAGTGTGTGTGTGTGTGTGTGTGTGTACACAGACCCACGCGCGCGCACACGCGTCGAGTTCTCTATTTCGCACACGTGAACTTCTGCGCCGCCGCCCTTCAGCGCGCGGCCCGAGAGTCTGATCCGCGGGTCTCCGGCGCCCCAGCCCCCTGGCACAGTTCGCGCAGCTGCCCACGGTGAGCAAGGGGCTCCGCGATGAATCCACTGGGGCGCACCGGGCCAAGAGCCGGCTTCCTCCGCCAGTCCTTCCTCCCGTCACTGCCCTGTCCCCGCCGCCGCCACGCGCTCCGTCTGCTCATCTGCCCGCCGGGCAGGGGGCACCTCGGCCAGAACGCACCGAGCCCGCTGTTCGCACCCCAGGACAAAGCAGATCCGAGCGGGGAAAAACGACGGGGCTGTGTGAGAGAGCGTCCGGCGCACTGTGTGGCAGAAACGTCAGGTCACGCACCAACAAAAGGTGAAAGGGCGCCGCCTACAGGCGCCTGGCTGGCCTCGCGGGGGCCGATGAGAAGGGGTAGAAGGTACAGGTGGGTATGGCAGCCAGGCGGGCTCTGCGGTGGGGGGGTGTGTCCCGTGTGCTCTCAGCTGATTGGGCGTCTTGACATGGGAGGGGTCAGGAGGAGGGGCAGGAGTGCAGCATGGGAGTTGTCAGTCTGGTCTGGCTGTCCTTGACATTACTGTTGCTGTAGTCTGTTAGTTGTCTCTTTTGTGTTGAATTTTGTTGGTTTTTTTTTTAAACTTGTACTCTTATTTTCTCCTCTTCTTTATTTAAATGTTGAATCAGGAGTCCCAGAAGAACACAGAAGCAGGGCAGAGGGGGGAAGGGGGGAGGAGCAGGAGGAGGCAGGAGGGCGTGAGTCTTGGGTCCAAGCGATGGGGAGGGGGTGAGGGGCGAGATTGAAGGCAAAGCAGGGGGTGTGTGGGGGTGCGGGGGGAGTCTCTGGGGTGTGGCTGCTGGGCTGGAGTCTGTCTCTCTCCCCTCCTCCCATCACAAGAGCTCGTACTGCCGGAGGTGCATTCTCTGGATAATGTCCCGACAGTCGTTGAAGACACGGCGGATGTTCTCCGTGTCCACGGCGCAGGTGAAGTGAGGGTAGCAGTAGTGCCGGCCGTCCCCACTCGCCGTGCTGATCCTCTGGAGGAACGGGGCAGAGAACACAACCGGGTGAGATGAGGGCATGTGCCTCAACAGCGTGTTCCACACTCCAACAACCCTTTGTGCAAAGAAGTGCCTCCTGTTCTCGGCGCTGAATCCACTCCCACATAGTTTCCACCCGTTCTGGCTGGTTCGTCCCTGCCTGTCTGTTCTGTTCCAGCCCACTGGACTTGAGGACTTTTAACACTGAATCAAATGCACTGGTAGCCTTCTCTGTTCCGTTATATAAAGATTCAGTTCCTCCAGCCTGCCAGTGTCAGGACGTTTCCCTTAAGCCAATTAATTCTGGAGCAGCAAGATAATTTTGTAATTTGGTACACAATACTCTAAATGAGGAGCTACTAGTGTGCTATCCAATTTTAACGTGCCATCCAGCGTACATCACTCAGGAACGTGACTTGAGGTCAAAGGCTGAACAGGCAGAACAGACAGAGCTGGTAAAAATGAAGACTTATTTAAGTGGATGGCCATAAACAATGGGGGGGAAGAAATATTTTAACAAGACTGTTTTCCATCACTCACTCCAATCCTTTCCCTCTTGACAAAAGCACAGACTGGTGGGAACCCAGGGCAGAAACAGTTAAGATGGGAATACTGCACACGTGCGGGCGAGACACTCACCAGAAACTCATCACGGATGAAATACTTTGCTCTGGTAACTCGGGGGTCTTCTCCAGCTTCTGGTGTAGCTGTTAGCAACAGGAGGGAAGATACACATTATTGTGGGGAAACTAATAATTTGAGACGAACCCATAAAAAAGACAGGAAGCTGTGCAGAATTCTAGAATGTACAGCGAGAGAGCTCCCTGCTTCCCCCCGGTGGTCAGACCTGGAACTGACACCGCTGTTCTCAGGGGTTAAACAGCTGACTTGGTCTGCACAAGAACAGCCATCGGGCTCATCCAGCCCTGTGAGCCCCTACTAGTAGTTTCAGCATCAAGCTTAGCTCTCCCCTGTGCAGCAGCCAACACTCATGTTTCCTAGGAAAGCGAACTGCACTTCCTCTCTGGGGGGGAAGGAGATCAAGTATCCTGTGGAGTTGGATCAAGACTGTTCTGATCCCGGGCAAAGGCAATATGACAGGACACAAACTGGCAAAAATGCAGGAGAAACTATATGGGGGCCCTGAAGACGCTTGGATTAAAAAGCCTGAGGGTAAACTGGCATTGCAAAGGGTCTATACCATACAGGCAAAGCAGCCTCAGAAACAGAACAATCCTGCACTAGCAAAGCAGAGCTCATGAGCCTCTCGGGCGAGGTTTGAGTACTGCTGCCAGCGCGCATCGCCGGGCTCTCACCGTCGTCCGGAGTGGTGTAGCGCGCAAACTCGGGGAAGTACTCCTCGATCTTGGACTTCCCCGCCAGCACCTTCTCCGCCAGCAGGTCCTGCTTGTTGAGGAAGAGGATGACGGAGATGGTCCGCAGCCACCTGCGAGGAGAGCGGGCAGTGAGCGACCGGAGGCCGAAGGCCGGAGACCCGCGGGCAGAGCTGGCCGGACGACTCCAGGTCCGTGGCGGGAACATCGAAGTCGCGCATGGCCGTCTGGCCGGCAGCACCAAGGGCAGCTACCGACAGGTGGCGCGGCCATAAATTGGGCAGAGCTGAGGCTAACCTTAGCCCAAAAGGCCCCTCTGGCCACCTGAACCAGACACGCAGGCCCCACGATCGGCCCCACGCCCAGCAACACACTCGGACCCTGCCATGGTTTAATAAACACCGGGGTGAGACGGGCCCAGTGGCCGGCCTCCTGCTGTCTGCTCTCACTGCTGTTTTCTCAGGGTCTGAGGACTCCTCCGCCCCAGACTAACAGAGCTCGGAGGGGCTCTCTGCTGGATAAAGACGGGCACCATGCTGGCCGCTGGCGTTATTCGAGAGGAGGGGGGCTCAAGGCTGGCCTACCTGTTGTTCCAGATGTTCTTGAAGAGGTTGAGCGCCTCCTGCAGGCGGTTGGTCTGATTGTCCTCGCGTATCACCATGTT
The DNA here is from genome assembly GCF_059453375.1 of Lepisosteus platostomus. Lineage (NCBI taxonomy): Eukaryota > Metazoa > Chordata > Actinopteri > Semionotiformes > Lepisosteidae > Lepisosteus > Lepisosteus platostomus. The sequence continues at coordinate 24,764,164 of NC_142625.1, forward strand.
GTAGCTGCTGCTGGCCACCACGAAGATGATGGCCGTCACGTCTGCGGGGCAGGAGAACGAGAGCAGGTCGGACAGTCAGAAAGAGGCGTTCATCCTTCCGGCCAGGGGCTCCGCCACTGTCGCCACCAAAACACCTCAGGCGGTGCCTTCCCCTCCTCAGCACACGGCTCTCTCCGATACAGCACTTTCCTGGACACTCCACTCAGAGCGCTTTCCAGGTCATGGGGATCCCCTCCACCACCACCAGTGCGCAGCCCCACCTGGATGATGCTCCAGTCCGCTCCCCACACACCAGCTCTCAGTGGGGAGGAGAGCAGAGTGATGAAGCCAGTTCAGAGATGGGGATTATTAGGAGGGCATGATTGGTAAAGGCCAGGGGGAAATTTGACCAGGACTCTGGGGTTACACCCCTCCTCTTCTTGGGAAACACCCTGGGATTTTTAATGACCACAGATCAGGACCTCAGTTTTACATCTCATCATCTAAAGGACGACACCTCTTTTTACAGGATAGTGTCAGCATCACTACACTGGGGCACTAGGACCCCCACAGACCAAAGGGTGATTGCCCCCCCTGCTGGCCCCACTAACACCTCCCAGGAGACCTTCTGTCCCGGTTGTGACCAGGCTCACACCCGCTGAGCTTCAGTGGGCTGCCAGCTGTGAGCTGCAGGGCGATACAGCAGCGTGACGAGATCTTACCGTTAAAACACTGGATCCACTTCCTGCGTTCATCCCTCTGTCCGCCCACATCAAACATGCTGGAAAACGAAACCCGTGTTAAGAAGAAGCATACACAACTGCACACCAGACCACCAGCCTGAAACACAATTACCTGCACGGGACAGCTGGGGGACAGCCTCACTGTGGCTACCACGCCCCGCGATATTTCATTTTCGGTCTTCACTATTTCAATCCACGCTACTCTCCGCCAGGAGTCACACGCCCATCACTCCTTACCGTTGACAGATCACGTCCCGTTTTCACCCCCAGCCGGGCACCACCCCTCCCCAAATCTCTCTGCTAATGATCTCCCCGTTCCCTCTCATCGGAAACTGATCTGACCCCGGTGTACAGGGTCAAACTGCTGAGCCCAGGGGGCCACTCACTGGAAATTGACTTTGTCCACCTGGAACCTCGTCTCAAAGATCCCGGAGGTCAGCACTCTGCACCGCAACAGGTCCTGCAGGAGAGGGGAGGGTGAGTGAGACTGAGGCCAGTACTGAATGAGCCTGCAGAGGCTGAGCTTGCTAGCTTGCTCACACCACAGACACCCAAGAAGGTAAATACCGGAAACACAGCCTGCACCCAAGACCTGAACCCATGTTGTTACTGCTAAAGTACCTTTAGGGCTGAAAATGACAAACCTCTGACTGAGGTGACACTCATGTCTGCTCTTGCACAATGTATCGACTTCAATAGTGCCTCCTTTAGTCATTTTTTAGCTTTTATTTTTTAAAAGACAGCACAGGAGCTGCAGGGCGGCTTAACCTGCTACACGGAACAAACCACATGCTGTCCTGCCAGAGAGACACCAGGTCAAAGTTCAGAGGTCAGGGATGCTCACCTGGTCTGATGGAGTGTAGTCACTCTGCTTCACAATGTCTATCTTGTCTAAAAAGCTGGAAGACAAAAGAGACAGAGGTGGGGACTCATTAACAGCAGTCAATGAATGACTAAACTACTCAAAGCAGGTATAAGTGTTGAGGAAGATAAGATGGAGCTGTAGCAAACAGGGAGCTGTCTAAGTCAACTTTGAGGCAGAAGAGAAATATTTCCAAAGACAAACTGAAAAGGTAAAAACCAACATTTAAATTTTGTGTGATCTTATGACCTATGTTGTACTGCAGCTAAGTGGAACCTTCTGATTATATTTTTATTTTCCCTGAGTTGAGTTTGAGGTTAGGAGAGACAAAAAAAAACAACTACAGTACATCCTATTCCAGTGCGATCTCACAAGGGGCCACCAGAGGGCGAGATGGAGTCCAGCAGTCAGCTGGTGACTCACAGCTGTGATGTCAGGCGCCCTGCTGTCAATGGGGCTGCTGTAGTGGGGAGCAGTGTGCAGCCCCTTCGCTGACAGACTACCTGCAAACAGAAGAGGATGATCGTGGGGCGGGGTGGGTTCTGCCCCTATCTGGTCCTATCTGCCACCACGTTCCACAAAGAATGTGCCACGCAGGAGTGAAATCTGACAGGCAGACTTCAGTTCAGGGGAGATGTGGAGGGAGAGCCGCCCAGCGCCACCCCTGGAAAGTCCCACGCCAATGCAAGATTTGTAAGCCAGCGTGCTGCCCTGCGCCGTATCACAGCTGGCTCCGCCGACGATGACGGCACAGCTGCTGGGCTCTCTCTGTCGTTCCGACAGCAGGCGCGTTCGGTCGCTTTCCCCCCGGCGAATTAAGGACTCAGAACGCTAAGCTGAGAACGGTTTCATCCCGAATTCATCTCATTCTGCTTACGGCATTAGGGATCGGCTCGGCCCGGGTCTGCAGGCCTAGCGGTATAGACAGTGAGCCTCAAGAGCAGAGAGGATGGAGGGCAGGCGTCCGGTTGCCTCTGTCCAGGGTGGGCGACCGGCAACTGCCCCTTAGTTCCAGAGTTTCCATCCCTCGTTCCCGATATTCCTGTTCCCGGAATCCGTGCGTCCTCCTCCGGCCCGTCTGGTACCCGTCGGTGGTTAATGGATCCGAGGATCTGACCCGGCTGTTTTGTATTGCAAAGGAAGTCTTCAGCAACGTGGTTCCGGTCTCTCGCGAGCTGTGCCAGGCCGTGCTCCGCCTGCTCCTGCTTTGACCATGGCATCGCCCGTCTTCCTGGCAGGCCTGGACAGTGTTAAGCCCCCGGAGGGGTTAAGCCCGGCACCAGGGAGGGGGGGGGGGGGGGGGCGAGATCTTCAAGGAATTATTATTATTATTCTGCAACCCAGCCACTCTGACTCAATGGAATTGGAATCACGCTGGCGGTGATCAAGGTTACAGCACCATATATGGGAGCCGGGACACCAGGAGCGGAGAGGAAAACAAGCCGAAGGAGAGGAAGGCAGATTCCGAGACGCTTCCTGGGGGCTGCGCGGCCGCGCTGCGTCTTCGTTTGGGTGGCGGGAGGAGAAGAAAAAAACGAATCCGCCCTGACTGGACCACCGAGGGGCAGTAGGTGGGAGACAGCTCTGGGCCGGCGGGGGTTTTTCGGAACCCAAAAAATGAGCCAAATGAATTAAAAATCAGAGCTAGGCAGGCCTGGGAGATTCCATCAGGAGTCTGGCTCGGTGTCTCCGTGATCCCGCCCCAGAAACGGTCTGGGACTACTCGCATTCCCTTCCTGGGCCAGGGGGCAGCGCCCAATAGAACCAGCCGGCCTGTCTGTATTTCTGTCCTGCATGAACGCGGCCAGGACAGCAATAGCACGGGCGAGCTATTCTGGGCTGCACTGGAGCCTACGGGGGGTGGGGGCGGATTCAGTTACGGAACTTCGGATGAGTCTGGGAATAAAAATACAGCGTCTGTCTCCGCGGGGAGCCAGCGGGAGGGCCCAGACAGATCCTGCACTCGTCCGTTTCCCAGTCCCAAGGCCCTGGGGTTCCCGAGGTGAGGGGGAACAGCACCCAGGGGCTCGCGGGGGCTGCCGGACCTCCTGGGCGACCTCAACACAGGCCTCGAGGCCTAGCATTCTGTACGGTTCCTGCACACAGGCCACAGCTGAACGCCACGCCAACGAACAGAAGAGCCGTCACGACATTAAAAGCCAGAATTCTTGATGCTGCTGCGTTATTTTTTACAGCACGCCAATCGGACACCTGGTTTCACACCACAGGGCAGGGGCATTCTATGACGGGTCCTTGGTCGACTCATTGCTGTGGTGAGCATAGACACATCCGCACCCAGGGGGTAGTGTGGGAGGAACCTCCTTCCCCAGCACACAGCAGAACACTTCTCTGGCATCACCCACCCGGCAGCTACGCCTTTCTGAAAAGGTGGAAGCTAATTATCTAGATTCTCATAATTCACAACAACCGCCTGCTCCCAAAACATGCCATGACCCCCATTTCTCGGAAGATACAGAGGTCCACCCATCTTATTTTCTTGAACCACTTCCCCCAATACAGGGTCACAGGGGAGCTGGAGTCTGTCCCAGCCAGCAGCAGGCGCAAGGCAGGTTACACCCTGGATGGGACGCCAGTCGGTCGCAGGGCACACACTGACACAGACACAAACGCACACCAGGGCCAGCTTCTCCTGAAGCTAATCGTGTGCCAGACAGCATGGCTTCGGACTGTGGAGGAAGGCCCACGAACATGGGGAGAACATACAGACTCTGTGCAGGACTGGACCCAGGGCTCACCACTGCGACACCGAGACACAGGTGTGTCTAAACTAATTCATGTTCCAGGTACATCTGAATTCAAAACAAATGTGCGTTAATGTCGGCAAAAGAATTGACCTAGAACTATATTGCATGCTTCCCTCCACAGTACAGTAACCAAACACACACACACAAGACTGAGGTTTAAAGCCCGACAAGCCAGCACTGAGAGAAAAAAAGCACAATTCTTTAATTTCACATAAAACAGAACTTCCTATCCTCTATTTCATGATGAAGAACCAAACTGATAACTTTGAAATCCAGAGGGATTTGGAAGGGATTTTCAAGTAAAGAAAGCAGCACAGTCAAGTTACCCTCCAAATGAACGATGGACCAGTATCATTATTTCGGCACCAAGCCAACGTTCATGCTAGAATACCCTGATGCTACGTTTCGATTCTGCAGTGCCGTTAAAATTCGAACACCCAAAAGAGTGTAACGGCACCATCTTCACAGACCTTGTTCTTTGGCCAAAACAAACCAGGACGAATGAAATCGTTAGCACTGCAATTAAACTTCAGCATGCTGTGGAACACTGACGATTTCAAAGACCCAGTGCACCACAGGACAGTGCCAACCCAGACTCGGAAGACGACGGCTAAAAATGGCCTCAGTGTCTTCTGCACCACCCAGAACAGGCTGCGATTCGTCAGCTGTCTTTAAGATGTAACGTTATTTTCAGTATTAGTATCACGTCCAGGACGTGCATGCGAGATGTGACTAGCATGCACCTTTAGACATTTGCATTGTGTGACGTTGACTAAAGACTCTTATGATGACGCAAGCAGAATTTCCTTCATCTTTAACGAGGTGTCACAAAGTCAACAGAGAGAGGGAGGAGCCAGCCAGCTTGAAGGAGCTTAATACCTTCAGTTGTGTGGTGCATCAGTGCCAATGTGGGGATAAAATTTAACAAACATCCTAACCTTGTGAGGATATCTCTAACCACGGAAACAACTTTGTTTTGTATATATAAATCAAACAACACCATCTTTTGAAGTGGCAGAAGCTTCCGATTCAGGTCTGCTGCGTGCAGTATGCCCATCGGTGGAGAGCGGAACAGTAAGAACATGACGAGAGTCCCTGCACAGGCAGGACTGTGTGTGGGGAGGAGGGGGGTGGCCTGGCCCTGCAGTCTGAGGGCCACGCCCTTCTCCCTCGCGCTCTCTCACCCTCTCCCCTCCCCCTCCTCCACCTCTTCAAAACTCACTCCGACATGAGAGATAGCAGGGGATTAGAGGCCTTTCCAATTCAGTCTGACATTACAGGCACGCTCCAAAAATAGCTCCCAGGCGCCCTGGCCTCTAGCACAGTTGCCATGGTGACGGAACCACAGGCTCTATAAATAGACTATCAGCTCAAAATCTTGTGTGGCTGGAGAGAGGCCAGCCCAGCCCCAGCACGGCACGCAGAGAGAGAAAGAGAAAGAGCGAGAGAGGGAGGGAAGAGACGGATGGAGAGGAGGGTACAAAGGAATGAAGGGCCGAACAGAAACACGCACAGATCCAAACCTGTGCCCGTCTGCAATGGAACGCTTGCATGAATCCCTCCAGATAGAAACATACACGCGTGCAATGCGCACACACAGAGGCACTATCGCTTCAAAGCGATCCGAGGAAGACGGCGAAACGGCGGCAGAGTCTGGGGGTTTTTACAGCGTCTGGAAACCCTCCAGCCAGACTCCCGAGATGTGGCACACGCCGCGCGAGACCCCAGCCTGCCTCCCCCGTTTCCGCGGCACGGTTAACGGCCAGGCGGTACCGCTGTGTGCACACGCAAAAGGGGCTTTCCTGGCGGCCCCGGCGCAGGAGCTCGTCCGCGCCATCCCCCTTCTCCTCTCCTACTCCCGCTACCACCCCCTGCGCCATGCCCTCCTCTCGCTCTCTCTCTCTCTCTCGCTCGCTCGCTCCCCGCGTGCTGCTGATGACTCAGTGACTCACATCCAGCCATTTTCTGTCACTGCAGAGGGAGACGCTGCCTCTTCGCAGGGAGGAGGAGGAGGAGGAGAGCGAGCGAAGGAGAGGGAGGTGGATGCTTCGGCAGTCACAATATGGCAACCCGGCCCCCCAGTCCGCCGATCCGCACAGGTGAGAACGACGGCGGCAACCATGACGACAGCCAGAACAATAACGCTCTCGTCCGGGGGCCGGTGCGGAGCCCATCTGGACCAGGGCCCCTCACACCGAGCCCCACTGGGCGGGCAGGGCCTCACGAGCCTCAGCCTCGCAGCCTGGTGGGGCGCCGAGCCGAGGGCTGAGATGTGCAGCGTGCACGTATTATCGGGACAGTCCGAGCATCATCCTGGACACCTTCGGAACGGACCAGCTGAGAAAGCACACCACGGGAGACAAGAGACTAGGTCCGAGCTGCACACCAAAGGAAATCCGCAAAATGCAGCTCGTGGGAGATATCCTTTTAATTTCTGATTTAGCAAATCAACAATGATCCTCTATATTTGAGCGAGTCCACAATCACAGAACATCTGCTTGACCATTTTCCCGTATAAGCTTTCAACACATCTGAGATAGGGTGGATTTAAACCCTCCTGAACATCTCGTAACACATTTATATTAAATCTTTCTTCAATTTCGCAGAAAGAAAATACTTGACCAGCATTCGTGCACAACAGCACAGGATAGCATCTGGCAGAGCTGTCCATTGGTGGTTTCATGAACAGGTCTCAGTATGACTGAAGACAGGTTGAAAGTTTCCACAAGCAGACACAAAACAAAACCTAATGTGCCGTTTCATCACCAGAGTCCGCACCTCATAGAACCTGAACTGGCTCAAAGCACTGGGCCACAATTTCCCTGGTAAAGATCTGCCCCCCTACACCAGAGCCAGAGAATCGTGCTGATGCAGGCCCACTGCGCACTGAGGATCATACCCACCCCGATGACTAAAACACTGCCCTTCCTCAGCCCTGGGCTCTAGCTTCTTGGACACAGGTGGGCGAGTAGCACAATTTCTCGTGCACTTGTGGGGAATGTTTTCCCAAAAAGACGGTGCTTCCACCCCCCACAGACAGACCCTGGAGAACATGCCCGGAGCCCAGGAACCCCCAAAACACTTTACACCCCACCACAGGGCACGGGATCACTCCCTCCAGGTTTAGTAACAGAGAAGTCTGGAACCGCCCAAAGTTCTGGCCCATTCATGAGCTCTTCTTGAGAACATGCTATAAAGAGTCTGTAAAGAAAAGGACGGCTCTGGAATGGCAGCATCAGGCCATACAGGAGGGTGAAGACCCTTCCTGAGCTAGCTGCTGTCTGGTCTGGAGGGAAGGTCCATCTTCCTCGCCGGGTTTGGCGAAAGCGAAGCTCGGGCAACGGCTGCACCCACGCCAAGGGGACCGATTTCTTTCGCCGAACCCCTCCGCGGAGACGGCGGAAACGAGGGGAGAGCCTCAGGGCGATTTCACCCCCCCTCAGCGCAATATGGAGGAACGAGAGGAAGCGGGACTTTTCCTCTCTGGTGGGGAAGAGAGCTCTTCTTACTGCACGACTGGCACGTGAACCCCCCGTCCACCCACCAGAAAAGAGCACCCACAACCCCCAACAAGACAAACAAAAACAACACGGCCAGCTCTCGCTCTCCGCCGCGCGAGTCTCTGTCCCCCTCTCTCCTTCTGCAGCGCGGCGGAGCTATAAATAGCCCAGAGCGCGCTCTCCCTGCCTTACATAAGCAAGCACGGTGGGGGAGGGGGCTCACTTCCACCCTGGCTCAGAAAACCCGCCTGTGACTCTCGCAGGAGCTGGGAGGAAGGCGGGGGTCAGAGGGGGGGAAGGAAGCAAGCTCAAACCCCACAGAAACCCTCTCCCTGATGCCCTCCCTCCTCCCTCTCCCCGTCTCTGCGGTGCTCCTCTCTCCCCTCCTATCCCACAGTGCTCCAGCCTGGGTGTCCTGCTCCCTGGTGTTCACAGAATGCCACCTCTCCTGCTCGCAGGCTCAAAAGAAGCAGCGCAAATTCTAAACAGCTTTGTGGTTCTGGCCTATTCTCTTCCCTGCCCTGCACGGCTTTTCTGGTGCACTGGATTGCTTCCCTGGCTCTGTCCAGCAACCAACACCCCTCTCCTCTCAACTCTGGGTCAGGTCTCGGAGGCCTCCGCCTGTCCTGAACACCCCTGTCATGTGACTGGAGTGTGATCACAGACGGCAGGGCTGGAATCCCAGCAGACAGTCGCCCCCCCCGGCAGCAGGGAAAGGAAAGCCAGAGCGCTTTAAAACTGTCCGTCTCGAGCTCCACTCTGTGCACCACAGCTCGCAGATCAAGACCTCGCTCCCTGCCCGTACAACCCTCGTCAACACCGGCGTTACGGAGAGGAGCCCGCCGGGGGAGAGCCGCCAGAGAGCGAGGAAGACGCGGCGGGACCCGGAGGGCGCTGTGCGGACAGTGGCATGCGCGAGAGCCCCCGGAGGGGCGCCCCTCGGGGCGTTTCTGCTGGAGCTTTGGCAGCGGCTCACCGGGCCGACAAGGCCACCTCTCAAAACGGCAGCTTCTCAGCAAACTGCACCCCGACGTCACTTCACAGAAAGAGACTGCGGCGCGCCGACCCCAGTGCTCCGCGAGGGACGTCTGGAGGGACTTTCCAGACAGGAAGACCAAAAACCAAAACCAAAATTGAGCGCCTGGTGCAGTCTTTGAGGGTGTTAAAGCCAGCTGTGCCCTGACCCCCCTTGCCTCCCTTCAGTTCCAGGGAATCTTCCCATTTCTGCTCTGAATTCATCTTTGCTGCAGACCTGGCTGAGAGGGGAAGGGGAGAAAACTACAAGGCAGGACAGGTGAACATGTGGAGCAACACGGTGACAAGCAGGAACCCACAGAATAAAAAAAGCTCCTCTTAAAAAGGATTGACACTGAAAATGTTACATTAAGAACACCTGCAATATTGTATAGTTTGCAACATACAAGAAATACATCTGCCAAACCAAGCCTTTAAGCCTTTAATAGAAATGCTGAACAAGGCGCACCGAGTATACGAGGCTCTGGCTGACCCGTGATGACATAGCCATGAAAGCTGTCCACAAGAGGGTCTCTCCTCATTTCCTGCTACCTACTGAAGCAGAGGCTCTGTTGGGCTAGCCACCTTTGGACTGCCGTCCTGACTCAAGCGGTCTTTTCTGAACGCCTTATTGCCATGAGAGGGGAGGCCACCAGGTCTCTCCCCACCCTCACAATCCTACAGCCCCCTGTCTTCACTGCCTGCCATTTCACTCTCCGCCAACTCTGGTACTGAAGCGCTCTTCTGCACCCCCATACTGTGCTATTACCCCAATGCTGGTCTGCTGGGCTTGGGTGAAACAGCGATAGGGGTAGTTATGTGACAGATTGCAAGACGCTGTGCTGGAATTTGTTTGATGTGGGGAGGAGTTTTGCTGTTGAATACTTTCAGCTTGCCTCCAGAAATCACGATCAGTTTCACGATTCAGCTGGCGCAAAAGCAGCCGCCCCCAAAAATACATAAATCCAGGAGAGGACAGTAAGGAGAAAAGCCTTCCAGAAACAAGGAAGAACAGGCCTTTCATACAGCCGGACCATGTCCACGGCATGGCACTGTCCAGTACCAGCCACTGGTCAGTCTAGTGCAGGTCCCAGCAGTGGAGCACACCAGAGATGCACCTGGACAGCACACTGCAGGCCACACACCATGGAAACTGCACACAGTTCAGACCAGAGGGACAGGGGTGAGGGCAGTGCGACTCCACCACCAAATGGCACAGCCCCGGTCAGAAAACACCTCATCCTCCCATTAAAACTCCATTTCGATTTCGCATACACACACGGTTTGCAGCACCTTGCAGGTCATAAGTCCGTGCATTCAGATCACAAGTCCCATCACACTGTCCAAGATCCTGGGCACAACAGCAGCGTCCTCCTGTTTCTGTCCAGGGGCTAGAATTCAGTCTGTCGTCACTGACTGCTGTCTCCCCCAACACCATCCGGATGTCACACTGTCCCAAGGGCTGGCCTCCCATTCACTGTGAAAACTGAACCCTGGGATTTGTTTGCATGCTAATCCGGAGCCACCGGAGACCCCCGTTAGACTGTAACGGACTCAAGATTCCCTTGGGAGACTCTGGACCCATCACAGTGCACTCTACAGCTCCTCTCTGCCAAACCTGAGAGGCAGGACCCAGCTGAACCACTGCCACGCCCAGCCCCAAGGCTCTGTCAGAACGGCTCCAAGATTCAGACGAGAGACCTACCAAAAGGCTGTAATAAGGTTTGTGCACATTGAGCAGTTCTGCTCTCTAAGGCCTTGTTGCTTTGCTGCTCCCCCCCATACACACACACACTCCAAACACACGACCCCCCCGTTAGCCTCTCAACAGGCGAGGAGAGAGAGAGGCGATGGCTCTGATCACTCACTACTGCGCGCAGTCGATGAGCTGGTACTCGTTGGATCTCTCGTAGCAGGCCTTCACCCCCTCGTCCTGCCAGAGGATCTTCGTGTGTTCGTAAAACTCCTGAGGGAGACAGAGAGAGGGAGGGGGGACACAGGCGTTCAGCAAAGGCACAATAACGGGCTGCACCGAAATCCTTTCTCTTAAAAACAAAACCACGAAACATGAAACTGTTGGCATTTCGAGGCTCGTGCACGAGTTCGGTCGGCACCTCACAGAGGAGGATATTGCTGCTGCGAAGTCACTCCAACGAGAGCGAACAGATCCGGTCCTGTGCTTGAAGGGGCGTCCCATGCTGACAGGGTACAGTGATCTTTTCACCAGAAACTTTGGGACAGTGAATTAAAACTGAGAACAGGAGGCACTTTGCTGCACAAAAGGTTTTGGGTTTTGGGGGGTCTGGATCAAGCTACCCAGCTGAGTGGACGAGATGCATCGGTGGAGCTGGACCTGGGAACCGCCAGCCCCAATCAGCCCACAGGGGGCAGATCCACCCAACATCTGCAGAGCGTCCCGTTTGTCGTCTGCAGAGATCCGTCAGGTGGAAAAGAAAAACAAATGAACAAGCTCATCAGGCTATCAGTTTCGAGCAATCCGCAGGGGTGAAATTGCTCTTGGCTGCTATCAACCGAAGAAAAGTTTTATACTGAAAGCACCAGAGATAGGGACAGAGACAGACCTCAAATGATGGTAAATGGAGGGTGTGGCGAGGGCCGTGCTCAACAGCTGCAAACTTTAGGAAGACCTCTTCCTCTGCAATTTTAGCTCATGTTATGAGGACCCCTTCCCCACGACGGACAGACAGACGCACACACACACTCCCCTCCAGGGAGAAGAACAGTGTGTCCCAGCAACAGAGACTTCATTTATAACCAGTCACATGCATCTACAGCACAGGCAGGAGAAAAAAAATTGGGCAGTAATTTCTTATTGCATTACTGAAGCCAACCCATAATCCACTGGGCTGCGATTGAATACAGTATTGTTCCTCCTGTCCACAGGCTCTCTCTGCAAGTTGGCCTTTTTATTTCTTCTAAAAAAAAAAAAAAAGCAAGGACTAAGATAAAAAAACAGACAAGATTTTACTTCGGAGGGAGAGCTGTGCTACCGAGAATGACGATGCAAAACTTCAGAAGGAAGGGAAAAGCGGACGAACTGCAGGACGATGGGAACAGCGTGCAGAGACGCGAGAGCCTGACCCCACGCAGGTCACGGGGACCATCGGACCCCGACGTCTGGGCCTCTCCATCGTGCGGGTCATCCGGGAAAGATCCGGTAAACCTGCCGGACCCAGGCCCTGGTGGACTGGATCCGTGCACCACAGACAGCCTTGTCCCTCGACACGACATCTCGACCCGCAGCCCAAGGCTGGGCCGGGCCTCGAACCCAGCCCCCCCAGGGGACTCTTCGCCACCACCCTGCTCCAGAACGGGCGAGGTCCTCCGTTGGAACTCCGGGATGAGCCCCACGACCGCCGGCGCCTATCCCGCCCGCCGCGCCGGACGAAGTGTCTGGCAGGACCCCTCGCCCGACCCGCCTGCTACAACGCCGCTCTGGGATGGGCCCGGCCCGGGGAGACCTGAGCACGGTACAATAAGATCCAAAACGGGACCCGGCGGGGATACGAGAACAATAAGAAAGGACGAGTGGCACGGAGGCGAGCTGGGGGGGCTTTTTTTGGGGGGTTCATGAAACATCCATTTGCTTTCCGGCGGCGTGCAGCCTCATGAAAGACGCCATCCTGCAGCCCCGTGTTTTTCGGAGATGGGTGGGGCGGACCGAACGGCGTGCCAGATCCAATCCCATCTGCCCACGGGGAGGCGAACAGCGGTCTCTCTCTCTCTCTCTCTCTCTGCGCGAGTTATATTTAGATCAGGACAAAGGAGGAGAGGATACGGACAAGAACAACGAACAGGAGGTTCAGCCACTGCAGGGAGCCATGGGCGGCACGGTGCTCGCACAGCGAGGAGCTGCTATATAGCGCCTTTCGGCGTGTGCCCCCCCCCCCTCCTTGAGCAGTCCCGCACTGTAAAAGCTGGGGTGTGGTGTGAAAATGAAGCTCCCAGTCACCATCCACATCTTCCCCGGCCAGTTACGTGCAGTTTATATGCCGAACCATGAAGAACCCCCGGTGTCAGATGAACAGAATCAATTACCCTGCCGCTGAGATCATGGGCCTTGTGATGTGCTCTGAACCATTCAGACAATGGCTCGGGTTCCGGAGACAAAAAAAAACTGGAAACAACGTGGAACTTAGAACAGGAGGCTCTTTACCCCGAGGGTGGTGGGAGTGTGGAACAATCTACACAGCCACATTCCTCAAGTGGCTTCTTACAAGAA